>NC_041728.1:74892919-75517919 GCF_004115215.2 Ornithorhynchus anatinus | reverse complement strand
ATTGGACACAGTCCATGTCCCACATGGGGCTCACAGTCTTAATCACCATTTTACAAATGAAGTAACACAGGCACAGAGAAGTTAAGTGACTTGCCCAAGATCACACAGCAGACAAGTGATTTAAGTGCTCACTCTGTACCAGGCACTGTACTAAGCGTTGGGGTAGATGTAAGATAATCAGATTGGACACAGTCCATGTCCCACATGGGGCTCACAGTCTTAATCACCATTTTACAAATGAAGTAACAGAGGCATAGAGAAGTTAAGTGACTTGCCCAAGATCACACAGCAGACAAGTGACCAGGCCAGGCCAGGCTCATGGTCTATCCATTAAACCACAGTGCTTCTCTTCCACACTGTAGCCTGAGAAATGTAGTGGAGCAGCTATTGCCCACTACCCATATATGGGGAATATTGGTATCCCTAAGTAGGTCTGTCAACATGGGTGCTATTGCTAGACACTATAGTTTATCAATGAGGCAAGAATGTAGATGGTCAAAAAAGAAAAAATGGAAATTAACTAAGCTTGAGAAAATATATTCAATAAGAAAAGATTTAAGTCCTTTGCCTGGAGTGAAATAAGATTGTATCATGTATATCTTCCTAACCCTGTGATGGTCAAATAGTTGCTTCCTGATCCTTCTGCTTCAAGCCTCTACAGTCCATACTCTATACTGCTACTCATTTAATTTGCCTAAAGCATCAATCTGTGCAAGTCACCTTTCTCTTCAAAACACTCCAATGGTTGTCCATCTTTGCATCAAGCAAAAACCCTGACCATAAGTTTTAAGGCACCCAATCAGCTCTCTCCCCAGATTATCTTCACTCTTTCCCCCCTACAATGCAGCTCGCCCACTTCATTCTAATGCCAACCTACTCACTGTGCTTCACTCTTTTCTTTCATTGTTGTCCTAATTCTTACTGCCTACTGCCTTCTCATCCAGTATCTGAAAGGTCACTATGTACTCTCTTCAAGTGCTTAACAAATACCATCATCATTATTATTATTATTATTCAAAGCCTTTCTAAAAATAACTTATTCTTCAGGAAGCCTTCCCTGACTAATCTGTCATCTCCCCACTGTATTTCTCCCACTAGAACATCACCTATACTTGAGTCCTCATAATAATGATAATAATAATGGTATTTGTTAAGCGCTTACTATGTGCCAACCACTGTTTAAAGCACTGGAGTAGATACAAACGAGGTAATCAGGTTATCCCACATGGGGCTCACAGTCTTAATCCCCATTTTACAGAGTAGGTAACTGAGGCACAGAGAAGTTAAGTGACTTGCCCAAAGTCACACAGCTGATAAGGGGCATAGTCAGGATTAGAACCCATGACCTCTGACTCCCAAGCCCATGCTCTTTCCACTAAGCCACGCTGCTTCTCATCTCACCATGTGTCCCTGTCCTTAAAATCTGTTGCTCCCTGTGCAATTATTGGTGGTTTTCAGCTTTAGATCCCAGCCAAAAGTGCCCCTGGAATCACTTTAAGAGTGCCCGGCCACTGATGAACCACCATAGAATCCTAAAGTCTTCCAGTTCTCCTGTTCTTCAAATGAATGTTTTGGAGCTTTTATACTCAGGATTTCCCAAATCTCCTGCACTGTCACCTCTGACTGAGCTCAGGTATCTCCCCGAAGGTAAATAGGCCACTGGGAACTAGCCTTCCACCCCCGTGTTGGGTCTAGAGTCTACTGGAAGCTCACAGGCAAAGTGCTCCCTCCAAATGGCTCCCCATGTCTACATGTTTCTCTGGCACCTAGAGCTTCTCCTCCAGCCTTTACTGCAGGCAGACACCAAGATCTGAGATTTTGACAACATTTAATAAGCTCTTAAAATATTAAATTTATGAGAATCCAGGGGAAACTACCTTTCCCTGAATCTACTCTCTCCCTCCCCCTTGCTCTCTCTCCCTTCATGTCAAAGACCATGGTACTTGCCTATAGGCATACTGGAACTCAGGTACTTCTCCCCTACAAGGGCAGGACTCTTTTATTCAGAGGGCTAGCTCTTGGACTCTGAAACTACAGGGATTCTGCCTTTCCAGGGTTCACAGTAGGACCTGCTCTCCCAGGCACTCCTCTTACTAATCTTTCATCTCCAAGATGGCTGAGGTACTTTTCCTACAGTTATCTGACCCCTCTACCTCCTCCTCAATCCTTGTCTCTGATTGGCTCAACTAAGTCTTTTCATGTCCCTCAGGAAGGAGTACCACAGAGAGATTCTCTAGGCTTCTTCCTCCATCTCCTAAATATGGGGGGTAGCAAAACTGTCACACTGTCTCATATTTGTAATTTACATTACTGGTTAGCCTTCCAAGTATATTGTAAGCTCCTTAACACAGGCATCTCTCTACTAACTCTTTGTAGTCTTCCAAGCACTTAATACAGTGTTGTGCACAGAGTAAGGGTTCCACAAATACTACTGATTGAATTAATTAAAGTACAGATGGTGCCAGAGGGTGCACTCAATTACACTGGCCTTTATGGAGATACAGAAGTAGCCACACCCACCTGCTTCCTCAGTCTCATACAGACATCCTCTCATGTCTAAGCCTTCTTTGCCTTCTGGAACAGCATGAGCCACAGAGTGAAACCCCATGATTGCAGGTGGACCATAATCTGCTTACCCTCATCCCACATGTAGAGGAGATGCCAGTTAAAAGATCTGCTGTGCAAACCAAAAATCAAGTCACCTAAGTCAGAAAGTGATTTAATGCCCAAAGAGGCAGGACTACAGGGGGTTGTGAGAGTGGAGGAGAGACAGAGAAAGAGATATAAAAGGGGAAATTATAATAATTGTGGTATTTAAGTGCTTACTATGTGGCTTGGCACTGAATGAAGAACTGGAGTACACAGTCCCTCTCCCACGCAGGATTTAGGGTCTAAGTAGGAGGGATAACAAGTATTGAATCCCCCTTTAACAAAATAGGAAACTGAGGCATAAAGTAACAAACAAAATGAAAGTGGGGAAAAGTAAAATGGGAAATGAAGATGGGGGAAGAAAAAATGGTTCTGAGAGGGGAAAAAGGAGGAGATCTGGGAGGAGTGGACTTACCATCATCTGCTGCCACCTGTGCCAAACCAGCATGATTTGGGGCATAGCAGTAGGCACATCATGGCAAGAGCAAGATGAGGTTCTGAAGGGTAACTGCAGACTCCCACCTATGCTGCACTCAAGACCCTCCTATGGCATCGAAAGCTTCACCGAAAGCTCTAGGAAATGACCATTTGGCCAGAGTAGCTTTATTCATGTCAGTAGAGAAGGTAAGAGAAGTGTTGTAGAGGAAGAGCCTATACAATCTCTGCCTATAGCCACAAAGGCTATAGCACCCTCCGCCTTACCTGGAAGTGGCATCTTAATTGGTCCTGGAATAGGCAAGATGGCCACCTGTCATGCATAACTGTCTCTAAAGGAAAAAGTAGAGATGTGGAAGGATGTGTTTTTTGTATCTTTTTTTCATGAATCTGTTCATTCTTGTTTTCCAGTAGTTGTGATGAAATCCACTCCATTCTGAACTAAGCTTTCAGAAATGTTACTCAAACCTGTGATTTGGTATGGAACAACATCACACATTAGTTACATGTCACATCTTCCCTTAACATCGATCCACTTCAGTCATTAGGAAATAGCAAAAGGTCATTTATATTTGTTTCCCTTCATTTTCTTTCCCGGAGTGGGCACATTTATTGTAGAGCTATTGCGTTTTATGGCTCATGAAATTCTGGGCTGTTGTCATGAAGGGTTCTGGTTGGTTAAGTTTTCATAATTGTTAATAAAAACATGGATGGGAAAGGAAAAATGCCATAATCCTCTGCATTCAAGAATAGATATGATGCATTGCTGTTGACTTCCCGGTCCTATAGTAACAGCTTCCAAGATCATTGGTTTAGTTAACTTTTGGTGCCTTGATAAATGAACTTGCACAGAAGAGCTTTTAGAAAACAGAATAAGCCAAGAATGCTTGAGGTAGAAGTTGCCCATTAAAATGATTATTTACAGTGATTACTCCATCTATCTTCATTCCTGAATCTTGACCACACTTTCAAGTATCTGATTGTTATGGTTTTATATTTAATACCAACACTCTTAATGGAGCTGTGGGATAAATATATTATCACCACCATCTGCTTATTTCAGAGATTGCTATTCATCTGTAGGTTTTTACGGAAGTTTTTGTATATTGAATTCTTGAAATGATCTTCATTAGCAACTGCCTTGTCTAGTCTAAACAAACCTTTCCGAGGTGTGCCTTCCTAAGTGGTGTATGTGTGTGCCTTAATGGTTAGTCTAAATCCCCAAATTAATAATTGATTCACAAGATGATCTTCAGGGTTATGATTGTGTTACATACATCTATTACTCTAGCATAATAGGTGGTATAATTACTTAAAAGCATCTCTCCCAAGATGCCGTCTTTATACTACCTCATTAATATGTAACTTTGAAAGCAATCAAATGGATTCCTGATGAAAGTTTTGCATTGTTTCCTCTCAGGGATATGATGATGGCTATGGTGGTGAATATGATGACCAGAGCTATGAGACATATGACAGCACCTATGCTACACAAACACAAAGGTAAGATTTGAGTCACTTATATAAGATATATTCACTAAAATCCTTGCAACCATTATTCTGTTGTTCTGATTTGAATACCAAATTTAACAAAGTTACGTAATGGGTTAGTGTCTGGCAATACATTTTTCTTCAATTTCCCTAATTCTCCAAGTGTTCTTTTTTTGGTTTTGTTTTTAACTTTTAAATGTATTAGGCTTTGAAGGGCAAAAGGGGTAAGTAATGCAACCTGGTAATCAAACAGCAGTTCTCTGTTCCTGCTGTTTCAGTAATGGCGTGGTTTCTTGTTATTGAAACAAGAGCCCCATTTGTTTGAACATCAATTATTCTGGGTTACATTTCTAGGTTCATGTTAAATGAATGTTTCATGTTAGACAGTCCTAACATATTCATCCGGCAGGACCCTTTTTTATGGATGGTGTGTGTTTGCGTGCTTCAGTGGGAAAGAAGAATGAGTAAGTGCAGGGAAAGAAGCAGGGGTTTGAAGAGTATCTCAAGATAGTTCTGTGAATCCAAATTTCTTTAACCTTGTGTGATCCTATCATGGTGCTGGGTTTACTTCCATTCAGGTTATATTTGAGGATTTTAAAAAATCACCCCCAGAAGCAGAGCTAATCGTTCCAGGGTTATGATCAAGTGCTGAATGTAAATGGTTTCTTTATGGTAAGATGAACCAATTGTGATTAGTCTCTACGTTTTTATAGGCTCATTTTGTAACTGTGTGCTTTTATGAGAATTACTTTAAGGTCATAACTACCCTGTAAATTAGTGGGGGCCTGGCATGGACAGGAAGTGAAGCAGAGAGCTGTGTATAAGTGAAACTCCAAGGGTAATGTAGGATAAAGGAATGAAATGCTCAGGAAGTGACCAGAATGAACAATTCTGCACTTTGAAAAGTAACTTTTCTAACAAAGCCTTGTGCTCTTCAAGATCATTTCCCAGAGAGTCATCTGAACCACCCAGTCAGTCTAGGATTGAGAAGAATCCACTACTCTTGCAGCCGCTTGTTTTTCCTTCGGGGTCTTTTAATATTGCTCAATCTGATAGACTTTTCCTTTCAACTAAAATAGAATATTACTTGCATACTTGGCTCTAAGTGCCCCACTTTTGCCTCATCTGCAATAAAGCCATAATGTAAAAGCCACAAAGTATGCTCTACTAAAATGGAAATTTTTGGGTGTTCTCCTGGACTAATTACATTGAGACTAACTTTCCTGGAACAGCTAAGCTTAGGTTTTAAAGCTCCATCCACTTATAACTGACTCAGTTCTAGATTTTTCATTTCTAAAATGGGGAACAATAAACACAAATGTGACACATATGATATTTGCAAATCCTATTGCAAATTCCTAAAATGTACATGACTTTTGTTACAGTTTATTTAAGTGCAAGAGGATCACCATGTATCTTTGAGACTGTTTAAGGATTTCATCATTTTAGAAGTATTTAGCAAGGACTGAATTAACTACAATTAAATGAAATTATGCTTTAATATGCTTAGGTACATGTTATAATGCCATAGAAAACATAAAGATGAAGATTGATGATTTACCTTCCTTGCTTTCACATTACTATTTGGGTCCAAACATTTTGCACTTTAGTAGACTTCCATTCTATATTCTCTTCCCTAGGAAGAACCCATTGACAAGCCACAGTGAACATAAAGACAACCCACCATTTCCCATTTTAGGCAGCAGCTATGGGCAGGAGAACCATGATTTCCCAAAAGCCCAAGCCAGTGGAAGGAAATGGAAGTTGAGGAGAAAGCAAATGTAAAGTGGCTTAAGTTACTACCTGGATATGGATGTTGCAAAGTTCCAAAATTGTATTTAATGAGCATCCAGTGGATGCAATGCACAGTACTGTTTCAGAAAGTACAACACAAAGAAATAATGTAGTCCCTGCCCACAAGGAAAGAGATATGAACATAGATAACAGAGTGTAGGCTTACTGTCAATTCAAGCATTCCAAACATAAGCTATCAGTTCTTTCAAAAAGTGGTACCCAAACTATCAATAAGGCTAAATATCAATTAGTAGTTTTGTTTAGTAGCATCTCTGAGAAACATCCATTTACAGTCATTTGTAGCTGGTGTTTCTTGTTCCAATAGGATTGCTGTAATATTATGTGTCTTTTTGATTTTTTTCAATCGACCAGTTTTATTTATTGAATGCCTTTGGGCAGAGCACTCAACTAAGTACTTGAAAGAGCACAATAGTATAGTACATAAGTGCCATGAGAAGGTATGAGTAGTTGTACTTAGGTGGCAGTAGGAGAGAGATGGTTAGGAGATGACAAATTAATCAGGGAACATCTCCTGGAAGAGATGTGAATTCAGAAGGGCTTTGAAACTTTGAGCCATGTTGGATGTGAAGGGGGAGAGAGTCCCTGTGGGCACGTAATATGTCTACCAACTCTATTGTACTGTACCTTCCAGATTGCTTAAGTACAATGCTCTGCACCCAGTAAGTGCTTAATAAATCCCACTGATTGATTAATTTAAAAATTGGCAGGCAGACAGCAAGATAATGGGTATGGCAGAGAGAAAACATCTCAAGACTGGTTTACTGAAAATAAGAGAAAGATTCGAAAACTACCTGCAACAAAACAGGAAATGTAACACCAACATTTAGGAGCTCCTTCCAATCAAAACAAAACAGAAGCCTCTGACAACCTGTGATGGGACATATGAGATCAAGCTAAGAAAATTACCCACTTGTGGTGGATTTTAAAGCTGAAGAGATCCTGAGAAATGTTGACCACCACGAAACTAAGAACTTCTGTTCATCACTAAATAGTTGTGAGATATAGTAAGTGTTTATTAGGAGCTAAGTAACTGGGGTGGATACAAGATTACCAGATTGGACCCAGTCTCTGGTTCATAATGTGCTCTTAATCTAAGAGGACAGGATAGAAGGAAGGAGCACAGCTTAGTGAAAACACCATGTGCCTGGGAATCAGAGGACCTGAGTTTCTTATCGTGAGTCTGCCACATTTCTGCTGTGTGATCTTGGGCAAGTCGCTTCACTTCTCTTTGCCTCAATTCCATCATCTGCAAAATAGGGATTCAATATCTGCTCCCCCTCCTTCTTGAACTGTGTGTCTGTTGATCTTGCCAAAACATAATAACATCAACAGACCAGGCTTCTCGAAATGATTCAACATATTGGTCTGTTCTAAGAAATTCACCAAGGCTTTAGGTTGCTCAGATGGGTGGTCAATTTATAGCTGGAGAGACCCTGTCTAGTCACTTCCCTACACTTCTGGAGTAAAGTAGGAATGTGTAAAATGTCTGATCCTGTTCAATCAATCTATTCTAGGCTTATAACAAGAAACCTACAAGCTGGGACAGGAATATCGATCAACTGATATAATTTATGGAACCCAGGTCCCCTCATTCTGCTTCCAATCTAATTTAAATTCTTTCCAATCTCTGCCTAACATGGCATACGGCAGTGTCAAGTATGAAAGCAGCAGCTCATCCACTTTGCTTTTATTGAAGTTGACAATAAAGTAACTTCAAACCTAGGCGAACTGAGACAAGATCAACTTCTCATCAGGGATTGTTGTCTCTCAAATTGGCAGTCAAAATAAAGAAGGTGAATGTAAGCATGCTTAGGTTATAATATAGGAGCAGGTGAAGTGTGCACAATGAATAATTATAATAATTATACCATCCCCAATCTGATGCCCTGTAGTGATTTTAGGGAAAGTTCAAAAGGTAAGAGACCGAGAAAAGGTAAGAGACCGATAAAAGGTTCATCCAGAGTTCAGAAAACATACCAACTGTAATTAATTCCCAGTTGCCTTGAAATATGTCATTAGCTGTGGGAATTTTCCAGTAGATTCAGAAAGGGTCTTCTTGGAAACACCTTTCAGGAGGCAATTCAAATGAATGAATGACACATTAATGAACGACGGAGTAATGTCAGCAATAGTTTCCGATGCAACTTCTAGCCAACTCCACAGCCTTCACGTGGAAGAAATGTGTGATGGGATGAAGGAAAATGAAAATACATTTCGAGTCTGTCAGAATTTATTTCTGTGACAGGCCTATAACACAGGCTTATTGGTGTCCGTACTGTATGTCAGGCACTGGCTAATGCTAAACTTAATCCTGTCTTCTATGCTATGGCAGAAATTCAATAAGGTCCAGTATTTTAAGCTTTTTAAAGAAGTGAGGTAAATTCCTACAATACCTTCTTTCCAAAGGCATTGATTCTTTCCATAAAGGTCAGTGTCTTTCTGGACTGCAATGGTCAACAACAACCAAAAATAGAAATTAATTAATAGAATGAGATACAAGTTTACCTAACAGTTTCAATTGATTCACTGCAATTTTTCAAAACTTGTCTATTTTATGTACACCATATTGCATTTGTCCCAAGAGGTCAGTTAGACTTGCATTTTGACACAGCTACAGTGGGAAAAGAATCCTAATTCCTTTTACCGTATCTATCCATTTCCATCCCTTTCATTGTTTTGTGACTCTTCTGTGGATTTCTCAAGTTGTTCTGTCTCCACTGTAAAAATAGAAGAGCTTGAGCCTGGTCCCTGGCAGGTCCAACCCAGGCCAGAGCCTGGATTAAAGATTACCTAAACTGGTACTCCTAAACCTGCACTCTTTGGGTCCAAGTCAAAAAGGTTGGACCCTAACTGCTTCTGTGCAGCTTAGGTTTCTCAGCAATTTTAATGTGGACCTTGCAAATGAAGTATCTGTGAGGGACCGAGAGCAGAGAAGAATAGAAACATGAAGGGAAGATTCACAAGGTAGGGAAAGTTCCAGAAGGTAGGGGAAAAGAAGATAGATGAGGATGAAGAAGCAGCGTGGTTCAGCAGAAAGAGCCCGGGCTTGGGAGTCAGAGGTCATGAGTTTGAATTCTGGCTATGCCACTTGTCAGCAGTGTGACTGTGGGCAAGTCACTTAACTTTTCTGTGCATCAGTTACCTCATCTGTAAAATGGGGATTAAGACTGTGAGCCTCATGTGGGACAACATGATTACCCTTTATCTACCCCAGCGCTTAGAACAGTGCTCTGCACATAGTAAGTGCTCAACAAATACCTACATTATTAGTATGAAGAGTAAGGGAAAGACTCCGGACGGAACACTAAAAAGTCCAGCTAGGGCTTCAAGCGGAGAGAGCTGGCTCTCTTCCAGGAATTCATTGTGCCAGTAGGTTGGGGAATTGCCTTCCAGAAGGGGAGACATATCCAGTTTAGGAAGAAGCGAGGAGTTGTTAGGAGTAGGTGGTTAGAGGGTTTTGCTGGCGCCTGAGGACAGGGATTATGACTACTAATTCTATCGTACTCTTCCAAACACTTAACCTGGTCTCAAAACCCAGTAAAGTGCTAAATAAATATGAATGATCGACTGATTGACTGAAGGGGTGTTTGTGTTGGTGGTTTGAGGAGTTTATAGAGGGGCAATTTGTCAAAAATAGGAAGGTCGGTGAAATTTTGGATGGCCCAGTATGACTTCAGAAACTCTACAAAGGTCTTTGCATTAGGTTATTTGAAAGCTATGGTGAACAGATATGGATCCTAATCAATCAGTCAATTGAACTTATTGAGAACTTACTGTGAGCAGAGCACTGTACTAAGCACCTGGGAGAGTAGAATGTTAGAATTGTAGACACAAAATGTACTGTTATGAAGAACGCTTGGGTGTGAGTCTGTTGTTGGGAAGGGATTGTCTCTGTTGGCGAATTGTACTTTCCAAGCGCTTAGTTCAGTGCTCTGCACACAGTAAGCGCTCAATAAATACGATTGAATGAATGCAACAGGACTGTGTCCAATGTGATTATCGTATATCTACCCCAATGTTTAGTGTAGTGTTTGGCACAAAGAAATAACTTAATAAATACCATTATTTCTACAAAATAATTTTGACATTCAGAAAAGTGCTGCATTGCTAATTCATATTCTTCCTGTGGTTTACCATTATCTTCAGGCTTTCTTCTACCAAACTTGTGCTTAGCCATACTCTTTCAGTATCTTACAGCTACATGACATTTATTTTCATCCCCAAGTGAAATACTTTGCATTTGCCCCATTTAAGTAAGCTATGTAAAGAATATGAAAGTGCACATATTCTGAAATATAATTTGAAACTTTTTTATCCTCATTATTTTTTAAGAAATGTGAGTGTCTGTAGTTTAGGCTAACATTCTTTACAAATTCCCTGATATAGGGTTTCAAGTGTTAGGTACTGCATTTCCTAGATAATGTAATAAAAATGTAATACTAAGAATGACACACTAGTTTCCCCTATTCATTCAAGTGGCACTATTTCCCACAAACTGACTCAACACTCATCCAATAATCCAATCCTGTTCAGAGTCTCAAGACTGTTGTCTACCACCAAGATTGAATTTACATGAGGTTATTGAATTTGTGATATTTTTCTCCTGTTATCCTGAAGCATAGCTGCATTTTCATGCCATTTATGGCTGTCCACGTGCATAAACAGTAGTCACATTCATTCATTCATTCAATAGTATTTATTGAGCGCTTACTATGTGCAGAGCACTGTACTAAGCGCTTGGGATGAACAAGTCAGCAACAGATAGAGACAGTCCCTGCCGTTTGACGGGTTTACAGTCTAATCGGGGGAGACGGACAGACAAGAACAATGGCAATAAACAGCGTCAAGGGGAAGAACATCTCGTAAAAACAATGGCAACTAAATAGAATCAAGGCGATGTACAATTCATTAACAAAATAAATAGGGTAACGAAAATATATACAGTTGAGCGGACAAGTACAGTGCTGTGGGGATGGGAAGGGAGAGGTGGAGGAGCAGAGGGAAAAGGGGAAAATGAGGCTTTAGCTGTGGAGAGGTAAAGGGGGGATGGCAGAGGGAGTAGAGGGTGAAGAGGAGCTCGGTCTGGGAACGCCTCTTGGAGGAGGTGATTTTTAAGTAGTGTTTTGAAGAGGGAAAGAGAATCAGTTTGGCAGAGGTGAGGAGGGAGGGCGTTCCAAGACCGCGGGAGGACGTGACCCAGGGGTCGACGGCGAGATAGGCGAGACCGAGGGACGGTGAGGAGGTGGGCGGCAGAGGAGCGGATCCTTGACTCGTCCCTCTCGTTCACCCCACACATCCTATCCGTTACCAAGACCTGCCGGTTTCACCTCTACAATATCGCCAAGATCCGCCCTTTCCTCTCCACCCAAACGGCTACCTTACTGTTACGGGCTCTCGTTATATCCCGGCTAGACTACTGTGTCAGCCTTCTCTCTGACCTCCCTTCCTCCTCTCTCGCCCCGCTCTGGTCTATTCTTCACTCCGCTGCCCGGCTCATCTTCCTGCAGAAATGATCTGGGCATGTCACTCCCCTTCTTAAACAACTCCAGTGGTTGCCTATCGACCTCCGCTCCAAACAAAAACTCCTCACTCTAGGCTTCAAGGCTCTCCATCACCTTGCCCCTTCCTACCTCTCCTCCCTTCTCTCTTTCTACCGCCCACCCCGCACTCTCCGCTCCTCTGCCGCCCACCTCCTCACCGTCCCTCGGTCTCGCCTATCCCGCCGTCGACCCCTGGGTCACGTCGAAAACAGACTTTCAAAAAAGCAAAGCAAGCCAGGAATGTTTCTCCTTTCCTCCAATTTTTATGGTATTTGGGACATCTGAGAAGGAAATGGAAAGTTATTCATAAAGCATCCCTGATGTGCATGTGTGTTTCCAGTCATTGTTATTGGATGGTATTTGAAACATCCCTATGGAGTACTAACTTGTACACCCATAATGCCAATATCTAAGGCAGTTTTCAAAAGCAACTGCATTTATCATTTTGGCCAGAAATATCCTTTTCCCCCATGACTAGTGGGTTAAATTGAAATACATTGAAAGGATCTTTCTCAATCAAGAGAACCTATTCTGTGGAGTCATCTATCACCAGACTTTCGGCAAAGTCCCCATTTCAAGACATGTAGTACAAAACCAATTTCTTCCATCTTCCTTCAAATCAAGATAAGTGTTAGTAACCTGAACGCCCTTTCCTCACCCCTCACAACCTGATAACAATGGATAGAACTCTAAAGAGGAAACATCTCCTTCATTGTCATTCAGAGTTGTAACAACATGATTCTACAGCTCATCATTTGAACTTTTGCGTTCAGATGGGGAGTGAATGATGGGAAGGGACACAGATAGAAGTATTTTCACTGAGAAAACAGTCAGCAGTAATAAAAGCCACAATGTGAATTCACCCTGGGGTATTTATTTTTCCCTACAATCTGCCTCGTCTTAAAGTAGTAGGGAAATTGTGGTTCAGTCGTCCAATAATTGGCTTGATGTTATTATTCAGTCTGTCAAAGTTAATGTTTCTCTCAAAGTAGCTTGCTGATCATAAGCCATGTGGCCTACAGAATAGAGCCTGGGCCAAGGAGCCAGAAGGACTTGGGTTCTGGTCCCATCTCTGCCACTTGTCTGCTGTGTGATCTTGGGCAACTTAACTTCTCTGAACCTCAATTATTACCTCATCTATAAAATAGAGATTAAAACTGTCAGCCCCACGTGGACATGGACTGTGTACAACCTGATTCCCTTCTATCTACCCCAGCACTTAGTACAGTGCCTGGCATATAGTAAGCACTTAATAAGTACCATAAAAAAGTAGTTTGCTCCCCAGATAAAAGGTCCACAATAAAAATCTTCTAATAAACTGTGAACTGTATGCCAACCATTCAAATATTTCTATAATTGCTGTCATCATAATATTATTATTATTTCTAAAACCCAAAGAATGACATTAAATGCTAATATCCAGTGGTGTTTGGAATGAGCAAAAACTGAAATCAAGACCTCTAATTCAGCTGGAACCCATGGCTTAAATCAAAGAGTCAACTAGCTCAAAAGCTATTGAAATAATTAGAAATTATAGGTATTTACAGCCATAGGAAAAGTGACTGTTACTGATGAATTACGAGTCAGTCAAGAAAATGTATGTATACTTAAAATTATGTCTACACCATGTTAAGGTTCAATATCTCTTGTGCTTTTATACAAAACACACATAATAGTTCATGGAATAATGGCACATCTCACTGGGTATAATTAATCTGTCAGCTAAAGGCCCTATTTATGGAAAATAATTGTCATGTTGTAGTGATAATTTCACACAGTAAAAGAGAAGATGAATGATTTTGCTAAAAAATTGCTTACCTCTCATTTATACATCCAAGGGTCAGGATAAGCTAAAAATAAAAGGCAAATTAGAAATACATGATTAAATAGTACCTAGAAAAGGAGAAAATAACATATTTACACATAGGCACCAAAAAACTGAGACATCAGAAAACAGCAATTCTTATTTAAACATTACTCCCTTTAACACCCCCATTGCCTTAATACAGTGGATTAGCCCTTTCTCCTGGAAACATTACTTGACCTAGGCTTCACTGACAATGTCCTGTCCAGGCTTTCTTCCTATATCTCTGGCCTCTCATTTTCAACATCTTTCACTATCTCTCCCTCTCACCCTCTAACTGTGGGCATCTTCAAATCTCAGTTCAAGGTCCCCATGTATTCTCCATCTACCCCCACTCCTTTAAGAACTCATTAGCTCTCATGGCTTTAACCACCTACATTCTCTACATTCACTCATTCATTTATTCAATTATTTCTAGACTGTGAGCTTGTTGTTGGGTAGGGATTGCCTCTATTTGTTGCCAAATTGTATTTTCCAAGTGTTTAGTACAGTGCTCTGCATATAGTAAGTGCTCACTAAATCCAACTGAATGAATGAATATTTATTGATCATGATAATGATAAAGGTATTTCTTAATCAGAGGACGTGGGTTCTAATCTCAGATCCGCCACTTTTCTGCAGTATGGCCTTGGGCAAGCCATTTAACTTCTTTGTGCCTCAGTTACCTCATTTGGAAAATGTGGATTATGACTGTGAGCCACAAGTGGGACAACCTGATTACCTTGTATCTACCCCAGTGCTTAGAACAGTGCTTGGCACATATTAAGCACTTAGCAAAAACCATTTTTTTTAATATACCAGGTACTGTACTAAGCCTTGGGGAGGATACAAGTAAATTGAGTTGGATACAGTCCGTGTCCCATGTGGGGCTCACAGTCTCACCCCCCCATTTTACAGATGAGGTAACTGAGGCACAGAGAAGAGAAGTGACTTGCCCAAGGTACACAGGAGACAAGTGGCAGGGCCCAGATTAGAACCCATGACCTTCTGACTTCCAGGCCTGTGCTCTATGCACTACACCATGTTGCTTCTCTATTTATTGAGTTTTTAATGTGTGCAAAGCACAATACTAAGTGTTTGGGAGAGTACAATATAACAATAAATAGACACATTCCCTGCCCACATTGAGCTTACTTGCCTGATTTGCCAAATTAACCACTTCTTTTCTGCAGTCTCACATTTCTTCATACTTTCAGGACATCTCTACTTGGAGGTCCAAATGACAGTTCAAACATATTATGTCCAAAACAGGATGCTTCATCTTCTGAGCTAAACCCTTACCTCACCCTAATTTCTTATCACTAAGAAATTAAACAAAACAAACATTCTCCATGATTTCCAAGCCCATAACCTTGGAGCACTGTAGTCTACTGGTAAGAACATATGTCTGGGACTCAGATGACCAGGTTCTCAACACAGGTCTGCCATTTGTCTGGTGTGTGACCTTGAGCAAGTCACTTACCTTCTCTGTGCCTCATTTGTAAAATGGGGATTCAGTGTCTGTTCTCCCTCTTTTTAGACTGTTAGCCCCATGTGGGACAGAGACTGTGTCCAACCTGATGAACTTATTACTATTTCTATCATTAATAATAATAATAGTAACAATAGTAATAATTTTGCTAAGTAGTTACTATGTTTCAGGCACTGTGTTTCAAGCACTGTGGTTGATTCAAGATAATCGTGTTGGACACAGTCCTTAATAGGGCTCATGTTACAAATGAGAGAACTGATGCACAGAAAAGTGACATGATTTGCCCAAGGTCACACAGCAGACAAGTGGCAGAGCTGGGTTTAGAACCAGGTCCTTCTGACTCCCAGGCTAATGCTCTATCTACTAGACAATTGACTTGTATCTACCCCAGCACTAGAATAGTGCATGACATACAATAATCAATTAATCAGTTGTGCTTATTGAGTACTTACTGTGTGCAGAGTACTATAGTAAGTGCTTGGGAGAGTACAAATATCCTAATAATAACCTTGTCATTATCTTTGACTCATCTATCTCATTCGACCCACACATTAAATTTGTCACAGAATACTCTTGGTTTTACCTTTTCAGCACGTCTTGGAACCATTCTTTCTTATCCATCCAAACTGCTACTGTGCTGATTAAAGTACTTATCATAGCCCACCTTCCTTGCTGCATCAGTTTCCTCACTGACCTCCCTTCTTTTTTCCTCTCTAGTTTTTACTTCACTCTGTTGCTGAGATCATTTTTCTGATAAGAAGTCCAGTCTGTATCTCCTTACTCCTCAAAAACCCCCAATGTTTGCCCATCCATCTCTGCATCAAACAGAAGCCCTTTATTATAGGCTTTAAGGTACTCAATAAGCGCTCTCTCTTTTATTACCTCACTAATTTTCTCCTACCACCCACTTCAAATCCACACACTTTACTCCTCTAATGCAAGCATACTCTCTGTACCTAACTTTCATCTGTTCCCACTGTTGATACCTTCATTCAATCAATCAATAGTATTTATTGAGTGCTTACTCTGTGCTGAGTACTGTACAAAGTGCTTGTATGGCCAAGTTGGTAGACATCATGTTTCCTGTCCACAAGGAAGTTACAGTCTAATAATAATAATAATAATAATGTTGGTATTTGCTAAGCGCTTACTATGTGCCGAGCACTGTTCTAAGCGCTGGGGTAGACACAGGGTAATCAGGTTGTCCCATGTGGGGCTCACAGTCTTAATCCCCATTTTACAGATGAGGTAACTGAGGCACTGAGAAGTTAAGTGACTTGCCCAAAGTCACACAGCTGACAGGTGGCCGAGCCGGGATATGAACCCATGACCTCGGACTCCAAAGCCCATGCTCTTTCCACTGAGCCATGCTCCATTAACATAAATTATGGATATGAACATAAGTACCCGTTCTCTCTCTTACTTAATCGATCCATCAATGAATTCTATTGAGTGATTACTGTGTGCAGAGTACTGTACTACACGTTTGGAACTACATTCTGCTACAAATTCTACTACATTCAGAATGAGCTTGCAGTCTAGATGGGGAAACAGACATTAATACCAATAAGTTATGGATGTGTACATTGGTGCTGTGGGGCTGAGGGATGGTGAATAAAGGGAGCAAATCTAAGTGCAAGGGTGATGCAGAAGGGAGTGGGAGGAGAGGAAGTGAGGGCTTATTCAGGGAAGGCATCTTGGAGTAGATGTATCTTCAGTAAGGCTTTGAAGGCAGGGAGAATAATTGTCTGTCGGTTATAAAGGGGAAAGATGTTCCAGGCCAGAGAAAGGATCTGGGTGAGAGGTCAGCAGCAAGATAGACAAGATCATGATCAAGTAGGTTGGAATTAGAGGAGTGAAGTGTGTGAGCTGGGTTGTAATAAAATAGCATTGAGTAAGGTAGGAGAGGGCAGGGTGTTCGAGTGCTTTATAGCCAGTGATAAAGAGTTTCTGTTTGATGCAGAGGTTCTTGAAGAGTGGGGGAACATGGACTGAATGTTTTGTAGAAAAGTGATCTGGGCAGCAGAATAAAGTATGGACTGGATTAGGGAGAGATGGGATGCAGGGAGGTCAGCAGGGAAGCTGATATAGTAATCAGGGTGGGGTAGGATAAGTGCTTGGATTAACATAGTAGCAGTTTGAATGGAGAGAAAAGGGTGGATTTTAGCAAGGTTGTAAAGGTTGAACCAACAGTATTTAGTGACAGATTGAATATGTGGGCTGAATGAGACAGATGAGCCAAGGATAAGACAAAGGTTATGGGCTGTGATCCAGTATGGATGGCGGTGCTGTCTATAGTGATGTTGAGCCCCACTGGGACAGGGACTGTGTCCAACCCAATCAATTTTTATTTACCCCAGTGCTTAAAATAATGTTTGACATATTGTAAGCATTTAACCAATACCATAACAATAAGTGTTGTAGGTCTGAGGATGGCATGAATAAAGGGAACAAATTCAAGTGCAAGGGTGACATAGAAGGGAGAGGACATAGGTGAAATGATACCTTAGTCAGGGGAAACCTCTCGGG
Source organism: Ornithorhynchus anatinus (assembly GCF_004115215.2). Lineage (NCBI taxonomy): Eukaryota > Metazoa > Chordata > Mammalia > Monotremata > Ornithorhynchidae > Ornithorhynchus > Ornithorhynchus anatinus. The sequence goes on along the minus strand of NC_041728.1, from coordinate 75,500,125 downwards.
AGAGGATTTGAAGAACTGTCAGACATGAACGGGGAGGGAGTTTTAAGGTGTGGGAGAGGGTTGTGGCAGATAAATGAGATAGAAGTATAATGAGTAGGTTGGCGTTAATGAAGTGAAGTGACAGTGCTGGGTATAGTAGGGAATCAGTGAGGTGAGATAGATGGGGATAAACTGGTTGAGTGCTTTAAAGCCAATCTAAAGGAGTTTCGGCTTGATGCAGAGGTGGCGAGACAACCACTGAAGGTCCTTGAGAAAAGCGATCTGGGCAACAGAGTGAAGTGTGGACTGGGCTGGGGAGAGTGGTCAGCTAAGAAGCTGATGTAGTAATTAAGCAGCGTGGCTCAGTGGAAAGAGCCTGGGCTTGGGAGTCACAGGTCGTGAGTTCTAATCCCGGCTCTGCTGCTTGTCAGCTGTGTGACCTTGGGCAAGTCACTTCACTTCTCTGTGCCTCATTTACCTCATCTGTAAAATGGGGATTAAGACTGTGAGCCCCACGGAAGACAACCTGATTCCCTTGTGTCTCCCCCAGCGCTTAGAACAGTGCTCTGCACATAGTAAGCGCTTAACAAATACCAACATTATTATTATTAATTAAGGTAGGACAGGATATGTCCTTGAATCAATGTGATAGCAGTTGGAATAGAAGAAAGGGTGGATTTAAGTTACATTATGAAGATAGAATCAACAAGATTTGGTGATAAATTGATAATGTGAGTTGAATGAGAGAGAGATGAGTCGAGGATAATGCCAAGGTTATGGGCTTGTGAGACAGTGATGCGAAAGACAGTTTTTGGGTGGGAAGATGAGTTCTGTTTCTGACATTTTAGCTTTTAGGTGTTGGCAGTATGTCCAGGTAGAAATATGTGAACACAGGAAGCAATATGAGGCTGCAGTAAAGGAAAAAAATCAGGGCTGGAGGTGTAGATTTGGGAATCATCTGCATGTACATGGTAGTAGAAGCCATGGCAGTGAATGAGTTCTCCAAGGGAGTAGGTTAAGAGTGAGAATAGAAGGGGACTCAGAACCTGGCCTTGAAAGGATCCCACAAGTAGTAAGTGGAAGGCAGAGGAGAAGCCTACAAAAGAGACTTAGAACGAATGGCCAGGGAGGTAGGAGGAAGTCCAGGAGAGGACAGTGTCAGTTTAGCAAAGGTTAGATAATGCTCTCAGAAAGGGGTGATCCACAGTGTTGAAGGCAGGTCAAGGAAGATTAAGACAGACTAGGGACAGTTAGATTTGGCAAGAAGGAGATCATTGGTGACCTTTGCGAGGGCAGTTTTTTTATAGTATTTATTAAGTGCTTCCTACATGCCAGGAACTGTACTTAGTGCTGGGGTTGATATAGGGTAATCAGGTTGGACACAACCACAAGGGGCTCACAGTCTTAATCCCCATTTTACAGGATGAGAGTTTTGAGGCACAGAGAAGTGAAGTGACGAGAAGCAGTGTGGCTTAGTGGAAAGAGCATGGACTTGGGAGTCAAAGATCATGGGTTCTAATCCTGGCTCTGCAACTTGTCGGCTGTGTGACTTTGGGCAAGTCACTTAAGTTCTCTATGCCTCAATTACCTCATCTATAAAATGGGGATTAAGACTGTGGGCCCCACGTGGGACAACCTGATTACCTTGTATCTACCCCAGCACTTAGAACAGTGCTTGGCACATAGTAAGCACTTAACAAATACCATCATTATTATTATTATTATTGTCCAAGGTCATACAGCAGACAGGTGATGGAGTCAGCATTAGAACTCAGGTCCTTCTGACTCTAAGGCCCATAATCTATTCACAAGGCCACACTGCTTCAGCGCTTAGAACAGTGCCTGGCACATAGCACTTTTTAAGTACCATAATCATTATTCTCTAGTCTGCATGGAGTGAAAGAAGTGATGGAAGCGGAAGCCAAATTTGGGAGGTCAAGGAGAGAAATGAAGAATGGAAAGTGGTGAACCTGGTGTAGACAACTCACTTAAGGAGTTATGAGAGCAATTTTTTTTTTGAATGGCCTTCTCCTGTAAATTCTTTGCAGTTGGAGATTGTATTGAATTTCATTGTACTTTCTCAAGTGCATAGTACAACACGCTCCACAAATTAGGCACTCAGTAAACACCATTGATTGTTAGATCATCTTCAGGAGAGAAATACTGGTGAATGCACTTTTTGCAGAGGCATGCAATCTTTTGGGGTAGAAGAATCAAATAAATGGAAACCTGTGAGCAGTTGTGGTACTGCAAAGAGCAACATAGAGAAAGAGATAGATGTACATGTGTACAGGCGCACACACACACACAATTTCCTGTTCATTCAGGAAAGTAGGTGCCAGAGTGGCAAAGCATTGCAGCTCCTGTTGTCACAACTCACCCACTTCTTGCCATCTTCCTCCTCCTCTGCTCCAGTGCTTTTGAGAGGATGGGAGAGTGGAGAGTCTTTTCCTCCTGCACTTGTGGGGAGCAGGAGTCCTGGCACCAGTTCTATGCTTGCACCCTGCCTGGAAGGTAGCTCACAGTGGTTCTGCCACGATGAGCCCAGTTGGAACTGTTTTTGCCACTTTCCTTGAATATCCCTGCACAGCCTGCAAGTAAATGCTGCTGTTGGTTTTGCATCTGGCACCTGACGCCCTGTGGTGATTGACCATTCCCCTTCCCTGTCCCAGGAGCTTGACTTACCCCAGGGCCACTGCTACTTACTCTGGGAGAGGGTAAACTGTAAGCTGCTCCAGCTTGTCCTGCCATCCTTAAAAAGAAGATAAGAGCAGTAAAGATGCCTCCATTCTGCTATCAGAAACCAAGGAGTGGGGCTGCCATATGGACTCTATCTCAGGCCCTGTCCGGAAGTGCGAAGCAGCCCACAAAGCTGGGAGGGGGATCATGGCATAGTGGGAGTCAGAAGGCCATGGGTTCTAATCCTGGCTCCTCCACTTGTCTGCTGTGACCTTGGGCAAGTCACTTCACTTTTCTGTGCCTCAGTTAACCTCTTCTGTAAAACGGGGATTGAGACTGTGAGCCCCAAATGGGACACGGTCTATGTCCAACCTAATTTTCTTGTAGCCGCCCAGCACTTAGTACAGTGCCTGGCACATAGTAAACACTTAACAGGTACCATAATTATTATTATGATTATTATTCATTCATTAAATCTTATTTATCATGTGCTCACTGTACATAAAGCACTGTACTAAGTGCTTGAGAGAGTACAATACAACAATAAAAGACACATTTCCTGCCCACAATGAGTTTACAGTCTACAGGGCATCTCATGAGTCCTAATCTGTTCAAGAAATGGTTACTTAGGCTAGAGAGCCACACCTAATATTATGGAGAACCAGATATACTTTGTAGGCCATAGGTTACCAACTCCAGCTCTAAGCCTAAAGGATTCAGAGTACAAAAACTATTCAGCCTCTAGAATATCCAAATTAGCCAAAAAAGTCCTTTGTCCCTCTCAACCATGGCCAATCATTCCAAACCTCCTCAAAATGGCACCAAATGCAAATTTCCAATGTTAAATTCTGTCATTCATTTAAAATTGGCATTCCAGTGCTTGAATTGGTATCAGACATTTTACAGATGTACTTCCAAAAGCACATGCTGTATATTCAATTGTGTGTGTGTACTGAGTGTCTGAATATCCAACTATTTGTTATCTATGGAACAAACCAGTGTAGAAACTATAAAAGCAAATTGGATCTTGCTTCAGAGCCACTTTAAAATGTATTCTTCAAGTGTAAAATTGGATTTTGCACTTGTAAGTACCAGGAAGCACTGACTATATAGGAAAGGAACTTATGCCACTTCAGTTGAAATTTTATGTTTATTGGAAGAAAGAAGATTTGTTTCATCTTCTGAATAAAATATTATGAATACAGACTTCAATATAATGTTTTGTGGTGGTCTTTTTTCATTTTTAACTTAAAAGGAAGGAAGATGCTATGCAAAATGAGATTAAGGACTCACCATGATTTCATTTTCTACCAAATAATTCTCCACAAGATGGATAAACTGAAAGATATTGAATGCTCAGTGAAATACAGAGTAACATTTGCAAATGTTCATCGCCAATGTTATAGAAAAAATATGCAGCCAAATAGCATCTTCTGACTGCATGTAGCAAAAAACAATACAAATATTCCATGTGGAATTCAAATTAGAAATCTTCAGGGTATTGTGGCTGAAAAATCAAATAATCCTAATTTCAATAAATAATTTCTGTTTTGAGACCCCTGCTCACATTACTTCAAATTTAAATATATCAGAGAGACTATAAACTAAGCATTTGGAAGTCCAAAATAAGAATATATTAGTAGACTCTTCTGTTCTCTTTGAGAATGAATATCTGATTTCTTTTGTTTTTTTAGACCCCTCTTTATGAAGGCACAGAAAAATTCAGTTATAAACTATTGAAACAATTGTTAGCAAGCTAAAGATGACATCACATCTATCTTCAATGCAATCTACTTATTTTGTTACTCATCTGACATTGTTTTCAGAATCTAGTTCTCATGTATTAAATGCAGCTATCAATATTCAAGGAGCATCAGTTGCTCAAATAGAAAGTTTGCTTTGCCTCTGTCTAGGTTCTTGAAGGGGTGTGGATTTTCCCCCAAGAATGAACAAGCTTCCTTTGCTTTGGTAAAGAAATGGAAATCTCCATAAATCTTGACTTTCTGGAATATATTCTAGAATACAAGAAACTTTCAACAGCCATTGCTTTTTGACATGATTGTCAGATTTGGCCTTGCAGGCCCCTTATAGAAGGTTGTCTTGAAGACTCTAAGCTCAATATGGGCAGGTAAAATAGCTTCAGACTCTGTTATGCTTGTACTCTCCCAAGCATTCAATACAGTGCTCTGCAATCAATCAGTGGTATATATTGAGCACTTACTATGTGCAGAGCACTGTATTCATTCATTCAATAGTATTTATTGAGTGCTTACTATGTGCAGAGCACTGTACTAAGCGCTTGGAATGTACAATTCAGCAACAGATAGAAACAATCCCTGCCCATTGATGGGCTTACAGTCTAATCAGGGGAGTCAGACAAAAACAATATTAATAAATAGAATCAAGGGGATGTACATCTCATTAACAAAATAAATAGGGTAATAAAAATATATACAAATGAACAGATGAACACAGTGCTGAGGGGAGGGGAAGGGAGAGGGGGAGGAGCAAAGGGAAAGGGGGGAAAGGAGGCCTTAGCTGAGGGGAGGTGAAAGGGGGGGCAGAGAGGCAGCAGAGGGAGCAGAGGGAAAAGGGGAAGCTCAGTCTGGGAAGGCCTCTTGGAGGAGGTGAGCTCTCAGTAGGGCTTTGAAGAGGGGAAGAGAGTTTGGCGGAGGTGAGGAGGGAGGGCATTCCAGGACAGTGGGAGGACGTGGCCCAGGGGTCAAGAGCGGGGTAGGCGAGATTGGGGGACGGTGAGGAGTTGGGCGGCAGAGGAGCGGAGCCTACGGGTGGGCAGTAGAAAGAGAGAAGGGAGGAGAGGTAGGAGGGGGCAAGGCGATGGAGAGCTTTGTAGCCTAGAGTGAGACGGTTTTGTTTCGTGCGGAGGTTGATAGGCAGCCACTGGAGTTTTTAAGAAAGGGAGTCACATGCCCAGAGCTTTTCTGCAGGAAGATGAGCCAGGCAGTGGAGTGAAGAATAGACTGGAGCGGGGCGAAAGAGGAGGAAGGGAGATCAGAGAGAAGGCTGACACAATAATCCAGCCGGGATATTATGAGAGCCTGAACCAGTACGGTAGCTGTTTGGGTGGAGAGGAAAGGGTGGATCTTGGTGATATTATAAAGGTGAGACCGGCAGGTCTTGGTGACGGATCAGATGTGTGGGGTGAATGAGAGAGCTGAGTCAAGGATGACACCAAGGTTGCAGGCTTGAGAGACAAGAAGGATGGTCGTACCATCCACAGTGATAGGTAAGTCAGGAAGAGGACAGGGCTTGGGAGGGAAGATAAGGAGCTCAGTTTTGAACATGTTGAGTTTTAGGTGGCGTGCAGACATCCAGGTAGAGACATCCTGGAGGTAGGAGGAGATACGAACCTGAAGGGAGGGGGAGAGGACAAGGGAAGAGATGTAGATCTGTGTGTCATCTGCATAGAGATGATAGTTGAAGCCATGGGAGCAAATGAGTTGGCCAAGCGAGTGAGTGTAGATGGAGAACAGAAGAGGGCCAAGAACTGACCCTTGAGGAACTCCCACAGTTAGAGGATGGGAGAGGGAGGAGGAGCCTGCAAAGGAGACTGATAATGAACGGCCAGAAAGATAAGAGGAGAACCAGGAGAGGATGGAGTCCGTGAAGCCAAGGTGAGATAAAGTGTGGAGGAGAAGGGGATGGTCTGCAGTGTCAAAGGCAGCTGAGAGGTCAAGGAGGATTAGGATAGATTAGGAGCCATTGGATTTGGCAAGAAGGAGGTCATGGGTGACCTTTGAGAGAGCAGTATCGGTAGAGTGGAGGGGACAGAAGCCAGATTTGGAGGGGGCTCAAGAGAGAATTGGAGTTAAGGAATTCTAGACAGTGAGTGTAGACAACTCATTCTAGGAGCTTGAAAGGAAGGGTCGTAGGGAGATAGGGCGATAACTGGAAGGGGAAGTGGGGTCAAGAAAGGGTATTTTTAGGATGGTGGAGACATGGGCATGTTTGAAAGCGGGAGGGCAGGGATAAGCGCTTGAGAGAATACAATATAACAGTAACAGAATTGCACAAAGTAAGCACTCAATAAACATGATTGATTGAAGTACAGGAAACTAGAAAAGGAGAAATCAGTGGTATTTATTCAGCGCTTACTATATGCAGAGCAACATAGGATCTAGCTCCTCCCCCTTGTTACTTAATCTTGAAGAAATATGGTCAACTTAACCTAAAAGCTTCAGAACTTTATAAACTTTCTTGTCCAGATTATAGACCTTTAAGATGCTCTTCAATTCCTGACCTCACTTCTTTTTAATACTGACCCCTTGACAAGCCTCCATTCTTTGAGTGTGCATTTCCTCCCAACACCATAAAAACTAGTGCAAGCAGTGTTTGAGAAGCCCCAAGCTATGTAGGAGACTCCCTATGCTCCATGTCTCTGTATTAGGGAACAAGGACCAAGGTGAGCTCAGGGGCATACCAATCACAACAATCAGTTGATCTCATCCCACTGACCTCCTTGATGGCACATTTTGTGAAGCTTCCAATTTTCTATCCCCTCACAGGCAGATTCAACAGCCCATTGGGTGGTTTCTTATGAAAGTAATTTCCTATAAATTGTAGACCACCCCCATCAAGAGATTGCTTGCATTCCTTATTCTTCACTGTATCCTCAGCAGATGAGATTCAGGAAGAGACAACAGCCCCCCTTACTCTCTCCACAGTTCTATCAAAAGCGCTCGTTAAGGAGAGAACAGGTGCAGAGGAGAGGAAACACTTTTTCAGTGACAGCACCCACAGTGGTACTGCCATTCCATGCCATAATTAAAGAAGCTTATTCAGATGTGTTCCAGGACTCATCAAAATACCAATCAAATGGGTACAATGATGACTTTAAGTACTAATGAAAAAAATATCATTAAATGCCTAAAGAAAACAATAGCTAGTGGATTTGTTACGGGGCAGTAGAAATGAATGGGTGAATTCTAAATCCCTTCTGTGTAACTCTAAACTATATTCATGCTATCCCCTTGGCATCCAGGATCACCAGCTACTTTGCATTCAAAAATCAATTTCAACATAGACTGGGGACATTCCCTAAGAATGCCCTATCCACAATGTTATGAATATCAAATTAAAGTTTCAGGTCTTCCCCCTACTAGAATGGTATGCCACCAAAATGGCACCTTCCCATTCTAAAGTATATGGCGTACATGCTGACCATAGCACTTGGGTTCAGGGTCAATGCCTCTCTCTAGCTTGCAGATTTTACCCAAGACAACACAGTTCAAAAATCAAAAATGTAGTCTTAACTGAAAAATAGCTGTGCAGCCCAAAGATCAAGAACTTGAAAGAAGATAATATTCTCAACTGTTTTTCCAATGGAAACCACTACAAAACCCAAATAATTGCAGAACTGGTTAAATAATTGTAGGCTCCATTGCATGGCAACTTGTGGAATGGAAATATTACCACTGACACACTTGAACATTTCACAAATCAAATATTTATTACAGATGAAAATCCAACTGGGACCACTTTACAATTAAAAAAGGAGCACCTCTTCTCACTCCCAGGCACCTCTTTTTCACTAACATTTCTTCATCCTGTTCCCTCATCTTTGTATTGTCAGCCCTTCATTTTTTTCTCTCCCTTCTACTGTCCCAAGCTCTCTTCTTTCCTCTCTACTGGCCATTTTGTCCCAGTGAGGTCCTCTGTCATCTCTCCCTAGCCCAAATTCAGCATTTATCATGCATGATCAAACATGAGTGGACAGACAACCTGGGCCTCTCTTAGAACAATACACTTTTTCGCCTCAGGCCACAAAAATATAATTTTAAAATGGATAAAATTATACAAGCAAAAGCATTTAACACCTAGATTCTCATTCAAATTCAAATTAGATTATGTATCTTGAAGAAACCTGGTAGAGTTCAGCAAATTTTGTGGTTCTTTGAATAGATTACCCTACTTGATTTCAGTGGAGAATGTAATCAACCATTCAATAAGTGGTATTTATTGAGCCCTTCCTACGTGTAGAGCACTATTTTAAGTGCTGGGGAGAGTACAATTCAAGAGAATTAGCAGACATTTTCCCTGCCCATTATGAGCGTACAGTCTCGACAGTCGTTAATATGAAATTCCAATTGAATACTTTCTGTTCACTCTGTTTAGAACTAAACATTGAATGATGTGTTCTTTCATAATAATTTAATCTATATCCACTTCAGAACTTCTTATTGAAAGGGGCTGAGATTTATTTTCACTGAAAAAGGTTTTTTTACTCCATTTTACTTTAATGCTACCCATATTTGAAGTTGCACTAACACAACTCCCTTCCCAATTTTCTACTGATGCTTTTTGTTCAGTGACAATTGTTTAGCTCGACCCCTAACAGAAAAGTCTGTAAAAGAAAATCTAAGCTACCAGCAGTAGGGCATGATTCCACCCTCTATCCAGATGTCATTTAATAGCATTTATTGAGCAACAAATTGGTGTAGAGCACCATACTAAGTGCTTAGGAGAGAGCACAATAGAATTAGTGGACCTGATCCCTGTACTCTCAGACTTTACAATCTATTTGAGGAGACAGACTCTAAAAATAAGTTAAATATAGGATAAAGTAACAATGTTTATAAAATAAATATATAGGTGCTAAAGCAGTTGTAAATACTTAAGTAGCTATGTGGTATAGGAGTGCAAAAATGGCATTTGGGGGAGATACAACATGGGGAGTTTTGAAATTATTTATTTTTATTAATGTCTGTCTCCTCTGCTGTAGACTGTAAGCTCTCTGTGGGAGCACACAGAGCACACAGTAAACACTCAATAAATATGATTGAATGAATGAATGAAAATTAATCAAGGAAAGCCTTCTGAAAGGGAATAAGATTTCAGAAAGGTCTTGAAGTGGTAGAGAACAGTGATCTGCCCGATGTAAAAGGGAAATACTTCCAGGCTAGAGGGAAGGCGTAAGTAAGAGATAGGCATTGGAAATGACCAAAAAGGGCACAACTAGTAGAACTTAAGAAAACAAGGGATATGCTGAGGGACTCCTTCAGCTCTGTCCTGCTCTGAAGGGAAGAATTGAAACTGTGGAAAGAGAGGGAAAAAAAGGTTTTGCTTAATTGAAAAGGTAAGGGCTCTATTTTTAATTAAAATACTGCCATTTGGAGTGACCTTTCCTCAGTTCACTTTTGTCTTAGGTTCCTCCTGTAAAATAGTTTAGAAGTACTAGTGTATAAGGTCCAACTAGACTGTCAGCTCCTTGACAACATCATTTTATTGTATTGCACTTTTTCAATCACTTACTACAGTGTCCTGCACTAAGTGCTCAATAAATACCTTTGACTAATTAATTGATTGTGCTTCTACTTCTTACTTCCCCATGATGTAAAGTTTCAGGAGCATCAAAAAATTCTACTTTCCCAGCCTTTCTCCCTACTAGTAAACAGTAAGTGTATTCATTTATTAAGAAAATGGATAATTTTTCAAAGTTAAAACTTTATAAATGTAACAATGTCTAATTACTACTAATTACTTCTACTAAAAGTACTACTAATGACTAAAGTCAAACCACAAAGCTAGACTTCATCAAAGAGTCAGCAGGGATTTTTCATCTTTAAAACTAAATGACTAAAATTTCAGTCTCATTTACTCATGATAATGATTAAGTACTCATAACTTATGAACAAAGTACTTAATTAAAGCATTTTTAGATTGAAGAAAGATCTATACCATAAACAAGCAAATTTAAGCAGAGTATGTAGAATCAGTCAAACTCAGTGTCTTGGTATTGGTTGTAGACAATATCAAATACTGTCTAAGGCAAAGGCCATTCTGGTATGAACATAGCAAAACTGGAAGCCTGGAATTTGACCCTCAGCACAATGACGTATTGGCCTTGGACTAATCTCCAACTTCCCATAAATTCAGTTGTTCCCATTAAATCTATCTCCTAGGGGAGTTACAGCTATTAACAAATGAATGGCAGAGCCATGAAACATTCATGGTTCCAAGCCTTTGAGAGAAAGTGTGTGTGTGTGTGTGTGTGTGTGTGTGTGTGTGTGTGTGTGTGTGTGTGTGTGTGTGTTGGGAGGAGGACAGGTATTGTAGGAATACCTACAATTCAATATAAGCACAATATTAAATTTCTTCTTATTTTTTCTCGGTCCCTGTTCTTCAGGGTTCTCTTTGTGGATATGGCTATGTGGGCCTCTTCTTCCTTTCCATTCTTCACTCCTGAGGAAATCCAAGTCACTGGTGTCCTCTCTCCCCACTACTGTCTGTGCACTGGCTTAATGGCAGCTCTAGGAACCCCTTGAAAAAGAGGGATCTTTCCATGAAATAATAGTTGAAGTGCTTGGATGTAAATTTTACTTTAATCACCCATGTTACTAACATACCCAGTATGTTATCCAAAGCCCCACTGCTAATAATAATAATGATAATAATAATGTTGGTATTTAAGCACTTAGTATGTGCAGAGCACTGTTCTAAGCGCTGGGGTAGATACAGGGTAATCAGGTTGTCCCACATGAGGCTCACAGTCCTCATCCCCATTTTACAGATGAGGTAACTGAGGCACAGAGAAGTTAAGTGACTTGCCCACAGTCATACAACTGACAAGTGGCAGATCTGGGATTTGAACCCATGACCTCTGACTCCCAAGCCCGGGCTCTTTCCACTGAGCCACGCTACTTCTCTGCTAATAATAATGTTTGTATTTGTTAAGTGTTTACTATGTGCCAAGCACTGTTCTAAGCGCTGGGGTTAATAATCAGATTGTCCCACATAGGGCTCACAGTCTTCAACCCTATTTTACAGATGAGGTTACTGAGGCACAGAGAAGTTAAGTGACTTACCCAAGGTCTCACAGCTGACAAGCAGCAGTGCAGGGACTAGAACCCATGTCCTCTGACTCCCAAGCCCGTGCTCTTTCCACTAAACCATGCTGCTTCTTTGTGCAAGCTATTCTACTTTGCAGGCAGTCAATTTGGGTATAGTCATTCTGTACCCATATCAGAATTCCCAAAATAACTTATTTTTCTTAGTGTCTCCTCATTTGAGTTTTGCTGTGTTCAAATTTGAGTCATATGTTCATCACAGATCTTACAATAACTCTTTTCATATACCTAACTTTATTTACTGGATGGCTTGGATTTTAAAAGAATGTTGGAGATGAGGTAACCAGAAGTTCCAATGTAAGTGGAATGGACCCCTTTTGGGAGTTCTAACATATTGCCCCCACCCAACAGGCCTAAAGAAGTCACTTGAGGTCCTACCTGAAGCCTAGAAGACATGACATGAGGTGACGTCAGACACAGCCCTCAGTTGATGATAGTAGCAACAGTGGTAGCCATAGTAACTAACACCACTGAAGAAGAAGAGGAGGAAGAACGTTTTACTTCAGCAGGAGCCACAACAGTCACTGCCTTTTCTGCCACTATTTTGCTGGCATTTTGGCAGTGAACCGAGTTTTCAGTGTGTCTTCAAAGGCATCATTTGTTATGCTGGAAGCTTCTATTCCAGGTCCAGGGTGCTTCAGTGCTGTGGCTCATTTACTGTCTACTGCTGCCACAACTGCCAAGCTGTCAGTTGGGCAATGGTGGAGCAGTGGAGGAAGAGAATGCTATGAGGAGAGGAAAGAGGAGGAGGAGGAATGCCCTCACCCCAGATTCTTTCTCCATTCCCTATTTTCTTCTTGCTCTTCTCCTCTAGCCCTTTCTCCTTCTGTCTTCCTCTCCTCTTGTCTCTTTCATTCATTCAATAGTATTTATTGAGCGCTTACTATGTGCAGAGCACTGCACTAAGTGCTTGGAATGAAGAAGTTGGCAACAGATAGAAACAGTCCCTGCCATTTGATGGGCTTACAGTCTAATCGGGGGAGACAGACAGACAAGAACAATGGCAATAAATAGAATCAAGGGGAAGAACATCTCGTAAAAACAATGGCAACTAAATAGAATCAAGGCGATGTACATTTCATTAACAAAATAAATAGGGTAATATAAATATATACAGTTAAGCAGACGAGTACAGTGCTGGGGGGATGGGAAGGGAGAGGGGGAGGAGCAGAGGGAGATGGGGGGAAAAGAGGGTTAAGCTGTGGAGAGGTGAAGGGGGGTCGGTAGAGTGTGTAGAGAGAGAAGGGGAGCTCAGTCTGGGAAGGCCTCTTGGAGGAGGTGAGTTTTAAGTAGGGTTTTGAAGAGGGGAAGAGAATTTGTTTGGCGGAGGTGAGGAGGGAGGGCGTTCCAGAACTGCGGGAGGACATGGCCCAGGGGTCGACGGTGGGATAGGCAAGACCAAGGGACGGTGAGGAGGTGGGCGGCAGAGGAGCGGAGCGTGCAGGGTGGACGGTAGAAAGAGAGAAGGGAGGAGAGGTAGGAAGGGGGAAGGGGATAGAGAGCCTTGAAGCCCAGAGTGAGGAGTTTTTGTTTGGAGCGGAGGTTGATAGGCAACCACTGCAGGTGCTTAAGAAGGGGAGTGACATGCCTAGAGCATTTCTGCAGGAAGATGAGCCGGGCAGCGGAGTGAAGAATAGACTGGAGCGGGGCGAGAGAGGAAGAAGGGAGATCAGAGAGAAGGCTGACACAGTAGTCGAGCCGGGATATAACAAGAGCCTGTAGCAGTAAGGTAGCCGTTTGGGTGGAGAGGAAAGGGCGGATCTTGGTGATATTGTAGAGGTGAAACCGGCAGGTCTTGGTAATTCGATGCCTAGAATTCCTTAACTCCTTAACTCCCATTCTCTCCTAGACCCCCTCCAATCTGGCTTCCGTCCCCTCCACTCTACTGAGACTGCTCTCTCTAAGGTCACCCATGACCTCCTTCTTGCCAAATCCAATGGCTCCTACTCCATTCTGATCCTCCTTGACCTCTCTGCTGCCTTTGACACTGTCGACCATCCCCTCCTCCTCCATACCTTATCTCACCTTGGCTTCACGGACTCTGTCCTCTCCTGGTTCTCCTCTTACCTCTCTGGCCGATCATTCTCGGTCTCCTACGCTGGAGCCTCCTCCCCCTCCCATCCTTTAACTGTTGGAGTTCTTCAAGGGTCAGTTCTTGGCCCTCTTCTGTTCTCCATTTACACTCACTCCCTCGGTAAACTCATCCGCTCTCACGGCCTTGACTACCATCTCTACGCAGATGACACGCAGATCTACATCTCCGCCCCTGTCCTCTCCCCCTCCCTTCAGGCTCGCATCTCCTCCTGCCTCCGGGACGTCTCCACCTGGATGTCGGCCCGCCACCTAAAACTCAACATGAGCAAGACTGAGCTCCTCATCTTCCCTCCCAAGCCCGGTCCTCTCCCAGACTTCTCCATCACCGTGGATGGCACGACCATCCTTCCCGTCCCGCAGGCCCGCAATCTCGGTGTCATCCTTGACTCGTCCCTCTCGTTCACCCCACACATCCTATCCGTTACCAAGACCTGCCGGTTTCACCTCTACAATATCGCCAAGATCCGCCCTTTCCTCTCCACCCAAACGGCTACCTTACTATTACGGGCTCTCGTTATATCCCGGCTAGACTACTGTGTCAGCCTTCTCTCTGACCTCCCTTCCTCCTCTCTCGCCCCGCTCCGGTCTATTCTTCACTCCGCTGCCCGGCTCATCTTCCTGCAGAAACGATCTGGGCATGTCACTCCCCTTCTTAAACAACTCCAGTGGTTGCCTATCGACCTCCGCTCCAAACAAAAACTCCTCACTCTAGGCTTCAAGGCTCTCCATCACCTTGCCCCTTCCTACCTCTCCTCCCTTCTCTCTTTCTACCGCCAACCCCGCACGCTCCGCTCCTCTGCCGCCCACCTCCTCACCATCCCTCGGTCTCGCCTATCCTGCCGTCGACCCCTGTGTCACGTCCTCCCGCGGTCCTGGAACGCCCTCCCTCCTCACCTCCGCCAAACTGATTCTCTTTCCCTCTTCAAAACCTTACTTAAAAATCACCTCCTCTTAGAGGCGTTCCCAGACTGAGCTCCTCTTCCCCCTCTACTCCCTCTGCCATCCCCCCTTTACCTCTCCGCAGCTAAAGCCTCATTTTCCCCTTTTCCCTCTGCTCCTCCACCTCTCCCTTCCCATCCCCACAGCACTGTACTCGTCCGCTCAACTGTATATATTTTCGTTACCCTATTTATTTTGTTAATGAATTGTACATCGCCTTGATTCTATTTATTTGCCATTGTTTTTACGAGATGTTCTTCCCCTTGACGCTGTTTAGTGCCATTGTTCTTTTCTGTCCGTCTCCCCCGATTAGACTGTAAGCCCGTCAAACGGCAGGGACTGTCTCTATCTGTTGCCGACTTGTTCATCCCAAGCGCTTAGTACAGTGCTCTGCACATAGTAAGCGCTCAATAAATACTATTGAATGAATGAATGCTGGGGTAGATATATGATAATCTGGCCAGAAACAGGTATTGAATCCACATTTTGCATTTGAGGAAACTGAGGCACACGAGAAGTTATGTGACTTTCCCCGAGTCATATAGCAGAAAAGTGGTGGAGCCAGTATTACAACCCAGGTCTTTGGCTCCCATGCCAGTGTTTTATCCACTAGGCCTCAGAGTCTCCTTAACTCCCGGTCTTGCCCTTTTACCATCACAGAGGAACAGATTTTGTGTCAACTTTGGTGTTATAAGGGTAAGGAGTTAAAGAGGTTTAGAGGGAAGGGAAAGCAAAGAAGAAGGGGAACAATCAATCTATCAATTGTATTTATCAAATTCTTACTATGTGCAAAAGCATAGTACTAAGCTCTTGGGAGAGTGCAGTACGATAAAATTAGTGGGTGTATTCCTTGGCCACAATGAGATTATAGTCTAGAGGATATGACAGTAGTGGTGTTGAATGGATTTCTGTTCATCTCAACTACAAGTGTCAGGCAGCATGAATAGTAATGACTGACTGTTGTTTAATGAATTGATCTTAAAAATATATTAACTCATGTTTTCAGGTAAGTGTGAATGCATAGGAAAATTATACTGTGTTGCTTGCAAAGTAATGAAATCTAATCATAGATAATTGTATCTTGTTGTCAATTAGCAGCATCACCCAAAAAGTCTGTTTTTAGAAATCATGTTCACAATAGTTTCTAAATTATAGATGCCAGTTAAATGTAAAGGTTGTGTTCATGATGAATTCATTAATCAATTTATTAGTAATTAGTGGAAATCCATAAAATTAAGACCAGTGGTTGCCTATCAACCTCCGCTCCAAACAAAAACTCCTCACTCTAGGCTTCAAGGCTCTACATCACCTTGCCCCTTCCTACCTCTCCTCCCTTCTCTCTTTCTACCACCCACCCCGCACGCTCCGCTCCTCCGCCGCCCACCTCCTCACCGTCCCTCGGTCTTGCCTATCCCGCCGTCGACCCCTGGGCCATGTCCTCCCGCAGTCCTGGAACGCCCTCCCTCCTCACCTCCGCCAAACTGATTCTCTTCCCCTCTTCAACACCCTACTTAAAACTCACCTTCTCCAAGAGGCCTTCCCAGATTGAGCTCCCTTCTCCCTCTACTCCCTCTGCCAGGCCCCCTTTACCTCTCCGCAGCTAAGCCCTCTTTTTCCCCTTTTCCCCCTGCTCCTCCACCTCTCCCTTCCCATCCCCACAGCACTGTACTTGTCCGCTCAACTATATATATTTCCATTACCGTATTTATTTTGTTAATGAATTGTACATCGCCTTGATTCTATTTAGTTGCCATTGTTTTTACGAGATGTTCTTCCCCTTGACTCTATTTATTGCCATTGTTCTTGTCTGTCCATCTCCCCCGATTAGACTTAAGCCCGTCAAACGGCAGGGACTGTCTCTATCTGTTGCCGACTTGTTCATCCCAAGCGCTTAGTACAGTGCTCTGCACATAGTAAGCGCTCAATAAATACTATTGAATGAATGAATAGTAATTAGTGGAAATCCATAAAATTAAGACTGCAAAGCCAGAATTAGTACAATTTCATCTGTCACCAAAGAGTTCCAGATATTCTTAATATAAAAAATGTATCAAACTTACCAGAGCACATATTTATCATAAGTAATAATTGGATAGATTATGCTTAAGCATTGGCGTTTCAAACTTCTCATTGAAAAAAATGAATTTGTTTTCTTACCTATTTATCTGGTGCCTGAAACTGTTACAGTATAAAATATCAACCCATCCATAAATCTTTCCCAACAAATGAATTACAAGATCATAAATTCCAAGGAATTCTGTTCACATATAGTGGGAAAAGTATTTGATCTTTACACAATATTCAGTTAAATAGTACTATACAGTCAAAAGGTCATGAATTCTAATCCCAGCTCCTTCTCTTGTCTGCTGTGTGGCCTTGGGCAAGTAACTTCACTTCTCTGTGCCTCAGTTACCTCATCTGTAAAATGAGGATTAAGACTGAGTCCTGTGTGGGACAGGGACTGTGTCCAACCCAATTTACTTTATCCACCCCAAAGTTTAGTACAGTATCTGGCATATAGTAAGCACTAAACAAATACCATAATTGATATTATTATTATTAAGTAGTATAACCACTTTTGCTCCAAAACACCCTGCAAACCTCAAATGAACATTCTCATAGCTTATAAAAATGCTTATTGATTTGCATGTATCCTTTCTGGTGAGCCTGGCCTCTGGTAAGATTTTGGCTTCAGTTCACTCATAATTTTCAAAGCACTCATGCCATTTTTTTCCCTTCTCTGAAAAACTGAAACTAATCTTGAGGATGTTGAGTCCTGCTAAAATTTCTTTGTTTTATGACACTGTTGCTCACCTTTCTGGGAGTGGTGGTGCTGGGGAAACAAAACAGATAAAGATTTTGGTGGAGGAGGAGAAAAAAACTGTATTTCCATTAGCCCCAGCATTTTCCTCTGCCCCTTAAATGGAGGCTTTAAAATGGAACCGCTGCTTTTTAGATCACTTTGTAAGAGGTTTCCCATCAGCCACATCTGGGTCATCATATGAACTGATAAAGCATTTTATTTACTTCCCTAGGAGGAATCTGAGGTTGGTGAAATCACTGCTAACTTAACAGAGCGAAGGGGTAGAATTCCTTAAATGCTTAGAATTCCTTAACTCCCATTCTCTCCTAGACCCCTTCCAATCTGGCTTCTGTCCCCTCCACTCTACCGAGTCTGCTCTCTGTAAGGTCACCCATGACCTCCTTCTTGCCAAATCCAATGGCTCCTACTCCATTCTAATCCTCCTTGACCTCTCTGCTGCCTTTGACACTGTCAACCATCCCCTCCTCCTCCATACCTTATCTCACCTTGGCTTCACAGACTCCGTCCTCTCCTGGTTCTCCTCTTACCTCTCTGGCCGGTCATTCTCGGTCTCCTTCGCTGGTGCCTCCTCCCCCTCCCATCCTTTAACTGTTGGAGTTCCTCAAGGGTCAGTTCTTGGCCCTCTTCTGTTCTCCATTTACACTCACTCCCTTGGTGAACTCATTCGCTCTCACGGCTTTGACTA
This sequence comes from Ornithorhynchus anatinus, assembly GCF_004115215.2. Lineage (NCBI taxonomy): Eukaryota > Metazoa > Chordata > Mammalia > Monotremata > Ornithorhynchidae > Ornithorhynchus > Ornithorhynchus anatinus. The sequence continues at coordinate 75,482,058 of NC_041728.1, read as the reverse complement.
CCATCTCTACGCAGATGACACGCAGATCTACATCTCCGCCCCTGTCCTCTCCCCCTCCCTTCAGGCTCGCATTTCCTCCTGCCTCCAGGATGTCTCCACCTGGATGTCGGCCCGCCACCTAAAACTCAACATGAGCAAGACTGAGCTCCTCATCTTCCCTCCCAAACCCGGTCCTCTCCCAGACTTCCCTATCACCGTGGATGGCACGACCATCCTTCCCGTCTCTCAGGTCCGCAATCTCGGTGTCATCCTTGACTCGTCTCTCTCGTTCATCCCACACATCCTATCCGTTACCAAGACCTGCCGGTTTCTCCTTTACAATATCGCCAAGATCCGCCCTTTCCTCTCCACCCAAATGGCTACCTTACTGCTATGGGCTCTCGTTATATCCCGGCTAGACTACTGTGTCAGCCTTCTCTCTGATCTCCCCTCCTCCTCTCTCGCCCCGCTCCAGTCTATTCTTCACTCCGCTGTCCGGCTCATCTTCCTGCAGAAACGATCTGGGCATGTCACTCCCCTTCTTAAACACCTCCAGTGGTTGCCTATCAACCTCCACTCCAAACAAAAACTCCTCACTCTAGGCTTCAAGGCTCTCCATTACCTTGCCCCTTCCTACCTCTCCTCCCTTCTCTCTTTCTACCGCCCACCCCCCACACTCCGCCCCTCTGCCGCCCACTTCCTCACCGTCCCTCGGTCTCGCCTATCCCGCCGTCGACCCCTAGGCCACGTCCTCCCGCAGTCCTGGAATGCCCTCCCTCCTCACCTCCGCCAAACTGATTCTCTTCCCCTCTTCAAAACCCTACTTAAAACTCACCTCCTCCAACAGGCCTTCCCAGACTGAGCTCCTCTTCTCCCTCTACTCCCTCTACCACCCCCCCTTCACCTCTCTGCAGCTTAACTCTCTTTTCCCCCCATTTCCCTCTGCTCCTCCCCGTCTCCCTTCCCATCCCCTCAGCACTGTATTCGTCCGCTCAACTGTATATATTTTCATTACCCTATTTATTTTGTTAATGAAATGTACATCGCCTTGATTCTATTTAGTTGCCATTGTTTTTACGAGATGTACTTCCCCTTGACTCTATTTTTTGCCATTGTTCTTGTCTGTCCGTCTCCCCCGATTAGACTATAAGCCCGTCAAACGGCAGGGACTGTCTCTATCTGTTGCCGACTTGTTCATTCCAAGCGCTTAGTACAGTGCTCTGCACATAGTAAGCGCTCAATAAATACTATTGAATGAATGAATGAATGGGTACACTTCTAACTTCAGAGAACTCTTCTTCGAGCAGTCAGGAAAATGCTTCTAAAATGGGACCTAAAAGTCCAGGAGCCATTAGTCATAGCCACCTGCCCTTCTCCTCGAAACTTAGGTTTCACTGACACTATCCTCTGATTGTTCTCTTTTCTTACCTGTCTGATTACTTCTCAGTCTCTCAAGCTGACTCATCCTCGGCTTCTCTATTCCTTTCTGTTGGAGTCCCTCCAGGTTCATTTCTCAGTCCCTTTCTAGTCTCTGTCTTACATCCACTACCTTCGAGAACTCATATAGTAATAATAATAATGATGGCATTTGTTGAGCGCTTACTATGTGCCAAGCACTGTTCTAAGCACTGGGGGGGAAACAAGGTAATCAGGTTGTCCCACATGGGGCTCACAGTCTTAATCCCCATTTTCCAGATGAGGTAAGTGGGGGACAGAGAAGTTAAGTGACTTGCCCTAAGTCACATATCTGACAAGTGGCAGAGCCAGGATTAGAACGCACAACCTCTGACTCCCAAGCCTGTACTCTCTTTCCACGAAGCCACGCTGCTTCTCATTCATTCCCACAGCTTCAACTACCATCTCTACATGGACGATTCCCAAATCTACCTCTCCAGTCCTGATCTCTCTCCTTATCTGAAATCTTGCATTTCCTCCTGCCTTCAGGACATCTTTATTTGGATGTCCCACTGGCATCTTGGCTTAGCCGAAATAGCATGGACTTGGGAGTCAGAGGTTGTGGGTTCTAATCCCAGCTCCACCACTTGTCAGCTATGTAACTTTGGGCAAGTCACTTAACTTCTCTGTGCCCTAGTTAACTCATCTGTAAAATGTGAGCCCCATGTCGAACAACCTGAATGCCTTATCTCTACCCCAGTGCTTAGAATAGTGTTTGGCACATAGTAAATGCTTAAAAAATGCCATCATTATTATTATTATTATCTCAAACATGTCCAAGGCAGAAATCCACATCTTCTTGCCTAAACCCAGTCCACCCCATTACTTTACTATTTCTGTAGACACCGCCAACATCATCCCTGTATCAAAAGCATTATCATCTACTCATTTATCACATTTAATCCACATATTCGGTCTCTCATCAAATCCTGTAGTTCCAGCTTCATAACACCTCTACACTCCTCCCCTTCCTCTCCATCCAAAATACTAGCATGCAGGTGCAAGCATATTCCACCTCAACTATTTCATCAGCCTTTTCTCTGGCCTCTCAGCCTCCTGTCTCTCACTTCCATCGTACATATTTCCCTCTGCTGCTCAGAATATTTTTCTAAATATAGATTCAGTCCACAACCCCCCACTCCTTGAAAATCTCTCGTGGTTGTCCATCCATTTCTGCATTGAACTGAAACTCCTTCCCACGCTCCTTAAAACTCACTTAGCTCACCCCCTCCTATAACCTGGCCCACACACTTCACTTCTCCAATTTCAGCAGTGAATAGGTTGTACTTCATCTGTATTTCCTAGGCATTTGGCTCATTAAAAGTAGTGTGACCTAGTGGAGAGACCACAGGTATGGGAGTCAGAACAAGGTAGGTTCTAATCCCACTGTCATTTGTCTGCTGTGTGACTTTGGGCAAAGCACTTAAGTTCTCAGTGTTTCAGTTACCTCATCTGTAAAATGGGGATTAAGACTGTGAGCCCATGTGGTATAAGGACTGTGTCCAAACAGATTAGCTTGTTCATTGATTCATTCAATCATATTTATTGAGCTCTTTTGTGCAGAACACTGTACTAAGCACTCCGGAGAGTACAATATAACAATAAACTGACACATTCCCTGCCCACAACAAGTTTAGAGGGGAAGACAGTCATTAATATAAATAAATTACAGATCTACCCCAGCACTTAACACAGTGCCCAGCACATAGCTTAACAAAAACCATAAAAATTTCTTGGCATCTCATAAACAACCTACCTTATCTTCTGACCTTTAGTGAAAGTCTTGAGTACTACTTGAATTCAGCATGATGTAGTAGATAGAACATGGGCCTGGGAGTCAGAAGGCCATAAATTCTAATCCTGGTTTTGCCATTTGTCTGCTGTGTGACCTTGGGTAAGTCACTTTACTTCTCTGTGCCTCAGTTACCTCATCTGTAAAATGAAAATTGAGACTGTGAGCTCCACGTAGGGAAGGGACTCTGTCCAGCCCAATTTGCATGTATCCACCCCAGCATTTAGTACAGTGCCTGGCACATAGTAAGCGCTTAGCAAATACTATAATAATTATTATTACAGACTACCACTGAGGCAAGGTTGGCTTCCTCAGGGTCCCAAACCAGGGGTGGTGCACCTGCTCTACAAAATGCTTTCCAGGAGAAATTCTTCCAAATGATATGACAGCAATTTTTTAATCTTGGAGTTTGAACTACTAGGTCACCCAATTCGGCAACAAAGGGGCAGTGCTGGGAAAGAGGGAGGCGGGAATTTCCATGAAGCTGGAGAGGAAGGCTCTCAGGCTGCTCCAAGGAGGGTTTGGGGAAGGTGCACAGTTTCTTCCAAAAATGCAGGTGAACCTGGAGCTGACCTCCACGTCTGGGTAACCATAGTCAGGGCTTTCCCAGCTCCTAGGGAGGGTGTGTCCTAACCGAGATCCACTTCCCCACTCATAAGCAGGAGTATGGAAAGCACTATGGTAGGGGAGAGAGCCAGAGCTCGTTGATGGTAAAGCTGCTGTCGCTACTGCCAGGCTTTATGGGTGAACAGAGGCACACATGCATGCGGGAGGCAACCTTTTTCCTCCCTTCAAAGCAGGAAAGTGATGAAAGTGTATATAATAATAATAATAATAAAGGTATTTGTTAAGCGCTTACTTTGTGCCAGGCACTGTACTAAGATGCCTTGTTTTTGCATTCTTTTCATTTAAAAATGAATAAAAAACAAATCCCCTAATGCTAGCTGTGGTATGAGACAGGGGCATCCCCCAGATTGGGGAGCGCTGGAGCTGCGTGACAAATTGCATCGTACAGACGGCTACCATAAACGGTTGATACCGAGCCAACTTCAGATTGCACTGTATGACTGGAATGGGGAGGCACTGTGTTGGACTGTACTTCAACTCCTTCGCCTCTCAGGATTGGTAGAATCGATAGGGCTAGAATCGATAGGGCACCCAGACAACTTCGTGAGCCAACATCTCTTATGTAAACTGTACCCTTATGCAAACTGTACCCCGATCACAGAATCCTCCTCAGGCATCAGGGATAAGAATGAACAGGGAAGGTGTAAGGGAGACCAGCTCCGATTCTGCATCAGCCCCTGGTCCTACCATCTCACCACCAGGTAAATTCACATCCATCCGACAGTGTGATTTGTAATGTTGTATAGTTATGTTGCTGCCATCATTTTTAAATGGAAAACAAATAATGGGCCCTGTGCAGGTTTTTTTATCCCCCAAGTTAAGAATTTATATGTTCAAGTCTATTAAAATCAGGAAAAATGGAAGTATCTGCTCAAAGTCAGGGAATTTTTCTCACCTGAGAGTGGGAAAACTAAAACTTGGAAATATAGTTTCCTAAAACTTGGAAATGTAACTTCCACCCCACAACTAGCTAACCATTTGTCAGGACAGTGTTGCAAAACAAACTGTGCTTTCTTAAGAGAAAGCTTCTCTTTTTTTAAGAGAAGCAGCGTGGCTTAGTTGAAAGAACCCAGGCTTGGGAGTCAGAGGTTGTGGGTTCTAATCCCGGCTCCACCACTTGTCTACTGTGTGACTTTGGGCAAGTCACTTAACTTCTCGGTGCCTCAGTTACCTCATCTGTAAAAATGGGGATTAAAACATGTGAGCCCCCTGTGTCTACCCCAGTGCTTAGAACAGTGCTCTGCACATAGTAAGCGCTTTACAAAATGCCATAATTGTTAACCAAATCGACATTAAGATCAGTTCATCAGTAGAATAACTTACTGAATCACAAGTACTCTTTTCATATAACAACTCATATCAGTGCTGTTCATGACACTCAATGTATCATTTGTTCAAGAGCTAACTTCAAAGCAGTGTGGAAACAAGTTACAAAACTGGTTTTCATAACTACAAAATTCAGAAAGGACATCTTTATGACAAAATTACGTAAACATTAAAGCAGCTCACAGAATCCTAAATAAAGAAAGAGCTAATCAATCAATCAAAATTTATTAAACATTTACTATGTACAGAGATTGTATTAAGTGCTTGGGATAACAGAATCTGTAGATGTTTCCTACCCAAAATGAACTTACAGTCAAAGGGAAGACAGACATTAATATAAATTATGGATAGGTACATGCAGTGCAAAAAATGAAGGCCAGGTGTACCATGGAAAGTAAATTTCTCAGAACTTAGATTGGTTTCTGAAGGAAAAAAAATTAACAGATGCGACCGATCAACCAAATTACCACTGTATATATCATTGAACTTTGATCATTTTTACCAAATCTTCTGCCACATTGTTGAAATACTATCCTTAGGTTCTTGTTGTACTCTCCCAAGAGCTTAGTACAGTACTCTGCACATAGTAAGCACTCAATAAATAGCATTGATTATGTTTTACTGTACATTTAATCAAAATAAACAATGGGCAGAAATAGAGAGAGAAGTGAGCAATAAGAAAAGAATTGAGATGAGAACTGTCAAGTCCTAATGACATAGTAATAGCACACACTTTTATTTTAAAATTATAACTTTATAACTGAGTTTCAAAAACAGATTTACTAGAGACATTATCCAAGGAAGTATCATCTATGAAACACATTTTTCTCCTCTGCACAAACCATCTGAGCTCCTAGTTTTGATTTCTTCTGATTTCCAGTAACATTGACTACTATTTGAATCTATTGCAGTGTGGCCTGAATATTATGATTATGGTCATGGAACAAGTGAAAGACGCCTATGACAGCTATGGTAAGAACCCATTATATCTTTACTAAGATTCTGAAATCAGAAACCAGTCCATTCACTGACATTTCAAAAAATTACATGTACTTTTCTGTTTTTATAGAAGCCCAGACTAAAATGATTTGTGTAAAATTTGGGTGAGATTTGACTTAGGAGCAAGTGCCAGAAATTGGGCAGATCAATTTTGATCAAAATTTCAAAGACAATTAATTTCAATCATAGATCAATTTCAACACTAACAGTGAGCATTCTGATTAGTGCCTTTTTCTGTTTTACTGTGTCAGTTGTCAGACTCACTGATCTGACAACAATGCTGTACTGCTTCTGCTGTCATATATATCATCCAGTATGGGAGGAGGGGAAATCACAACTTCCCAAACATTCATTGTGAAAGGTGTAATTCTTGGAACAATGAATATTACTGATATTTTTGTCAAAAAACTGTTTTCCACAGGGGGTAGATGGGATCTTACTTTCCACCTTTTAATTGTAGCGAGGTTTTCCTCTATTTGTAGTATCCTTTTGAACTAATTAGGAAGTAAATACTATTTAAATAATTAAACCTAACTTTATGGGATAAGGTCACAGCTAAATTTGTCCAGGATATTAAATGGTTGAATATGGCCAATTATTTGAGCTTTAAAAAGAAGTGATCTTAATTTTGTGAAGAAAATTTTATCCCTCTGCAAATGTTCATTCAGTACCTTGCCACTTACTAGGTAAACAGACTCTACAGAGCCATGCTCAGTTTAGTATTAGAATTTACTTTAGTATTCTCTAAACTTCTTAAAATACCTAGTAGACACAAGTAGAACACTGATTGGTGGGTAGTAGTAAAGTAGTAATTGAGTGCAATGCACTGCCACTAAACACTTAAAAAATAATAAGTTCTGTCCACTCAATTTATTTATATTGACCACTCACAGTTGTAAATATTTTTCAGTTTGGTCTTCCCAATGAGACTGTAATCTCCTTGCAGCAGGATATGTGTTACTTCCTGGTTCTATATTTTCAAGTACCTACGTGAACTGTACCAAATAGGTTGCTCAGTAAATGCAGCTGCTATAACATTATATTGAGATATTTTCACTGCCTAAATGAAAGGACAGTCAGGGAAGATACATAAGATACTTAGAGATAGAGTTGTCATAATAAATCATCACCCCATGTTGAAGTCCCAATAAAATAGTTACAGTACATAGGTGGCAGTTAGTTTGATATGACTTTGGGTTGTTAGGAATAATTCATGGAACTTCTTGGAGGAGGTGGGATTTTTAGAAGGGCTTGGAATGGGAGGAAAACCAAACCTTTGGTCCATAAATGTTAGCTTTGGCCAAAGGTATGCAAGACAATAAGAGCCTTTCTAGAGCTAATAAGAATAGGTGGAAAAGATAGATTTTTGCAATATTGGGGAGATGGATATGCCTGCATTGACAACTGAGCAGGGGCAAGGTACAATGGTATCCAAAGGGTCGGATAATTAAGGTGACATGACCATAGTAATAGGGAGGTTGAGGAACAGATTTTTCGTTGCCTACTGCTATATCCATCAGTGATACTGAGTGCAGAATTGTTACTGGATTCTGTTTTTCTAGAAAGCACTAAATGTCCTATGAGGTAGGGCAAGGGTCTCATCAATCAATTGGAAAATTGAATCAAAATGGTTAGGATATCATTTGGATATCATGTGAGAAGCAGCAAGGCCTAGTGGAAAGAGCACAGACCTGTGAGTCAGAGGACCTAGGTTCTAATTTTGGCTCTGCCACTTGCCTGCTGTGTTACCTTGCACAAGTCACTTAACTTCCCAGTGCCTCAATTCCCTCATTTGTAAAATGGGGATTAAGACTGTGAGTCCCATGTCAGACATGGACTGTTTCCAACCCAATTATGTTGTATCTATGCAAGCCTTTAGTATACTGCCTGGCACATAGTAAGCACTTCAGAATACCATTTTAAAAAAAAGGCTACTAGAGTGGGTTTAACACTCTCAACTGCCCAAGCCAACCCCAAATTCCCAAGGCAAATAGATGACAGGGTTGTGGATTTTTGACAGCCTTTTATCAGGTGGTTCTATCATCATCATCTTGGAGGCATACTTAAAATTAAATGCCAAGACAGATTACCAACAATGAGCTCCTTGATCATAACTATCCTATCTGCATTTAATCAACCACTTAATCAGTGGTATTTATTGAGCACTTACTGTGGGCACTATACTAAGTGCTTGGGAAAATACACAGAGTTGCAGATACATTCACTGTCCACAAGGAACTTACAGTCTACAGGAGGAGACAGCCATTTAAATAAATTACAGCAAGCGATAATAGTAGAGATAGGGATTCTTCAAGAAACATAATTTATTTGGTAGTATAGGTGAAGAGAATTGTTTAAAGTGGTATACCAAAATATCAACTGCATGGTGAAACTGAATTCCTTATCTTCCCACCCAAACCCTGTCCTTCGCAGCTTTCCCATCACCATGGAAAATACCACTGATTCTCCCTATCTCCCTTAAACTTGTTGTGCTTGACTCATCTCTCACATTCTACTCATATATTCAATTTGTCACCAAATCCTGTTGGTTCTACCTTCACAACATTGCTAAAATCCAGGCTTTCCTCTCCATCCATATTGCTACCATGCTGATCCAAACATTTATCCTTTCTTGCCTGGACTTCGGCATCAGCCTCCTCACTGACCTCCCTGCCTCCTGTCTCTCCCCATTCCAATCCATACTTCACTGTGCTGCACAGTCCATTTTTTTTAAAAAAAGTTCAGTCCATGTCTTCACAGTCCTCAGGAACCTTCAGTGCCTACGCATCAGCTCTTCCCTAACTTATCTCCTTCTATAGCCCAAATAACACACTCCACTTCTTTAGCTCCAGCTTACTCACAGTGCCCCAATTTCATCTATCTTGCCACTGACCTCTTTCCCATGTCCTTCCCCTAGCTTGGAACTTCTTCCATTCCTTATATACCAGACCACCACTCTCATTATTAAGGTCCCATCTCCTCCAAAAGGCTTTCTCAGATTAAGCTTTCTTTTCCCCAGCCATCTCTCCCTTCTTCATCATCCATACACTTGGCTCTGCAACCTTTGGACATTTGATAGTCACATCACCCTCAATCCCACAGCACTTATGTACATATCTTTAAATTATATGTTAAAATTATTTATTTATATTAATGACTGTCTCCCTCTCTAGACTAAGCTTGTCATGGGCTGGGAACCTGTCTGCCAACTCTGAAGTACTCTATAAAGAACTTAGTACAGTGCTCTGCATATAGTAAGCATACAATAAATACCATCGATTGATCTAAATGGAAGCACCATGATGGGCTCAATCAGTCAATACTATTCATTGAAGTGGTTACTTTGTGCAGAGCTCTGTGTAAAGTGCTTGGGAAAGTACAATATTTAATAGTTAATAGACACAATTTTCTGCTCCAAAGGGAGCTTACAGTAAACACAGGGAGATAATTCCTCTCCATCCCAAATGGCTATCCTACTGGTACGAGCTCTCATAAATATCCCGGCTGGATTATTGTGTCAGCCTTCTCTCTGACCTCCTTCCTTCTGTCGCTCCCCACCCCAGTCTATTCTTCATCTCCGCTGCCTGGATCATCTTCCTGCCGAAATGCTCTGGCATGACACTTCCCTCCTTAAAAACTCCAGTGGTTGCCTATCAACCTCTGTACGAAACAAAAACTTCTCACTCTGGGCTTCAAGGCTCTCCATCACCTTGCCCCCTCCTACCTCTCCTCCCTTCTCTCTTTCTACTGCCCTCCCCGTAGGCTCCGCTCCTCGGCCACCCACCTCCTCACCGTCCCCCGTTCATGCCTATCCTGCCGTTGACCTCTGGCCCACATCTTACTGCTGTCCTGGAATGCCCTCCCTCCTCACCTCCTCCAAACTAACTCTCTTCCCCTCTTCAAAGCCCTACTGAGAGCTCACCTCCTCCAAGAGGCCTTCCCAGACTGAGCTTCCCCTTTTCCGTCTGCTCCCTCTGCTCCCTCTCTGCTCCCCCTCCACCATCTGCTCCCTCCCCTTTTCCCTCCCTCAGCCAAGCCCCCTTTCCCTCTGCTCCTCCCTATCCCTTCCTCTCCCCTCAGCACTGTGCTCATTTGTATATATATTTTATTGCCCTATTTATTTTGTTAATGAGGTGTACATCCTTGATTCTATTTATCGTGATTATGTTGTCTTGTTTTTGTCCATCTGTCTCCCCCGATTAGACTGTAAGCCCGTCATTGGGCAGGGATTGTCTCTATCTGTTGCCAAATTGTACATTCCAAGTGCTTAGTACAGTGCTCTGCACATAGTAAGTGCTTAATAAATACTATTGAATGAACATTAAAATAAATAAAATATAGATAGGGAAAATAAGGGAAAAAATATGAAAATAAGGATAGTTTCATAAGTACTTAAGGGCTGGGGTAAGTATTGAAACATTTAGGGGGTACACAGCCAAGTGCACAGTTGATGCAGAGGGATGGTAAGGTAGGGGAAATGAAGTTTTGTTAGAGAAGGCCTCTTGGAGATGAGATTTTAGGAGGTTTCTGAAGGTGCGGAGAGTGGATGTGTTGGATGTGAAGGGGGAGAGAGTTTTAGCCCAAAGGGAAGACAGACACAGGGAGTCAGCAACAGGGTAGACAAGATTGAGGCAGAGAGAGTATAGGTTTGAGTTAGAGGAGTGGGATGTGCTGGCTGGGTTGTAATAGGAAATCAGTGAGGTTAGGTAGGAAAGTGCAAGCTGATTGAGTGCCTTAAAGCCAATGGTAAAAAGTTTGTTTGATGCAGATCAGAAAGGCTGGGAAAGAGAAAAGTGGCAAATTCAGTGAGAGATGCACTAACCAACGCTATGCATAGATATGGAATTGTGGGAGGCAAGAGCAAAAGGCCCATCATGACACGTCACAGTAAAGAATGATGTGCCACTTTACAAGAAAAGGCTTTAAGGAGAGTATCAATCAATCAATCAATTAATCAATCCTATTTATTGAGCACTTACTGGGTGCAGAGCATTGTACTAAGTCATTCAGAGAGAACAAAATAACAATATAACAGACTTATTCTCTACCCACAGTTAACTTACAGTCTAGAGGGGGAGATAGACATTAATAAAAATAAATGTTATGGATTTTTTAATGGTATTTGTGAAGTGCTCACTGTGTGCTAGTCACAGTTCTAAGCACTGGCGGTACATAAATGCTTTGAGGCTGAGAGCATGAATTTAATATCCAGGGTTAAAAAAATACAGTGTAAGGGATTGCAAGAATCACTATCTACACCACTAAGCATAATCAACAGATGTATTCAGTGTGAAAGGAAAAGATGAGAACATCTTTGAACACCAAGCCTGGAATTTTTTAACAAAAAGTAATGTTGGATTTAAAGCCATCTCTGCTCACTCTGTTGTACTGTGGTTTCCCAAGCACTTAGTACAGTGCTCTGCACACAGTAAATGCTCAATAAACACCATGAATGATATCAAGGCTCCTGCCACTAGCCAAAACTCTCTGCAACATAGTTTAGCCAGAGAAGAGAAGCTTAAGTTAACAGAGCTGCTTGAAGTTGATTTTAAAAATGGGGACCTTTAATTTGATTTGAGATTGCATATACAGTCTTTGATCCTCACTTCTTCCCAAGCACTTAGTTCAAGGGTCAGCATATAGTAAGCACACAATGCCATGATAAATTGATAAAAAGATGGATATACACACAGACAAAGAAAAACATTTATATAGATATGCATTAATAGGTGAAGGTTTGAAAGGGGATATATTATAAATATATGAAGAGGGTATAAACATATGTAATATCCCCTATTAAAACCTTATCTAAATCTCTTTTTAGTTACATAGCTTTCCCTATCCTTAAATATTGCTACTATGCTACTATCGCATGCATAAGTAGTTTGGGGTAGAAGTGTAAACTAAGCATGGAAAGTAGAGGAAAGAACTCAGGTCTGGGAGTCAGAGGACCTAGCTTCTAATCCCAACTTCACTAGTTGTCTGCTTTGTGACCTTGGGCAAGTCATTCAACTTCTCTGTGTTCAGTTACCTCATCTATGAAATGGGAATAAAGACTACGACCCTATGTGGGACATGGACTATATTATATCTGATTGTCTTGTGCCTGCCCCTGCGCTTAATATAGTACCTGTTGTATAGTAAGTGCTTAACAAATACCATATAAAAAATAAGGTAAGAGGAACAGGACTGACCTACAGGAAACAAAGGTTGAATAATAATAACAAGTGCTTACTATGTGCTAAGCAATGTTCTAAGCACTGGGGTAGATACAGGGTAATCAGGTTGTCCCATGTGGGGCTCATAGTCTCAATCCCCATTTTACAGATGAGGTAACTGAGGCACAGAGAAGTTAAGTGACTTGCCCAAAGTCACACAGCTGACAAGTGGCTGAGCCGGGATCTAGGGGTACCAGTTCTTCCTGAATCTCATTTTAGGTCCTTTTGCAAGGTATTTGTTTTACTGGAGTCGGGGTGAAGGATCAGATCACCACCAGGAAACTTGTGCCCTCCTCTCCCCTCCACATGGGAATCAGGTTTCAAATGCCCTGTCTCTCCCCAGAACCCTGAGAAGATACCCATTTACTGAACATGAAATCCTTAGCTCTCCATCCACCAGGAGACAAAACTGAAAGCCAGGCTCTGCCCCACGCTATAGGCCTCCCTTCCAGATTTTCAGGGAAATGTCTTAAAATTGTGTGGTGAAACAAAAAGTAATTATAATAATTATTATAATAACATACTAATAATAAATATGGCATTTGATAAGCACCCACAATGTGCTGGACACTGTCCAAGCCCTTTTTTTAAAAAAAGTATTTATTAAGTGCTTAGTCTGTGCCAGACACTGTACTAAGCATTGGGGCAGATACAAGATAATCAGGTTGGACTCAGTCCATGTTCCGCGTGGGGCTCCCAGTCTTAATCTCCATATTACAGATGAGGTAACTGAAGCACAGAGAATTTAAATGACTTGCCCATGGTCACACAGCAGACAACTGATGGCGCCGGAATTAGAACTCAGATACTCTGACTCCAATACCTGTGCCCTTTCCTCTAAACCTTGATGTTTCACCTACTTACCTTACATTTCTGCCTCAGAATCCTCATGCATGGGATTATAGTGTAAAAGCAGCATCATGTGAGGATAGGAATGATTATGTAATTAAAAAGGGATTTAGGTAAGGTTTAATAGAGGATATTAAATATGTCTACATCCCCTTCATACATTTATAATATAATATTCCCTTTAAAACCTTCACCATTTATGTGTATCTATATCTATAATTGGGATTACAACCCAGGTCCTTCTGAATCCCAGGCCCATACTGAATCCACTCTTCCATGTTGCTTTGCTAATACAAGATACAAGCCAAAGAGATTGAACTCCATAATCCCAAAACAAGTCAGTACCCCAGATAATATTCCACTTGCTGTAGTAGGAGAACCAAAAACTCCAACATAAGGGTGTTTAATGTTAGAAAACTATGGGACAATATAGGTCTTAGTAAGGGAAATTTTGAAGGGAGTGGATGAAAAAGAAACGACCTACTAGACGTCTGGGGGCTGTTAAGCCAGCATGATTTTAAAGACGAAGCAAAAATTTTGTTATTCTCCTGTAACTGACTTCACCAAAAAAATGGAATGGAATCCTTAAATTGATGTGTCTAATGTGCTATCTTGCTTTATTTTTTTTTTCTCTAATAATTTTTCATTGTTCTGGACAGTACCTATATCATCTAAAATTTAATTGATTCCTTTTTGATTGTTTGGTCCATAGAACTGTGTGGTCTGTAGGGAGGCAGCCTGGCTTAGTGTAAAAGGCATGATCTAAAAATCAGGAGATCTAGATTCTAGTCCCAGATAGGTGGCTAGCTTTTTCAGTGACCTCAGGCAAGTCACTTAATCTCTCCAAACCTCAGCTTCTCACCTAAAAGGATTATAATACCTGCCTACCTCACAAAACCATTTTGTGAGGACAAAAGATATAATCGACAATATAACACTCTGAGAAATAAAAAGTCCTATAAAATTCCTGGTACTATTACTGTTAGGGATTAGGAGTCACCAGCAAATTTACATTTATTATCTGTTTCAGTTTTATGAACATAGCCGCTTTATTTAAATACAAACTCCATTAGCAAGTAATTATAATAACATTTGTGGAATTTGTTAAGCTCCATGTGCCAACCACTTTATTAAGCTCTGGGATATATACTGATAGTATTTATGATGGCATTTTTATCACTTCCTACGTACCAAGAAGCGTACTGAACGTTGGAGTGGATACCAAATAATTAGGTTGGATAAAGTTCCTGTTCCACTTAGGGCTCACAGTCTAAGAGAGAGGGAGACTAAGGAAAGATAAGGATAATCCTATCAGAAACAGTCCCTGTCCCACAAAGTACTCACAGTCTAAGGGTGAGGGAGAAGAGGTATTCAACCCCATTTTACAATTGTGGAAATTTGAGGCACAGCAAATTTAAGTGACTTCCTGAAGATCAATCAGCAGACAAATAGCAAAGCTGGGATTATAGAGCAAATGTCTCCTGAGTCCCAGATCTGTGCTCTATCCAGTAGGCCACACAGCTGAACAGTCCCAGGCTGATTGATACTCAGTCATAGATCTAATTTTCCCTCGTTTGGTATTCTCTGCCCCACTGCTTCCAAGCATGGATAAGTGGAAGTTGACAGCGATCTATATTTTTCTTTCAGGTTCTCCTATGAATCTAAGAATGATCAAAGTTAATTTCAGCTACTACCTCTGGGTGATAGGTTAAGTAATTACTTTGTAAGGTTTCTTTGGTGCTTTAAACTGCTGAGGATGATGTAGAAAAAAAAAGTGTTTTATCCTCTGAGAACACTCAGATAAATATAGTCTGTGAATTAGTTCAGTTTTGAATTATAAAATAAATATGCAATTTTGCTCTATTGGTTTAATTAATGGATAACCATGAAAATTAGCATTAGCAATTTACATCAGGACCAGGATCCAAGGAATAAATGAATTTCCCATGTGGGAAAATATAGAAAACACTAATTTATGCTTTCAGGGGGGATTGCAAGAATAAAAGAATATATCAGATAATTGCTGAAAAATAGCCTCAAGATAATGTGTAAGCATATTTTTTGAATATAGCTAAATAAAACGATCCCTTAAAAGCCAATATAAGTCATGGTTCAAAGCCTACCTGGATTTTTACGTGACAATGCCGCGATGTTGATACTAGATTTTCAATTGATCACAAACCAGAGAAGTTGCCAGTGTGTGACAATGACAATTAATTTAACCGTTCCATTTAGTGGGTTCCAACTATTCATTTACAAGTCACATATGATAAATTTGTCAAGTTCTCTCTTCTTCAAAGTAGTTCAAAATTTCACTAGTGTAATCGAATACCCAGCTATTTTAACCTCTTGGGCCAATTTCCAATCTTCCAAATGTATTCAAATTTTCCATTCTGTACATCTATTTAACTCTAAATGCTCCCAGAGTGCATTGTCACACCAAACAAATGAGGGTAGAATAAGACAAGTGTACTATTTAATAGGCCTGATTTTGCTGAGAAGAGAGAATTTGGGAAAGGATAAACTCTTTCAAGCCACCAGAGTAACATGTAATGAGGCCAAATGCTTGTTATAGTGCTAGGAAATGATAGGCACTACAGAATGTGAATGGATAGGGAAGGGTTCTCCTGGTTATATTGCAAAAGAGTTATAATCAATTGTTTGCTTCAGAGACCTTTCGAGGATGCATTGTATCTGAATACTTGACACCATTCTTAGCAGATCATCATACAAATGGCCCCAACATATTTGCTCTATGCAAACCTTGAATGTAAATTGCTTTAGCCCTAAAATATTAAAGCTATATCAGGTTCACAAATGCAGTTACATTCCAAAAAAAAAATTACCTGTAATTTCATCCCTTCCTTGTCCTCTCTTCCTATATCACATAAACAGGAATCAATGAAACCAAAATATTTTCTCATATTTCTAATTTAAAACACAAGAGAAATTCTTTTTCTTTCTTTACATCATCTTTTAATTAGGCTTCCTCAGCATTGTTGTACTACTCTGTTGATTCTCTTTTTTTAACCTATCCATACTTCCACCTTATGTAAGCAGTATCCCATATACTGCCTCTGTAATTCAGAATTTAAACATAGAGAAATGTCCAGAATTTTTTTCTTATTACAAGAGCCTAGCACTGCAATACTATTCCATTTGCAAATTAAGCACTTCCCCTTCTTATTTGGCTTTGACTTTTTTTTTCGTACATTATCCAATACAATTTTTTTCACTTTCAGATGATCTTTATTAATAATAATAACAATAATAATAATGATAATAATGTTGGTATTTGTTAAGCGCTTACTATGTGCAGAGCACTGTTCTAAGCGCTGGGGTAGATACAGGGCAATCAGGTTGTCCCATGTGAGGCTCACAGTCTTAATCCCCATTTTACAGATGAGGGAATGAGGCACAGAGAAGTGAAGTGACTTGCCCAAAGTCACACAGCTGCCAAGTGGCAGAGCCGGGATTCGAACCCATGATCTCTGACTCCCAAGCCCTTGCTCTTTCCACTGATCCACACCGCTTGCAGTGATCCCTAGAGCCACTGGGAAAGATGTTGGTTTCAGTCCTTCGACCCTCTTTGGACTCTTGCAGAAATTTTCATCTCTTCAAGTGGTCATTCATCAAAACCATAGCCTGTATATTATCCCATTCAAAACCATAGCCTGTATATTATGTACACTCTACTTTTTCTTTTTTTTTTTTGTTTTGTAGTACAAGAAGAATGGGCAACCACCCGTTCCAGTCTAAAGGCACCACCACCAAGGTCAGCCAGAGGGGGATACAGGGAACATCCCTATGGTAGATATTGAAGGTCTTCCTCATCTGTGACCTCACCTCAAAGACAATTAATAGCCTGTGGTCTCCACATAAACGGCAACAAGACAAGTAATAGTCCATTTCTTTTCTATCCTAGGGATTACTGCTCATGATTACCCCATGTACTTCTTGTATTTCCTCCTAAACCATTGGCGTGACATTTGGCATTAGTAATATTTTATAACACGGACTTAAAAGACTTTGGCAAGCATCGTCTCTAAACCATTTAGTAGGATGATGTTCTTTCTCTTGGTTGTTTTCATTGTTGTGTGTAATTTTTTTAAAGAGAAAAAGCATGAAGCTGTTAAAAGATCTTGAGTCTCTTCAAAATAGCCAAGGCTGAGTTTTGTTTAGGGTTGCTAAAAGATTGTAATATGATTTTGAAACAGATGATAATCAAGATGTAGATAAGATGTTTTAACCTGTCTTTTAATATATGTTAGTTAGATTAAGATGTTCGATATTAAGTTTGTAAATTTAATTTTAAATGCTGTTTTAATGGGGTTGAAAACAAGCAGCTACTGTATGTATGTAGCTAACTGAATTTGTTTCAGTGTTTTAACCTGTATTTGTTTAAACAAAAAACAACACATAAAGTTCCATGTGTAAGCTTCTCTCTAAATAGGAAACCACAATTTTGTCAAATATGTTTGCCATAATTTGTCAATAAAGCTGAAACCTTTTGTAACAAACTAAATTTGGAATTACTTGTTTTCTAGCTTTAAATGCTTGCTTTATTTCTTCTTCAAGAGATGCCTAAACTGTTTTATATTTAAAATTACAAAAATGAACCCAAGCCTGTTTTAAGAATTTTGTGTAAGACTTTAAAAGTTGTATTAATAACTTATGGTTGTTAAATAATTTAAAAGTTAACAAACTAAACTGTTACTTGAATCATGGTTAGTAAACACTAATGTATAACATGTTAATGGAAAAAATGGATTTAGACTAATAAATGGATTTTAAACTATCCTCTAAGCTTTATCTTGCTAAACACAAACTCTGATTAACTTGTTTGTATTAGCATGTCTCTCGTGAGAAAGTAATGGAGTATAAAGAGGTAAGATTACCACTTACCACTGTCTAAATGCCTAGTTCTTCAACCTTTGAGTTTCCCCGCACATTAAATATCCCATTCAACATGTGAGCATTGCATAGATTCACATTATTGTTTTCACTCAAAGGAGTGCGTTGACTGCATTTGCGTAATATATAACAATTTGTTTTGACAAACAAATCATCAGTGTCACTGGCCACTTGTTGATACTCAACTTCAAAAACTTTATTTGTAATTTTCAGTGCTAAATATCACCACCCTTGAAGGCAGTTTAGAGGGCTGATATTTCTTTTGAGACTATCAGACTTGATGGCTGATGATTATTAAGGAAATATGTCGCAGGACTCAAAGGATGATTAAACGTTAAACAGGTAACACTAATAGTAACTCTGTAATTTTGAGTATGCAACAGCAATGTTAAATATTCTCAGTTATTAAGTTACTGATAGTTAAAAAAGTAAACCTACAAAAACATAACAAATAGGTTTATAGGCTATTAAAACAACTAATTAACATTAACTAGAAGCACCAAAATTATTTTATACTCTATAACCCTCAAGGTAATAAACAGAACTAAAATTAATAATAATAGTAATGCAACTCTTGCTAACACCAAATATATAACCTAAATTTCGATGAAGAAAATAACTGGAAGACTTGATAGTAGGGATGAATGACAAAACTGTTAATCTTTTAAGTACAGTTTTTTTGTTTATGGTGGCTTTTTGTCAATGTTATTGGTTTACTTTTTTGATACGAAAACATAGTGTAGTGCTGTTCAGTTTTGTGTAAAAATATCTCTTGCAGCTGGAGTTGCATGCTAATAGCTTTATGAAGTGTATGTCTATTATTGGAACCTGAAATTTTTTTGAGATGGATGTGGTTAAGACCTGCTTGGTTACATTGGCTTTATTCTGTCTCACTATTTTAGGAATCCCCAAGCAAAGGGCACCTAGCTGAGCAGATGTGATGTGTTAAGAAGGATGCTGGTAAGCATTGATTCTTTTGTTTTCTTTTTAAATGCTTCCTTTTCAACACCATGTAGCATGTCAGGGCTATTTAGCTATAGTTTGATAAAGTTTTAATTACTGTTTTCCTGACATGGGACTATCATAAAGAGTTCTGAGTAAATTCACATTTTGTCATTTAAAAGTCAATTTTTAATAATAAATAATAAATCTCAGAATTTATATTTTGACTGAGAGTTTCAGCCTTCTCCCACTCAACTTTTTACCACATCATAGCTGCTTAGCTTCTTTCTCTTTACTGGTGGTTCTAGTGTATCTTTGAGTAAATGAGGGATGATATTTTCCCCTCCAATCTGCATTAATTTCTAAGAAATGTGAAATGTGAAAACATCTTAATTTGGTACTTTATCTCAGAAATCATTTGGGGAAATTATATGAAAATGTATTTCTGGCTCGGCCAAGTAACAGTTAAAGACTTCTCTGTGAAAAATATGAATTGATATTATGTTCCAATTAGTGAGATTTTTACCTTCAAAATAAATCAACCGAGGTCTAAAACCTAAAATTAATTCAGTGCCATCCATTTTCCATTTCAGATATGATGATTTACAATTTTGTTCAGATAAAAAATCAATTAGTTTCTTTACATCTGCTAAGTAGCGAATCCCTGAGATTCAAAATTCATGGTGAGGGAGAGCGAACCATTGGAAAATCAGGGAGGCAACTGTTTCTTGCCCTTCCTGTCCATCTCTCAGGAGAAAAGCAGGATGAGAGAACAGCATAGGTTCCCAAGGTATTAGAGAGTGCAGGAATCATAGAGATGGGTTGGTTGGGAGTGATGCAGGATGCTACAGAAGTAAAGGGCTAACTGCCATTTCTTAAATATTCTATACTGTGAATATATATTGTATTGCATTGGAGAAGTTGAACAGAGTTCCTGTCTTCCAAGTCAACAAATTGGCTAAGTTCCTTTATGGGCTACATATTTTTCTCATCCAGATCCCTGCCCCAGAGGGTCTAATCGCTTGCTTTAATTATGCACAGATATGTTAAATCTTCAAATTTTATTTTACCTGTCCTATCTTTTATAGACCAAGTCTTCCTAGCAAATTCTGTTCCATAATACATTGAGAGAAGAAAGATGTTATGAGAGAAAAATCATAAGGCTGAAAGTGTCTACTGAGAAAGTCAATCCGTGCCATGCCTGCAGATGAGACTTTAGCTTCCTTATTACATAACCTTAAATTTCTTAAAATTAGGATAGGGAAAAAAACAACCTAGAACCAAAATGAAGCAGAACCGTTGCTGGTTCTGGGACTGCTAAACCTTAGTAATCTACCTCTGGAAGGGCAAGCTAGAATAGAGTACTGATGAGAACCATGTAGAACCCTCATTCTTAGGTTTCTTATCCCTCCTCTATTCAAACATTTTTGCTAAGATAAAAGAAAATAAAGCCAGGAATGGGTTGGTTAAAAGTGAAAAGTTTCTTAAGTTCCAATTAACAAAAGGAAATAGAAGTCTTAGAATTGAATGGAGAGAAGGTTTATACTTTCAACAAAAAACTACCCAAATGATGCCATTTTGCATTCACCACTGCTTTAATTCCCTGCCTAAAAATTGCTTCCTTGTGGACTGCCAAGGAAAAGATCCTGGCCTTCTCAAAGTAAAATTTTAAAGGCAGTAGATTATTACCTCATGTGATTGCAAGGTGCATTAAGGTGCATTAAACACAACAGCACAACCACGGGTAAGCTTTCTCTATGTTCTGTGTTACTGGGACTGTGGATGTCACATTGGCATTTTCAGTGATTAACGGGCTTTATTCCATTGTCCTATCTTATTCGAAGAAGACACTACTGATGGTGAATATGCTGCAAAATAGTTTGCTGTGAAGAACCCTGCAAACATAAATAGGACCCAGATTTCATCTAACTACACATATAGGGAGAATTTTAGGCATCCCACACCTTTCCCCTAAATGATGCTGAAATTCTTGGCCTTGTGGCATATGATGCTAATTCAGTTAGATAGTCCAATGCAGTATTTAGGAAAGGCCAAATATAAGAGAAGTGTCCTCCTGGGACTCAGGGCAAGGCTGAACCTTTTGAGGGCCAGAGATCATGCTTAATTCTTATCCATTTCTTTTTTCCTGCCATTCAGTACAGTGTTTTGTCTAGTAAATATTGCTACTACTACTATAAAGAATGTTATCTTTGGCCCTGGAGACACTCTGAGTCTGATCAAAAGAAAGGAAAAAGCAGGGCACCATCTGAGTTGTACTTTCCAAGTGCTTAGTACAGTGCTATGCACATAGTAAGTGCTCAATATATATGAATGAATGAATGAGAGAAATGACAGGCTGAACACTCAATTGCAAGATTACTAACACATAAAGTACTAATGACAATAATAGTATTATTGATAGCTATTACAATTATGGTATTTGTTAAGCATTTATTCTGTGCCAAGCCTTGCACTAAGTGCTGGGGTAGATGAAAGACAATCAGTTTGGACATCTCTCTCCCTCAAATGGACCTCCCAGTCTATTTAAGAAGAACTGGTTTTGAATCCCCATTTTATCAAAGAGTAGACTGAGGCAGAGAGAAGTTGAGACTTTCCCAAGGTTGTAACACAGCTGGAAAATGTTAGAGCTGGGTTTAGAAGCCAGGTCATCTGACTCCCAGGCCTGTGCTTTTTCCCTCGACCATGCTGCTCTCAAAAGGAATCTGTGGCTCACCCAGAGGATAGAATTTGGGACCTTGGCATTATTAGCATCCAGCTTTATCAAACTGAACTAACTGACCAACTGCCAGAATGGGACAGTGCCCAGCTAACTACTGGGCATAATTCTGTATGCAAATCAAGTATTAGAGAACCTTTTGGTTCCTATTTCATAAATTACATTGTATATTATTCATAACTGCAACAGAACAAATTGAGAGAAAGGGACTAGTGAGACCCTTGTTTGTATATATTTGATGTTTTAATATACCAGCTTTTTATATATTTTACAGAAATATTTAAAAGCACTTTATATTAATATATATAGGTATTCATCACTTAAGATGGCACTAATCCATACTTCAAATATACATTCTTCCTTTTCGGTTTTACTCTAACCAATCAATAGAGTTATAGGATTTTCCATGAAATGATCACCATGCACCTGCATTCACCACAGTTGGACTCGCCCTGTATTGTGAAAGGTACAGAAATTCTGGTATGGAATTCAAGCCAGGACAGGAAGAATAAACTCTCTCCCCACTAGGAAACCAGGACTTAAACTGAGGCAAAGGTATCTCTGGTGCTATTTCTTAGCTGGGGACCAGGTAAATGATCTGATTGCCTGTGTGAGGGTGCCCACCCCGCAATCCTCAGGCAAGAAATACAACCCAGGAACCTCTTACATTTCTCTCAGCCTTGGCCTACTACGTAGGACCCACAGAATCAATTGATCAATGGTATTTATTGAGTGCTAACTCAGCAGAGTTTTCACTGTACTGAGTGCTTAGGAGAGTATGCCTAGTGGATAGAGAATGGGCCTGGGGGTCAGAAGGATGTGGGTGACCTTGGGCAAGTCATTTTACTTCTCTGGGCCTCAGGTAGCTCATCTGCAAAGTAGGGATTAAGACAGTGAGTCCCATGTGGTACAGGGACTTTTCCCAACCTGATTAGCTGTATCTACCCCAGTGTCTACCTCAGTGCATGACATATAGTAAGCACTTAAAAAATACCATCATTATTATCATTATTATTTGAGTACAATACAACAGAGTTGGTTTACCACATTCCCTTCCCACAAGAAACTTACAGTCAAGAGGGGAGACAGAAGGGTGACTTTCAGTCCTTTACCACTTTGAGATCTGGGCTGCAAGGAAATGATCATACCAAACTCCCAGAGCTGAAAAAAGCAATATGAGTTTTGAAAAGTCAGATCTACAGAACTGTTTACTGTTATCCTCAGGGTCAAATAGTTGTTGTTCTAGAGCTGAGCCAGCATTTCACTGTTTTCTAGATTTCTGACTGCAAATGGCCTCTCCCAGTTCACTAATGGTACTGAGTCATTGCTTTAACACCTAGGTATTTCTGGGACATCATCTGTTCAAGCACTGACCTGGAACTATATTAGGTTAATTAAACCAATCAATTATATACTACAGGAAGAATTTTAACTGCCAGGTGTATTTAAGGAAAAAGGACTTTGAAAGATATAATCATAAAGACTTTCAGCATTTTGTGCTTTTACTTTTAACTGATTATATTTTGAAAGCCCCTAATATTCTAAATCTTATCTGATTTTGTCAAACCACCAAGTAATTTCAGGTTTCTCACATTTAAGTGCACAAAATGTTATTTTCTTTTTTTTTATAAAGCAGTTTAAATTTGCATATTATTTCACAGAAAATGGTCACATCTTTCATCATATAGTATGCATTTTATACATGGGGAAACATAAAAAGTAAATTGCTTAGAAATATACACTTTAAAATAATTCCAAGTAGCATATTAATTCACATTTAACATTTACATATTAAGTGCAGGGATTTGTTCCTCTAGTAACACAACTGCAATTGTGTTACATTTACCTGTCACAGTCAGAGAGTAGAACCAAAAGTTAAGTGGGAAGAGAAGTATATCTGTGTATCTATGGTTTAAATGCATTAACTTCCCCTCTCCTGCCACCAGAAATCAGTTGTTAATAATGATGATATTTGTTAACCATTTTCAATGTGCCAGGCACTGTACTAAACTCTGAGGTAGATACAAGCAAATTGGGTTGGACACAGTCTCTGTGGGGCCCATGTGGGGCTCACAGTTTCAATCACCATTTTACAAATGAAGTAACTGGGGCCCAGAAAGGTAAAGTGACTTGCCCAAGGTCACACAGCAGACAAGTGGTGGAGTCAGGATTAGAACCCATTATTATTTATTATTAGTTATTAACTGTCCCAGAGTTTCAATCTCCAGGACCAACACAGGATTTGAGGACTATCTCTGGCGACTCTCTGAGCTTCCTCCTTACCACAGTCCAATATGGTGCCTCCCTCCTTCCTAAACTGCCTCAGCCCCAGTTAGAGTACCACAACTCCAACCCTAATGACTGCTTCTACCACTGGAAGCAAATGGTAGCTGACGGACTATCCCACAGGAAGGAAGTGGTAGCAGAAAGGGAGACAAATTTGCTGCTTCCCTCAGAATTGGTTTATTTGTAAATCTGGTGCAGATTAAATCATTAGGGAGAAGAAAAAAAAATTTGAGATGGAAATATGCAGATAGGAGAGATTGTGTACATTCATATGAGAAGGGGTATTTCTCCCCAAATGTTAATACATAATGTTCTTCCCTTAATAAACTGTCTAATGCCTAATTTATGAATAACCTACACAGGGATCTGATTATTCAAATTATCAAATATTCTTTAGCTTTTGGACAAGCTCCTCTGTGTTCCATGTACCTTGAGGTCAGCTCAGTACTAAAATATTAAACATACCAGAAAGCATGAAGAAATTCATATATTGAGATTTGATCATTTAATTGAATACAAATATTATTTTATATTTTTAACAAGTAAACCTAGAATGGCCAATCAGAATCCAGCAACTTTAATGAGCAGACAATATTAGATGAAAAATATGATTGACCTAAAATATTGGAAAAAATGTCCTCCATAATTATATGAATCCTCCAGAATGTTGTCCTCTGGGTCAAAATATCATACTTGCAAGAATTTCAAAGGTCTTTTTAGCCAAACATACCAAACATTTGTTCAATATTTAATTCTTATTCTGCATAATAAAAAGCCTAAAATTCTGTTTGTTGTTTTACCTTTTAACCTCCTGTTCAAATCCCCTATTAATTATGAGAATCCTGAATATTCACTAACAAAAGAAGATTTACTATTTTATTGCTTCATAATAGCTTAATTATACCATACATCATAATTTCTGATTACACACAATAATTAATGAACAAAATTATTTACACACACACACACATACTATATGGTGGATAAGACGTGATAGATTATAGTTATTGAAGCTATTTGAAGCTATTTGTACAGACAGTATTTTAAATGTGAGGAAACGGTAAAGTCTAAGATGAAATCTTGAAATGTGTATCCAACTATGAAAATTACTTCAGATCCTCTTTGCCAGTTTACAAGTTAGAACAAATCAACATTTGTTTATCAATTATCCAAAATTTGTAGTTTTTAATGAATAAAGCTCCCACCTAAAAGTAGAGTTTTCTCTTAGGGAATTTGGAGAATTAAATCTGTATATCATTCTGTAAACTATAAAGAAAAAAAAATCAAGCTCTTTGACATTTGGACATTTCTTTTTTATTTAAAGTCAATTCAATTTTTGGTCAAAGTTAGGAACTATGAAACATCAATTTAAAAGATTAGACCACAAAATTCTATATCCCAGTATAAACTCTTCTTGATTGGGGTTTATAGGGAACAATATCTTCATGTTTTTAATATACAACATTTGAGAACTTAGGGTTTTGTCTTCATCTGTATAACTAAATAATAATAAGGATAATTGTTAAGTGCTGACCATGTTCCAAGCACTGGCATTTATACAATACAATTAGATGAGTCACAGTCCCAAATTTGCAATCGGTGACACCAGAATAATTACTTTAGTTTGAATAGCTTGATTTGTACCCCGATCCAGAATTGAACAGTCATTCGTTCATTGAGTGTCTACTGTGGCAGAGCACTGTAATAAGTGCTGGGAATGGTACAATCTAACAGAGTTGTAGATATGTTCCTTGCCCACAAGAAGCTTACAGTAAAGAAGCGAAGGCAAACATTAAAATGTATTATGGGTATGTACATAAATGCTGAGGGTGGGGTGAATAAATGGTATAAATCAAAGTGTGAGGGCAACAGAGAAGGTAGAAGGAGAAAAGGAAATGAGGGCTTAGTCAAGGAAGCCCTCTTGAAGATGTGATTTCAGTAGGGCTTTGACTGTGGAGAGACTGTGGTCTGTACATGACCATTGGGCATTTGATATTTGCTCCACAACACTTGTGTACAGATATATTATCAATTATTATTTACATTAATGTCTGTCTCCCCTTCTAGACTGTAAGCTCATTGTGGGCAGGGAACGTTGTATTGTACTCTCCCCAGCTCTTAGTATTTATTCATTCCTTCAGTGGCATTTATTGAGCGCTTACTGTGTGCAGAGCACTGTACTAAGTGCTTGGAAAGTACAGTTCAGCAACAAAAAGAGACAATCCCTGCCCACAAGGGGCTCCAGTCTAGAAGGGGGTAGACAGACATCAAAATAAGTAAACAGGCATCAATAGCATTAATATAAATAGAATTATAGATATGAACATATATACACAAGTGTTGTGGGGCGGGGAGGGGGGAAAGACCAAAGGGAGTGAGTTGAGGCAATGGGGAGGGGAGGGGGAGCTGAGGGAAAGGGGCTTAGTCTGGGAAGACCTCCTGGAGGAGGTGAGTATTCAATAGGGCTTTGAAGGGGAGAGATGTGATGGGCATATTTGAGAAATGAGGGCATTCCAGGCCAGTGGTTGGACATAGGCGCGGGGTCGATGGCGGGACAGGTGAAAACGAAGCACAGTGCTGAGGTTAGCGTCAGAGAAGCAGAGTGTGTGGGGTGTAGAAGGACAGAAGGGAGGTGAGATAGGAGGGAGCAAGGTGGCGGAGAGCTTTGAAGCCAACAGTGAGAAGTTTTTGCTTTATTTGAAGGTTGATAGGCAACCACTGGAGAGCTTTGAGGTGGGAGGTGACATGCCCAGAACGTTTCTGTAAAAAGATAATCCGGGCAGCAGAGTGAAGTATAGACTGAAGTGGGGAGAGACAGGAAGTTGAGATGAGAAAGGATGCTGATGCAGTAATCCAATCGGGATAGGATGAGTGACTGTTCTAACATGGTAGCGGTTTGGATGGAGAGGAAAGGGTGATGGTGTGAAGATGAGACCAACAGTACAGTGCTCTGAGCACAGTAGGTGCTCAATAAATGCCATTGATGATGATGATATATGAAGGGGAAGGAGGACATTGATGAGATCGAGGTACAGTTAATAGGTTGGCATTAGAGGAACAAAGTGAGCATACCCTTTATACCCTCCATGCTCAACCCCACAGCATTTATACCAATCCATAATTTATATTAATGTCTGTCTCCTCCTCTACACTGTAAGTTCCTTGTGGGCAGGCATTGTGTGCCTTCCATCTCTGCTATATGATAGTCTCCCAGGTTCTGAATAGACAATTATAAATACAATATGCACTCAGTAAATATGATTGATTGATTACTGGTTTGTAGAAGCACATTTTGTAGAAGCAAATCAGGGAGCTAAGATAGGAAGGGGTAAGCGGTTTCTGTTTGATATGGAAGTAGATCAAAAACCACTGGAGATTCTTGAGGAGTGGGGAATTGTGGACTGAATTTATTTTCTGAAAAATTATCTAGGCAGCAGGTTGAAATATGAACTGGAGAAGGGAGAGATAGGAAACAGGGAGCTCAGCAAAGAGGCTAATGCAGTAGTTAAGGCAATCAGTCAAGCAATTGCATTTATTGAGATCCTATGAGAACTAGAAATAATCCAGGATAGGACAGAATTTGGCTGTGGTATAAGAGACTGTCCCAGAGTGGGTTTTCCAGAGTGTAGTGTCCCTGCCCAAATGAGCTGGGCCTGAGAGGGGCAGCACCATCCAAACCCCTTCCATCGACCCCATTAAAGTGGCAACCCCAGCCCGGCATCTTCTATTTTGCTCTCCCCTAAAATAGCTGGGCTTCATGCCTTCTTCAGGGCTGAGTGCCCACCCTCTCACCCCATCCTCCTAAAGCCCACTTGCCACCAGGGCCTTCCCTTAAGGAAATATTTCAATTCTTTTTTAATGGAGGGATTTTTTTCAAAGGGCACAGTACCAATGATTGATGTGTATTTTACAAGGGACAACTATTTCAGAGGGTTAAATTAAAATAAAACTAAGAAAATTTAATATTCTTAGATAGTAAGCCTTAAGACCTTGATATTCACCCCTCTCTCAGCCACTTAATACTTAGGTACATACCCAGTTTGTAAATCATTTTAGCATTTGCCTCTCTCTCTCCAGCGTAATCTCCTTGTGGGGATGGATTGTGTCTATCATCTCTAATAATAATGTTGGTATTTGTTAAGCGCTTACTATGTGCAGAGCACTGTTCTAAGTGCTGGGGTAGACATAGGGGAACCAGGTTGTCCTACATGGGGCTCACAGTCTTAAACCCCATTTTACAGATGAGGTAACTGAGGCCCAGAGAAGTTAAGTGACTTGCCCACAGTCACACAGCTGACAAGTGGCAGAGCTGGGATTCAAACTCATGACCTCTGACACCGAAGCCCGTGCTCTTTCCACTGAGCCACGCTGCCAAGTACACAGTACAGTTCTCCACACACAGTTAAGCGCTCAATGAATAACATTGATATAATTCAAATACATGTATCAATGTAACAAGATTGGAATATCAGTACTTTGTTTTGCATTACTCAATAATAAACACCAATTAACCTAAAAATATTTCTAGAGGCAAATTTTAGGTTTAATAATGACAAAGATTATTATTATCAATAATAATTTTGTTATTTTTAAGCACTTACTATGTGCTGTACTGCTCTAAGTACTGCATTGATTACTGGGGTAGATACAAGATAATCAGGTCTGACAAAGTTTCTGTTCCACATGGAGCTCACAGTCTAAGAAGACAGGGTTCAATAAGCACAAGTAAAATAGAGTAAATTATTCTATAACTTTAATTACAAGGACACTATTAGCTAGTTAAATGTAAATTTGCTAAAGGTCTGCTTAGCGGTCTCCTACGCTGGAGCCTCCTCCCCCTCCCATCCTTTAACTGTTGGAGTTCCTCAAGGGTCAGTTCTTGGCCCTCTTCTGTTCTCCATTTACACTCACTCCCTCGGTAAACTCATCCGCTCTCACGGCTTTGACTACCATCTCTACGCAGATGACACGCAGATCTACATCTCCGCCCCGTCCTCTCCCCCTCCCTTCAGGCTCGCATCTCCTCCTGCCTCCGGGACGTCTGCACCTGGATGTCGGCCCGCCACCTAAAACTCAACATGAGCAAGACTGAGCTCCTCATCTTCCCTCCCAAACCCGGTCCGCTCCCAGACTTCTCTATCACCGTGGATGGCACGACCATCCTTCCCGTTCCGCAGGCCCGCAATCTCGGTGTCATCCTTGACTCGTCCCTCTCGTTCACCCCACACATCCTATCCGTTACCAAGACCTGCCGGTTTCACCTCTACAATATCGCCAAGATCCGCCCTTTCCTCTCCACCCAAACGGCTACCTTACTATTACGGGCTCTCGTTATATCCCGGCTAGACTACTGTGTCAGCCTTCTCTCTGACCTCCCTTCCTCCTCTCTCGCCCCGCTCCGGTCTATTCTTCACTCCGCTGCCCGGCTCATCTTCCTACAGAAACGATCTGGGCATGTCACTCCCCTTCTTAAACAACTCCAGTGGTTGCCTATCGACCTCCGCTCCAAACAAAAACTCCTCACTCTAGGCTTCAAGGCTCTCCATCACCTTGCCCCTTCCTACCTCTCCTCCCTTCTCTCTTTCTACCGCCCACCCCGCACGCTCCGCTCCTCTGCCGCCCACCTCCTCACCGTCCCTCGGTCTCGCCTATCCCGCCGTCGACCCCTGGGTCACATCCTCCCGCGGTCCTGGAACGCCCTCCCTCCTCACCTCCGCCAAACTGATTCTCTTTCCCTCTTCAAAACCTTACTTAAAAATCACCTCCTCCTAGAGGCGTTCCCAGACTGAGCTCCTCTTCCCCCTCTACTCCCTCTGCCATCCCCCCTTTACCTCTCCGCAGCTAAAGCCTCATTTTCCCCTTTTCCCTCTGCTCCTCCACCTCTCCCTTCCCATCCCCACAGCACTGTACTTGTCCGCTCAACTCTATATATTTTCGTTACCCTATTTATTTTGTTAATGAATTGTACATCGCCTTGATTCTATTTAGTTGCCATTGTTTTTACGAGATGTTCTTCCCCTTGACGCTGTTTAGTGCCATTGTTCTTGTCTGTCCGTCTCCCCCGATTAGACTGTAAGCCCGTCAAACGGCAGGGACTGTCTCTATCTGTTGCCGACTTGTTCATCCCAAGCGCTTAGTACAGTGCTCTGCACATAGTAAGCGCTCAATAAATACTATTGAATGAATGAATGAATAGAAGGAGGGTCATGCAGCACATTCTTAAATGAGGTAGAGCAGGGCTTTGTTGGATCTCTCCCTCTTCAAAGCCCTACTGAGAGCTCCTCCTCCAGGAGGCCTTCCCAGACTGAGCCCCTCCTTTTCCTCTGTTCCTCCTCCCCTTCCCATTGACCCTACTCCCTTCCATCTGCTCTACCCCCTTTCCCTCCCCACAGCATTTGTGTGTATTTGTACATATTTATTACTCTATTTTATTAATGAGGTGTATATATCTATAATTCTATTTACCTATTTTGATGGTATTGATGCCGGTCTACTTGTTTTGTTTTGTTGTCTGTCTCCCCCTTCTTGACTGTGAGCCCATTGTTGGGTAGGGATTGTCTCCATCTGTTGCCGAACTGTACTTTCCAAGTGCGTAGTACAGTGCTCTGCACACAGTGAGTGCTCAATAAATATGATTGAATGAATGAATGAATCATTAAGGAGAGTGACTCAATTTAGAATTCAGTTAGTAGTATTTAATGAGTGTAGAACACTATACTAAGCACTTGTATTGGTACAATAAAAGCTACATCCATAGACTAGAAATTTAAAATCTAATATGGGAGACATACACAGTCTATTAGCCAATAGTGGAAGTAGGAGAAAAAACAAAGCTTCACTTGACAGTAGTAGGAGTATAGCAAAACAAGGGAAGTAATAAATGAAAAAAGAAGCATATAAGTATTGACATTACATGCTAAGAGTGACTGTTGGGTTGGCATGGCCTGGAATGGTAGAAATTGAATGGGAAATGGACTTTTAAGGAAGTGGTTTTCAAGGAGGGTTTTGAAGATGTGGGGGGTGTGGTATGGCCAAATCCAAGGAAGGCAGAGGTCATGAAAAGAGATTGGGGAAAAGAGTGTTGGGAGCAAAGCTATTTGGCCTCTTAGGGCCAGAGAAAATTTGCCACCTCCTCCCATTCTATATGATAGCACTGTATTTTATTATGTGAGTGTTCAGCATATCATAGTGGTATAATATGCAGTATATTGTGAAACTAAGTCCAAAGAGCATATCTCCATATTCCTACCCTTGCATCACCACCATCTTTCTGAGGCTGCTCCCTGACTGCTTCAAAATTGCAGCCTGAGGAAATTGCTTATTTTGTATGCCATTTGGAACTATCACTGATCATAAGAAAATGAGCTTTGAAGAAAGAAAGAAGTTACTAGTAATATTAGTACTATCTGCTGATCACCCCCTTGGTACAGTGCCCTATACTAGGGATTTGGGGAAAACAGATTAAAGAAGTAACACTTTCCCTGCCCACAAAGAGCTTACATTTGAAGAGAGAAGACATACTTAAAACTATTTAAAACTGAGTAGTTGTGCTGGACTACAGTGGTTGAAGAAACCAATAGGAAAGGAGACAGGGGGGAAAGTCTTGAACCAGTAGTGAGGAGTTTGTTGATGCAGAACAAAATGGGAAACCAGTGGAAGATTTCCAGGATTGGAAAAAAATATGTGCTGAATGACATTTTAGAATGATCATCGGGGCAGCAAAGGATAGTAGACATGAAAGAAGGGAAAGGTAGGCAGTGGAGAGACAGTGAGAGTTTGGGTGGTGATAAAGGGGAGTATCCAGAAATAGCATAGAGGATAAACTTTATCAATCAACCAATTAATAATGATATTTGTTAAGCACTTACCATGTGCAGAGCACTTTACTAAGTGATTGGGAAATTACAGTACAACAGTTGGGATATGTGATCCCTGCCCACATGAAGCTTACAGTTTATGTGAAAGACAATGGTAGAATGAAATGACAATGAAGATGACACTAAGGTTTTTGACTTCTGGGACAGGTAAGATGGTGGTGATGTTAACAGAGATGGAAAAATTAGAAGGAATGATAAATTGTTCACTTTTAGTTGAATGAGTTTAAGGTCCTAGAAGGACATCCATGAGTAGATATCTCGGAAGCAAGAGAAAATGGGAGATTGTAGAGAAGGTGAGAAGTTAAGGCTAGTGAAACAGATCTGGGAGTTACTATTTAAGAATTTCAAAATGTTTTTTGGACCCCAAGAGTATAGAGAAAGGTAGTTATAGTAAGGTCAGTAAATAATTATGGTATTTGTTGAGAGCCTACTATGTTCCAGGAACTGTTCTAAGAGCTGGTGTAAACACAAGATAATAGGATTGGATTCGGTCCCTGTCCCACGTGGGGCTCACAGTCTTAATCCCCATTTTACAGATATTTGTTGCTGAATTGTACTTCCCAACCACTGATTACAGTGCTCTGAATACAGGAAGCGCTCAATAAATATGATTGAATGAATGAAGGAGGGAACTGAGGCACAGAGAAGTTAAGTCACTTGCCCAAGGTCACACAGCAGTTAAGTGGTGAAGTCAGGATTAGAACTCATGATCTTCTGACTTCCAAGCCCATATGCTATCCACTAGGCCATGCTGCTTCTTGTAAATGGCCTTCTAGGTGTACAAATGTTACTTTTAACTACTGAAGCAGTGGAGGGTATGGTGTGGTACCTTTCTATAATCACAATTGTAAATAATTTGAGTGATAGCAAACATGGAGAAGGTGGAATAAATGATAATAAGGGAAATATAAACAGATTAGCAAGCAAATTCCTTCGATTTTGTACAGGTCTACCTTCAATAAAATGAAACTGAGCATCAGCGGTGTTTGCTTTTTTATCACAGTAGCAGCTCCTGGGTCTCATTTTCCATTGGTATTTAACCAATTTAGATCAGTTTAGAAGTCTGGTGGGTAAGAACTTTGAGGAAAAGGGTGATATTAAAAGCCCCAGCTTCCTTGTCTAAATTTCCATCAAGTTGTGCCAGGAATGAATTGGTCCCAGTTTTAAGAGTCATATTAGAAGTGGTGAATGTCTTGAAAAAGATTAAGATAAAAACATTTAAACCTGAAAACTTTTACATTGTCATCTTACTTTAGAAAATTTCTCTCAAAAACTCTTATTTCATTATGTGACATTTTAAATGGATATAATGCATATTTATCACAAAGCATGAATACATCCTTTTTTGGAACAATTGAATCGGGTTTTTGAATCTAAATTTCTTTTTAACATAAAGAACTTGATGCTCCTAAGGTACAATAAGCAGGAAAGCAATTTCAGGCTTTCATATTTCAATCTATATACCAGAATCTGGGCTGATAAGAACTACGGTCAATTTCCAACCCAGGCTGTTTTTGGATGAGACAAGCTTTCATGTGTTAAGGGGAAAATGAAGGTGATTAAAAAAAAACAAAACTAAACTTTCTCTACTACAATAGAAGTTGCAGAGATATTGAGTATCACTGTTAGAACATTCTGATTTCTTCTTGGCTATATGGTTCTCTAGACTCTAGGGAGCC
Organism: Ornithorhynchus anatinus; assembly: GCF_004115215.2. NCBI lineage: Eukaryota > Metazoa > Chordata > Mammalia > Monotremata > Ornithorhynchidae > Ornithorhynchus > Ornithorhynchus anatinus. Next base: position 75,448,378 of record NC_041728.1, on the reverse strand, counting down.
CTAGCTTTTTGTAATTGTTGGTTTTTTCTTTTAACTATTTGTTGTCTAACTCTTACAAGTCCTAAGGATAGTAATTTCTTGAAAACAAAGCTAAATATTTAGTCCTGTTTCACTTATTGTACTGTATCTAACTTCAAAAAAGTGCTGTGAAAACTAATAGACAAGAAAAAGAGAAGTAGTGTGGGCGAGTGGAAACAGCATATGCCTGGAAGTGAGAGGACCTGGGTTTTAATCCCACTCTGCCAATTGTTTGCTGGGTGACACTAGGCAAGTTACTTAACTTCTCTGTGCCTGTTTCCTCAAATGGGTTTTAAATTCCCATTCTGCCTCCAACTTCGACTTTGGGTCCCACGTGGGACAGGGACTATGTCAAAACTGATTAACCTCTACCTACCCTGGCACTTATAACAATGCTTGACACAAATAAACCCTTAACTAATAATGCCATAAGAAGAAGAGGAAGAAGAAGAAATCCAACTGTTTTTGTCTTTTCCTCCTTTACACGGCACTGAAAGTATTTTGTGTTGATTGATGATTTATGTTCAGAAGAGCAGGGGTCTTCCATTTGGTATAATGTTCTATAATTCAATACTCATAGAGTCTCTTGAATGGAATTGGGAATGTTTGGAAATAAAATTCCTGTAGTCTGGATCATGGATTGTTATAATTCCATTGGTTTTCATTTCTTTTGTTTTCTGTAAATGAAAACCCCTGAATACTTAAGTAAAACATTAAGTATTTTATTAATCAATCAATGGTATTTATTGAATGCTTACTGTATGCAGAGCACTGTACTAAGCACTTGGTGAAGTACAATATAGAATTTATAGATGCAATCCCTACCCACTAAGATTTTATAGTTTTTAAATGTAGTTACCTAATGTTCTGTTTTGGTTCACTTTCCAAAGAAAATTTGTTTTCCTTCTAATTTGCTTCCCAAAGATCCATTTTCTTCTAGAGCCCAAGATAATGATAATGATCAGATAATTAAGTTCATGATGGTAAAACAGATACAAGCTCTAACAGATATGGTAACATCTCACTTGTTCTGTATTGATTTAGAAATATAGTATTTTTTGGTAGCTATATTTAGAATATGTACCATAGACATGAAATAATAGCGGAAAAAAGAACTTTTAAATGCCTCTCATGTCATTCACTATATAGTAAGAATTGCTTAGTACGGCTTTTTTTAATTCAGAAAACATTTAATCATATTCATTAGCTCTACTCATGAAATTGAAATTATCAAATTTAATTTTTTACTGTTTAATGTTGTAACACCCCAGAGGGCAGTATATGTTTTCTTTCCAACTAGTGTCTTAGTTACAATTCTTCATAGGAGTTACTGAGCTACAGTTGGCTGTCCAAGTTGCAATTTTACAGAATTGGAAGAACCAGAACCTTCAAAGGAAAACACTACTAATGCTGCAAGCCCTATAAACCTTCTGGTGGTTAAGTTCAGAATGATGATCGTCAACATCTAAAAGGTTTTATTTGAACTATGATTATGCAAGAAACTAGATTTTTTTGAAAATTGTTTTAGAAAGTGAACTGACTGCTGAGGAATCACTGTTTTTTGAGTAGAGGGTGTTTTCGATTACGAATTTCATATTCAAGAGAATGTTATTTTTCAGTCTTTTAAAATGGAGTGAAGCAGCTAAATGAATCTTTATTCTGTGAGCATGCTTAGTGATTTAAAAGCACATTAATGCTTATGTACTTACTGTAGACTTTATATACCACTCACATTGATTTTCCAGATCTCTTTGAATAGCGCATGAGTGTTGATGAAAATCTAGTCTGTGCCATTTGCAGACTTCAGTTATTAGATGGTTTATTTCAGAGGATATCTCCAGGCTGTGTGACTGCTCCTATATGTAAACTATTTAATAATAAAATTAATGTTATAATTTAGGCCCAATTAACCACATATCTCATGCCTTCCCATTGAAATATCTGAATACGTTTACAGGAATATCCAGTAAGACAGCGAGGTTATGTTCCTCTAAAAAGTGGCCGTATGTTGGATATATTTTTCCAGAGACTCACATTCAATTAGATTTACACTGTAAATCCCCAAGCCTCCATCCCCTCATCTCTTACTCGTTCCTAGTTGCTTTCCTTCCTTTCCCACCCACACTTCAAATTTGGCCCCTTCCTTCTCAGTACTCTCTCCTGACTCTCCATGCTCCAGTACTTTTCTTTCTTATTTGATCTTCAATCCTATTAACAGATGCTGCCACTCCTCCCTTTCCCATCTTATAGCCCTTTCTCCCCTCCCCAGCCCCGAATGTCAATAGCAAGCTAAGAATAAGGCAGGAAAAGAGAGGGTCAGTGCAAGCAGCATCATCTTGATCCACCCTGTCCAGTCCATCCCTATTCCCCTTTCCTCAACTGAATTTGGCCGGGGCTGGGGGGCGGGACGGGGGTGGGGGAAGCGGTGTTGAACTTTCAGGAAGTAGTAGGAAGGAGAGTGATACACATGAGACCGAAGAAGTATTCTTCAGATTCTTTAAAAATTAGAGTTTTGTCTTCGAAGTTATGCATAGTTACATTCATTGCATATCAAAGATAAACCAGGGGCAATCAATCATTAGTATTTACTGAGCTCTTACTACATGCAGACCACTGTGCTAAGCATTTGGGAGAGTACAATACAATAGAGTTATCAATCAATGAATTGTATTTATTGAGCCCTTATTGTGTGCAGAGCACTGTACTAAGCGCTTTAGAGGATACAACACAACCATATAAGGGACACATTCCCTGCCCACAAAGACATACAGTCTAGAAAGGGAGACAGACATTAATATAAAGAAATAAATTACAGGTATGTACATAAGTGCTGTGGGCTGGAGGATAAAGGGAGAAAGTTGGAGTGATGCAGAATGGAGTGAGAGAAAAATAAATGAGTTTAGGGAAGACCTCTTGGAGGATATATGCTTTCAATAAGGCTTTGAAAATGGGGACAATAATTGTTTGTCTTCTGTTCATTAATTCAATAGTATTTATTGAGCGCTTACTATGTGCAGAGCTCTGTACTAAGCATTTGGAATGAACAAGTCGGCAACAGATAGAGACAGTCCCTGCCGTTTGACGGGCTTACAGTCTAATCGGGGGAGACAGGCAGACAAGAACAATGGCAATAAATAGAGTCAAGAGGAAGAACATCTCGTAAAAACAATGGCAATTAAATAGAATCAAGGTGATGTACATTTCACAAAATAAAATTAACAAAATAAAACAGACTGTAAGCCCACTGTGGTCAGGGATTGACTCTCTTTATTGCTGAATTGTACTTTCCAAGCACTTAGTACAGTGCTCTGCACACATTAAGTGCTCAATAAATATGAGTCAATGAATGAATGAATGTCATATATGAAGAGGAAGGGCATTTCAGGCCATAGGCAGAATGTGGAGAAAAGTTGGAGGCACAATCCAGTGGAATAATTTACAGCCCAATAAGGAAGTTACAATCCAGTGGAGGAATTTACAGTCTAGTTGATTCCAAGCAGTTAATTTGGGGGGAGTGGGGAGACAAAGAGAAAAAAACAAGAAGTAGGAGCCATAGCAGATTTCCCAACAGCCTCAAGCCCAGGGCAGCAAAATTAAGTGACAAACGGTAATCCACCCCAGAGTAAAAAGACAGAATTTTCACCGCCCCCCTGCCCCCAATAACAAACTTCTGGCAAGAAACTTCTCCTAACACATTTGCATGGAGGGACTATGATGGGACACAGGAAAGGTCTAGCTTATCTGTTAACCACCGCCTATAAATAATGATGATGATAATGGTATTTGTTAAGCACTTACTATGTGCCGAACACTGTTCTAAGCACTGGGGTCGATACAAGGTAATCAGCTTGTCCCATGTGGGGCTCATAGTCTTAATCCCCATTTTCCAGATGAGATAACTGAGATGCAGATAAGTAACTTGCCCAAAGTCACACAGCTGACAAGTGGCAGAGGCGGGATTAGAACCCATGACCTCTGACTCCCAAGCCTGTGCTCTTTTCACTAAGCCACGCTGCTTCTCCATTGCTAATAATATTGCCATCAACTGATCCTCCACTTAAATAAGCCAATTCCTTGGAAGCAAGATGACTAGTTCTGTTGGTGACAAATTTAATGCTCTAATGGACCAGAAGCCCGGTGGTTCCTCAGGCTAAAGTTTGTCACCTACCAGCCTCATTAGAGTCTGTGTGAACATATCTAGCTTCAGCTTGCATGCTGTTCCCCAGAACTGCTGGGGATATTGTTAAACCCAGGATTCATATCTGTAGCAGAGAAGGGGAAAGGATAGGAACCAATGGAAGGATCAATGGTGACCATCATGGGTTGACACTGATGATGATTCTCAGTAGCATTCCTCTTTTCCAATAATTACAAAGATCCTGTAAGGAACCTGCTTTATAATATTGGCACTGTCAACAGTATATCATTTCTGTAAAGGTATTAGGATCAATTCAAATTCTGTTAATTTAATATAGTTTAAAATTCCATGAAAGATGACAAGGGACCATCAAATTAGCAGAAGCAGGAGTTTTTAAATCCTATCTTGAAAGTTTCTCATCCACAGGATAAAGCTCAACTTAATATGTCAGCGTTTTCAACTTTCAAACAATTCAAATTCTTTTTTTACCTTTAATCCTTCCATTCAGTACTATACCTAGACCGCATTGTAGAATATTTTAGACATAATTAACAAAATCCTATGAGATGTTCTCATCATTAATTATGTCATTTCATAACTATTATAGAAGGAGCCTATCAATCTGAAATGAGCCTAGAAATGTCTCCCAGGGACTAAATGAACTGGATTAGAAATGGGAATTTTAGCTTCATGAAAAGCAGCGTCTTGTGGTTAAAATATTTATCTCTACCCAAATGATCTACTGAATTAATCATCTACTTGAATACTGCACAAGGAAAACCTATCTCTGAAAGGAGTTCTGTATTTCTACCTTCCATATTACAAATGTACTGGCCATGTCTCCATGATAGCAAACAAATGTTTTAAGGAAGGAGTAAACTGATGCATGCAGGGGTAAGTGGTAGTTTTAAAATGTTTCATTGAAAAATTTATTTCAAATAAATGTGTTCACTTTTTTTGAAAGGAAGTTTCCACACTGAATTTTAATTAGAGCTTAATCAAGAATCCATATCCTTTTGCAGGTAAATAGACCACCCATAAGGAAGGATAAATAATGTGTTAGACTGAAATCAACAGAAAGAGTTTTATCATCTATTCAATCTTTCAAAAAATCCTGTCATTCTATCTTCACAGCGGGTTAAGTGAATTAACTTTCAAGGCTAGTTTAGGCTCTTAGAACTCACTTCCACATAAGATTACCAAACTGCCTTATCTTTAGTGTATTTTCACACTCCTAAAGAAACAATATAATTATAATGCAATACAATCCAAATACTCATAAAGCCATTTAGCTTAACCTGACCTTGTTTACCAAGAGGTTAACAATTAACTAATCCTATAGCTAGAGGATAGACATAAGAAGTATGTCTATCCTCTAGGTTGCCTCTAAAGTGAAGAAAAGTCACTCCACTGCTCTGTGCCTTAGTTTTCTCATCTGCAAAAACGGAATTAAGACTATGAGTCCCATGTGGGACCTGATGATGATGTGGCTATCTAGCACTTACTACAGTGCCTAGAAGGTACTTAACAAATACCATTAAAAAAATAAGAAAACTACTTCTTAATCACATATCAATAAAACACTTTTTTAGCCCTACTTAATATCTTTTTTTCCCCCAGAATGACAGAAAATGTTAGGCTGCAAGTTAATAAAAACCAAAAATTTTAAAGTTAATCCTTGACCAATCATCCAAGTCTATTTATCCCAGAATTTAGTACATAGGGAGGAATCATCATTATTATTACTATTATTATTACCACCACCTAGGGAACTTGACATTAGCACACAATCCTCACCATTAACCTAAACTCTAATTTACTCTGATTTAAACCTAACTCTCTGAATCTTGTCCTAAATCTAGTGAGGGTTTTTTGATGTTGAGATTACTTCCCAGTTGATTTTGCTATGTGAAATGTTAAACATTGGAATTCACTCATGACTTTAGATGCTTGGTTTTATGATATAATATTTCCCCATAGAATTCAATTGGGATTTTGATATTTGTATGTAATACTTCCTCACAGAAGTCATTAGTTTTTGAAATTTGTATTTAATCCTTCTCTGCAGAAGTCAATTGAGTTTTTGAAATTTGTAATGTACACTTGCCATTTCAATTGTTATTTAACCACTAAATGCATGCCACTAGACTGAGCACTTTAAAAAAAAGAATATTTTAGTCCCACTCAAGTCTGATTTCAAATTGCAGTTATCAAAACACAAAGTGAATGAATTGCAACATGGGAAGTAGACTTCTAGCATTGAAGCAACAAAGCTTCTTTTAGATTCTGTGCTTAGTCACTCCGTGTAATGTGACATGAGCAGAAGCAAAAGCATGCTGTAGCAGCATCTGAATGTTTTTCCAACCCATTTTCTTTGATGCTCCTTTAGACTGTATGGTCATGGCAAATTGGTATTCTGGAGAGCACTGAAGAAGAAAATAATTAATTTCGTGGAGCATTTACACAGACTTCATTTGAGAATGGATATGCAAAGGCTCTAAGCATACAAATCCTCTGGTGAATCTTATGCCATCACTATAAAATTAATTTGGCAACATAATAGTAAATAGGAGCTGGGGACCCTTCATGATGCCATTGGATTACAAAATGATGCCATGCCTTCTGTAGGAAACACATTTAGAAACATTTGCATAAGTATTACTATCTATAAGGCATTGAGTCACACTCAAAAAATGAAGATATTGAAAGAGAAGGCAGTCAGTGACGGTTCACTTATTTATATAACTATAAAATGCCGCATACAAAATGTCTTAAATTATATGTGTTCTTGGCATTTATTTTATCAACATTAAGAAATTTTGCAAAATCTATTGGTACATTAGGATTATATGTGCTCTAACATTCAAGGTCAAATTTCTTTTTGAATTTTCACATATCATATATATGGCATGGCACTGCGGATAGAGCACATGCCTAGAAGTGAGAAGGTCATGGGTTCTAATCCCTGCTCCACCACTTGTCTGCTGTGTGACCTTGGGCAAGTCACTTCATTTCTCTGGGCCTCAGGTAGCTCATCTGTAAAATGGGGATTGAGACTTTGAGCTCCACATGGACCAGCGACTAAATGTGAATTGCTAACCAAGAGACTATTTAAATAGTTGTAATTCAAAAACACTCTTCAAATACCACATAACTGAGGTTTAAATATTATCTGTGTATTGACAAATGCTTTAGCTGTGGTTACACAGGAACAGGAGTAAGGAAATTATACAAGTAAATAGTCCTAGGAAATGTAGCATTTAAAATCAGTATAGTCCAAATTAGCTCTCTACAATGAGCAGTTAAGTTTACCATTTCTTTTTATTCAAATAGCCATAGCTTAAATCATCATTATGACATAGTAGAAAAAGTCCAGAATTGGGAGTCAGGAGACCTAGGATCTAGTCCTTGATCTTCCACATACTTGTCTCCTGGTTGATCTTAGGCAAATCATTTAATTTCTCTGTGCCTCAGTTTCCTCACCTGTAAAGTGAGGATCAAGTGTCTGTTATCCCTTCCCCTTAAACTATGAGACCCAGGTGGGTCAGGGACTGACTATATTTTATCTACCCCACTGTGTCTAGGAAAGTGCTAGACAAATACTAAGTGCTTAACAAATTACCACAATTTTTATCATAAGGACCCATTGTCATTTATGGGAGTGTCAGCAGGCATCCCTGCAGGAATCACTATGGCAGTGTGGGAGGGGAAAAGAGAAGGGATCAGAGAGAGCCACCACAGGAGAACTTGGAAATGGCAAGATGGTCAGTGAGTCAACTAGGAGCTTACGAAAAGGCCTCAAGTGGCACCATCCTCCCTAGTCCAACTGCTGTTTTTTCAAGGGAAGATATCAACTGGACAAAACACCTAATTCCTGCATTCCAGTTTCCTCTAATCAATGACCAACCATACTAGTTCAAGGGCTCAGGAACCTTCCTTTACTAAGATTCACTGAAAACAATCTTAGAATAATCTAGGAATTAAGAATTCTTGCCTCTTTGTTCTAGGCTTGGATGGTTAGGCAGCACTACAAGACCTAAACTTTGGAACAGAAGACTTCATTAAAAAGTGAAGATATATTGAAAAGAAGCTGGTCACCAGTTTATGATCTTCCAGCACCCAGAATTCCAAGGTGTGGGAGAGAAGCCAAGACCTGGACCGCCCTCTCCTCTCCCCATCCCCTAGAAGAGAAGGCTGGACCTGCAATGAGGGGTCAACAAGGATCAGATGGACCCATCCAAAGGTCTGGAATTTGAAACCATTTGATGCCCGGAGCAAAACATTTGCATGTAAGGAGCTGGTACTGTTTAAATTGAGAATTTTCTGTAGTTCCTTTTTCTTATTACCATACTATCATGACTTTCATTCATTTTAGAGGGTCAGATGTTCCTTGAAGGCAGGCACAATGTCTGGTATTTTTTAACTGTATTTTTCTCAGGGCCCACTTGGCACACGGTGAAGATGATTCTTAAACAAGTTACTTATGGCAACAAAAGGTCATTGAAGGTACTCTGATTTTTCACACTCAAAAGAGCTTGATTCACAGAATGAATGCCAAATTAATCCATAGTATTTATTGAGTGCTTGTGTAGAGAGCTCTGTACTAAGCACTTGGGAGAATATAGTGAAAATACTTAGCTTCACCTTAAAATGCCTTAACCCATTAAGTATTATTGGTATAATACAGGGTTTCTATAATGTATTTTCATCTGTCTGAATTTATAGTACTATATAGTACTATAGTAGAGTATATATATATAGTATAGTACTATAGTAATTTATAGTATAGTATAACAGTAATAGCATTGAATGAAATAAAATAGCCTACCAGAAGGATTTTCAGATAACCACTGTAGATATGATTAAATAGACATTGGGTCTCTTTCCTAGGCCAGTTTTGTATTTAGACATTAATTAGTATCACTGGAAACATTTTATATTAATTTAAATGCTTATAGAATTTAAACCAAAAATAGATATTCTTCTGAAAGATTTTTAAATTTTGTCTTTACATGAAAATTTCAGAGATATTCCAACAACCTTTTGTATGCAAATGTATTCAGTATATCTGTTATACACAAAACAAACATATTCCTCTATATGAAACAATTATATCTACACTTATAAGCATATTTTACCCATGAATAGAGGAACCTCTGTACATACATCAAACTTATGTCTTATTAGAGAGTTTGGTAGTACCTTCTCCATATGTATTTACTTTTGGAATACTACTTTGGGGACAACATCAGTGAGTCAATGAGTGTAGTTAAGAGTACTGAATATTTTCCAGTAGATGTTCTGAAAATTCAGAACACTGGGAGAGTGTTAATATTAGTTATATCTTGTTTAGGTAAACATGTATAATTAACACTTGAACATCTTAAACCTAATGAAGAAATACTGAGAGAAGGTGAAAGTTCCCCAATATCAAAGAGCATTGTATGAATTGTTTCAATTTCCACTTCACTTTTCATTAATTGATGCAGTCATTGTCATCAACACCATTATTTTATAAACAGAATTCTACTAGATTCCAAGTTGCCTGGCCAACTTGTCAAAGTCAAGTTTCTAACAAGAAAAACAATTAAATGTTTCTTCATAAATTCTGCCTGCTCTGTGGCTCACTCCAGGGGATGCCATAAACAAATGGATTGATATGATTTTTGAGAGAAATGTCTCATTTCCCAGAATCTCTTTATTTTTGGGGGGTAGTTAGAAATGTAATAGGCATAAACACCATTTCAGTTCTCTTTCACTGCTGTGATCCCTTTGAGAGAGACATTCAAATAATTGGCTGGAACATCTCAGGTCCTTCCAGCTTAATATAGACAGCACCAGATTAAACATAGCATTATGTGAGGTGTCCAGAGTGCTACAGTATTCCATAGGGCAGAAGTGTGTTACCAAACACATTGGGAAAAGATGGGAAAGATACAACAAGAGCCAGGTCAGACATGCAAGAGGAAAGGGGCAGGATTTTTAATTAGTTGACTGACTGGTATATTGATTACCAACTTCCTTCCTCAGTTGGAAAGGTTTGCTTTTCGACTAGATTTTAAACCCCTTGAAGGCAGGCATTATGTCTATAAATCGATCGATTCTAAGGTACTCTCCTTAGTGGTGAATACAGTGCTGTGCATATAGAAAGCACTTAATAAATACCACTGATTGATTTGAAGAACCTGATAAAGCAATCATATATCACTTTTTCTGACTGTATACCATAAGAGCAAAGCTAAGTGATCTAGGCTCTGAATTCATATTCTGAAATGTGTATTTTTATTATCACTAATAATAATAATAATAATCACAGTGTTTGTTAAGAGCTTGATGTATCCCAAGCACTGTACTTAACCACTGGGGTGGATATAAGATAATCAGGTCAGACACAGTCCCCATCCCAATATTGGGCTCACAATCTAGGGAGGAGGAAGAACATGTATTTAATCCCCATTTTACAAATGAGAAAATTGAGGCACAGAAAAGTTAAGTGACCTGCTCAGGCTTACAAACCAAGCAAGTGACAGAGCTGAAATTAGAATCAGTTGTATTTATGGAGCATTTACTACAGTGCCTGGGAGAGGACAATATAACAGAGTTGGTAGATAATAATGATAATAATAATGATGCTATTTGTAAGTGCTTACTATGTGCCAAGCACTATTCTAAGAACTGGGGTAGATAGAGAGTAATCAGGTTGTCCCACATGGGGCTCACACTCTTAATCCCCTTTTTAAAGATGAGATAACTGAGGCACAGATAACTTAAGTGACTTGTCCCAAGTCACACATCACATCTGCCAAACTAACTCTCTTCCCCTCTTCAAAGCCCTACTGAGATCTCACCTCCTCCAGGAGGTCTTCCCAGACTGAGCCCCCCTTTTGCCTCTGCTCCTCCTCCCCTCTCCTTCCCCCCCGACTGTTCTCCCTTCCCCTTCCCTCAGCATTGTGCATATTTGTACATATTATTTATTACCCTATTTATTTTGTTAATGAGGTATATATCTCCATGACTGTTTATCTTGATGACGTGGTCTTGTTTTGTTTTATTCTGTTTTGTCTTGCTATCGGTCTCCCCCATTTATCCTGTGAGCCCGTTATTCGGTAGGGATTGTCTCTATCTGTTACCGAATTGTACATTCCAAGCGCTTAGTACAGTGCTCTGAACATAGTAAGCCTTCAATTAATACTACTGAATGAATGGCATAAGAGGGATTAGAACCTATGATCTTTGACTCCCAACCCTGTGCTCTTTCCACTAAGCCACACTCCTTCTCCATTCCCTGCACACAATGACTTGCAGCCTAGAGGGGGATATATACATGAATATAAATAAATTTCAGATATATATGTATACATTTATATATAACTGCAGTGGGAAGGAAAGAGGGATGAATAAAGGGTGCAAAGATGACACAGAAGGATGTGGGAGAAGCAGAAATAAGGGCTTAGTCAGGGAAGGCCTCTTAGATGAGATTTGCTTTTATTGAGGCTTCATAGGTGGAGAGAATGATCATCTGTCAGATATGAAGAGGGAGGGCATACCAGCCCATAGACAGGATGTGGGCGAGTGGTCAGTTGCAAGGTAGAAAAGAATGAGGTATAGTGAGGCTGGCATTAGAGGAGCGAAGTGTGCAGGCTGAGTTTTAGAAGGAAAACATGGAGGTAAGATGGGGTGGGCAAGGTGATTGAGTGTTTTAAAGCCAATAGTAAGGAGTTTTTGTTTGAGACAGAGATCGATATCAAACCATTGAAGATTCTTGAAGAGTGTGGAAACATGGACTGAATGATTTTGTAGAAGAATGATCCAGGCAGCAGAGTGAAAAGTGGGCTGGAGTGGGGAGAGACAGGAGGTAAGGAGGTCAGCAGGGCGCTTGATGCAGCAATCAAGGCAGGATGGGATAAGTGGTTAGATTAATCTGGTACTAGAAGGCACTACAAAGTATAATACCCCCAGCCAAGTTATAATAAAGTGTTTTGGCTTTTTAAAAAATCTGCTTTTGACTCAAAAGAACAGTAAGTCCCTTCCAGAATTTCCTCAATTTCCTTTGCACCATAAAAGTTTCCTGTATTTATTAGAAAAAATAAAGCCATGGTGTTAAACTAATCAATTCAAACCAACCCAGTGGTATAATTTTCTGTGAAGAGGTACTTATGAGATGCAGAATGAACTCAAAATGGAAGCCTACTTGCCTCTTAAACAAAGACAGTCTACACTACCCATCAGCCAGCCAAGTGATAAGTTTGTCGTTTATCAGCTGAGTCTTCATGGGAAGTTGTCAGAAAAAGTTGACAGCTCTTAAACTCACATCTCATTTGTCTATGTTTACAAACCTCATGTTGATCTGCAAAAACTGTTGGGAATGGGGCATGCAAACAACAGCCATTTTATTGAAATCTATTTGCAGCAGTAAAAGTGGTTTCTGGCTTGAAAAGATGCTTCCTTTTCTAAAAGACACTTCCACCATTCTTCAACTCTATTATTTTTTTAAATGTGTCTAATGGTGTCCAGTTACTTTAGGGAACTGAGGAATATTAATGATTAATTGCCGTGATGTCAGAGAAGTACAGGCTTGTAATACATCATTAAGAAGCCAGAGTTCAGGGAAACTGAATTCAAACAGGAAGCAGTAGATGAATATATTACTGCTCTGTACAATTAACAGCATATGCCAGAAATCATTTACTTTCATAATTTCGCCCAACAGCAGCTCAGTGAAAACATATTTATGGGAGTTTCGCACAGCTCCCTATAGGCTTTCTATGAAAAGGAAAGTGGGGAATTAATATTCACCAAAGCAACTGCAGAGATCCTTATCTTTGAACAGTGTGGTTTTTTTTTTTAATTAACATAGTCAGTGCTACAGAAGAGGCAGAATTATGATGAGGTGCTGAGCCTCGGGCTAAGGAGGGTAATTGAAGCATAGAGGATTGACACCTCTGGCATACTGAACTGAGCCTGGCCTTCACCTGGCCCGATCTGCCCCAGTCATCCCCGACTTTAGTTTTGGTGTGATCTGTACTCTCCAGGTAGCCACACTGATTTTCCCCAGACTGAGCTTTCTCTCACTGTTGCACTGAACCTGCCTGGATGGGAAAACTAGAAATTTCTGGTGCTGCTGAATATCTTCAACAACTGGAAGAGGGAGTCTATTGAATTTTAGAAAATTTGCATATGAATTGGGGGCCTTTTGACCTTGGTCCTAAACTGCCCCTTGGAGTTCATTCATCACATAACTCAGAGTATAAAAGTAACTCCATACACATTAATTGAACAGCCATTAAGCAGTATAACTGTTTGTTTTGGGTTGATAGAGGATATAAAGTTTCATACCCTGTGGTGGAAAACAATTAGATCTTATGATGCACATGCCATTAAATCTACTATTACCAGACGTATAGTAGTTTAACTTTTCAAAATAGCAACCAGCTGTAGTCAAAAGCATGTACAAGTGATAGAAAGTTATATTTTTACTGTCATGTCACAGCCCGTTATAAATATTGTAGTGTTTCTAATGCTTTATGCTAATGGAGATGACTAATGGCAGTCATTATCTCCATTCAATCTCATAAAAAACTTCCTCAAGAGAGACTGATCATAACTAGAATGCTGTTTAAAATTAAACTGTTTTTCTAAAACACAGAATATAAAAATCACTTAAATACAAGAGGTTGGATGGCTAATTTATTTTGTTTTGAGTATGTTTGACAACTGCTGTCGTTAACTTTGCCATGAGCTAAATTCATATTCTGTGCAGGAATATCTCTGGCTGCATATATGTGTGCATGTATAATGTGTCTTAGTTTCTATAGAGAGAAAACATAGGCACAAACATAGCTTAGAAAAAAACAGATGGCCAGTATAAATCTGACACTGCCCCTTCGGACGTTCAATATATTTTAACAATGAAGGTGAGTTCCCTCATCCATTTCTGATTTCAGTTATGAATTCTGCTTACTTGACAGGTACAGAGCACTTCATTATGTGCCTGAACAGAAATGCTTAAATGGATGGAGCAGCTATTTGCATCTGATAGGAGTTAAGTGGGACCTTAAATTAATGCCAAACAAGTGAGTGCTCATTTTGGTTTCACTATAAATGGCTGCAGTAGAGCAGTAATACATTGACTCTCATGTACTGACAACTTCTATATTTTTCATAAGGTTCCATAGTCCAAGACTGAAGAGGTATGCATAACCACATTGCAAGGTAAAATTCCTGGCAGACGTTTGTAATAATCCCTGCCTTACTATGGGCATGTCAGTGGTAGTCTTATTGACTTCTACAAATAGGTGTAAAAGGATGAAGGAAAGGGGTTTTCCCTTTTCTCCTTCCTAATAATAATAATTGTGGTATTTGTGAAGTGCTTACTATATTCCAGACACTGTATTACATCCTGAGGTAGATATAAGATAGTCAGGTTGCCTCCTCCTACCTCACCTCCCTTCTCTCCTTCTACAACCCAGGCTGCACACTCCATTCCCCTGGTGCTAACCATATCACTCTGTGTACCTCGATCTTGCCTGTCTCGCTGCTAACCCCTGGCCCACATCCTACCTCTATCCTGGAATGCCCTCCCTCCTCAAATCCACCAATCACTTGTCTCCCCTTCAAAGCCCTACTGAAGGCACACCTCCTCCAAGAGACCTTCCCAGACTAAGCCCCACTTTTCCTCAGCTCCCATTCCCTTTCATGTCACCATAACTAATCCCCTTGCTCTCCCCCCATCCCACAGAGTTTATTTATATGTGTATATATCTATAATTCTATTTATTTATATTGATGCCTGTTTTGCTTATATTGATGTCTGTCTCCCACCTTCAAGACTGTGAGCCTGTTGTAGGCAGGGATTGTCTCTCTTTAAAGCTTTATTGAACTTTCCAAACACTTAGTATAGTACTCTGCACACTGAAAGCACTACATAAATACGATTGAATGCATGAATGACATAGTCTCCATCCCACATCGGGCTCACAGTCTTATTCCCCATTTTACAGATGAGGTAACTGAGGAACAAAGAAGTTGAGTGACTTACCCAGGGTTACACAGCCCACAAGTGGCAGAGACAGGATGAGAAACCATGTCCTCTGACTCCTAGGCCCATGTTCATTCCACTAGGCCACAGTGCTTCCTCCTGTTTGTATTCCTCAGTGTGCCTGCTTTATATTATTGTTGTTATTATTATTATCATCATGATCGTATTAGTTAAGCACTGTCTATATCAAGTTCTTTTCTAAGTGCTGGAGTAAATACAAATTTATAAGGTCAGACAAGTCCCTATACCACATAGGGCTTGAAGTCTAAGAAAGAAGTAGAACAGGTAGTGAATCCCTATTTGAGAGTTGAGGAAATTGAGGCACAAATAATTTAAGTGATTCACCCAAGATCACAACACAGCAATCAAGTGACAGAGCTGAGATTAGAACCCCAGATTTTGACACCCAGGTCTATGCTCTTTCCACTAGACCACTCTGCTTCCCATTGTTACAGGTGGCGTGTTGAAAGAATCCCAGAAGAAATGGACAATTTCCCATATATATGGGACCAACAGTCAAGAAGCAATTTTCACTGTGTATCAGGTAACAGATCTCCAGCTGAGGAATGCACCAGTCACCCCTCCACAAATGATTGAATAGCTTCAGGGGTCTGAACCTACCCAGACAGGACAAACTCCCCCCGACACACACACACAGTGTGGACCTGTGTGGCCTGACTGTGCTTTGAGGATGGCAGGAGCCTAGGGACAAGAAAAGAACATTTTCTTACCTGGCTTAAAATTTGCAGATGAATGTATTCCACTACAGTTTTTCAATCATCCAACCTGGTAGTGAATTAGGATAATTGTTACTAAATTTTTTACACTGTTCAGAAAAATATTGTTTTGAGTCAGAAGGACCTAGGTTCTAATCCTGACTCTGCCAGTTATCTGCAATGTGACTTGAGGCAAATCACAGTAAGCACTTAATACGTATGATTGATTTATTCTCTATGCCTCAGTTACCTCATCTGTTAAATGGGGATTAAGATTGTGAACCTTGTGTGAGACAGACTCTATCCAACCCAATTAGCGCTTAGTACACTGCTCTGCACACAGTAAGTGCTCAATAAATACGACTGAATGAATGAATTAGCTTGTATCTGCCTAAATGCTTAGTACAGTGCGTGCCATATATAGGAAGGCAAACACCTTAAAAAATATTGTTAGTACATGTGCTATTTCACAGTAAAACATTAAATACTTTTACAGTCAAACCATTTTGAAACATTTTTTTATCACTCTATACTTCACCTGACTTTAATTCTGCTAAAAGCACAGGTGTACCTGAGCTTTCAGATTACCCTTGGGAACAACTCTCTCCATCACATCACTGTGATGTTTTAGACATGCACACTCTTGCTTCAATCAATTTATTAATTGTGTTCTCTGTGTAGTGCCCTATACTAAGCACGTGAGAGAGACCAATGCAAATCACAATAATAATAATAAAATGGTACTTGTTAAGTGCTTACTATGTGCCAAGCACTGTTCTAAATGCTGGGGTAGATAGAAGTTTATCAGGTTGGACACAGTCCCTGTCCTACTTTGGGCTCACAATCTTAATCCCCATTTGGTACAGGTTTCGCAGAAGACATGTGATGGAGCTAGGATTAGAACCTCAGTCCTGTGTGCTGCCGCAAAGGTTTACAATATAATGAGGGAGAGATTACAAAATTATTTAGGGTTGGGAGGAAGAGAAGACTAGAAAAATCGATAAGGAAATGTGTAAGTGTTTAAATAGTAAAGTAAATCAATCTATATATACAGTTGGAGAATTGTTTTGCTTTGCTGTCTCCCCCGTTTAGACTGTGAGCCCTTTATTGGGCAGGGATTAATAATAATAGCAGAGGTGAGGAGGGAGGGCATTCCAGGACCGCGGGAGGACGTGGCCCAGGGGTCGATGGCGGGATAGGCGAGACCGAGGGACGGTGAGGAGGTGGGCGGCAGAGGAGCGGAGCGTGCGGGGTGGGCAGTAGAAAGAGAGAAGGGAGGAGAGGTAGGAAGGGGCAAGGTGATGGACAGCCTTGAAGCCTAGAGTGAGGAGTTTTTGTTTGGAGCAGAGGTTGATAGGCAACCATTGGAGGTGTTTAAGAAGGGGAATGACATACCCAGATCGTTTCTGCAGGAAGATGAGCCAGGCAGCGGAGTGAAGAATAGCCTGGAGCGGGGCGAGAGGAGGAAGGGAGATCAGAGAGAAGGCTGACACAGTAGTCTAGCCGGGATATAACGAGAGCCCATAGCAGTAAGGTAGCCGTTTGGGTGGAGAGGAAAGGGCGGATCTTGGCGATATTGTAAAGGTGAAACCAGCAGGTCTTGGTAACGGATAGGATGTGTGGGGTGAACGAGAGAGACGAGTCAAGGATGACACTGAGATTGCAGGCCTAAGAGACGGGAAGGATGGTCGTGCCATCCACGGTGATAGGGAAGTCTGGGAGAGGACCGGGTTTGGGAGGGAAGATGAAGAGCTCAGTCTCGCTCATGTTGAGTTTTAGGTGGTGGGCCGACATCCAGGTGGAGACATCCTGGAGGCAGGAGGAGATGCGAGCCTGAAGGGAGGGGGAGAGGACGGGCGGAGATGTAGATCTGCGTATCATCTGCCTAGAGATGGTAGTCGAAGCCGTAAGAGCAAATGAGTTCACCGAGGGAGTGAGTGTAAATGGAGAACAGAAGAGGGCCAAGAACTGACCCTTGAAGAACTCCAACAGTTAAAGGATGGGAGGGGGAGGAGGCGCCAGCGAAGGAGCCCGAATGACCGGCCAGAGAGATAAGAGGAGAACCAGGAGAGGACGGAGTCCATGAAGCCAAGGTGAGATAAGGTATGGAGGAGGAGGGGATGGTCGACAGTGTCAAAGGCAGCAGAGAGGTCAAGGAGGATTAGAATGGAGTAGGAGCCATTGGATTTGGCAAGAAGGAGGTCATGGGTGACCTTAGAGAGAGCAGTCTCGGTAGAGTGGAGGGGACGAAAGCCACATTGGAGGGGGTCCAGGAGAGAATGGGAGTTAAGGAATTCTAAGCAGCGATTGTAGACGACTCATTCTAGGGTTTTGGAAAGGAAGGGTAGTAGGGAGATAGGGCAATAAACTGGAGGGGGAAGTGGGGTCAAGAGCGGGTTTTTTTTAGGATGGGGGAGACGTGGGCATGTTTGAAGGCAGCAGGGAAGGAGCCATTGGAGATTGAGTGGTTAAAAGTACGTCCTCCCGTGGTCCTGGAACGCCCTCCCTCCTCACCTCCGCCAAACTAATTCTCTTCCCCTCTTCAAAACCCTACTTAAAACTCACCTCCTCCAAGGGGCCTTCTCAGACTGAGCTCCCCTTCTCCCTCTACTCCCTCTACCACCCCCCCTTCACCTCTCTGCAGCTTAACCCTCTTTTCCCCCCATTTCCCTCTGCTCCTCCCCTTCTCCCTTCCCATCCCCTCAGCACTGTACTTGTCTGCTCAACTGTATATATTTTCATTACCCTATTTATTTTGTTAATGAATTGTACATCACCTTGATTCTATTTAGTTGCCATTGTTTTTACGAGATGTTCTTCCCCTTGACTCTATTTATTACCATTGTTCTTGTCTGTCTGTCTCCCCCAATTAGACTGTAAGCCCGTCAAGCGGCAGGGACTGTCTCTATCTGTTGCCGACTTGTTCATTCCAAGCACTTAGTACAGTGCTCTGCACATAGTAAGCGCTCAATAAATACTATTGAATGAATGAATTTAAGTGTTTACTATGTGCCGAGCATTGTTCTAAGCACTGGGGTAGATACAGGGTAATCAGGTTGTCTCACGTGAGGTTCAGTCTTAATCCCCATTTTACAGATGAGGTAACTGAGGCACTGAGAAGTCAAGTGACTTGCCCAAAGTCACACAGCTGACATATGGCGGAGCCGGGATTAGAACCGATGACCTCGGACTCCTAAGCCCGTGCTCTTTTCACTGAGTCACTCTGCTTCTTTGGGACTGTCCCTATCTGTTGCCGAATTGTACATTCCAAGCACTTAGTAGAGAAGCAGCGTGGCTCACTGGAAAGAGCACGGGCTTTGGAGTCAGAGGTCATGGGTTCGAACCCCGGCTCTGCCACTTGCCAGCTGTGTGACTTTGGGCAAGTCACTTAACTTCTCGGTGCCTCAGTTCCCTCATCTGTAAAATGGGGATTAAGACTGTGAGCCCCACGTGGGACAACCTGATTCCCCTATGTCTACCCCAGCGCTTAGAACAGTGCTCGGCACATAGTAAGCGCTTAACAAATACCAACATTATTATTACAGTGCTCTGCACATAATAAGCGCTCAATAAATACTACTGAATGAATGAATGGCAGTGTGTTTTCTGTTGATTTCTAACACCTCCCCTGACATGAACTGAGCTATATTGGGAAGGTCTATGAAAATGTAGCCTTAGAGTTATGCCAACAGCAGAATTGCTAGGCATTTTACTTGCAGTGCACAAGTTTGGTCATAATCTTGGCATTATCCTTGACCACACTCTCGATTCACCCACATATTCAAGCCATCACTAAATCATGTCAGTTCTACCTTCACATTGCCAAAATCCCCTCCATCTTCCTCTCCATCCAAACTGCTACCACATTAATGCAAACACTTATCCTGTCCTTCCTTCATTATTGTATCAGCCTCCTTGCTGACCTCCCTACCTCCTGTCTCTCCCCATTCCAGTCTATAGTCCATTCTGCTGCCCGAATCATTTTCCTTCAAAAGTGTTCAGTCCATCTTTCCCCACTCCTCGAGAAAGTCCAGGGGTTGTCCCTCCACCTCTGCATCAAACAAAAATTCCTCACCATTGGCTTTAAAACATTGAATCATCTTGCCTCCTCCTACCTCACTCTCCTACAACTCTGCCTGCACACTTCATTCCTCTACTGCTAACCTTCTCACTATACCTCGATCTCATCTATTTCATCATTGACCTCTTGCCAACATCCTACCTCTGGCCTGGAATGCCCCTCCCTCCTCATATCAGAGAGATAATTGCTCTCCCCCATTTCAAAACCTTATTGAAGGCACATCACCTCCAAGAAGCCTTCCCCAACTAAGCCTTCCTCTCTTCTTCCACTCTCTTCTGTGCCGCTCTTACTTGCTTCTTCATTCACCCTCCCTCCCATCCCTACAGCACATATGTATACATATGAAATTTATTTTTTTATTTAACCTATTTATTTACATTAATATCTGTCTACCCTCTAGACTGTGAGCTTGTGGGCAGGAATAGTACTCTCCCAAACACTTAGTATAGTGCTTTACACACAGTAAGTGCTCAACAAATATGATTAGTCAGCTTGTCCAAAGCCTCTATGTGGAAGAGTAACTCAGAATGGCCTAGTGGAAAGAACAGAGCAAATGACCTAGGTTCTAATCCCAGTTCCATCATTTGTCTGCTATGTGACTTTGGGCAAATCGCGCAACTTATCTGTGCCTTAGGTACTTCATCTGTAAAACAAGGATTATAATTGTGACCCCCATGTGGGATATGGACTGTGTCCAACCTCATTATCTCATATCTACCCCAGCACATAACAGTGATTAGCAGATAGTAAGTGCTTAACAAACACCATTTAAAAAAAGAACAAGGTAAAAGAGTGGTCTGACATAAACCATTAGCCTACATCAGGCTACTGGTTAATTGGGTGTTTGTGGGGGTGGCGGGGGCAGTGCCAGGGATGTTAGGGAATCTGCACCCCTGGTCCTATGCACTCAAGGTTGATTTGAGGGAAATTTGGTGGGATTCAAGGGTTCATACTTGTTCCAGGTGTAACCCAGCCTTTAGAATGTCAAGGCTGTTTCATAACTTCCACAGATATTTGGTAACCATTAAAGAGTGACCAAAGAGTGAGCCAACTTTCCAAGGCCATCCCAGAGCAGAAGACATAACCCATGTGGGGCTTCACCAAGGGTAATAAGGGTAAGGGATTTCCATCATCCTGGTTTGTTGGAGGCAAGGCATCCAAAAGTAAGGGGCTTATTAAAGAGTGAAGATGATGAAAATGCAAAAGAATGAGGAATGGTGAGGAAGGGGAACGGAGAGAGGGCAAATAAGATGAACCAAGAGGGAAAGGAAGAGAGAGAAAAAATAATAAAAATGCCCTTCTGAAAGCTTAATTTTTCTGGGGCCGTCCCCAATTAATTTATATTCTTCCTAGTTTATATCCTCAATAGCACTTCCATACCACTTAAGCACTTAAGTATTCTTGATCCTCCATAGCAGCTTAACAGGGCATATGAGATATGTACATAAGCACTAACACGTGTGTGTGCACTAGTGATTATGTAGCTCTCTTTATATAGATATATCTATATATATTATATATATCATAAATATACACACATATATATCCCCCTTTCTCTCCTATCTAGAATTTATTTTGTGCTTATATCACCAGCAAGGGCACGGATCATGTCTTCTAATTCTATTTTACTCTCCCTAAGACTTAGTATAGTGCTCATTAAACAAAGAAGTCACTCAAAAAGTATTGATTGATTTTACTGATGGTGACAGAGGAGCAACTTGCTGCTGATCCTGGGGTGAAAATAGTAGCTTCAGTGGCACAAATCAGCCACTTCGGCCAAGACCTTTGCTTCTGCCCATGAAGCAGCAGAGGTTAGCAAACCCAGATGAATTGGTTCCATCATGGTTTGAATGACAGGAGTCTCCACTGCATCCACCCATGTAGCATTGGACCCTGTTAAACTGACCCGTCCAGGGCATTCCACCACTGGAAACTCCTAACAGTGTGCCAAAATGGAAGCAACAGTGGGAAGTTTCTATCCAGGCACAACTGTAGGTACCGCACTTAACTGAACTGGCCATCTCAGGGATCTTCCAGGGTAGCCAAAAATGCCATGCCAGAAATTCTAGGGACACTGATCAAGGACCCTTTCAACTATAGTACTGATTGACGGTAGTGGCTGCTGCTATCAGAGCACAGGTTGAGAAAGAGGAGAAGGAGATTTCCTCTCAGCTGAAAGTGGTACCCTCAATGAGACCAGCCTTAGACCATTATAAGTGGCAGAACTGAACCCACAGCATTACCTTCCTGCCTAATGTGACATGTATGCTCACCTTAATACAGTGTTCTGCACCAATAAGCTTAATAAATGTTATTGTAGTACTAACGATATGGGTCACCAGGAAGCTTTCCAGTCAGTAAACAGACTATTCCCTAACTGGCTTTTATCAAACAATTGCATCTTTCCCCCAGTCTTGGACATAGTAAGCATAATTATCTGTAGGCAAATATGGAAAATAGGAAAAAATATCCTATAAGAAGAATATCCAATTATCATAACTAACAGATCAGCTCCGTATACATGACCCCAATCAGTTCTAGCTCATTTAATATTCTTATACTTCCAAGCCTGGGTGGAGCATTAACACAAAATAGATAAAAATAATAATAATAGTTAAGCATCAAGTGCTTACTCTTTGCCGCCAAGCAGTGTAGTAAGGCTGGGGTAAATACAGCTCACTGCCTAGATCCCACAACATTCTGGAACTTGCCATTTAGACATTACTATTTCCCTCTCTCTCTACCTCTGTAACCTCCTATAGCTCCTTATCCTCATTTGAGCTAGAGTTGGAGGCCAAATGTCATATTTTTCACCCAAAAAACACTGTGGTCAGCTTGTATATAATCAAGCAGTCCACAATATTCGGGAATGGGAAAACTCAGTGACTGGCAAATCGATAATCTGAGCATATTTAAACAATACTTTATAAGCCCTAATGCAATTGAGTCACTTTTAGAAGATTAATTGCTGATCATAAGTAACAAAATAAAATTTCATGCCATTTAGTGAACTGGGAAAGTAATTCATGAAGCTGTCTCCCCAACAACCTTTTGATGCACAAGCTTAGTTGCCATTAATAGTAATTGTAGTTAAACTGCACTTCAAAAGATTAAGATCTAGTATAAATATCTGACTGTACTGAACAATATAGTTAAATGTATTAGACTAGGTAGTGCTGGCTGCTAGCATTACTGAAGCTATACGTAAACATAGATCAATAAACCAGTCAAACTATTTACCTGAGTTTAAGATATTTTTTGCTCATTTCCTCCATTGAGTGCATAATCTTTGAGGACAGAGTGTTAGAGTCTAGTGGAGTTTTTACCTCTCAATCAAATTTAGAGCCAAATGGCTATGAACACCAACAAAATTGAGTTACAGTTATTGACCACACTAAATTCAACATCCCTGAAGGTGATGTAAGAACTACTACCAGCAACCAGTGAATAGTGTTGTAGGCCCCAAAGGTTACACTGAACTTCACTTCCAAATCAGACAAGTTTAATAATAATATTTAAATGCTTCCTAGGTGCCAGGCACTTACTAAGCTCTGGGGCCGATACAAAGTAATCAGGTGAGAATAGTCCATGTCCCACATGGGGCAGACAATCTTAATCCCCATTTTACAGAAGAGGTTACTCACGTACAGGGAAGTTAAGTAATAATTATAGCATTTGTTAAGTGCTTACTATGTGCCAGGCACTGTACTATGCTGTGGGGTGGATACGAGCAAATTAGGTTGGACATAATCCCTGTCCTATTTGGGGCTCACAGTCTCGATCCCCATTTTACAGGTAAGGGAACTGAGTCACAGAGAAGTGAATGACTGGCCCAAGGCCACACAGCCAACAAGTGGCAGAGCCCAAATTAAAATCCAGGTCCTTTGACTCCCAGGCCAGTGCTCTATCTAACAGAGGATATTGAATGAACAATTTGCCAGGTAATTGGTTACATCTCATAAGCTTCCAAAGTCCACCTGGAGGTCTGTCTAACCAATGACTATGTGGTGGTGCCTGACTTGGCTACTGGAGAAACTCTGAAAAACTGGGTTTAGGTATAAGTTACTATACCTAATATAATCTTGACCAAACTAATGCACAAACATTCTTTTTGAACCCAGATATAACTTGGAAAGAAACACATTACCATGGATAAATAATTTGTGCTGGGTCTCAACGCTACTATCTTCAAGCAGTTCAGCCAACTGAGAAGCAACATGGTGTAATGGAGAGAACATGGGTTTGGCATTAAAAAGGTCATGGGTTCTAGTCCCAGCTTTGCCACTTGTTTCCTGTGTGACCTTAGGCAAGTCACTGCACTGCTCTGGGCCTCAGTTTCCTCTTCTGTAAAATGAGGATTGAGACTGTGAGCCCCACATGGGACAGGGACTGTGTCCAACCCAAATTGCTTGCATCCACCCCAGCACTTAGTACAATGCCTGGGACATAGTAAGTGCTTAACAAATATCATAATTACTATTATAATTAATTCTAAATAGAAAAGTGTCCCTCACTGAGTTCCCATCAGAGCTTACCCTGTGGGGGAGCTTATCACCTTATGGGCCAAAAACCAGTCCCCTCCTGGAATGGTCCACACCATTCTGGAGGGAGGCAAGAGTGATCTATCCATTTCCTATCTGTCCTGATAAAGCACAGATATTATCTCTTTGACTTCTATTATGCTTTCTTAAATGCTTACTATACTAAGTATACTACAGTGCATGACATACAGCATTCATAAATATTGGATGATTGTTGATTACTATCTATTACTCCATTAATACCTGAAGGGCTTTTAGGTTGATGTTCCGGTGAACAAGACAAACTGTGGTAGCTTTTACAGTTCTCATAAGGACACACCCTTGTCAATTATAGGCACCACCATCTCAGTTGTAAACTCCTTGAGAGCAGGGATTATGTCTACCAACTCCACTGTACTGTATCCTCCCAAGTCTTCAGTACAGCGTTCTGCACCTAGTAAGCACTTGTTACTATGTCTCAATCATTGTTTGGATCAAAAACTTCAAATAAACATGGACGGGCTAGCGATTCCAAGCGAATTGATTAAAGCCATTTTTCTGAAACAGATTAATGGATCTTGAAGACAATAAAGTAAACAAAACAATCTGTCTTTACATCTTAGTTTGCTGATTGTGCTACTGATTTTTATAACTCACAAAGTCTTTTTCCCCATAAGATGTTGATTCTAACAAAACTTTCATCTGTATACCTTGCAGAATCATATCACTATTCGAAGTCATTATTCTCTTTTCCCTAAATATGACTGCCTCCATTTAAACATCTATGGTTGTAACCTGAGGATGCTACAGAGATTCTTCCTGGTAGGTAGCTTTGCAAAGAATCGAAGTACCCATGAGACTTGAATGATTATTACCCCTAGAGAGCAACACTGACAATCCTGTCTGAATGGAGGAAAAAGGGATAGTTCAGCCTCCTTTCTTCCCAGGGGAGAATATATCATAGTCACTGCATAAGAAGATCCTTCAAGTTGAGGTCAGAGATGGGGCAGGGAAAAGGCAGAAAAAATGAATGAGTCTATATTAAATCTACCCACAATGTGTTCTTCTCCATAGTCAGTCCTTTCACAACTGAGATACAGTTTGAGAAAGAGTAGATCTGGTGCAGAGAACACTTCTGCCACCTAGAAAGTGCCTGTCACTGGAATAAATATGCTTATAGCTGAGTGTACAGATGAGGCTATATTTTATGTTCTTCAGTTTCTGATGGGGCTATTGTGGTATTCTTGAGACTCGAGAGAGAACAGGGATCATAAATATAGCAGTTGATAAAAATGGAGGCATCTTTGTCTAAGGAGGATCCACATCAGGAAGTCATGCACTCCCTCCCCTCTTATCAGAAGCAGGACACTAGTGTATGCAATCTGTCAGCAAATCCTGTCAGGTCTTTCACAACATAACTCAAAACTGCCCATTCTTCTCCATCTAAGCTGCTACCATGCTGACTGATCCAAGCACTTAACCTATCCCACCTTGACTACTGCATTTACCACCTCGATGACCTCCCGGCCTCCTGGTTCTCCCGCTCCAGGCCATATTTTATTCTGCTTCATCGGTCAATTTTCAACAAAATTGTTCAGTCCATGTCTTTCCACTCCTCAAGAACCTCCAATGTCTGCTTACCCAACTCCATATTAAACAGACCTCCTTACCATCAACTTTAAAGCCCTCAATCAGCTCATTCCATCCTTCCTCACTGCACAGATCTGCTACTACAGCCCAGTCTGCACACTCAGCTCCTCTAGCACCAGCTTATTCACTGTGCCCTGTTCTCATCTATCTCACTACTGACACCTTTCCCACATCCTCTCCACAGCCTGAAACTCCCTCCCCTTCCATATGCCAGACAACCACTCTCTCCAACTTCAAAGCATTATTAAGGTCACATCTCTTCCAAGAGGCCTTCTCCAATTAATCCCTCTTTTCTCCAGCTCATTTGCCCTTCTATGCACTTGATTCTGTGATCTTTGGACATTTGCTATTCACCCCATCTTCAACCCCACAGAACTCATATCTCATATTGCATATCTGTAAATTATATATTATTTATTTCTATTAATGCCTGCTTTCCTCTCTAGACTGTATGCTCCTATGCACAAATAAGGGGTCTGCTAATTCTGTTGTATTGACCTCTCCCAAGCACTCTCCCAAGCACATAGTAAGTGCTCAATAAATACCATCGATTGATTTATTGATTGCAAGACAAAGCACCTGTCATCTTTTCACCTAGAGGCTGGGCACACATGACACTATTAGTAGGCTGAAAAGCTTTCTGCAAGATGACATACAATTGTTATCAACAGCGTTTTTTGAATATCTATTATGTACAGAGCACTTGGAAACAAACAATAGAAGTGAAAGATGTGGTTAATGACCTCAAGGAGCTTTCTTTCTCTAATAGCTAACTGGATGCTCTGCACACAGTAAGCGCTCAGTGAATACGATTGAATGAATATATTCAGGAATCTTCCTTCCCCAAATATCTCACTAACTCACTACCATGCAGCTGACTTGTCAAGTTGTATCTTGGAGTCCTCAGTTCACTGATAAAATAGCTCTTCTGGACTATCAATGGGTTCCAGTCACTAAACTAATGTCTGTATCTGGAACAGTAAATGACTTCTTCCTAGGAAATCTAAAACAATAGGTTTGAGTAACTCACAAGTTATTCCAATGCAATTCAGCATGCTCTATAGCCTTGTGAAGGACACATGGTTCCTTTCCTTCATCTAAGCCAAAACCTCAAAAAGGCTTTGATAATTTTCAACATCCCAAACATCCCCCAAACATAATGGATTTCCCATTTACTAAATTTGAACTGTACAATTTCCGGGCCAACACTTTACATTGCTTTTCTAACAGGATAAGAGAAAGAGAGAGAGAACTTAATTTTGATCTAACAACAAAAAAAAACCCAATTGTCCTCACCATTTCCAAGAAAGACATTTTTGTATAAAAAATATCAAAGAGAGGATTATAATAGCCACTCCCACTGAGTTGAAATTATTGCAAATAATTAATTTCTTGCAGTTTGCATCAATTTATTTCACAAGAAATATGTGAGGTAGGGGGGTCCCTCTTTACAAGTGGGGAAAAGAGGCACAGAAAAACTAAGATGCTTTCCTAATGTTTCTTAAAACATATCTTTGCAAGAGATGATGATCTGTACCAGCTATTTTTGCACATTTACATTTGCAGGTGTTTGTTTCTTTTTGAGGATAAATCTAATTAGCCCTTTTCTGATATGAAGTTGGTAGTTTATACAGATTCTGCTTTTCCTCAGATCACAACTCAGATATAAAGTGAGGGTCACCTGTATGTCATTGATCCATGAGCTAAACAGTGCTCTGGAAACATCAATATCTCCTCAACAAGATGAAGGGCAGTGGTATTTGAGGGTTTAAAGCTCAACATTTAATATCATTTTTATCTGACTGCCTTTCAAACTTTTAGTTTTTTCAGTTATAAATGGATTTCAAATTTTGTTCTGGACCTTAATCACCTATTTACTATGCTAAACTGGGCTCAGTTTACATTCCCTTTTCTCAGAATAGATCCCCAGTGTAAAATGTCATTTTTCTTTGATGTTTGAAACACTAAAATACGTTTGTCTTTATTTCTGAACTGTTACTTAAATATTCAGGGCCACACAATATAGGTATTACTGCTTTATTTTCTCCTTTTCACTCATCTCTATCAGCTATTTGAAATGACTTAAAATGAATTACTTTCCAATGTCTTTCTGTGTGCAAAAAAGATTGTAACTGCTGATATTAGTTAGTGGACAAACTTCATAAACTTTACTTATCAATAGGAAAATGTAAATTCAGAAAGTCATTAGCTATAACAGACTCAGTAAAAATATTTCCTCCCCACAGGAGTTTACTCTCCAGTGGGGGAGACAGACATTAAAACAAATTATGGATATGTATGCAAATACTGAGGGATTAAGTGTGGGTTAAATAAAGGGCAAATCCAAGTGCACTGGTGAGGCAGAAGGGAGAGGAAGTAGGGGAAATGAGGGCTTAGTGGGGAAGGCCTCTTGGAGATATGATTTTAATAAGGCTTTGAAAGAGAGGAGAGTGGTGGTCTGTCGGATATGCAGAGGGAGGGAGTTCAGGCCAGAGGCAGGAAGGTAGGGAGATAGACAAGATAAAGGTACAGTGAATAGGTTGTCTTTAGAGGAGCGAAATGACCATGCTGGGTTGTAGTAGGAAAGCAGCGAAATGAGATAGGAGGGGGCAAGGTGATTAAGTGCTTCAAAGTTAATGATAAGGAGTTTCTGTTTGATGTGGAGGTGGATGGGCAACCACTGCAGGTTCATAATGAGTGGGGAAACTTGAACTGAATTTTTATTTTAGAAAAATGATCCAGGCATTAAAGTAGGGACTTGAATGAGGAAAGACAAGAGACAGGGAGGTCAGCAAGGAAACTGATTGAAGAGTCAAGGTGGGATAGGATAAGTACTTGGATCAGCATAGTAGCAGTTTGGATGAAGAGATAGCAGATTTTTTCAGTGTTTTGAAGTCAGAACCAACAGGATTTGGTGACAGTTTGAATATGTGGGTTGATTGAGAGAGATGAGTCAAGGATAGCTTATGGGCTTGTGAGGCAGAGAGGTTGGTGGTGCTGTCTAGAGTGATGGCAAAGTCTGAGAGACAGCAGTTTTTGGGTGGGAAGATGAGGAATTCTGTTTTGGACTTGATAAAATTGAGGTTTCAGCAGAATATCTAAGTAGAGTGTCCTCAAAGCAGAAGGAATTCTGAAACTCCAGAGAAAGATTAAAAATCAGGGTTGGAAGATGTAGATTTGGGAATCATCACATAAAAATGGTAGTTGAAACCATGGGCATAAGTTCTCTAAGAGAGTAGGTGTAGATGGAGAATAGAAGGGAAGCAGAACTGAGTCTTCAGGGACTCCCACAGTGGGTTGGAGGTAGAAGGGGAGCCTGTGAAAGGGCTAAAAATGAATAGCATTACAGGAGAACTGAGCATATTAAAAATACAGAAATTGCTTATATTGAAACCATGAAGTTTTTCATAGTTTATAAAACACCCCTTTTAGCCTGCACACCTTCTACACGAGTCAAATGGCTTCTCTTGGAAATATCCCAAATAAGGCAAATGTTTGCTCTGCCTTTTTTATGGTATTTTTTAGACATTCACTACATGGCAGGCATTGTACTACCATCAGCTTACCATCAGCTTTAAAGTACTTAATCAGCTCTGCCCATACTATTTTCCTTCACTTATGGAAATGTATGTAAATACAGAGGCGTTAAGTATGGGTTAAATAAAGGGCAAATCCAAGTGCACTGGCGAAGCAGAAGGGAGAGGGTATAGGGGAAATGAAGGCTTAGTTGGGAAAGGCTTCTTAGAGAAGATGTGATTTTAATAAGGCTGTGAAGGAGAGGAAACAGTACTCTCCTTACTACAACCCAATCCACACACTTCTTCATTCAATTGTACTTTTCTGCTCTTACACCAACCTGCTCACCATACCCCAATGTCATCGAGAAGCAGCATGGCTCAATGGAAAGAGCCCGGCCTTGGGAGTCAGAGGTTAAGGGTTCTAATTCTGGCTCCTCCTCTTGTCAGCTGTGTGACTTTGGGCAAGTCACTTCATTGTGCTTCAGTTACCTCATCTGTAAAGTGGGGACGAAGACTGTGAGCCCCATATGAAACAACCTAATTACCTTGTATCTCTCCCAGCACTTAGAACAGTGCTTGGCACATAGTGCTTAACAGATACCATCATTATTATTATTATGTATCTCTCTTTTTTAATGAATTTGTTAAGCACAATGTGACAGACACTGCACTAAGCACTAGGGTAATTAGAAGCTCATCAGTTTGGACACAGTCCATTTCCCACATGGGGCTCACAGTCTTAATCCCCATTTTACAGATGAAGTACTTGAGGCACAGAGAAGTGAAGTGACTTGCCCAAGGTCATACAAAAGAGACCCTCATAGGCCCATGTTCTATTTGCTAGGTCTCGCTGCTTCTCTACCCATTGCTTTTGGACTCATAGCAGCCATTCAAATGGTTTAGAACTCTATGTATTTATTTGAAATTAAGATTTTATACAGGCTGATGTGCATGTTATACTTAAGAATGACATGAAAATTGTTCAGGGCAAGCCATGTCCGTTAGTGCAGAGGATACCCAGAGCTAATTCATCCCTCGTTCATAGAACAAGGAAACAAATCTCCATAAGCCTAAACGATGTACAATCACTCAAGCCCCATAAAGAGATATGGGGAAGAAGAGGACAAACCTCGGAATCTGCTAGAACAATTACAGTACATTCCTGGTGAATCACTACAAAAAGAAAAATTAATCTGCATAAGTAGCCAGGTGCTTAGCTGGTGACCAAGTAAGCCAATTATGGTAAGTTCCTAACAAAGGCCACAATTATTATAATACAGAAATCCTGTAGGATCCAGAGGGGAAGAACCAGAAACCATGGGCCTAGAGGAAGGGACCAGAAGAATATACCCCAGAGTGTACCGGAGCACTAAAATAATTTGGGGCGGACACAGAAAGTTCACCATTGAGGGAATGTGGTAGAAAAGGAAAGGGAAGTTTGGATTAGATTTTTTGAGTATTCAGTTTAAGTAGGAGGAAAGCAGATCCTCATTCTACAGATGGGGAAACTGAGGCACCAAGAAAAGGTGACATTCCCAAGTTCATAGAGCAGGTAGGTGGCAGGGCCAGGACTAGGACCCAGTTCCTCTGACCTTCAAGACCACTCTATTTCCATTAGGCCACACTTCTCAGTTCCTTAATATTTGTCACCTAATTACAGTTATTAGGATTATATGCATTTAACTTATTAAAAATCACAGCTCTAGATTCCATGTTTAGATTTGGTAGGGGCAAAGTGTGTGTCCACGTGTTGCCAAGGGATGTGTTTGGGAAGCTGAGAGAGGTAAAGGGAAATAAAGAAACAGCAAAGCTCCCTGGGGTCCTAAATAATCTTCTTGTCATTTGGGATAGTTACTGAGATTCAAGGAGTATTCATAGCAGCCCAAGTGATGAAGAATTGGGGTTTGCTTTTCTGTGATCACTGATTCTTATCCTTTCCCAGAACAGTACACATGGAAGATTTTGGAACTTCTGCAGTGATCTTTGGGGGTCAGAGCCCTCCTAAAGAAGCGCCTGGGTCCATTTCAGCCACAAAGAGGGTTGGGGAGACCCCAATCAACTGGAATACATTAGGTACAGAGAAATAATTTAATAACTTTCTTAAGAACAGAGAATGTGGCAGGGTTCGTTGGACATGCATCAATTTTTCAGCTACACTTGCACATTTGGATAAGATCTTGGTCTTAATAGCATCTATTGGTTCACATATATGTAAACATTTCAATAAGTAGACATAATCCATGCCATAAATGACCTCACAGTCTAGTGGAGGATCGAGGCACTAAATTAAAGTACAGATAAGAGGAAACAGTGTGGCCTAGAGGATAGAGCTCAGCCCTGAAAATTAGAAGGACCTGGTTTCTAATCCCAAATCTGCCACTTGTCAGCTATGTGTCCTTGGACAAGTTACTTAACTTCTCTGTGCTTCGGGTATTTCATCTGTAAAATAGGGATAAAGACTGTAAGTCCCATGTGGGTCAGTGAATCAGTCAATCACATGTGTCAATCACATGTGTCAATCACACAGCCTCTCCCCTCCCCCCCAACAACCCCCTCCCCTACTTTCCCATCCTTCCCTGCAGTATCCTCAGAGGAGATCTCCTCCCTCCTCGCAAGTGCCACCCCCTCCACCTGCACCTCGGACCCCATTCCCTCTCACCTTCTTAAAACCATCGCCCCTGCCCTCCTCCCTTCCTTAACTTCTATTTTTAACCACTCAATCTCCAAGGGCTCCTTCCCCTCTGCCTTCAAACACACCCACGTCTCCCCCATCCTAAAAAAACCCGCTCTTGACCCCACTTCCCCCTCCAGTTATCGTCCTATCTCCCTACTACCCTTCCTTTCCAAAATCTTAGAACGAGTCGTCTAAAATCGATGCCTAGAATTCCTTAACTCCCATTCTCTCCTAGACCCCCTCCAATCTGGCTTCCGTCCCCTCCACTCTACCGAGACTGCTCTCTCTAAGGTCACCCATGACCTCCTTCTTGCCAAATCCAATGGCTCCTACTCCATTCTGATCCTCCTTGACCTCTCTGCTGCCTTTGACACTGTCGACCATCCCCTCCTCCTCCATACCTTATCTCACCTTGGCTTCACGGACTCTGTCCTCTCCTGGTTCTCCTCTTACCTCTCTGGCCGATCATTCTCGGTCTCCTACGCTGGAGCCTCCTCCCCCTCCCATCCTTTAACTGTTGGAGTTCCTCAAGGGTCAGTTCTTGGCCCTCTTCTGTTCTCCATTTACACTCACTCCCTCGGTGAACTCATCCGCTCTCACGGCTTTGACTACCATCTCTACTCAGATGACACGCAGATCTACATCTCCGCCCCTGTCCTCTCCCCCTCCCTTCAGGCTCGCATCTCCTCCTGCCTCCGGGACGTCTCCACCTGGATGTCGGCCCGCCACCTAAAACTCAACATGAGCAAGACTGAGC
The DNA here is from genome assembly GCF_004115215.2 of Ornithorhynchus anatinus. Taxonomy (NCBI): domain Eukaryota; kingdom Metazoa; phylum Chordata; class Mammalia; order Monotremata; family Ornithorhynchidae; genus Ornithorhynchus; species Ornithorhynchus anatinus. The sequence continues at coordinate 75,415,268 of NC_041728.1, read as the reverse complement.
TCCTCATCTTCCCTCCCAAGCCCGCTCCGCTCCCAGACTTCTCCATCACCGTGGATGGCACGACCATCCTTCCCGTCCCGCAGGCCCGCAATCTCGCTGTCATCCTTGACTCGTCCCTCTCGTTCACCCCACACATCCTATCCGTTACCAAGACCTGCCGGTTTCACCTCTACAATATCGCCAAGATCCGCCCTTTCCTCTCCACCCAAACGGCTACCTTACTATTACGGGCTCTCGTTATATCCCGGCTAGACTACTGTGTCAGCCTTCTCTCTGACCTCCCTTCCTCCTCTCTCGCCCCGCTCCGGTCTATTCTTCACTCCGCTGCCCGGCTCATCTTCCTGCAGAAACGATCTGGGCATGTCACTCCCCTTCTTAAACAACTCCAGTGGTTGCCTATCGACCTCCGCTCCAAACAAAAACTCCTCACTCTAGGCTTCAAGGCTCTCCATCACCTTGCCCCTTCCTACCTCTCCTCCCTTCTCTCTTTCTACCGCCCACCCCGCACGCTCCGCTCCTCTGCCGCCCACCTCCTCGCCGTCCCTCGGTCTCGCCTATCCCGCCGTCGACCCCTGGGTCACGTCCTCCCGCGGTCCTGGAACGCCCTCCCTCCTCACCTCCGCCAAACTGATTCTCTTTCCCTCTTCAAAACCTTACTTAAAAATCACCTCCTCCAAGAGGCCTTCCCAGACTGAGCTCCTCTTCCCCCTCTACTCCCTCTGCCATCCCCCCTTTACCTCTCCGCAGCTAAAGCCTCATTTTCCCCTTTTCCCTCTGCTCCTCCACCTCTCCCTTCCCATCCCCACAGCACTGTACTCGTCCGCTCAACTGTATATATTTTCGTTACCCTATTTATTTAGTTAATGAATTGTACATCGCCTTGATTCTATTTAGTTGCCATTGTTTTTATGAGATGTTCTTCCCCTTGACGCTGTTTAGTGCCATTGTTCTTTTCTGTCCGTCTCCCCCGATTAGACTGTAAGCCCGTCAAACGGCAGGGACTGTCTCTATCTGTTGCCGACTTGTTCATCCCAAGCGCTTAGTACAGTGCTCTGCACATAGTAAGCGCTCAATAAATACTATTGAATGAATGAATGAATGAATGAATGTGAGCCCGTTGTTGGATAGGGATTGTCTCTGTTGCTGAATGGTACTCTCCAAGCACTTAGTTTAATGCACTGCAGACAGGAAGCACTCAATAAATACAATTGAATGAATTTATTGAGGGGTTACTGTGTGCAAAGCACTGTACTAAGCATTTGGGAGATTACAATGTAACAATAAACAGACACATTCCCTGCCCATGATGAGCTTACAGTCTAAAGAGCGAAGGGTGTGGTGAGATTTGTGGAGCAACAGGGAGTGTGTGTGTGTGTATATACAGACACAGCACAACACAGAGACCAGCTTTACTGGGTCAAGGACTGTGTCCAACAGCATTTAGTACAGTGCCTGGCATTTAGTAAGTGCTCAACAAATACAAAAAATAAAATAAGGAAGGAAAAGGGAATACTGTTTAAGTAGTAAAATATGTTTGACACATCCACCTGTAAGTGCTAGAGTCTGTTCTGAATATACCGTGCTTAGGCAGCAAAGAATGCTGAAATGGCAGTTGAAGGATATAACCTGAGGAGACTAGAAATTAATCAGGGAAGGCAGGAGGAGCTGCGATTGCAGAAAGGAAACCAAAGGACAGCTCTGTCTATAAGTAGGTGTGCTCCTAATTAGCCCTGCTTTTGGTCCAGTAGAAAGAGTCCTCTAAGAATCAAGAGACCTGTGTTTTAGTCCCAGTGCCACCTGAAACAGCATATACACTTCGAGATGCGTTGCCTGCCTGCCCCCAACTTGCTCATTGCCCGTCATGCCCTAGCAGGAGTATGACTGGCAGAGAGTGTGAGTGAAGCTGTGAAAGTCAGTCTTCACCTATACAATATCGCCAAGATCCGCCCTTTCCTCTCCACCCAAACGGCTACCTTACTGCTACAGGCTAGACTACTGTGTCAGCCTTCTCTCTGACCTCCCTTCCTCCTCTCTCGCCCCGCTCCAGTCTATTCTTCACTCCGCTGCCCGGCTCATCTTCCTGCAGAAACGATCTGGGCATGTCACTCCCCTTCTTAAACAACTCCAGTGGTTGCCTATCGACCTCCGCTCCAAACAAAAACTCCTCACTCTAGGCTTCAAGGCTCTCCATCACCTTGCCCCTTCCTACCTCTCCTCCCTTCTCTCTTTCTACCGCCCACCCCGCACGCTCCGCTCCTCCACCGCCCACCTCCTCACCGTCCCTCGGTCTCACCTATCCCGCCGTCGACCCCTGGGCCACGTCCTCCCGCGGTCCTGGAACGCCCTCCCTCCTCACCTCCGCCAAACTGATTCTCTTCCCCTCTTCAAAACCCTACTTAAAACTCACCTCCTCCAAGAGGCCTTCCCAGACTGAGCTCCTCTTCTCCCTCTACTCCCTCTGCCACCCCCGCTTTACCTCTCCGCAGCTAAACCCTCTTTTTCCCCTTTTCCCTCTGCTCCTCCACCTCTCCCTTCCCTTCCCCACAGCACTGTACTTGTCCGCTCAACTGTATATATTTCCATTGCCCTATTTATTTTGTTAATGAATTGTACATCACCTTGATTCTATTTAGTTGCCATTGTTTTTACGAGATGTTCTTCCCCTTGACTCTATTTATTGCCATTGTTCTTGTCTGTCCGTCTCCCCCGATTAGACTGTAAGCCCGTCAAACGGCAGGGACTGTCTCTATCTGTTGCCAACTTGTTCATTCCAAGCGCTTAGTACAGTGCTCTGCACATAGTAAGCACTCAATAAATACTATTGAATTAATTACTTGAACATTTAATAGAAAAAAATAAGTGAATGAATGTCACGTATACAGTTCAAGATATGCAATAACTGCTCAAGGTAGCTTTATGTACATGATCCAAAACTGTGTAAATAATCATCATCATCATCAGAATAGTGGTATTTGTTAAATACTTACTATATGCCAACCACTGTACTAAGCATCAGGGTAGATATAAATTGTTTAGGTTAGATATGGGGCTCACATTCTAAGTAAGAGGGAGAACAAGTACTGAGTCCCCATTTTATAAATGAGGAAACTGAACCAGTGGAAGTTAAGTGAGTTGTCCAAGGACAAACACCAAGCAGGTGCCAGAACTGGGATTAGAACCATGATCCATATAACCACTGACAATCGTGGACTTTCTTTCGTAAACGCACTCACCTCTCCATGTCCTTTCAATCCCAACCCTCTAATAATCCCACCTCTACCCCTCTCTCTCTCTGTGCTGCTCCTCAAGCACCTCTCTCTCCCCACAGCCCCTCATTTTCATTTCATTTTCATTCTCCCCATCAGCTTTTTCATCCTACCTTTCGTGGCTTCTCCTCCCCACTCGAACTCCACAACCTCTGCTTAGTGTGACCTGTGGAAACCCCGGCACATCCAAGAGAAAGTTTGCCTTCACCCTGTTCCTGATCCAGTCGCGACTCCTCCTCGCCATTACTGAAGCTTGGCTCTCCCAGACGACATTGTCTTTCCCGACATCCACTTCTTAGGGGGCCTCATTTCTTCCATTCCCCAAGACTCACTGAGAAAAGGGGAGGAATTCTTGCTCCCCAGTGTCACTTTCCTGTAATCCCACATTTCCTTCCCCATCCCTCTCCATTATTTGAAACCCAAATTATCTACTTCTACCGTTCATTCCTAAGAGAAGCAGCATGGCATGATAGAGCATGGGCCTGGGAGTCAGAAGGTCATGGGTTCTAATCCTGGCTCTGCCACATGTCTGCTGTGTGACCTTAGGAAAGTCACTTCACTTTTCTGGGCCTCAGTTACCACATCTGTAAAATGGGGATTGAGACTGTGAGCCCCATGTGGGGCAGGGACTTTGTCCAATTCGATCTGCTTGTATCCACCCCAGCGCTTAGTACAGTGCCTGACACATAGTTAAGTGCTTAACAAATACCATAATTATTATCCTCTGACTCCAGTGTGGACTAATGGCAAGAGGACAGGCTTGGGAGCCAGTGGTAATGGGTTCTAATCCCAGCTCCATCACTTGTCTGCTGTGTGACCTTGGGCAAGTCACAACTTCTCTGTGCCTGTTACCTCATCTGTAAAATGGGGCTGAGCCTCTGAGCGCGAGGTGGGACAGGGACTGTGTATCCACCCCAGATCTGAGTACAGTGACTGGCACATAGAAAGTGCTTATCAAATATCACAACAGTATTTGACACATAGGACGTGTCAAATACCAAATACCATAAAAAAACTGATTCGGTGGAATTGAGGAAATTGAGGTATGTGAAGGTGAGTTATTTCATCCAAAAAGAAAAGAAAAAAATGATGGTATTTTTTAAGTGCTTACTATGTGCCAAGCACTGTTCTAAGCTCTGGGGTAGGTACAAGGTAATCAGGTTGCCCCAAGTGGGGCTCATAGTCTTAATCCCCGCTTTACAGATTAGTACTTCAAAGTTATCTTTTAGTAAATTCTTAGATTGGCCCTATGAAAGAAGTCAGATTTAGCCAAAATTAGCTGAATGGAAAAAATTGCTGAAAATAAACTTAGAAAAAATAGAAAACATATTTTGTAACTCTTGAAAATGCTTATAGAAGTAAATGCTCAATAAATAACATTGATTTATATGGACCTCCTATAACCTTGGAAAGGAGTCATTTTGATTCATCTGGGAAACAACTGTGTAACCCTATGATATTTAACCAACAATTACAGAGGCTTCGGAGCCTCTACCTTCAGACTGAATAGATAGAATGGCAGTGAGGTGGGTGCCTAGGAATGGCAGTGAGGTGGGTGCCTAGTTCATTCTTAGGAGGCTCCAGAGCTTGGCGTGAGAGGATCCTTTGGCCTGTCCCTGGAATCCATTAAATTGAAAAGGAGCATGGCTTAGTGGAAAGAACAAGAGCCTGGGAGTCAGAAGATCTGGGTTTTAATTCCAGCTCCATCACTTGTCTGCTGTATGACCTTGGCTTCATCACTTAACTTTTCTGTGCCTCATTTACCTCATCTGTAAAATTGGAATTAAGACTGTGAGCCCAATGTCGGTCACGCCTGTCCAACTTGATTATCTTATGTTTACCCCAGTGCTTAGTACAGTGCCTGGCAGATAGTAGATGCTTAACAAATGCCATTAAAAAAACTGAAGACAAAAGAGACCCCAGTAGCAATGATTATGGTGGAGGAAGAAGTAATGAGGCTTGAAAGATGAGAGAAACTTCATCGACCCTGGGTCTCGACCAGGAGGGCCAAAGATGAAGCCATTATTTCAACCCAAGTTTTCGACCATCTTTGGTTCCCAAGAGATGGGATGGTATAGCGAAAAAAACAAAACTCAGATATGCACTATAAACAAGACAGTTATTTCAAGGTTAGTTCCCTTTCATGATTTATGCATATATCAACTTTTCTTATCCCTTCTTCCCCTTTATCCCCCCAGTCCTGCGATAATTGCACATGGCTTCTGAGTATTCAATCTCTAGCTTTAGAGTAGATTGTTGAGTAGGTTGTCAAAGACCCCTCCTTAGCTCATTTTCTCCCTGTGCCTCACACTTTTCTCTCCAGAAACCTACTCATGACATACTTCCTTCGTGGAACCCCATTCCCATTTAAATCTAAAAGAATACAATTCTCCCTAGCTTCAAAGCCTGTGAGAAGCATCAATGCTTAGTGAATAATAATAATCATATTTGTTAAGCGCTTACTATGTGCCAAGCACTGTTCTAAGCACTGGGGTAGATACAAGATAATCAGGTTGTCCCATGTGGGGCAAGTGGAGGAGCCAGGATTAGAACACACGACCTTCTGACTCTCAGGCCCATGCTCTATCCACTACGCCATGCTGCTTTTCTAAGTAGGAAGAAGAACAACAAGAAATTGCAGACCAAAGAATAGAATCCACATTCTCTGACTCCCTGGCCCATGCTCTTTCCACTACGCCATGCTGCTTCTCGTTGCTATGAAGTAGCCATGTCAAGCAATGACACTGTAACATTGTGGTGTACTCAGTTGTGTCATGGTGGTGACATGTCTTTTGGCCCATAAAACTGAGGAGCCCTAGGCCCTCGTCGGGGCAGGTGTAAAACCAGCCCAGTCATTGAGAGCATTGACTGAGGTGGTGTATAATAAGTTCTTAGCATACCAAATGCTCGTACGTTTGATTTCCTTTTCTTCTGAACAAAAGTATTGCTGGCTCCTGACTGAGAATGTCAGTGATTTGAGGGAAGATCAATTAGTGGTAGTTTTTGTGTACTTATTAATTCATTCATTAATTCAATTATATTTATTGAGCACCTACTGTGTGCAGAGCACTGTATTAAGTGCTTAGGAGAATACACTACAACAATAAGTAGCCACATTCCTTGCCCACAACAAGCTTACAGCCTAGAGAGGGAGAAAGACATTAATATAAATAAATTACAGATATGTACATAAGTGCTATGAGGTTTGAGATGGGGAATGAATAAAGGGAGTAACTCATGGCAACGCAGAAGTGGTGGGAGAAGAGGAAAGGAGGGCATAGTCAGGGAAGTCTTGTTAGAGGAGATATGCCTTCAGTAAGACTTTGTTGGGTGGGAGAGTAATTGTCTTTCAGATTTGAAAAGGGAAGGCATTCCAGGCCAGAGGCAGAACATAGGCTAGGGGTCGGTGGCGAGATAGATGGATTGAGGAACAATGAGAAGGTTGGCATTAGAGAGCAAAGTGTGCAGGCTAGGTTGTAGTAGGAAAGCAGCAAGATGAGGTAGGATAGGGGAAGATGATTGAATGCTTTGAAGCCAATTATGAGGAGTTTTTGTTCAATGTGGACATGTATGGGCAACACTGGAGTTTCTTGAGAGCATGGAAACATATCCTGAATGTATTTGTAAAAAAATGATCCAGATAGCAAAGTGAAGTATGGACTGTAGTGGGGAGAGACAGGAAGCTGGAAGACCAGCAAATGGCTGATACAGTAATTGCGGTGGGATAGGAAACATGATAGTATTAACACAGTAGCAGTTTGGATGAAGATGAAAGGGCAAATTTTAGTGATGTTGGGAAGGTGGAACTGACAAGATTTAGTGGTGGACTGAACATATGGGTTGAATGAGAGAGAGGAGTCAAAGATAAAGTCAAGGTTACGGGCTGGTGAGACAGGAAGGATGGTGGTGCTGTCTATTGAGAAGCACCATGATGTAGTGCATAGAGCACTGGCCTGGGAAGAGGAAGGTCATGGGTTCTAATACAAGTTCTGCCAGCTGTCCGCTGTGTAACCTTGGGCAAGTCACTTTACTTCTCTGTGCCTCAGTTCTCTCATCTGTAAAATGGGGATTAAGAATACGAACCCCATGTGAGATAGGGACTGTGTCCAATCCGATTTTCTCATATCCACCTCAACGCTTAGTACAGTGCCTGGCACATAGTAAGCACTTAACAAATACCATCATTATTCTTATTCTTATTACAGTGATGGGAAAGTGAGGTGGAAGACAGGGTTTGAGTGGGAAGATAAGCGGTTCAGTGATTGGACATGGTAGAATTGAGGTGTCAAGAGGTCATCCAAGTAGAGCCGTCTTCAAGGCAGGAGCTAATGTGAGACTGCAGAGAGGGACAGAAATCAGGGCTGGAAATGTAGATTTGGGTGTCATCCACATAGAGGTGGATTTGAAGCCATGGGAGCTTACTTATGGTTGCAGAGCAGTGCATAAGCAAATCGTAATCATGTTTCTTGTAAAATACTTGAACTGCATAAAATTTTGTGGTATAATATGGGTGTCTAAAGTCTAAATGCTGTATACCAAGAAAAATTCAATAAACAATGAGAAAACATTCTACTATGGATCAAACTATACGCTTTTTGGCTGTATAGTCACTTGTCACTGATTGTGTGCTCATTCTCTATACAGCAGTGATCTTTGATGCTCAATTTTGTTATTTCTCTCTCAACATGAGATAAAGTGACAGTGATTTTATTCCCAGAAGAATTGAAAACTGCCAACATAGCCACAGATCTATGATTTGTGGAAATTGAATTATATTACATTCAGTGAAAATAGAATGGTTTTAACAGAACAAATAGGGTTTTTTTTCAAAAATTAAAAAAATATATTGTAAGTTTCCCTTCAGTGTAGTTTCTCCCTCAAATCATGGTACATTCTAGATCAGGGAGCAGCAATATTTTTGTTCAGAAGAGAAAAAATGAATCTTATGCAGCAGTAGGTGTGCAAACATCCAAATATATCATCTCACTCAATGTTCTCAATAACTGGGCTGGTTTTACACCTGCTCCCATGAGATCCCAGGGCTACTCAGTTTTATAGGGCCACAAGAGACATCTCACCATTATGTCAGAACTTAGTATGCCACAATGGTGCAATGCCACTGCTCAGTTATGGCTGCTTCGTAGCATCAGCTATTCATGCCAGCAGCTGTTATATCCAACAGGAGAAGTGAGGAGAGGGGCTTTAAAACTTTCATCCATTCCTCTGCCTCACAGCACTTGTGTACATACTGGTAATTTGTTCATTTATATTAATGTCTGTTTTCCCCTCTAGACTATAAACTCACTATGTTCAGGAAACATGTCTACCATCTTTATTGTACTATCTCAAGCACTTAGTACAGTGTTCTGCATATAGTAAGTGCTAAATAAATACTATCGATTGATTAAGCCCTTACTTTGTGCAGAGCACTGTACTGAGCATTAGAAGGGAGTACCCTTTCCAGTTATCACCCTATCTCCCTCCTACCCTTCCTTTCCAAACTCCTAGAACAAGTCGTCTACACTCACTGCCTTGAATTCCTCAACTCCAACTCTCTCCTGGACCCCCTCCAATCTGGCTTCCGTCCCCTCCACTCTACCACGAGATGCTCTCTCAAAAGTCCACCCATGACCTCCTTCTTGCCAGATCCAATGGCTCCTACTCTATCCTAATCCTCCTAGACCTCTCAGCTTGCTTTGACACTGTCGACCATCCCCTTCTCCTCCACACTTTATCTCACCTTGGCTTCACAGACGCAGTCCTCTCCCCGGTTCTCTCTTATCTTTCTGGCCATTCAACTTGGTCTCCTTCCGGTCTCCTCCTCCCCCTCCCAGCACTAACTGTAGGGGTTCCTAAGGGTCAGTTCTTGGCCTCTTCTGTTGGTCCATCTATACTCCTCCCTTGGTGAACTCATTCACTCCCACAGCTTCAACTATATCTCTAAAGCAGATGACACCCAAATCTACCTCTCCTCCCCCTATTCTCTCCTCCCTTCAGGCTCGTATCTCCTCTGCCTCCGGATGTCTTCACCTGGATGTCTGCCCATCACCTAAAACTCAACATGTCCAAAACTGAGCTCTTATCTTCCCTCCAAACCCTTGTTCCTCTTCCTGACTCACTGTCTCTGTGGATGGTATGAGCATCCTTCCATCTCACAAGCCCGCAACCTTGGTGTCATCCTTGACTCAGCTCTCTCATTCACCCCACACATCAATCCAATCATCACCAATGCTGCCGTCACCAATGCCTGCCGGTTACACTTTTACAAATATCCACCAAGATCCACCCTCCTCTCCATCCAAATGGCTATCGTGCTGGTACAAGCTCTCATAATATCCTAACTGGATTAGTGTGTCAGCCTTCTCTCTGATCTCCCCTCCTCCTGTCTCTCTCCACTCCAGTCTGTGACTGTGGGCAAGTCACTTCATTTCTCTGGGTGTCAGTTACCTCATCTGCAAAATGGGGATGAAGACTGTGAGCCTCACATGGGACAACCTGATTACCCTTTATCTACCCCAGTGCTTAGAACAGTGCTCTGCACATAGTAAGCACTTAACAAATACCAACATTATTATTCCATTGCCCGGATCATCTTCCTACAGAAACGCTCTGGGCATGTCACTACCCTCCTTAAAAACCTCCAGTGGTTGCCTGTCAGCCTTCGCATGAAACCAAAAATTCCTCACTCTTGGCTTCAAAGCTCTCCATCACCTTGCCCCCTCCTACCTCACCTCCCTTCTCTCTTTCTAATGCCCACCCCGTACACGCCGCTTTTCTGCCGCTCAACCTCCTCACTCGTCCCCTGTTCACACCTATCCCGCCGTCTGACCTCTGGTCCACGTCCTATACTGCTATCCTGGAATGCCCTTCCTCACCTCTGCCAAACTAACTCTCTTCCCCTCTTCAAAGCCCTACTGAGAGCTCACTCCTCCAGAGGCCTTCCCAGACTGAGCTACCCCCTTTTCCCTCTGCTCCCCCTCCACCCTCTGCTCTCCCCCCTTCCCCCTTTACTTCCCCTCAGTTGCGCCCCCTTTCCTCTGCTCCTCCCCCTCTTCCCCTCCCCTCAGCACTGTGCATATTTGTATATATTATTTATTACCCTATTTTTTTTGTTAATGATATGTATATTCTATGATTCTATTAACTGATGATGTTGTTTTGTTCTGTTTTGCTTTGCTGTCTCCCCCATTTAGACTGTGAGCCCGTTATTGGACAGGGATTGTCTCTATCTGTTGCCAAACTGTACATTCCAACTGTTTAGTACAGTGCTCTGCACAAAGTGTTCAATAAATACTATTGAATGAATGAATGAATTAGACACAGAACCTGTCCCTCAAGAGACTCACAGTCTTTGAATGAGTTTACAATCCATAGATGACTAATATGTTAACCTCCCTGTAAAAACCACTACCCCTACTTACTTAGTCCACTTTTTAGCCTTCTTTTCTCTAAACTAAAAAATTCCAATCATTCCAACCTTTCCTCTTAGGAGCTCTACTCAGTTCACTGAATCATGTTTAATCACTCCTCTCTGGACCAAATTTACAATGTTTTTTCCTCTATCTCTTCTGTCTCCTCCTTAATTCCCTATCATGTGGGTAAATAACCTCATCTGCATGGACTCACAATTTTTCAGTAGAAGAACTGGATTTAGCCCTCAACCAAAGGGGAAAATGTCACATGAGCTGGTTTGGGAGGACAGACAGACCTAATTATTACAGCCATGTTTTCATCGATCTGAACTCTTAGACCAGGAAACACAGAGTGGAACATAGTCCTCACTTCCCCACTCTCGATGATCAGGTCTCCGCTCTCAACTCCACCCTCTCTACTCATCTCAACTCTCTCGCCCCCCCTTTCCCTCCACCGCTCTCGCTCCACTAACCCACAGCCCTGGATCCTCTGTCCGCCTCCTACGCTCCTATGCTCGAGCTGCTGAGCGCTGCTGGCGAAAGTCCAAGCACCAAGCCGACCTCACACACTTCAAATTTATCCTTTCCTGCCTTAACTCTGCCTCTCCTCCTCCAGGCAAAACTTCTTCTCCTCCCTCATCGACACCCATGCCGTCACCCCCGTCGATTGTCCGGACCTTTAACTCTCTCCTTAGGCCCCTTGTTCCTCCGCCTCCCCCATCTCTCACCCCCAATGATCTGGCCACCTATTTCCTCACGAAAATCAACACAATCAGGTCTGAGCTCCCCAAAGTCACCCCTCCGCCTCTCCCCTCCCCCCCCACCAACCTCTCCCCCTACTTTCCCATCCTTCCCTGCAGTATCCTCAGAGGAGATCTCCCCTCCTCACAAGTGCACCCCCTCCACCTGCGCCTCGGACCCCATTCCCTCTCACCTTATTAAAACCATCGCCCCTGCCCTCCTACCTTCCTTAACTTCTATTTTTAACCACTCAATCTCCAAGGGCTCCTTCCCCGCTGCCTTCAAACATGCCACTATGTCTCCCCCACCCTAAAAAAAACCCGCTCTTGACCCACTTCCCCCTCCAGTTATCGCCCTATCTCCCTACTACCCTTCCTTTCCAAAATCCTAGAACGAGTCGTCTACAATCGATGCTTAGAATTCCTTAACTCCCATTCTCTCCTAGACCCCCTCGCAATCTGGCTTCCGTCCCCTCCTCTTACCGAGACTGCTACTCTCTAAGTCACCCATGACCTCCTTCTTGCCAAATCCAATGGCTCCTACTCCATTCTAATCCTCCTTGACCTCTCTGCTGCCGTTTGACCACTGTTCGACCATCCCCTCCTCTTCCATACCTTATCTCACCTTGGCTTCACGGACTCCTGTCCTCTCCTGGTTCTCCTCTTACCTCTCTGGCCAGTCATTCTCGGTCTCCTTCGCTGGTGCCTCCTCCCCTCCCATCCTTTAACTGTTGGAGTTCCTCAAGGGTCAGTTCTTGGCCCTCTTCTGTTCTCCATTTACACTCACTCCCTCGGTGAAACTCATTCGCTGTCACGGCTTTGACTATCATCTCTAGGCAGATGACACGCAGATCTACATTCTCCGCCCTGTCCTCTCCCCCTCCCTTCAGCGCTCGCATCTCCTCCTGCCTCCGGGACGTTTCTCCACCTGGATGTCGGCCCGCCACCTAAAATACTCAACATGGAAAAAGCAAGACTGAGCTCCTCATTTCCCTCCCAAACCCGGTCCGTCTCCCAAACTTCTCTATCACCGTGGATGGCACGGACCATCCTTCCCGTCTACTCAGGTCCGCAACTCTCGGTGTCATCCCTTGACTCCGTCTCCTCTTGCGTTCACCCACACATCCATTATCCGTTACCAAGACCTGTCGGTTTCACCTTATACAGTATCGCCAAGATCCGCCCTTCCTCCTCCACCCAAACGGCAACCTACTGGCTGACGGCGCTCTTGTTCATATCCCGGCATAGACTACGTTGTCAGCCTTCTCTCTGACCTCCTTCCTCCTCCTCTGCCCCGCTCCAGTCTATTCTCTCACTCCGTTGCCTGGCTCATCTTCCTGCCAGGAAACCATCTGGGCATGTCCACTCACCTTCATCAAACAACTCCAGTGGTTGCCTAATAAACCTCCGCTCCCAAACAAAAACTCCTCACCTCTAGCTCAAGGCTCTCCATCACCTGCCCCCTTCCTACATCTCCTCCCTTCTCGTCTTACTACCGCCCACCCCGGCATGCTCCGCTCTCCTGCTGGCCCACCATCTCAGCCGTTCCTCGGTCTCGCCTATCCCGCCGTCGACCCCTGGGCCACGTCCTCCCGCGGTCCTGGAACGCCCTCCCTCCTCACCTCCGCCAAACTGATTCTCTTCCCCTCTTCAAAACCCTACTTAAAACTCACCTCCTCCAAGAGGCCTTCCCAGACTGAGCCTCCTCTTCTCCTCTACTCCCTCTACCACCCCCCACACCTCTCCACAGCTAAACCCTCTTTTACCCCTTTCCCTCTGCTCCTTCCCCCTCTCCCTTCCATCCCCTCAGCACTGTACTCGTCCGCTCAACTGTATATATTTCCATTACCCTATTTATTTTGTTAATGAAATGTACATCGCCTTGATTCTATTTAGTTGCCATTGTTTTTACCGAGATGTTCTTCCACTTGACTCTATTTATTGCCATTGTTCTTGTCTGTTCCGTCTCCCCCGATTAGACTGTAAGCCCGTCAAACGGCAGGGACTGTCTCTATCTGTTGCCGACTTGTTCATTCCAAGCGCTTAGTACAGTGCTCTGCCATAGTAAGGCGCTCAATAAATACTATTGAATGAATGAATGAATGAATGAAGGAATGACATCCCCTCACATGGCAGAAACCCATTTCAAGTAGTTTCACCATTGATCTCCTTCCCCTGGTGCCCTGCAAGTGTAGATAGCCTTTCAGCAGTCCCCAAGGTCTAGATAGCCTACATCCTGTGTATGGTGTACGGATATGACCTTAGAGATCCCAGTAACCCAGGAAGTAGGGTTCATCAAAGCCTCTGAGGGTACTCAGTTTCATTTGCACTTGACTGCCATAAAAATTAGGACACCATGCCCTAGTATTAACTACCTAGTAAGGTCAGATACCATTAGCCCTTTAAGTTATAGGTAGAATCTATGAAATAACTTCAGTCTGCTATTAGGTTTGACCCAAGCAGTCTCAACCTTGAGAAGTCATTCTTCTTAGCTGGTCAGTATAATCACTTTGTGCTTGAAAAGAGAAAATCACTTAAGACTTGTATGTAGACCATTTTTCTTTGCAGAAAATGGATCCAGCTCTACCCATTCAGTCTTGAATAAGAGGCAACCTTCTGTGTTTCCAAAACTGTAGAAAAGTGTTGTCTACAATTGGATAGCCAGATGAGATGTATTTATACGCAGGAGGGGTTGTCCTACTTATTAATGTTATGAAATATTCATTTCTGATGTCACGATATTGGATAATCTATAAACCAAATCAGTAGAAAATTTAAGGAGTATTTGTGGCAAACTATAATTTGTATTTAAAAAAATCACTGTAATATAGAACAAAAAATCTATTTTTATTATTAAATTCTCCCCCAGGCAGGATGCTTATTTACTTTCTGATAGGATAGGCATCTGGGGAGGACATTGACTTTCAAATCACTGTGGGATCATTTATGCATTGACAAATACAATGACCTTTCAACTGCAGTACCTTTGGTATGGAAAATTGACTTTTCAATAAAAGTCATGTATATATACACATTTTGGGCTTTATCCTAATATTCAAGAAAGGACCCTACTCTTAAAGTATTGCTTCCCTCAATACCATCTTTCTAGATCCACCTAGTAATGTATTTCCAGTAGTCTCCAGTTCTTGAAAGAGATTTAATTAAGAAGGAAAAGAAAATTTTGAAAAGGTGTCCCTCTTACACAAATTTAAAAATATCCAATGTATTTATGAGTTAAAGGGAAAATCAGCACTCTTCTTATGGTAATTTATGTTAAGTAATGGGAACCAATGTGAAAGTGGCAAAACATTATAGGAATGCTGTTTCACTACAAATTAATGTATAGGCACTGAAGATTTAAGTTAAAGATGACATAAGATATGATTAAAATATAACCAAAGATAAAACCAAATAAGAAATCACAGCTTTCCTCCAGTGTTGTTATATGTTAAGCTGGCAAAAAATAACTTCACTTTTGAACATGAAGCACTAAATGAAGTGATTCAGAAGGAGTCAATCTTGACATTGATTTCTTTTTGCTCTAAATCATTTGTTAACCTCTTGAATAGGTCTAACAGTGCATTAAAGCTAAAACTGAGGACTTTTTCATTACAATAAATTTGTCTTTTTTAAAGAAACAGAAAAAATATTCAAGGCATACATTTGTCTTGTACCTATATGTTTGAATTAGCACTGAACCATATTTTAAGGTTCTATAACTAAGTCTTGCAAAGAGTTTCCAGAAATCTTAGGTGTGCAAAAATTGGATTTGGTCTACAAAATTTTATTGATTCTTTTTACATTAACCGGTACTTCTCGCTCCTAAGTACTTCCACCTCATTCAACTGTTCCTCATTCACAAGCTAAGAAATCCGAGCACCTGTACCTGAAAACATATGTCTAGATATTCCTTCCAAAATTAAATGAATGAAACTAGAAAAAAGGAGGATAAATTAAATGTTATTGTAATATTTACTCTATTTCTTATTAGTTTTCAGCCTGATAGGTTTGAGAAATCTGGACCATATGAACTATACTTATCTTAATATCTTCTGGCATTATTGAAAAGCAAGACAGTTATGGAAGAAAATGATAACTACAGCATCTTGACTATTGAGAGCAGTGTGTGCTCAGTGGAAAGAGCATGGGCTTTGGAGTCAGGGCTCATTGAGTTCGAATCCCAGCTCTGCACCTTGTCAGCTGTGGAACTGTGGGCAAGTCACCTTAAATTTCTCTGTGCCTCAGTCCCCTCATCTGTAAAATGGGGATTAAGACTGTGGAGCCCCCACCGTGGGACACCTGATTCCCTGTGTCCTACCCAGTGCTTAGACCGTGCTTCTGGCACATAGTAAGCGCTTAACAAATACCACTTATTATTATTATTATTATTCTGGTAATGTCAACACTATTGCTTGTGAACTTGATGATGTGTGCCTTGACAGTATTTTTAAAGTGCTTACCTAAGTGGCAAGTTGTGACTGTGATAGGCTCAGGTAGGTACAAGATAACCAGCTCAGACAGAAACCCTGTCCCACACTGGACTTGCATGTCAGAAAGGAAATTGAGGAACAGTATCTTATTCCCATTGTTCAGATTTGGAACTGAGACACTTAAAGTTTAAACTGAATGACTAGGTCACACAGCAGGAAAGTGACAGAACAAAGACTATGACCCAAAATGACCTGCACCCCCGCAGTCCCCATGCTCAAGTGAACATATTTTCTCTGATTCACTTCCCAATTCCATGTTTCAAATAATTGTACACAATTATTAAGTAAAATATTGTGGCTACTGGTTAAGTTTGCAAAGTCTTTCCTTGATACAGATACTACTGGTTTATGGTCACTTTCAATAGGTGGAGGAAGCAGCAGTGGCCAAAAGGTGTCCCAGGAAGCCTGAAGGAAGAAAGAAGGTCAGAAAGCCTAAGGAAGGGGCTCTGCTGTGAAAGCTGTGTCTGCTAATTCTCTCTTACTATCTCTAGGTTGGTCTCTCCAAAATCCTTCTGGTGCTCCTTGAGAGATGCTAGATGGATGTTGATTGGTCACCAGAAATGTTATGAGCATGCATTTCTCACCAACTACCTAGCTAACTACCATTATATCAGAATTGTCCATCCCACATTGGCTCATATATCTAAGGTATATATACATATAGCATAAGTATACATCTCCATTGCCATTATACCATTTGGTTTTACAAGAGGTAGTGAGAATGATCCCTACAGAGCATTTTTTAAAAATTCACTGATGACAACTGTGATAAATATGACTTGAAAGAAACCATTAGGATCAGACTAAACTAGGGGATTGTATTTTTTATAGCAGGGTCTATAAAAAATAAGTTCA
The DNA here is from genome assembly GCF_004115215.2 of Ornithorhynchus anatinus. NCBI lineage: Eukaryota > Metazoa > Chordata > Mammalia > Monotremata > Ornithorhynchidae > Ornithorhynchus > Ornithorhynchus anatinus. Next base: position 75,398,505 of record NC_041728.1, on the reverse strand, counting down.
CTGTGGACAGGGAAATGTGTCTACCAATTAGGTTGAATTGCAACTCTCCCAAATAGTACAGTGTTCTGTACAATAAGCATTCAATAAATACGACTGATGTTTTTAATGGTATTTGTAAGTACTATGTGCCAAGCACTGTATTAAGTGCTGGGTAGATACCAGATAATTGTTGGATACAGTCCCTGCCCCTATAGGTTCACAGTCTTAGTCCCCATTTTACAGATGAGGTACTGAGGCTACAGAAGGTGTGAATTACCCAAGGTCACACAGCAGAAGAGCCACGGTTTAGTAACTCAGTTCCCCAACTTCCAGGCCCTGGTCTTCCACTAGGCTAACACTGATTGTTTAGTATTGTTTCTGGCAAAAAGTAAAGTCCTACAAAGATTTGAGTTCTAATATAAACTTCTGATTATCTCCAACATGGCAAAATTTTCAGATTTCCTTCAACCATTATTCAAAATGTAGAGTTTAGCTGTTCTATACATTTGAAAAGTCAGATTTTTTTCTATCTAGTTTTTAAAGTGTTTATTGATCAGTTAGGACCATATTAAATCTTTAAGAACAAATCCATATCTAATAATCCAGAAGAGATTTCCCCAATAAGTTTAGTAAAGCCTCAGTAGTCACCTAGGTAGACTTTGCTCACAGGAGAATCATTTTGAACATGACATGGCTACATGGAATGAATGCTTAATTGCACATCACTTCTCCTACAGGTGACGGTTCCTCCAAAATCATTAATGACTGAAATTTTGTCTTCCTGCTGTTTTCAACTCAATAAGAAGGATAAAGTAGACTCTGACCTGTAGACTTCCATTCTGAAGATTATATACATTCACAGCTTGCGAGAAGCTATGCCAGGCTGACTACCCGGGGTAAAACATCGTTAGAGAATTTTAGATGAAGTTTTCAAATTATCTCTTTCAAAGAAATAAGATACTGTTCCTAACATTAGGACTGAGTAGATGAGGTCATCCCTGGTAGTTTGATCAATCCATCAGTCAATCAATCAATGGTAGTTACTGAGTGCTTACTGTTGGCCAGCATCATACTAAGTGCTGGAGAGATAAGTACAGTTGGTAGACACATTCCCGCCCACAAAGACCTTTCAGTTTGAGAAGAGAGACAGACATTAAAAGAAATTACAGATAGTAAAAGCTGCAGATTATGAGGATAGGTATCTAAGGGTGGGGGCTGGAAGTGGGGTGACTATCAAGTTATTGCACAGATGGAGGTGCAAGGACTCGGGCCTACCAGGATCTCCCAAAACTCCATCAAGATTATAGCCCCCAGAAGGGATTTTTAAATGCCAACCTACCTCCTGTTAGGAGTCTCCAAACTGGGAATGGACCTGGGCTCAGAACATAGCCTGATCTGGGTCTGCACCTTGTGAGCTGCTCCCATGATTCCAGAGGTTCCAAGCCCAACTAGGCTTCCAGGAATATAGTCAGTGAGTCAGCAGTGCCAGCAGTCTGGTATTTTTCAAAGGTTATCCTCCACCCAGAAGTTCTAGCCAGCTGCTTCTAATTATTACCCCATTTCCCTCCTAACATTCCTTTCAAACTACTTGAGAGAGTTGCCTAAACTTGCACCTCCACTTTCTCTCCTCCAATTCTCTCCTTAACCCCCTTTAATCTAACTGCCACCAACTTCACTCCACCAAAACAGCCCTCTCAAAGGTCACCAATAATCCCCTTCCTCCTTCTTGCCAAATCCAATGGCCTCTACTCCATCTAATCCTCCTTGATTTCTCAGCTGTTTCCTCACTGTCAACCACCCACTTCTGGAAATATTACACAACATTACCTTCACTGAACCTGTCCTCTCCTGATTCTCCTCTATCTCTCTGGTCCCTCATTCTCAGTCTCTTTCTCAGACTCCTCCTCTGCCTCCCACCCCTCACTGTGGGATTCCCTCGAGATTCAGTTCCCGGGTCCCCCTCTGTTCTCCATCTACACCACTCCCTTGGAGAACTCATTTGTTCCCATGGCTTCAACATCATCTCTATGCAGATCATTCTCAAATCTACACCTCCAGCTCTGATCTTTCTCCTCTGCAGTCTCAGATTTTCTCCTTCCTTCAAGACATCTCTACTTGTATGACTCACTGACACCTCAGACTCAACCTGTCTGAAACAGAACTCCTCATCATCCAATCCATACCTTGTCCTCTCCCTGACTTTCCATCACTGTAGATTGCACCACCATCCCCTGTCTCACAGGCTTTTGGCCTTGGAATCATTTTTGACTCCCACATATTCAATCTGTCACCAAATCCTATTGGTTCTACCTTCACACTGTTGCTGTAGTCCATCCTTTAGTCTACATGCAAACTGCCACCACATTTATCCATTCGTTCATTCATTTATTCAATTATATTTATTGAGAGCTGTGTGCAGAGCACTATACTAAGCACTGTACAACAATAAACAATCCAAGTACTTATCCTAACCTGCCTTGACTACTGCATCAGTCTCCTTGCTGACCTCCCTGAGTGTCTCTCCCCATTCCTGTCCAAACTTCACTCTGCTGCCCAGATCATTTTTCTACATAATGGCTCAGTCCATGTTTCTTCACTCTTCAAGAACCTTCAGTAGTTGCCCATCCACCTCCACATCAAACAGAACCTCCTTACCATTGGGTTTGAAGCACTCAACCACCTTGCCCCCCCAACCCACCTTACCTACTACTACCCAGATTGCAAACCTCTATTCTATAAAGTCATTTTAGGCAGGGAACGTGTCCAGTAATTCTGTTGTACTGTACTCTCTCAAGCACTTAGGAAAGTGCTCTACACAAAGAAAGGACTCAGTAAATACCATCGATTGACTGATTACAAACGTTGCTCCTCTACTGCCAACCTCCTCACTCCTCCTCACTTATTCTCTATTATCCCCTTGCCCACATCCTGTCTCTGGCCTGGTATGCCCTCCCTCTTCATATCCAACAGACAATTGATCTCCCCATCTTCAAAAGCTTATTAAAAGCACATCTTCTCCAAGAGGTCTTCCCCACCTAAAAACCCTCATTTCCTATTCTCCCACTCCTTTCTGCACCATCCTTAAACCTGGATTTGCACTCTTTATTCACCCCTCCCTCAGCCCCACAGCACTTATGTACATATCCATAATTTATTTATATTAATGCTTATATCACCATATAGGCTGTAAGCTTGTTGTGGGCAGGGAATGTGTGTACCAACTCTGTTATACTGTCCTCTCCCAAGACCTTAGTACACTGTTTTATATAATACACTGTTTTATATACAGCAAGCACTCAATACATATGATTGATTGAATTTACTTCTTTCTCTTAGCCATGCCACTGCTATTATCATCATCAACAACAGCTATTACATATTGACTTCTTACTATATGTAGAGCACTATACGAGGCATTTGGGAATACATAAGTTGAGTTAAAGACTATAGTTTTTCCTTAAAGGATAATACAATCTATGCACGGTTCCTGCTAGGCTAAGACACTCTAAACCTCTGATTACAGTAAATATGATCAACATTTTTCACTAAGCATGCATCCTATAAAAACCTAACAAACTGACAACCTATAATAAAAAGGAAGAGAATAGATTAAATTTGTTTTAGCTTTTCTTCTCTAGGTTTACCATGCATGGGCAAATGGTAGTTTTCTAGCTGATGAAATACCAGGTATATACATACACTGGGTATTTTCACCCACATCATTATTATTTCAAAAAATGATTGGTTATTGAAGTTTCACTTGTGCCTGACTAAACCCCTCACACCAGTAACAATGAAATGGGAATATAAAGTAATTTGGACCAAATCCTGAGGCAACTACAGAAGTAAATAATAGAGTATCAGGATTGTCTTTATGATGTGGCAAATATTTAGCACTTATTGAACCACTGTGGAATTCTAATATAATAATGAGACATCAAGATGCTTATGTTTTCTGTGTTCTTTGAAGTACCCAGTTACATGCAGCTTCTTTGATCTTTCTTGATTTGACTGCCTCTCATTTCATTACATTTCTACAGGTTAGTCAGGAGGAATATTACGAAGCAATGAAGGACCAGACAAGCAGTTTCCCATATTACCTATCTACATTTGCTTTGACAACATTTTTACCACAGAGCAGAAATTGCAATGCATTTTTGACTTTCCTCATGACATGAATGGTGACACAACTAAAAACTACACAAAACAAAGTACATTTTTTCAACTTTGAGTAATGAAATTCCGCTACTTAGATATTATATCAAAAATCATTCTGAGAAAATTTGCTATATTCCAAGAACCTGAATCTGGAAAAGCCAAGAAGGAACATTGTTAATTATAACAAATTCAGAGGTTTTACATTGTGTTTCTACGTGCTTTATAGATGTATCTTAAATATTATAAGACTGTGTGTTTCAGTAGTTTGCTTTAATAAAAAATGCGAATAATCATTTCATTTTCACAGTAACTCCATGCCTGCATGGGTAGAATGAACAACAAACCTGCTTCAGGGGAAATAAACATCTCCAAATCCTGGTATTAGTGTCAGAGGAATAGGTGGAAGTTTAGACAAAAAGAGCACAAATGACTTCTCAGATTAAGAGCTAAATGTGAAAGATTCTTTTTGGATCCAGGAATAAAAGCCCTTGAAGCCCACTAGGCTAAAACCTGCCTGAGTGCAGGAATTATGTCTAACAACTCAAATGTACTGTTCTCTCCCAATCGCTTAATGCAATGCTCTACAGAGAAAGTGTTTAATAAATACCATCGATTGATTAACTCTAAGATAGTAAGAGAGTTAGACACTAAATAATTGCGTTTTCAAAAAAGGTGAGATGTCTAGGGTAAAACAAATTATAAAACCTTCTTCATTGGTTTAATCTTCAAATTTATTTTAAAACCATACCTCAAGTAACAGAGACCTGTTGGCTAATGGGGAGCATAAAGCTAAGAAAAACCCAGAGCTAATTGCTGGCTGGGAGACAAACCTCTGGCTACATGATTGAATCATTCTAAAGTTTTACTTGTGTTCAGTCTGATTAATTTGTATCAAACCCAGCGATAAGTACAGTGCCTGGTACATAATAAGCACATTACAAATAACATAAAAAAAAGATTTTCAGTAAAAAATAAGTAAAACTTCCATCAATGAAGCTGGGAGAAATCTTTAGCACATGTCATGTGGCAGGAATTGAAAGTCTAAACATTACCCTCATCAGTCCAATTCACACACACATATTGGCAACAATCTCACCTTAAGTAATGTCGTCTTTGAACTACAAAGACATGTCCTAGTGTACCTACATAAACATCTATATGTACAGTTACAGATATATATGTGTGAAACAATATAAATGTAAAATATGCATGTGTGCACACACACCCATACACACTTTCACTTTTATCTCTGATTTCATTAATGAATACTTATGGGAGCATTTTGTAAATGAGAAGGCAATAGATACACATAACTTTACCTAAGCAATAAGGCCCATGCACATTTAGGAATTCCATGTAAGCTATCAGACCTGGATTTTAATAAAAGTTCTTGAAAAACAATTTGATCATTTTCTTTTTTTCCAATTTCAGGAAGTCTGAAAACATCATGAAATACTTTTGAAAGCAAATCATTCCAAAGAGTTGTCGAAGACAAATCACTTAGCACAAGACATGAACTTTTGGAGAAAAAATGTTAGTGTGAATAGTGGTACATCCAATAAAGTATTTATATGCATAGGATCAGAAATGTGTATTTACATTCATATGTGTGTGCATACATAAAGATAGTGTATGCATATGTAACTACACACACATACCTATATTTGTATATATATGGGGGGGGGGGGTGTGTGTGTGTGTATGCTTACAGGCTGTATGTTCTAGATTATAAGCTCCTTGTGGGCTAGAAACATGTCTAACTCTGTTAAATTGTAGTCCTCCGAAAGGCTTAATACAGTTTCTTCACTCTGTTAGTGGCTCATAAATACAATTGATTTATATGTGTGGTATGTATATATCACATATACATGTAATTGTATGTGTGTGCATATGTATAGGTAATATACACATTCACACATAATGTACATTTATCTGTATGTACATACAGAGGCAGAGAAAGAAAAAGACCAACACCCACGAGGAGGAATGCTATTCTAAGATGACATAGCTGGTGACTGATTGTTATCGAAGTGTGAGAGTGTGGTTGACAAGAGAAGCAGCTAAATCTACTTTGATGACTATCCCCTAATGACTGAAAGTATAATTACAAAAAGTCATAGTCCTGATATAAATTCCAAAACTATAAGGAAGGTTTTCTCTCTGATATCTGGCTCCTGAATAAGGAAACCCTGTACCAAGTTGAATGCCAGCAGTAGGAACGTTAATTGTCATCTTTGTGATAGGTTTTATGTGTTTTGGCATATGAACCATGCTGAGCAATAGGAGGAAAAAAATGGCCAGATTATACAGAAATATTTCTCATATCACAAGGTAGAAATAATGGCAGTCTTGAAAAAAACATGTAATTTATAATCTGGATGGATGATTTTTTCATCCTTGCTTTTTTAGATATAATGCCAATAAACTATGTTTTTAAATTCCATTTAGTCAAAGTGATTTTAAAATTCCAAAGAATAAGCAAAGTATTAAATAAATTTCCCTAATTATTCATTTCAAAAGAACATTTGTAAATTAATGATTACCTAGTGCCTAGACAGCATCTCACCATTGTTTCTAACTACTGTAGTTTATCCTTGTTTGTGAGGTTTTAGTGAGTTAATATTCACTAGATACATTGCAGTTTAAAATACATAATTAACCATGAGTATCATATCTGTAAGGCTCATGGAATTTTTGATATTCAAAACAGCAACTATTGTGTTTCTTTCTTGAGTTATTAAGTCTTTCCAACAAAAATAAATGAACATCCCCCTTCACCTAGGATTTTAAAACTTAATTCTAATCACACAAGCTTGCTCCCTAGCATATCAAAATCAGTATTGCTTTCAGAATCTTAAATGGAAAGGAAGCAACTGCATTAGTGATTAATCACAGCTGGGAATTCACATAATAACAGACAATGCTGTCATTCAGAAAATCTCCCAAGAAAACAGAATTGGAGAGAATATCTCCTTTTTGATGGGCATCTTTGCTAGCACAACACTGGACATGGCAGTTGCATTCCCACTGCATTTCAATCTCTCTGTGGAGAGACTGCTGGTTAAGTCACACACTCTTTTCCAGCTTGCCTGCTTGATTGTTATTCTTCTGCTATGAATTCCATTAGTTTAGCTCCCACTCACAATATTAGACAAGAAAGCAAGACAAAGACTTGGTGAAGTAGATTTCATTATGATATTAAACTTAAATAAAGATCTGAGCTCTGTGGGTTGTAGATATTACTCTGGCCTAACTTTGCAATTTTTATACTTGGCATTCTGCTTTGCTTTTCTAGATTCTACTCTAACAGTAGGACAAAGCAGTGTCATATAATCCAGAATGAAATGTTGAATAAACAATTATAGCTGCCTTAATAATTCAAATATCAATTTTTTCAACTTTAAATGAGTTTGATGTTACTATTCTATACATTTTATGAATTATTCTGAAAGCATTACCTATTTAACTATTCAGGTTTTTTCACTGTTACTAATATGACATTCTAGTAACACAATTTGCCAGTACATTAAAAAAATTAATTTGAGTTTCCCTAAGTTTTCAAGAATCTTGTAAGCTCCCACTGACTCCATCCATTCTAACAGCCAATTTTACCCTGACTCTACTTGGCTGATCCCCAAGTTCTCTTCAGATTCCCTAGTGGAGAGAGAAGAAGCCTGGTAATCAGAGTACCTCTGTTCTAATCTTGGCCCTGCCACTTCCCTGGTGTGTCATCCTGGGCAAGTTATTTAACTTCTCTCTGCCTCAGTTTACTCATTTGTAAAATGGTAAATACCTGGTCTCTCTCCCTCTTAGGTGTGAGCTTCATATGGGACAAGAACTGTATTTTACCTGATTATTGTGCATCTACCCCAGTGTTTTATACAGTGTTTGGTAAAGAAAGCATTTAAATACCACAGGTATTGTTATTATTTTTGCTGGGGTAAGGAAACATCACCATCTACTTTAGACTGAACACTCAAAGGAACAGGCTAAACACAAATTCCGTGAAAATATACCAATAGGAAAAGTTAAGGCATTCACATTTCAATTACTTTGGGCCCGTCATCTGATTTTGTTTAGACCTATGCCCCAATTCTTGTAGGCATGGAGCTTATAGTAATTAGTGCTCTGAAAGAGTTTCATCTTGCTCTATCATTATTGGATCTTTATGAATCACTTTTCACAGGGTAGAGACATAATTTGACACATTTTATAAATTCTGAGATATATAACTTCCCATTACATATTATTTGGGGATCCAACTGAAAATTTTCATAATGATGGATTATGAGTGGCCTTCAAAAATATGAGGCCAACTTACTGAAACCTGGAAATTAGTGGGAAGCTCCATAAGATTGTAAAAACCAAATGCAGAGATGAAAATATTTTGTTTTTTTTTGTCTCTGCACCATTTATGTATATATAAGTATACTGCATACTCTGCATACTTTTGGAATGTACCTTTACCTTTCCTGTCTACATTTTGGGATCCATCTAGAATGTCCCCATTAAGAAGCCGATGGCCTTGACTGAGTGTAACAATTAACGATATTTTATGACAAATCAGAACACTTCTGTGGTGAGAGCAGATAAGAAGGGAATGAAAAGAAGCATGATCCAAAAACTAGGCCAAACCTCTAAAGGTGATCACTTTACAGGCAAGAAAATTTCCTTTCAATTGTTTTCCAACATGTAAGCACTGAAATTGTTCCTCTCTTGGGTTGAAAATCTCCCTTCAAGAAGATTCACCACTTCACCAGAAATCAGAGGGATCATCAATGAATCCTACTTAAAGGAAAATATCTCCAGATTGTCCTCTTTTTCCTTAACATAGACTTAAACAGAAGTCCATTCAATGTTAATAAATTCCAACTTATGCAAAATATATGTAGATATTAATATCAAGTACATAGTCTCTTAATTATCAAATAATTCACCACGGACAGTGATATTTACCTGTGGTTCATATGTGACGACAAACAATGTAAGACTCTCAATCCCAGCCACACTTCGCACACAGTGATTTCAGGGTTGTGCTGAAATCTCTTCTTTTGTTCAAGTAAAATAATGGTGTCAATGTCAGGGGAGCCATCTATTTTCCAATTTCAGCTCATCATTAGTTGTTAGGGCATCCTGTTACTGTCCGTTCTACTCACATGATACAGTGAGCACAGTTCTATTGCAGTAAGCAAGACAACTTGTTTTGGGACTTCCGTGCTGAGATCAAAGCAGCACTAAGGATAGCACCTTGTGTCTGGTCCCTTAGAGTGCAGATACAAATCCTAACAAGTTATCTCTGGAAAAGTTTAAAGACTGTATCAATTCAGAGATGGCCACAGTCAAATTATATAGGATTTGACAGTTATGCAGAGGCAATAAAATATGTCTTATAACCAAAGCAGCAGAGACGCTGTTGCTGGAACAGGAAACAATACTAATGGACAGAAGCATGAAAGTCAGTCAGTCAATCAGTCGATAATATTTACTGAGCATTCACTAATGGGCAGAACGTTGTTCTAAGCACTTGAAAGAGTACAATACAATATGTTTGGTAGACATGATCCCTACCCACAAGGAGCTTAAAGTCGAGTTGGGGGATACAGGCACAGAAGTAAATTATAGCTAGGGGATGCAGCAGAGCATAAGAATAGGTTTCAGGGTGGTTCAGTGGAAAGAGCCTCGGCTTGGGAATCAGAGGTCATGGGTTTGAATCCCGGCTATGCCACTTGTCAGGTGTCCCGGCTATGCCACTTGTCAGGTGTGTGACTGTGGGCAAGTCACTTAACTTCTCTGTGCCTCAGTTACCTCATCTGTAAAATGAGGATTAAGATTGTGAGCCTCACGTGGGACAACCTGATTACCCTGTATCTACCCCAGTGCTTAGAACAGTGCTGTGCATATAGCAAGTGCTTAACAAATACCAACATCATTATTATTATTATAAATGTTGTGGGGCAGGAAGTGGGAGGAGTATTAAAGTTCTTAAGGGCTGCAGAGCTAAGTGAATAAGCAATGAAGAAGGGAGGACAAAACAACACAACTATTCAGAAAGCCAAAACAAATATTACTTAAATGTTGGTATTTGTTAAGCACTAGTACATGCCAACTAGTGTTCTAAGCACTGGGGTAGATACAGGGTAATCAGGTTGCCCCTGGTGGGGCTCACAGTCTTAATCCTCATTTTACAGATGAGGTAACTGAGGCACAGAGAAGTTAAGTGACTTGCCCAAAGTCACACAGGAGAGAAGTGGCAGAGACGGAATTAGAACCCACAACCTCTGACTCCCAAGTCCAGGCCTTGTCAACTGAGCCATGTTGCTTTGCGTTCTTATGGTGAATAGCAGTGCAATTAAATTTTATCAATAGTGGAACTATTTCTATATTCAAAAATGAGATGAGAACAAAATAATAAAATTGATAAGGCTGAAAAAACCTAAAAGAAGCTTTTATGATAATTTGTATGAAACCACACACTAGAAAATTCTCAGTCATTAGTGATACCTGTATGAAAGAAGAGAAGATTGCACATCTGCTTGAAACTATCAGTGATAATGCTGTCGAAAGTGTTTATAGCAGGATACTCCTCAATTTACCATTTAAAATGAAAGTATCATTAGCTTAATGAGAATAGAGAGAGACCATATGTAATAGAACATTCACATTGATCAATTTTTCTAGCCTCTAGCAAATAGCAAAAAACATTCCCTTTTCACTTAGAAAAATGTAAAAATTAGAGAAAGAGGGTTTTTTTAAGCAGCAATAAGAACCTGGTCTACTCTAAGTATGAATCTCCTCGAATACAGATTGTGTTAACACTTACTCTGAGGTCATTTTCAGCATGAAAAGTAAGTCATGCCAAATCAAGCGGGAAGTAAAAGGATGGAAAGGAATAACTGCTGGAAGCACAGAATGATCAGGAATCATGGAAACACTCCACTCCCTTACTCAATATAAAAACCACTGAAGAAAAAGGTGGAAGCAGGGGTGGAAGTCAGTGAGCTGCTAAATCTCTTAATGATCCCCTCTAGAGGTTGCACAACAGGAAAAGTGAACTGAAGGATTTCTATCTTCAACCAAACCCAGTTAGGTGTGTTTACTGAATCTTATCATCGTACTAAATTCTATAGCTCTTTTTTACAAAGCAACTGCAAATTATATCAAATACATTTTATAAAAGTAAACTAAAAGGAACGTTCCAATAACATTGCAAAACATAAATTATGAAAGCCCTTGAATGAAACTGGATTCCTGGACTAGAGTTTACCTACTCTCAGCAATCTTTCTCTCCATACAAGAATTGTTTTGTTTCATTTTTTAACTGTAGGCAGCCAATATAGTCCCATATCTCACTTTTTATTTTTCTGCCATGATTTGAAGTTGTTGCGACCATTGAAAACAATGAGTCAGTGATATATGTTCTTTAAAACAATCATTCTTGGTTTTATTTCATTAATAAAAATCCAAGTGTTCCCTGAAAAAGATCTAGTTAAGAATATTTCAACTTTATGTGAATATTTCAGAATGCTGATAAAATGAAAGTTCTGACAAAATTGCTAGATTAGGAGTTCTGAACTTTTCTAATAAACATAAAGAGATATCTAATTATGTGGAGATTAAAAATCCCTGTGATTACAATATGCATTCTGGGAAACTCTGAAATACACTTACCATTGGAGAAAGTGCTAAAAATGACGGAATGGCATTTTTTTCTTTTACAATTTTAAAGTTTTTGTCAGAGAGACATTCTTTTATGGCCCTTCTCTTTTGATGGTACCATTTTTTTACAACAATATGTATTATATAAAAAATAGTTTTAGAAACATATGCACAGTAACTTTTAAATAAGAATAATTGACACTGTGTAGAATAACAAGAAATAGGATAACTCTGCTTGCATCTTTCTTGTATACCTCATCAGACACATTATGATTTTATATAAACTAGTCTAGAATGTGGTGTAAATGTAGTTCTGAAACATTTCTAGAAAAGATTGGATTCAGAAGTAAGCAGATCATATACATCATGGAATTTTTTAAACACAATTATGGTCAGGTAAAATGCATTTTTCTAAATCAGTTATAGTTCTGATACAATTTCCAAATATGACTCTCTAGTCTCTGATTCCTTATATTTAATTCCCACCATTCTAGGCTCTGTCCAAGTGACTCCCCAAAAAATTGCCCTTCCTGTGGCCTGGACTGACATTAGCCAAAGCAAGGATGGTTGAGAACTTCATTGTTTTCATCTTGTCTTGCCTGTCATTTGATATCGAATATGTCCTTTACCTCCCTAGTCAGTCAATTTCCAAATCCTCTCATTTCTTTCTACACATCCTTTGAGGCTATTCCTTCTTTCCACCCCCCTGAAAATTTCATTTACAACTCCCCTTGTCAGTCAAAATGCTCTCATTACAAATATTTGTCATATTCATTACTTTGGTCAGGTTAAATATCATTCTTTTCTTTAGGAATAAGCAAATGTAGTGAGATTAAATCTCTTTTGAATCAATTTGGTTCTAATCTTACCTGCCCTACACTCAAATAAAGGAATCCTTGACATAATTTTCTCAATTCATCCATTTTAACTCATCTTTATGGCTTCCACAACACAGATGCTCACTGGGGTCAGGAGCCCAGTCAACCTTTCCCTGGTTTGAATACAGGGTCCCAAATCTGCTGCAAGGAGGACATGATTAAGAAACAGTGAAGACAGAGGGGGCCAAAGTCGACGAAACAAATTCCTATTGTACTCTCAAAAGTGTGTAGTACATTGATCTACACACCGTAGACACTTTTAAATACAATTGATTGGCTGAATACCCTAAGTGGAACTCCTCTCCAGCTTACAAAGTTCTTTGAGCTTTATTGATAGGCTTTCTATATGCTTCAAGCATTAAGGTATGCTTTCAATCTCCCTACTGGGGATTTGTAGGTAATCTTGCTCTTTCCATGGCGTAGCACAGCCTGGGAGTCAGAAGGTCATGGATTCTAATCCTAGCTCCACCACTTGCCTGCTGTGTGACTTTGTGCAAGTCACTTCACTTCTGTGTGCCTCAGTTACCTCATCTGTAAAATGGGGAAGGAGACTGTGAGCCCCATGTGGGAGAGGGACTGTGTCCAGCCCAATTTGCTTATATCCACCTTAGCACTTAGAAGAGCGTCTGGCACATAGTAGGCACTTAACAAATACCACCATTATTATTTCCAGGAAAACAACTAAGAATCTCAGCAATCTCCTCATTCATATTATCTCTCACATGGGGCATGTAATGCTTGGCTCCAGGGTCTAGAGTCCTAGCCTTCTGCATTCTGGGGTGGAAGCTATGACTCTCACATTTATCAATGGTCTCAGTTTACCAGCAATCACTTCATGGCATGTTGCAACATACCATTCATTGTTCACAAACCAACTGACATGAATTGAAATAATATCGATTTCAATTAATCAATCAATGACATTTACTGAGCACTTACTATGTGCAGAGCACTGTTCTAAGCACTTGGGAGAGTAAAATAAAACAGAATTGGCAGACTATGTTCCCTGCCCATAATGAGCTTACAGTCTAGAGGGGTCCTTACTAGTATTTTCTTTCCTCTTCTCTTACCATTGCCCTTAGGAGTGTTCCAAACCTCCTTCAGGTCAATGGGGACAGTGGGTGCTATATGCATCTCCTCTATCCCTACTGTACTCATTTCTTACTGCCTTCTTGCTTCTCTTGCATATGCTCTGTACTTAAGTCAAGAGAACAATCATACTCCCTTTTTGTTCTCATTCCCTTTCCCATCTGCCATCATCTGACACCTTGCAAAATTAGCAACTTAGTTGGGCATCTATACAGGTATATTTGGAAAGCACTGAAAATCAAATATAAAAAATGAAATAAATATGCTAACTAGCCTCATATAGTTAAACTGAGTTTTGATTAGACTTAGTTAAGCTTTTTTTTATCTAAACTTTTATCTACAAATCAGTATTCGAGGTTAAGGCACCAATTTGCTAACACAATTACAGATGATCAATGTCCTAACTTTTTTGGTCAGTAACAACAATAACTACAGATCTCAAATTTTTTTGCAAATTGCAAATTAGCATTATGTCTAAGCAGTCCTAATCTCTGCTGTGAAAAAGGGTAGGTTTTTGAAATGCAGAATATGCTTCAATGCATAAACAAACACTTAAAAATACATTTCATTGGTTCAATGAATCCTAACAACTTTTATCTATATTAGAGCAATAATTAGCTATCCAAACAGTAGTGGGAAGCTTTAACCTACTGGTCAGCAAATGTACACTGATTAGAACAACCAGGTTAACTTGGGATTCCACACATATTTCTGGGATGTAACAATTTCATTTCAAAGTAAACAAGTAAAAACTTCTGTGGAAAATTGAAGAATGATTTATTCTAGTGGTAACATTTGTGATGTGGGGTTCAACTGTTTGTTCTTCTGCACCATGTTTTCTCCAGAGAACATAAACAAGCTTTTAGCTAGGTTGCTGAGGGTATATTCTATAGTAGTTTGAAACTGAATTCAACTCTAGAAATAAGCCAATTTAAAGTCATGTGCATGTGCTCTTTTCTAATTAAGTAATACTAAAGGGAATAATACTATTGGAACTGATATAAAGAAAATAATAATGGAAAGCTCAACCAGTGATGGAAGTAAAATGTCTTTATTTCCCCACTCTTGCCTTCCCTCTGGCTCTTTCATTTATGGTTGTCCTTATACCCACTCTTGTTGCAAATATTTTTATGTTTGATTCCCTCTTTAGAGTGCAGTGCTTTCAGTGGCAGGGAGCTTGCCCCTTCTTTATTCTGTACTTTCCTAGTGCTCAATAAAATGCACCACAGCAAGTATTTGATCCATTAATACTACCACTTCTCTGATTAATTAACATGGAGAATACTAAAGAGGGCCCATTTTAGCCACACATACTGCCTTATAGTCTTAAATGAGCTTTTATTGAATATAAGAGAAGTAGCACAATATAGTGGAAAGAGCAGGGGCCTGGTAGACAGAAGACCTAGGTTCTAATCCCAGCTCTACAATTGGTGTGTATGTGACCTTGAGCAAGTCACTTAACTTCTCTGTGCCTGAGTTATCTCGTCTGTAAAATGGAGATTAAGACTTTGAGTACAGCAGCAGCCATTTGGGAGAAAACAATACAAATTAAACATACAGCCTTTAGAGGTCTAACAATCTAACAACTATAACAAGGAGAAATGCAGACAAAGTGCATATAGAAGAAGCCAGATGAAAATTAGAGGTATAATTAATAATAGCAAAAGCATTTGTATTTTCCAATTTAGTATTTTACATGTTAATTAACTATTTATCAATGGATAAATGAATTACATTTCCAAATATATGAAAGTAAGGGCAGCTGTTGGGAGGACATGACAAGGAATGGTAGAAATTAGCCAAGGAATGCCTCCTGAAGATGGTGGAATTTTAGGAGGACTTTGAAGAAGGGGAAATGCATGGTCATGAAGATTTGAGGTAGGAGGGAGTTTCAGAAGTGGGATAATAGTTGTCCATTTCTCTTCACATCAAGAAGAAACTCCTGATCACTGACTTTAAAGCACTGAATTAGCTCTTTCCCCCCTTTTTATCTTTGCTCCTCTCCATGCTACCCAGGCTTGAAATCTTCACTTCTTTCAAGCCAACCTACTCAATGTGCCTACAGTGAGGTCTGTTTTTAATGTTATTTGTTAAGCACTTACTATATGTCAAACACTGTTCTAAGTCAGACACAGTCTGGGACTAACAGTCTAAGTAGGAGGGACAGCAAGTATTCCCCACTTACAGTTGAATCTGAGGTACAGAGAAGTAAAGTGACTTGCCCAAAGTTAAACCGCAGACAAGTAGCCAAGCTGGGATTAGGTAGAAGACTACCTCCAGAAACTGCCTCCCTGAAGCTACCTCCCTCTTTACATCCAAGCAGAATCCTGCTACCCATCTTAATAATGATAGAGGTATTTGTTAAGTGCTTACTATGTGTCAAGCACTGTTCTAAATGCTGGCTTAGATATAATATAATCAAGTCAAACACACAGGTTTCACAGTTTAAGTAGGAGAGAGATCAGGTATTGAATCCCCTTTTTGCAGATAAGGAAACTGAAGCACAAAGAGTTTGAGTTTCTGGCCCAAGTCACATAACAGCAAGAGGCAAGACTGGGATTAGAATTCAGAACCTCTGGTACCCAGGCCCATGCTCTTCTACTAGTTCACACTGCTTCTCAGAGAAGATATTAATCAATCAATCTATCAGTGGTATTTATTGAGCATTTACTGTGTGCAGGGCACTGTACTATGGTTTTTGGTGGGGGTTAAATGTTATATGTTAAGTGCCTACTATACATTTGGCACTGTTCTAAAACCTGGGGTAGATACAAGCTAATTAGGTTGGACACTGTCCTTGTCCCACATAGGGCTCACAATCTTAATCTCCATTTTACAGATGAGATAACTGAGGCACAGAGAAGTGAAGTGACTTGCCTGAGGTCAGATAACAGATAAGTGGCACAGCCAGGATTAAAACACAGGTCCTTGTGACTCTCAGGCCCATGCTCTATCCACTAGGCAATGCTCCCTGCCCATCCCCCCTGCAATCTATAGGGGGAGACAACATTAAAATAAACTATGGATATTAAGATAAGTGTTATGGGGCTGAGATTGGGGGTGAGTATTAAGTGCTAAAAGCATACATATCCAAGTTCATAGGTAGAACAGAAGAGGGAGGGAGTAGGGGAAATGAAGGTTTAGTTGGGAAAAGTCTCTTGGAGCAGAAGATATTTTAATAGGGTTTTAAAGGTGGGAAGAGTGGTATGGTGATCTGTCATATGTGGAGGGGGTGGGAATTCCAGGCCAGAGGATGGACATAGGATAAGGGGTCAATGGCAAGATGGACAAGATGAAGTTGCAGTAATTGAGTAATTATGGCATCAGTATCCATTATGACCTCCCAACCTCCTATCTCTCCCCACTTCAGTCTATACTTCACTCTGCTGCCTGGATTATCTTTCTACAGAAAAGTTCTGGGTATGTCACCGCCCTCCTCAAAAATCTCCAGTGGTTTCCTATCAACCTCTGTATCAAGTAAAAACTCCTCAATATTGGCTTCAAAGCTCTCCATCACCTTGCCCCTCCCCCCCGCCCCCAACCTCCCTTCGCTCCTTCTACATCCCCAGCCTGTACACTCCACTCCTCTGGTGCTAACCTTCTCACTGTGCCTCATTCTCACCTGTCCCACCGCTGACCCCTGCCCCTCGTCCTACATCTGGCCTGGAATGCCCTCCCTTCTCTAATCTGCCGATCACACTTCCTCCCTTAAAAGCCCTATTGAAGGCTCACCTCCTCCAAGAGAGCTTCACAGGGACTCCTCTTTACCTCAGCTCCCCTCCCTGTCGCCCTGACTCACTCCCTTTGATATACCTCCACTCCCCACCCCACAGCACTTGTATATATGTAGATATCCATAATTATGTTCATTTATATTAATGGCTGTTTACCTGTTTTTATGTGTTTATATCTATAATTCTATTTGTATTGATGCTATTGACATCTGTTTACTTGTTTTGATGCCTGTCTCCCCTCTTCTAGACTGTAAGCCCTCTATGGGCAGGGATTGTCTCTCTTTATTGCTGAATTGTACTTTCCGAGCACTTAGTACAGTGCTCTGAAAACAGTAAGCGCTCAATAAATACGATTGAATAAGTGAATGAAAGTTGGCCAGATGAGCAAAGTATGTGGACTAGGTTGTAAGAAGAGATCTGCAAGGTAAAGTAGGAGGGGGAAAGCTGATTGAGTGCTTTAAAGCCGATAAGGAGTGTTAGATGCAGATATACAACTATTTAAGATATCCAAATATACAGAGATTTGCACATGGATACTTCAGATTTTTAATGGCAAGGAAAACCTGCATTTGTGTGTACCTGTGTTTGTGCACATGTATTTGTGATATTTGTTAAATGCTTACTATGTGCCAAGCAGTTTACTAAGCACTGGGCTAACCAGTGCTTATGTGATATGTGATAATCAGATCAGAAATAATCTTTTTCAGTGTGATAGCACTTTGGATGGAAATGAAAGAGTGGATTCTAGAGATGTTGAAACGATGCCATTTCCTACATACTTCATGTATGTTGCATAATAAACTGACTTTTACTCCAGAGAAGTAAAATGGATGTGTCAAATATGCCCTGACATTCAGGTAACCCTCTTCTACCACCCTGCTTCCTGGACTCTCCCATCCTGTCCAACCCACCCACTTTAAACTTTCTCCCATTTATATTCCCGTCACAGCTTTTAAAATTGTTTCCCTATTTCTCCAAGGCTTCCTTGCACCTTCCTCACTGTATGAGCCAATACTATAAAGGAGGCTAATGTTGTAAAAGTTAAACAGATGTATTTTAAAGCTGAAACAGGGTCCAATAGCTTGGTAATATTCTAAGTTCCAATTATTATAACTCAAACAATTTGCAGTTGAGACTACCTGCACTAGATAAGGGTCAGTATTTGCACAAAGGAAATCACTATCATAGCTCTATAATAGAACTTTGCCTTGCTAAATAGGGCTATCTCAAACTAAGAATATAATAACTCAGAAAGATATTAAAAACTATCTTCTTTAATTTTCAGAGTACCCAATATTTTCAATTTTTTAAGTATAAGATACAATCTGATTGCAGTGTAATAATTTTATTTTCCTGCAGTACAATGTTTGGTAGCATTTAGGGTATCAAACAAAAAAATTCAAGTGTTGTTTATAATTTTTATTGCTGGACATGTCGCTGAAAGTAGTGGCAAGACACATATTAATAAGCAGCAAAGAACTTATGGTTATTTTGCTGCACTACAATAAAATGATTAATATTGCAACTTAATGTACCTAGTGCAGTGAAATGAGGTAGTGGTAGCCCAGAACAGGTCTTTAGCAACTGAGGATAATCTAAGCACCAAAAATTTATGCTCTTTAATGGGAAAATGTTACTTAATAAATTACATTAATTTCTGTTCCTCCATTATCTCATGATTAGAGATTAGTGGAGCCCATGTGGCAACAGAGAAGAAATTAGAAGCATGTTCAAGCACAGATAAAATAGAGTACTGCTCAAAGAGTTAGGAGTTTTGAGTGCTCATTCCAATTCTTTCCCCAGTGAACTGGGTAACCGTGATTTAATTAATCAGTGTATTTTGCTTCTGGTGTACATTCCTGAAATCTTTGTATGGTACACAGTTGTGCTCAATATATACCAATAATTTGATAGTATAGACTGAAGAAATTCCATCTCAAAATTTACACATCCATCTTTACAATAGAGATAATATCTGTTTCTCTTGTCCTCTGATGCACAAAGGGTTAGTTTAGGAAGTTTTTAAACTCCTTGATGGCAAGGATCATCTCTAAGTGCTTAGTACAGTACTCTGCACACCAGTAAATGCTCAATAAATACCACTGATTTTTTTAAAAAAATCTCTATTGTACTCTCCCAACTTCTTAGTTCTACACTGTGCACATAATAGGTGTTCAGTAAATATGACTGACTGATTGATTGAGATCCTCAGTTCTATTGTCATAGAATTGCTCTTTATGAACCCAGTTTTTTTAAATCATTATTGTTTTTAGAAAGGGTTTGTGGGGTGACAGTATGCACTAACGTCTTCTCATGGACCTATGAAAGAGTCAAACAGAAGTGTCTAGGTAGTGGTGACTGTGTTCTGGAAATGCCCACAAAATACTACGTAAATGATTGTGAATAAATTATCAAAATAAACAGAAGGCTATTTATTATCTAGTAAATAGTTTGAAGAAACGAAGGCAAGGTGCCAATTTGTATTTGATAAGTTCTATAAACAACTCCAGATTTCCCCAGATGGTGTAGACATGCAATGCCAACACCAAATTCAGTTTTACAACAGAATTCTAACAATTTCTAACCGTTCTAGGAAAGCCAAATAAGTTAACCCAGCAAATAATAATGTTGGTATTCAAGAGTTAGCATGCCCAAAGTGCAGGGCTGAAGTTCCTTCAAAATTCAAACCACACTGAACATCTACAGATCAGTAGTTGTTCTCATATCTTACCTACCGCAGCAGTATTATCGGGGTCACATAAATGGCTTTCTCAACTTTAGATGGCAAAATAGCATTACCACCTGTGAAGTCTTGTAGTGCAGTCATTCCATCAGCAAAGTAATACCTGTAGTATTCTATCTTGGTCAGTGGTAACATGAGGACTGGATGATTATCACGGAGGCTAGGCATAGCTAGGCTATGGCTAATGTTGGGATACTCAAACAATATGTATGGGGAATATTGGAAGGAGCAGGAGAATGGGCTGGGGCAGGCTGTTCCAGGCAGTAACACATAAGGCAGGTACCAGGAGCCACACAATAATAAATCAAACACTAAAGGAGGATGGAAGTTACAAGGCAGTTACAAGGATAACAGCACCACAACAAAGAATAGATTATCCCATCACCTTCAAGAAAGCTACTGAGATTGGCAATATTCAAGAGTCAGGGAAACATTCCCCAGACCATCAGTCCAAAAGGGTCACATTATTGGACCCAACCATGAACCTTTTGCAAGAACTGCACAGGCTCCCAACCAGCGGAATCCCCCAAAACATACAGATACCCTGAGGAATGCCCTGGAACTTCCAGACTGATTTCAGAGGTGAGGAGGCCCACTTTCAGGGCAGAACCAGGGAGGGGCAAGGAGTGTTTGAAGGTATAAAAGGAGTTCAGGGGACAACGGTCTTTGCCCTGCAGGACAGAGTCCACTGTTCCCTGCACCAGTGCAAATATGAGCCAGTAAAGTGCACTTTGAATACCTCTTGTTATGCTGTCTCATTCTAAGATTGGTAATTATACCAGGACAACTGTTAAGTTCTCTCCCTTTTATGGGGACCCCTGTACATTTCTGATGGGAGGTGGTTATCAGCAATAACAATAATTTAATGTATTATTTCTGCTGCTGCTACAAGAAGAGTTGAAAGGAAACCGTGAATAAGTTGCATATGCTCTTTGTAGTTCATTTTCAAAACAGGGATAAAAATACTTATCTCCCAGGATTGCCTAAGGTGGAGTAGAAATAGAGGCAGCCCTTGCACATGTAAGTTTTTTTAAAAGTCTTTTTTTATTTTCCTGTTACTTGGGTAGCTTTCCTCCAGAAAGATTTGCAACCCACATGGATCCGAACAGTTATATATAATGCACTAAGCATAGGCGAGACTGTGAGACATTTATATTGGAGGGACAGATAAAATCTTTGAGTTCATCATGGGACTACAGCCACCCACAGAAAGTAGCATGGCTGAGTGAACAGAGCACAGACCTGAGAGTTAAAGGACCAGGGTTCTAATCCCAGCTCTGCCAGTTGCCTGTTGGGTGACCTTGGAAAAGTCACTTATCTTACCACAGTTTCCTGATCTGTAAAATGGGGATTCAAAACCTATTCTACCTGTGACTATGAGCCCATGTGGGACAGAGACTGTGTCCAATATGCTTTACTTCTGTCTACTCCAGCACTTTGAACAGTGCTTGACAATGAGTAAGTGCTTCACAAATATGATGATGGTGATGGTAATAATGATAATAATAATAGTATCAGAACTCCAAATGATATCATATGCATGTATGGCCCCAAGGATTTAACAGTCCTATCTGAGAGAGACTCCATATTGCAGAATGCATCATTCACAGAATTAGCTCATACCAAATGATGCCCATCCTCTTGGCTATCATCCACCCCAGAGTGTAAGTAATCCACCTGGATAAGCAGAGTCAGAAATAAGCTCAGAAATAAGCTGATATAAGGCAAATGTTAGCTCAAGTAATTTGGGTCTACAAATGACTGCCTGCAACGGGGTGCTAGACTATCAATCACTCATATTTATTGAGTACTTACTAAGTGCAGAACCCTGCACTAAGCCCTTGAGAGAGTACAAAATTACACATTTGGCAGACATGTTCCCTGCCTGCAAGGAACTTACAGTCTAGAGACTGTTGAGAGTTGATCCAGTGACCACTTGTGTTCCCGGGGTCCTCGTAGGCATAAAAGATATCATACAGATAATTATTCCTAAATAAATCTACTTGCAATATTATTCATTCAATCATATTAATTGAGCACTTACGATTAGACTGTAAGCCCATCAATGGGCAGGGATTGTCTCTATCTGTTACCGAATTGTACATTCCAAGTGCTTAGTACAGTGCTCTGCACATAGTAAGCACTCAATGAATACTACTGAATGAATGAATGAATATACAGAGCACTGTACTAAGCATTTGGGAAAGTACAACACAACAATAAACAGGCACATTCTCTGCCCACAGTGAGCTTACAGTCTATAGAGGAGAGGCAGACATCAATACAAATAAACAAATTACAGATATATACATAGGTGCTATGAGGCTGGGGGGGAAGAAAAAAGGGGGCAAGTCAGGGTGATGCAGAAGGAAATGGGAGAAGAGGAAAGAGGGAGCTTAGTCAGGGAAGGCCTCTTGGGGGAGATGTGCTTTCAAAGCCAGGGAGAGTAACTGTCAGATTTGAGGAGAGGTCGTTCCAGGCCAGAGGCAAGACGAGGGCCAGGGGTTAGTGGCAAGACATGCGAGACTGAGGCATAGTGAGAAGCTTAGGACTAGAGGAGTGAAGTGTGCAGACTGCACTATAGAATGAGAGTAGTGAGGTCAGGTAGGAGATGACAAGGTGGTAGAGTGCTTTAAAGCCAAGGGTCAGGGGTTTTTGTTTGCTGTGTAGTTGGATGGGCAACCATTGGGGTTTTCTGAGGAGCAGGGTGACATATCTTGAATGTTTTTGTAGAAAAATGATCCAGGCAGCAGAGTGAAGTATGGCCGGAGAGGGGAGACAGAAGGCTGGGAGGACAACTAGGAGGCTGATGCAGTATTCCAGGCGGGATAGGATGAGTGATTATATTAATGTGGTAGCAGTTTGGATGGAGAGGAAAGCACAGATTTTAGCAATGTTGTGAAGATAGGACCGACAGAATTTAGAGACAGATTGAATATGTGGGTTGAATAAGAGAGAGAGGAGTCAAGGGTAGCACCAAGGTTAGGGGCTTGTAAGACATGAAGGGTGGTGGAGCTGTCTACAGTGATGGGAAAGTGAATGGGAGGGCAGGGTTTGGATGGGAAGATAAGGAGTTCATCTTTGGACATGTTAAGCTTGAGGTGATTGGAGGACATCCCAGTAGAGATGTCTTGAAGACAACAGGAAATATGAGACTGCAGAGAGGGAGAAAGATCAGTGCTGGAGATATAGATGTGGGGAACATCCACAAAGAGGTGGTAGTTAAAGCCATGTGAGTGAATGGGTTCTCCAAGGGAGTGAGCGTAGATGGAGAATGGAAGGGGACCCAGAATTAAACCTTGAGGGAACCCCACAGTTAGGAGGTAGAAGGCAGAGGAGGAGCTAGCAAAGGAGACTGAGAATAAAGAGCCAGAGATATAAGGGGAGAACCAGGAGAGGACAGAGTCAAGAAAGCCTAGGTTGGATAACGTTTCCAGGATAAAGGGGTGGTCCACAGGGCCTAAGGCAGCTGGGAGGTCGAGGAGTTTTACGATGGAGTAGAGGCCATTGCATGTGGCAAGAAGGAGATCATTGGTGCCTTTTGAGAGGGTGGTGTTGGTGGAGTGAAGGAGACAGAACCCAGACTGGAGAGGGTGAAGGAAAGAAGTGGAGGAGAGGAATTTGAGACAGTAGGTGCAGATGACTCACTCAAGGAGTTTGGAGAGGAATGGTAAGAGGGAAATGGGAAATAACCGGAGGGAACTGTGGGATCAAGGGAGGGTATTTTTAGGATAGGGGAGACATGGGCAGTTTGAAAGCAGTGAGGAAGAAGCCACTGGGGAGCGAACAGTTGAAGATGTCTTTTAGGGAGCAAAGAAGAAAGGGGGAGAGAGTTTTGATAAGGTGTGAAGGAATGGGGTTGGATGCTGAGGTGGAGGGGGTGTCTTTTGGAAGGAAGCAGGAGATCTCCTCTAGATATACTGCTGGGAAGAATGGGAGAATTGAAGAGGGGGCCAGAATGTGGAGGGACTAGGAAGGGCAGGAGCAATTTTAAGGAGCTCACGACTGATAGCGGCAATTTTCTTAATACAGTAGGTAGCCAGGTCATTGAGGGCATGGGATGAGGGAGGCTGGGGACAGGCGGCCTGAAGAGGGAGTTAAATGACTGGAACAACTGTCAAGGGCAGTGGACATGAGTGTCTTGGAGCACAAGAGCAAAGGAGGTAGACTGTGCAGTTTATCCAAGGTTGTGGGTTAGTGGTACGATCGACAAAGTGTTAGGGGAGCGAGTGAGTTGAGTTCAGTTATAGAGGGTGGTGTTGAGAGCATCTATTTGGTCATCAAATAGAGGTATGGAAGCTAAGTGGGGCATTTTGAGTTGAGAAAATTGGATGGAGTCAAAAGATCAGAGGTCTCTGTTGGGGGTTAGTACAGATTTATGGGGAAGAGGTGTGTGGGAGGGGAGGCAAGTGATGAGATTATGGTTACACAGACAGATTTCAGAGTTGGTGAGGGTATAGATTTTGCAGTGGTAAGAGATGATGAGATGATTGAGTGTGTGTCCACGTTGGTGAGGGAGGTGGGGTGGAGCAGGAGGTCAGTGGAGTTGAGAGTAATAGAAGGCGGTCTGCAGAAGGGACATCAGGAACATCTATGTGGATATTGAAACCCCCAAGGATCAATGTGGGTATGGAGAAAGAGAGAAGGAATTTGAGAAAGGGATCAAAATGATTAAGGAAGTTGGAGCTGGGAGATTGGGAGTAGTAGATTATAGGTACTAGTATCTGGAGTGGGTGGTAGAGGCAGATGATATGGGCTTTAAAGGGAGGGGAAGAAAGGGGAGAGAACAGTTGAAGATGTCTTTTAGGGAGCAAAGAAGGAAGGGGGAGAGAGTTTTGATAAGGTGTGAAGGAATGTAGTTGGATGTACAGGTGGAGGGGGTGTCTTTTGAAAGGACGCAGGAGATCTCCTCTAGATATACTGCTGGGAAGAACAGAAGAGTTGAAAAGGGGGCCAGAAGATGGAGGGACTAGTGAGGGCAGGTGCAATTTTAAGGAGCTCACGCCTGATAGTGGCAATTTTTTTTTAATACAGTAGGTAGCCAGGTCATTGAGGGCATGGGATGAGGGAGGCGGGGGACAGGCGGCCTGAGGAAGGAGTTAAATGACTGGAACAACTGTCAAGGGCAGAGGGCAAAGGGTTAGGAGATAGGAGATGTGGCATGGTACAAAAGTGGCACTGGGGCATGAGAAGTAACCCAACACCTCCTCCTTTCCCAGTGAATCTGGGGTTGGGGCGGGGAGGGAAAGATGATGCCCCTTCTGGAGAGAGCAGCAGGGAATATGGTGTCATCTGGGGAGAGTCAGGTTTTAATGATGGCAAGGAGGAGTGACTGAATCAGGAACAGGTCAAGGATGAAGGGAAGCTTCCCCATGATGGAGCAGGGGTTCCACAGGCCACACTTGGCAGCTGTGGAGGGGGTAGTGGGGAAGGGAACAGCATGAGGGATGGGGAGGATTTGAATAGAAGTGAGTTGATGGGGGCAGGAGCAGTAGGAAGGGGACTAAGGGTGGTGCTGGGGCAGGGTGACAGGGAAGGAGTGGGGAGGAGGAGTGGGGGCAACACAAGGGGTGGGGAGGGGTTGGATGGTATGGGTCCATACCTCTATCCTACCCAGATCCTTGAACTCATTCACTCCCATGGCTTCAACTACCATCTCCATGCAGATGACACCTAAATCTATGTCTCCAGCCCTGATCTCTTTCCCTCTCTGCAGTCTCACACTTCCTCCTGCCTTCAAGATATCTCTATATGAATACTCAAACAGAAGTCCTTTTTTCCAACCTGTTTTTCCCCTGACTTTCCCATCACTTTAGAAGGCAACACCATCCTTCTCGTATCTCAAGTCCATAATCTGGGCATTATCCTCGACTCATCTCTCTCACTCAACCCACATATTCAATTTATCACTAAATCCTGACGATTCAACCTTCATAACATTGCTAACATTCAGACTTTTGCTATCCATCCAAAATTCTACTTCATTAATCCAAGCCTATCCTGTCCTGATTACTTTGTCAGCCTCCGTGCTGACCTTCCAGCCTATCTCTCCCCACTCCAGTCCATACTTCACTCTGCTGCCCAGATCACTCGTGTACAAAAATGTTCATTCATTCAGTTGTGTTTATTGAATGCAAAGCACTGTACTAAGAGCTTGACATGTTTAGGACATGTTTTCTCACTCCTCAAGAACCTCCAGTGGTCACCCATACACCTCCACATCAAGCAGAAACTCCTTACCTTAAAATTTAAAGCACTCAATCACTTTGCCCCTTTCTATCTTACCACACTATTCTTCTATTCTAACCCAGCCCACACACATCGCTCCTCTAATGCTAACCTTCTCACTGTATCTGACTCCTGTCTATCTTGCCACAACATCTCATTCCTTCCTCTGGCCTGAAATGCTCCTGCCTCTGGCTTGAAATGCCTTCCCTCTTTATAGCCAACAGACAGTTACTCTCCTCATCTTCAAATCCTTAAGGCACATCTCTTCCAAGAAGCTTCCCTGCAAAGTCCTCTTTTCCTTTACTTCCACTCCCTTCTGCATCACCCTGACTTGCTCCCTTCATTCGTCTTCTCTTCCAGTCCCACAGAATTTATCTACATATCTGTAATTTTATTTATATTAATGTCTGTTTTCCCATGTAGACTCTAATATACTTAGTGCTTAGTGCTTAATATACTGCCCTGCAAAGAGTGTGTGCTCCAAAAATACAATTTACTGATCGACGGACTGACTCTGGCTCTTCCTGAAACTGAAACTACTTCTATTTGGGGTTCCTCAGTAAGAGGGAATTCTAATCCCTATTCCCTCTGCTAATCCAAACCAGAGTTCAGAAGAGTCAGGTCAGGGGAGGGGTTGGAAGTGAGGCCCCTTTCCCACTCAAGACATCTCTAACAAATGACACAGGTGGGAGAGAGGGAGACCGCTGTAAGATATTCTTATGGGATGTCTTGGAACTCCACCTCCCACCCGTGCTGCAACATACTGGTCCTGAAGGCTGGATGACCTACTGGAACAGGAACTTTCAAAATTCCTTCTATGGGTCACCATTTTACACCAAGCAAATATGGCTTCTGCTTGTTGCAAACAACATGAAGGTGACTTGCAACTTGCAATAATAATAAAACTCAAATACCTTTGTCCCAACTATTCCCCTGTTCCTTTAGATAGCTCATTTTAATTCTTCCTGGAAATAAACTACTCTATCTACACTGCTCAGTGGAATTTCAATATGTGGCATTAATGAAGTAAAAAGGAAAAATGCTAATTTCCTCCAGACTCTCATGCCAGGGTGGTCCTGGGTAGTCATCTTTCTCTGCTGGGAGCACGTTGCCTGGAGCAATTTTAAAATTCCTATTTCCTTTTTCTTCCTCGTAGTGCCTAATGAACTCATATCAGGTCAGTATCAACTTAAATACATTAGAATCCTTCCTCAGACTTTTTTTGTGAACCAGATGTAAAAGGTAAAACTGTCACATCCCACAAAGCTGTCAGAAAAGCATTTCCTCTGAGATTTTCTATAGAAGAGGTTCCTTATCTTGAGGATATTCATTTGGGTGTCAAATTTTCCTATTAAAAACTCAAAGAAATAAAGGGACTAAAAATTGTATAGTTTGATCAAATAACGCAAAAAGGACTGACTGTCCTTGGAAAACTGAATGCAATGAAAAAAGCTTAATCATAAATTTCAGCAAAGAGGCTAATTATAGACCACAAAAAACATTAATCTCTTTTAATATTATTTATTAAGCCCTTACTAAGTGCGAGGCACTGTACTAAGCACTGGGGTAGATAAAAGCTAATCATTTGGACATAGTCCCTCTATCACATAGGCTTCACAATCTTAATCACCATTTTACAGATGAGGGAACTGCAGCACAGAGAAGTGAAGTGACTGGCCTAAGGTCACACAGCAGACAAGTGGTGGAGCCAGGTTTAGAACCCAGGTACCTCTGCCTCCCAAACCCATGCTCTATCCACTAAGCAACATCACAGGAACATTTCTAAAATAATTGTACTTACAAAAGGTACATTTTCTGTCTTTTTAAATTATCCATTCTCTCTCCTCTTTAGCAAAAAAAATTATCAAAAATAATATTAGTGATTACAAAAAGTAATTTTAGAACATTAATAGTAATTGTTTCTATTTAAACAATTCATTTATATCTACTCAGAAAAGTGAGAGGCTACTGGCATTAATCTTGGTTTGAGCCTTTCACCTCTACTGAACAATAACCTCCATAATCTCTTCACCTATAGGTTAGAGAACAGGGCAACATATAAACAGATGAATCCTCCCAGGGAATACTAGCAGCCATCCTTTCCAAGGCAACCACACTGGGATTGCCTCAAAGTGGGAATTTTACTAATTTGGTCTCATATCCTCTAGGGTTGAAAGAAAATCTCCAAGACTAATGCAAACACAGGTCAACCTAGGTATTCCAGGAGCATGGAATCTGTTGCCAACCTACTATCTTTAACAGCAACATAGCTTGAGGAAGTGGAAGTGATAGGCAGCATAAGGGAGAAGAATAGTCCTGGTGGGTCTGTTAATTAAAAAAAAAAAATGGTATTATGTTAAGCATTTACTTTGTGTCAAGCGTTGTTCTAAATGCTAGGGTAGATAAAAAATAATCAATCCCTATCCTACATGGGGCTTACAGTCCAAGTTAATTCTGAAATTAAAGTAAGACTTATTGAAGGGCAGGACCCTTCTTGGGTGGAGTCCAGGGGGTTCATAGTTGTGCAGGTAAATATTATTAGTGCTAGCTCCTTGTAGGCAGGGATCAGGTCTACCAACTCTATTATATTGGACTCTCTCAAGAACTTAGTACAGCATTGACACACAGTAAGCCCTCAATAAATACAGTTGATTATTTTAGTAGTATTGTATTGAATAAGCCCTTAGTGTGCGCAGAGCACTTACTAAGCACTAGGAAAGAATATTAGTACAGTTTTTTCCCAGGGAACAATTGCATGTTTCATTGAAAATGGACTTTCTTGAAAAACCAAAACGGTGATTTTGGAAGAACACACATATTGGTCATACATACAACACTTCAAAGTCTCCTGAAGGGAATCATATTCTAATGTGAAATAGGAGGCAGTGGAAATGCAGACTACTGAAAAAAAGTTTGCAACATCATTTTAACCTATTGCCAAATATTCATTTGTAGCAGTTTATGTAATCATGGCAAACTGTTGCAGGATGTGAAACTCTAACATTTATCTGAATCCCCCACATTGTGGTTTCCACCTCCTCAACACCATGGAAACGGCCCCCCTTTAATGTCACCAATACCCTCTTTCTTGACAGATCCATTGGCCATTACTCCATCCTAATCCTCCTTGACCTTTCTGCAGTCTTTGACACTGCGTATCACCCTCTTCCTTGTAAAACACTATCTAACCTTAGCTTCATTGACGCACTCCTGGTTCTCCACCTACCTCTCTGATCACTCCTCCTTCTCAGTCTCACTTTCACAGATTCCTTCTCTGCCTTCAAACCTCTAATTGTGTGGTTGCCTCAAGCCTCAAAGTCCCATTCTATTCTCCATCTATACTCACTCTCTTAGATAACACACATGCTTCCACGGTTTCAACTGCTACCTCTAAGTAGATGATTTCCGAATCTGCCTCTCATATCCTAGTCTCTTTCCTTCTCTGTAGTCTCACATTTCCTTCCGCCTTCAGGATTTCTTTATTTTGATGTCCCACCAACATCTCAAACTTAAACACACAAACAGAACTCCTTATCTTCCCCTCTAAACCCTGCCCTCCCACTGACTTTCCTAGCAGTGTAGGCAGCACCACTATCCTCCCTGTCTCACAAGTCCATGTCCTTGCCATTATCCTCGACTCAACTCTCTCATTCAACTCGAATATTCTGTCTATAACAATAATGATAATTGTGGCATTTATTAAGTGTGCCAGGCACTGTACTAAGCACTGGGGTAGATTCAAGATAATTGAGTTGGACACTGTCCCTGTCCCACATAGACTTCACAGTCTTTTTCCCTATTTTACAGATAAGGTTACTGAGGCACAGATAAGTTAAGTGGCTTACCCAAGGTCACACAGCAGGCAAGTGGCAGAGCCTGAATTAGAACCCAGGTCCTCTGACTCCCAGGCCCATGATCTTTCCATTAGGCTCGTTACTTCTCAAGTGCTGTTACTTCTACTTTCACAGCATCTCTAAAATGAGCTCTTTCTTCTCAAGCGAAACTGCTACCATGCTGATCCAAACACTCATCTTTTCCTGCCTTGACTACTGTATCAGCCTCCTCCCTGACCTCTCTGCATCCTATATCTCCCCTTTCCAATCCATACTTCACTCTGTGGACTGGATCTCTCAGTCCATATCTCTGCAATCCTCAAGGACCTGCAAGTGATTGCCCACAACCTCTACCTCAAACAGAAACTTCTCACCATAAGTTTTAAGACACTCAAATAGTTTTCTCCCTCCTACTTAACCTTGCTGATCTCCTACTAGAACCCAATCTGCACATTCTATCCCTTTAATACCAACCTATTCTCTGAACCTCAGTGTTGTCTATCGCACTACTGACTTTTTGTGCACATTCTCCCCTGGACCTAGAACTCCTTTCCCCTTGCTATCCAACAATCTACCACTCTCCCCTCCAAAAATCACAAGAGACCAAAAGGCCTTCCCAGAGTAAGCCCTTTATTTCCCCGCTCCACTCCATCCTGACTCAACTATAAACTTGGCTGTGTACCCCCTAGCACTTTGATACTTACCCCATAGTGCTTATGTAAATATTCTCTTGCCTGACTGCCTGACTGCTTGCTTTGTTGTCTGTCTCCCCCTTTTAGACTGTGAGCCCGTTGTTAGGCAGGGATTATCTCTATCTGTTGCCAAATTGTACATTCCAAGCGCTGAGTACAGTGCAGAGGCACAGTGCTGTATTCAATGAATACTACTGAATGGATGAATGAATTCTCTTACTCTATTTCCCCTATCTCTAATCTATTTAAATTTCTCTCTCAACTCTAGGACACTAAAACTTCTTATGGGCAGGAATTGAGCCTATCAGTTGTACTTTCTCAAGAGTGTAGTACTGTGCTCTATACAGAGAAAACTCTCAGTAAATACCTTTGACTGAATGACTTCAGAACAAATGGGCTCCTACAATTATAGTGCCTCTCTCACTTAATTTTTCAGTACTGAAAAAAACAAACTCCTAATCCAAGGCTATTTTTATCTTCCAATTTAGTTCAATTGAAACATGATCACACATCTTCAAATAAAATTAGAAATGAAATAAAATGATTAATATGGCTTTTCCAGAAGTGAATAGGAAAATTAGAAGACAATGTCATTAGGTTCAAAAATTAGCATGAAAACCATTTCTGCAATTTTCATCAAAGTCAGCATGAGCCCTTTAAAACCACAGGTCTTTGTTGCCAGGTACAGTGACAGAGGTACAGTTAGAAATCTTTTTACAACACTGGTTAGCAGGCTAATTTAACAAAACTGGTTCAGAAACAATCCACTGTGTAAGTCAGAGGGTGAAGATCAGACATTTGACCAATACACTGAGGCACTGTCATCCTCTTTGGGTTCTACTCTGAAATATGTACCCTGCTTGCTTCTTTTAAGGTGGAAAAAGACTTATAGGTTTCAATCTGACAATACCTGTTGTAAGCATCCCACCTCCCCATTCCCTGGAAGGTTGCTGACTTTCAGGCCTCCTGAACTCCTCTTCAGGGGTGACTGCAAAATCAGGTCACAACATGGCAGACACAGAATACCTCCACCATTTTAAATGACCAAAAATCCACAGCACAACACTGAATTTTGGGTCACTCACTGGGTTAAAGGAAGAGGAATCATACTGCTTAGTACTTTCCCTGCTCTAAACACTGATGGTATGCTGATTAACGACTTGATGGAGGTGGAATTTAACCTATATTTAACCTATATTCACTTACTGTTTACAGTGACCATTTCCTGCCACTTATTTTCTTTGTTTGCCCCTTTTGTCCCCTCCCACTCTTCTTACTATGAAAAAGATAGCAATGTTCAAGTTCCAAGTTGCATAGATGATTCATTGAGCTCTTTAGAGAAATTGCAGGAGGCGAATAAATAAATAAATATTTGAAGAGCTTCATAGAACTTGTGGTTCTGCTCTGTCAGGGGTCATAAATTGAACAGGCTCAGAAAATAACCACCTCAAAGGGAACCATGACCAGCAGTATTATAAATATGCAAGGCTCAAGTCAGTAATCATTTGATCTCCCTTCACCTGGGTTTAGTATCACAAGTCTCGTGTTCCTTTTTTATTAAAACGGCTCCTTTTGTGCAAAATGCACAGACACTCTCATTAGCAGTGGCTGTGTGTTAGAAAGCTTTTCTCAGTGCAATAGTTTTAGAACAACTGACACTGGGAAAAAAAATCATCCATCTCTTTCTGAAGAAGTGAGTTTATTATCTACCACATTTCTCTTGAAAGTCAAGATCACAATTTATGTGCTTTGGGCCTTAAAAACTTTTGTCCTTCTAACTCCACCCTGGTGCATTAAATTCTTCAAGTTAAGATATGTACATATATTTATGCTATGTAAATTTACTCTATTAGTGTTACTGTACCCTGTAGGCATAGGTATAATGTACAGGTAAGAAAATGTCCATTTTGGAAGATGACACACTACAACAGTGAGACCTGAACAATGGCTACAGATGTGATAAAATAAAAATTATTGTAATCTGGAGGTTGACCTGGCACTTGATATCATTTTAACAGAGGCTAGATGGTACCAGAGTGTTTTATTCTTTAAAGACACTAAAAATATTCAAAATGAATAAAACTCATGGGCATACTGAGAAATAATAATAATAATGTTGGTATTTTTTAAGTGCTTAATATGTGCAGAGCACTGTTCTAAATGCTGGGGTAGATACAGGGTAGTGAGGTTGTCCCACATGAGGCTCACAGTTAATCCCCATTTTACAGATGAGGTAACTGAGGCACAGTGAAGTGACTTGCCCACAGTCAAACAGCTGACAAGTGGCAGAGCTGGGATTCAAACCCATGACCTCTGACTCCCAAGCCCAGGCTCTTTCCACTGAGCCATGCTGCTCTGCTTCTCTAATATATATATGATATATATATATATCACCTGTTACAGATATACAGCTATCCTTTGAACTCAAAGACAGCCCGAGAAATTCACCGAATCAATCGTTTTTACTGAACATTTACTGTAGGCAGAGAAGTGTAGGCACTTACTGTAGGCAGAGAAGTGTAGGAAGTGCTTTGAAGGGTATGATATAACAACATAACAGAGTTGGCAGACACGTTCTCTGGCCACAAAGAACTTGCAGTTCATAGGTGCAGGTTTGACTGGAAAGGTCAATTCGGGGCCCAGAGTCCTGGGAGCTGTGTGCACGTACGTTGCGCTGCCATCTTTGTTGCTTGCAGCTCTTAGCACTCTTTTCATCTTTGTCCTCTTGTTGTCCTGATTCCTATGGCCTTGAGAGCCAAGTTCTAGAAATACGTCCCTTCCATAAGTATTTAATTACAGGGCTATATATTTCAACGCAGAGGACCAATCTTTTCATCCAGGGGTTTCTGGACCCAATTACTCAAAAGTGCAATGACTGAGAAGCTGATCAGAAAGATCATCTAGATCAGCATTTCACATCTGCACCACAGACAAGATTGCTGCTCTCAATTTTCCAGGTCCCATCATCTGGATGGGAGGTCACTCTTTTCCCATCAATCCATCAGTTGATCAAAAGAATTTGTTGAGTGCTTATTCTGGGCAGAGCACTGTACTTAGTCCTTGGAAGAGTACAATAGAGTTAATAGACATGATCCCAGCCTGCAAGGAGCTTACAATTTTACAAGATAAGGAGACACTAATGTAAATTACAGATAGGGGCTTCCCTTTAAAACAAAGTGTAAAATTAGATAAACATGAGCAGTAGCAAGGAAGAAACTGGTCCAAGGCTAATTAATGCAAACCCTGCAGGAGAAAAGTGCTACAGTTTAGTTTAAATGGGATGGCTGCAACTCAGGGTCTAGTTGTCTGTGAGTGTTGTTGGGCAGAACTGAACATCCTAGTCAGCTCTTGACACATAAACCTTACCCTGCAGGTCCCCTGGGAGCTTAATCATAGTGCTTTGAATGCACAGAGTCAATAATCCAGCATTATGGATATTTTAATTGCAATACATTTGATGATCTCCTCTTTATATCTTTTCTCCAATAAATATAACATTCTCCCTGTCAGGTTTTCAAATTTCAATCATTAAATCAATCATTTTATGCTGTCCTTTGCAGCAGCTGTCTCAGAGTGATTCACAGAATGCAGTGCTGGAAAAGTTTCACACCCACCCTAATTTGATAATGGAGAAAATTGGATTTCCAAAGCAATGAGATCAAAGAATTTGCACAAGTTCTGATTGATATTTCCACAGTATTTGCGGATCTGACAAGTTCACACCATACATCAAAGTTCAGGCTATGTCTATTGTGTGTGCCAAATCTTCCATGAAATTAGCTTAGCTTCCTTTTTAAATTAGCAGTTTGATATATTAGAAACTCATGGTTTTGAAAGGTAAAGTTTAACTAGTGATCAGATTTCTCTCAGAAAAGGAATGCACACACACACACACACACACACACACACACATACACCTGTCCTCTGTGTTCAAAGAAGATTCCACAGTCAGAGAAATTCATCTTTGGGTGCACACATGGCTGAAAAGGGCAATATAGGATCCACAGGTCTGATCATCCTTGGGTGCACACATGGCTGAAAAGGGCAATATAGGGTCCACAGGTCTGATCATACTGTGCACACACAAAAACTGTTCTTTGTTGTGCTGTTACATTTGTTCTTTGCAGCTTCTGGCACTGTTTTCATTTTTGCTTCCTCCTTTCAGGATTTTTCAGAAACTTCTGCAAAAGAGCTGATCCTTTCTAGCAGTGTGCCATGCTATTCTAGTGACAGCAAATTATTTCCAGTTTTCATCTAAGACCATTTTCTGATTTTTTTAATGATATTTGTAAAGAGCTTATTATGTGACAGGACACTGTACTAAACTCTAGGCTGGATACAAAGTTGGACACAATCCATGTCCCACAAGGGGCTCAAAGTCTTAATCCCTATTTTACGGATGTAAATGAGGCACAAAGAAATGAAGTGACTTTCCCTACATCACGCAGGAGACGTGGCACAGCCAGAATTGGAACCCAGGTCCCTCTAACTTCAGAGCAGAGGCTGAGTCAGGAGATACAAATTCTAATCCAAGCTTGCTATGTGACCCTGGGAAAATAACAACCTCTCTGCACCTCAGTTTCCTCATCTCTAAAATAGGGATAAGGTACTGCTCACCCTATCTCTTAGACTGTGATCTCTGTGTGGGATAGGGACTCATGATCTTATTAGTTATATCAACCCAGGGTTT
Source organism: Ornithorhynchus anatinus (assembly GCF_004115215.2). Taxonomy (NCBI): domain Eukaryota; kingdom Metazoa; phylum Chordata; class Mammalia; order Monotremata; family Ornithorhynchidae; genus Ornithorhynchus; species Ornithorhynchus anatinus. Next base: position 75,362,825 of record NC_041728.1, on the reverse strand, counting down.
ATCCCACTGCTTGGTAACTGGTACAACTTAAAAAATATAATAACTTTTACTGTATCCATAAAGAGTGCCCCTATCCTCCTTGGCTTTTAATTTCCCAGTGTCAACTCACCATGTGACGGTTGGTTGGATATCCTGCCCATTTTCCTCACAAATCCATCCAGTGCAGCTTTGCTGAGGTGAGCATAGTTTCAATACTTGAAGACTTAATTGTTTAGGATCCTGTCTGTACTTGTCTATGAATGTAACCCACAAAGTCATTCAATCATGTTTATTGAGCAAATACTTTGTGCAATGCAAGGTATTAAGCACTTGGGAGAGTAAAATATAGTAACAGACACACTCATGTCCACAACGAGCTCACTGAGGCAATTGGTCAAGCAGTTGGAAGAACACAAACTGTTACCCTCCCCCTCTAAGTATTCTGGATCACCACACTCTCTACCTTCAAAGCATTATTTAGGTCACATCTCCTCCAAAGGTCCTTCACTGAATAAGCCCTCTTTTTCCCTGACTCCTTCTCCCATCTGTGTTGCCTATGCATTTGGATCTGTACCCTTTGGGCATACGGTATTCACTCCACCCTCAACCTCCCACAGAACTTTAAATGATCTTTAAATTGTAGATTATAAATTATTTATATTAATGTTTGTCTTCCCCTCTAGACTGTAAGCTCACTGTGGGCAGGTAACAGATCTGTTACTCTATTTTCTTGTACCCTCCCAGTTGCTTAGTACAGTGGTCAACAAAAAGTGCTCAAAAAATATTATTGAATGATTGACATTGAGCAGCATGGCTTAGTGGAAAGAGCCTGGGCTTGGGAATCAGAGGTCATAGGTTCTAATCCCGGTTCTGCCACTTGTCAGCTATGTGATTTTGGGCAAGTCACTTCACTTCTCTGGGCCTCAGTTACCTCATCTATAAAATGGGGATTAAGACTGTGAGCCCCACGTGGGACAATAATTACCTTGTCTCTACCCCAGCGCTTAGAAAAGTGTTTGGCACATAGTAAGCACTTAACAAATACCATCATCATTATTATTAGAAAGAGCCTTGTTCTGGAAATGAACAGCCTTGGTTTTATTTAGTCCTGGCTCTGCCTAGAGCTGACTAACTTAGAAGATGACTACACATGCACTTCACAGGTTGCTGAACCCCTGCCTACCTATCTACTCACTCATGCTACCCATGTCCCAGACGGTACATGGATGCCTGGTATGAGTGTGTGCATATCTTTGCGCAAGCCACTAGCACTATAATCAATTCTGCTGCAGGGGTTCTTGGTCCTGAAGTCTCAGTCTTGTCAGGCTTGTCAGTAGTTCCTTGTGGGAAATGCCACAATTATCAACTGTTGCTATCTGCTTCCAATAGTCCAACAGCCCTACTGAAACACCCTTATATACTGTTCAAGAGCAAAGGTGGAGATCCTGAAGACCTTCCTAGACTAAACCCTCATTTTCCCTACTTCCCTAGCCTTTCTGTGTCACTTCTAGATCTGTCCTCTATAGGCACTTGCTATTCATCCCAACCTCAGACCCACAGTATTTTTGTACATAGCTGTAATGTATTTTAATATCTGTCCCCTTCACTAGACTGTAAGCGCCTTTTGGGCAGGGAACATGTCTGTCAACTCTGTAATACTATACTCTCCCAAGCCCTTAGTACAGTGTTCTGCACACAGTAAACACTCAATAAATATGATTGATTTAACGACTGAGACTTTAGTGTCTGTGTGAGTGAAACAGGCTGATATGAGACCAAAAATTCCTACCACATAAGGCACTTGCAAATATTGTCCTTTATTGCACTGTTGCATTTGCTATTCAGTTTGTGGTTCCATTTTCTGTTTCTGTCTCTTGGTGCCAAACCCCTTTAAGTATCTTTTATAAGATAATCATCCTTAAGAAGAAGAAGAAGAAGGAGCACAACTCAATCTGCCAAAGGCAGATCAGCCTGGTATACAGCAATTATAAATAGATTGCAGAATACCAGACTGATCTGCCTTCTGCTCCTTCTCTCAACTATATACAGCCATGCTTCATCATTTAAGGTTTCATCATATCAGCATTCGTTCTGTCCTGTTCATTCAAGGTTTCCCTTTTCAGCTCATCATAAAACAGCTGTTTGGATATGCTGTTTTGTCCATTCTACTCATTTGGCCTGTGCAGCAGTGGTGTGATACCATGAGCATTGTGCTAATATTAGTGGACTGACTGCTTTGTAGGTCTTATTACTTATTATGCTGTCTTGCCTCTGTCTGTAAAGTATGGCATATAGGGGTTTTGTTGAAACTGTTCTAGAAATTGAACGTGGAGCTGGTCAATCTAGGTCTCACAGCCATGTAGAATATTGAATATTAGAAATAACATATGCATTTCAGCTTGGTTTAAAACTTGTTCCCAAGTTGGCACCACCTCTGTATTTTAATCTCCCAAATGATAATAACAATAATGACATAATAGGATTAATGAAATGCTTACTATGTGTCAACCCCTATACTAAGCACTGAGGTAGATATGAACAATCAGATCAAACATATTCCCTGTCCCACATGGGGCCCACAGTCTAAGTAGGAGGGAGTACAGATACTGAATCCTCATTTTACAGATGAGGAAAGAGGCATAGAGTAGTTTAGTGACTTACACAAGATCAAAAAGTAGATGAGTGGTGGAGCCGGGAAGAGAACCCAGATCTTCTGACTCCCAGGCCTATGCTCTTTCCACTAGGCCACATTGGTATCAATGGGGGATATTTGCCTTCTTGATTTGGCTTTGTACTTTCCAGTCTATCCTGGCACACTACATGGATAGTGTCCGACTGAAGTAGCATAATTCTGAAAGAGAATTCAGCTCTATGTCACCAATGGCTACTCATGGGTTGGGTTTAGGGATTGCCAAGGTAATTGCCAGTTCATCATGCTTTGCTGATTTTTCCAGGTGGGTCATAATAATCAGTATATCTAGTTGAATATATAACAATTAAGGTGTGATCTCCCTAAAATCCCCCCTACTCATCTCTAGTCCTTCCCTTCTCCTAGTACTCTAACCCATCTTTCTCAGAAGTATCTTGAGAGGAGATCTTCTGCCTCCTTTCACAATCTGCTCCTTCTTCCTGAGCATTTGAACCCATCCCATTATACCTTTTCAAAATCTTGCCTCCACACCATGATCTCAAAGGGCTCACTTTCCAATGGCTTTCAAACAGTCCCATTTATCCCTGAATCTAAAATCCCCTCCCTTGATGCCACCGCATCCTCCAGTTATCACCCCATTTCCTCCTTCCATTAATTTTCAAACTCTTTAAGTGGGTTTTTTAAACCTGCGGCCTCTATTTCCTCTCCTCCAATTGCCTCCTTGACCAAATACAATGGCCTCTCTACTCTATCCAAATCCTCCTTGACTTCTCAGCTGCCTTCAACACTGGACCACTTTTCCTTGAAACATTATCTAAGCTTGGATTCACTGACACTGGTCTTTCCAAAATCTCCTCGTAGCTCTCTGGCCTATCTGCCTCAGTTTACTTTTCAGACTCTTCCTCTCACCCCCTAACTGTAGGAGTACCTCAGGGATCAGTGCTTGGTCCCCTTCTATTCTCCATCACCCACACAGTTATGGAGAACTCATTCACTTCCATTCAACTACCATTTCCAAGTGAATTATTCCTCTCCAGTTCTGAAGATATCCCTCTTCTGCAGTTTCACATTTCCTTCTGCCTTCAGCACATCTCTAAATGGATATCCCATCCACACCAAAACTGATTATGTCCAAAAAAAAAATCATCTTTCCACCCAATCCCTGTCCTTCCTGTGACTTTCACGTCACAGTGGACAACCCCACCATCCTTCTTGTCTCAAAAGTCCATAACCTTGGCATTATCCTTTACTCACATTCAATTCATATATTCACTCTATCCCCGATAATAACAATAGTAATAATGGTATTTGTTACACGCTTACTTTGTGCCAGACACTGAGCTAAGCACTAAGATGGATACAAGCAAAACAAGTTAGACACAGTCTAAATTGTCTAGAATGTGGGGTTCACATTCTCAATCCTCATTTTCTAGATGAGGGAACTGAGGCACAGAGAAGAGAAATGACTTGCCCATTCATCCTTTTAGTCCCTCATTTGACTCTAGGCTCTAGACTGCTGGTGGTAGAAGGGGAACACCTAGAGCTGTGTTGGTACCCCAGAGCTGAATGTTGGACCTTTGACCCCAAATCAAACATTTGATCTTGTCCTACAGGGCCCTGCATGCAATCTGAAATCTGGAAACTGATTCTTGGATGTGGTGTTCATTCCCTCCCTGGATTCTCCTTGTAACCCAGTGGGATGGGGACTTTGGGGTCTGTGATCAGCAGGTGGGAGAGAGGATGTTAAATTGCAGTATGCACCATACACCCTACAAATGTATATTACTTCATACTCTAGCTCCTCTCAGCCAATCATATCATTGGGAAGCTGTCTCTCTGTCTCTATGAGACCAAAAGGGGTCATTCAAAAAGATGGAGGATAGTGAGCATGTGACCAAAGGGAAAGTGAATAAAATATACTTTTATTGCAGTCTAAAATTTGAAATTATGGATAGCATGCAGAGTCTGTTGTGTAACCCTCATAAGAGTCAAATCTAGGGTCTTGCAACCAGGAATTTTATAAATTTGATAATGAAAATGTTTTTGGTGATGATGATGGTGTCTTTAAGTGTGGAAGTAAATCAAAAGTGGAATACATATTAAAACTTGGATTTCCTATACTGTGAAAGGAAACTAATGAAGGGTTTTCATTCTTCTTACTAGGGACACAAATTCTCTTCCATTTGTGATCAATAATCCAGGGGTGGCTCTTTAAAGCCTATCATGTGACCTCTGAGGAATCGGGGACTGAGAAGGGCTGAAGGGTAAATGGAGTGAACAAAGCAATGATCCAAGGAGCCCCCTTTGGCCCACTTGACATGCTTGAGAGCTCACAGGGAGTTTCAGGTGAACAGGCCAGAGACAGCGGAACACTCTCAAGAGGTCAAATAGATAAGAAAAATGGAGCTGTCTGATTTCTCTTCTGAAAGAAAAAACAGGGACTGTGGAAAGGGAATAGAAGCTTTCTAAGACATTCCAGAGAGACATGCTAAGATACTGTTTCAATAAAGGTGCTGCATTCAACCATTCATGGTAATGCCTTCTTTTTATGTAGCCAGGGAAAGTAGTTAATGCACACATTATAATAAACTGCTTCTACCTGCCTGCAGACCAAATCTTGTGGAAGGAAACCCACCCTAGTCTAGAAGGACTGGATAACAGGCAAGAGAGAAGGGGTCCCAGGACCTTAACCTTAGCCAGGCAAATAGATGCAGAGCAGTCAGCCAAATTCATATAAGGCCATTATTTTAGAGGAATAACCTGGAGATAGGGAGAACTGATGGGATATAAGGTTGGGCTTTTTCCCAGGATAGACAGTCTGCCAGTAGTCTCCATATGGCAATAAATCCTACTTTTTTGAACCATGGGCTCCTCTTCCTGTTCTAGGGAAGGGCCCACTGGGGGTTTGGGCTAACATTTTTGTGTGGCATCCATACAAGATTTTTTTTGGTAGCTGAGAGTGCAAGCAAGCACACAATATAGTAGTGCAATTCACCCAACAGGGACTCCATAGAAGGTTTAGAAGGAGAAGAAGGAGTGGGAAGTATTGAAATCGGAGAGAAGAAAAAGGAGAGGAAGAGGAAGAAGCAGAGGAAGAGAAAGAGGAGGAAGATGAGGGGGGGAGGAAGAGGAGGACAAAGAGAAGGAGGAAAGCAAAGAAGAAAAGGACACTACTGTTAAATGTTAAACCTACCATCGCATAGAAACTTTCCAGGTAGGCTTTCCCTCACAAAGTAGTTCTCGCACTGTGATAAACATATAGGATCATGACCTAAATCACCCTTGATGCTTTGGGAGTTCCACTGGGAGTAGTAATACATCAATCAGTAGCATTTATTGATCACCTACTGTGGGAGAGGAAAGTAGTGTTTGCCATAATCTCTGCCCTTAAGGATTTTACAGCCTCGCAGGGGAGACTGAGATTAAACTCTGTTTCAAGTAGGGGGAAGCAACAGACCATAAAAATATTTACATGATTGCTACCCAGGGTTGGGGTGGGAGAGAGAGTAAGCACCGAAGTGCTTAGGTGGCACATGGGGCTGAAGGGCAGTAGGCGGTTGGCATTTGTCCTAGAGTGAGGCCCAGGGTTATAAAATGTAAAAGACATCAATAATGCTTAATCTGCATCCCAGGCAAGTGTACCTTTCCACTCTCCTATCACGAATGAAATGCCACCTCCTATCCGGGAGGTTTGAGGGTGCAGTGCTTTGAAGCACAATGGGTGGAAGCCACCCAGGGCAGGAGGGGAGAAAAGCACAAAGACAATTCACTCATCAAGGCCCTGTTTCATCCATCAATAGCCCTACTTGGACCAACCTAGCCTACTTGGACCTTCTAAAGGTTTTTCTGTTTTTTTTGAGTATTTGATTTAAACTCTTTCTGCTATAGCTCCAAGCCACTGAGTCATGTTCCACCTTTATCATCTAATTCAGTAAATGGTCTTTATCTGCTTTCTAACCTCCCTTTATGGACTCACTGACAGTTATCATGCTTCCCCTAAAGTCATGCTTCTCTGTCTGAACAAACCCTGCTCCTTTGACCTTTCTTCACATTTTAAAACTTTCATGGATTTTACTGCATTACTTCAGATTCTGTAGTTTATCTGAATCTTTATTTCCGCCTAACCCAAGGTTATCAGAAATGCACCTGAGAACTTTTTACTGGAAAAAAAAGCTCAAATGCTCAGTAATTGAGAAGACATGTGATGTCAGGTCAGAACAATGTCATGAGATCAAAAATTTTTGAAGCTTAAATAACAGTAAATGGAGGGAGATGATGATTTCATTTTACTTTTGGTCAGTTTTAGTACAGGGAGATCAGTACCCTAGGCAAGCTTGCAGCCTGGGACAATGTTCTTCCAATTGGAGAAATGGTACGAGTGGCCTTGTTGTCAGACCAGCCCTTTTGAAGAAGGCATTGCTCTGACTGAATGGAATAGGGGCTTGCAAAAGGTCCCTTCAAGATTGGCTGTTTCACCAAACTTGAAACTGGCTCACCAGAAGTCTGTGCCAGGTTAGTTTGAGTCTTGCATTGCTAGGGCTAATAGAAAATGAAAGAATAAGAAAAGAGCCAGTGCATTAAGGAATATCTGAGCCCTCAGTGACCATGCAAGCAGTCATTCTTAAAGATCAGCACTGAATAATTGGCCAGAAATGGTGAGGATGATGATGATGATGATAGTATTTAAGTGCTTACTATGTGCCAAGCACAGTTCTAAGCAGTGGGGTAGATACAAGGTAATCAGGTGGCCCCATGTGGGGCTCACAATCTTAATCCCCATTTTACAGATGAGGAAACTGAGACACAGAGAAGTTAACTAACTTGCCCAAAGTCACACAGCTGACAAGTGGCAGAGCCGGAATTAGAACCCACAACATTTGGCTCCCAAGTCCATGGTCTTGCTAGTAAGCCACACTGTGGCATTAAGTGAAACTAGACTACCCTGATGAAGGACAGCTTGTGGACTAGATTAAATTCATTCATTCAATTCATTCAATTGTATTTATTAAGTGCTTACTGTGTGCAGAGCACTGTACTAAGTGCTTGGGAAAGTACAACACAACAATAAAGAGTAACAATTCCTGGCCACAGTGAGCTCATAGTCTGGGAGGTGGAGGGGGGAGATGACAGACATCAATATAAATAGACATCAATGTAAATAAAATTACAGCTATATACTTAAGTGCTGTGGGGCTGGGAGAGGTGGGAAAAGCAAAGGGAGCAAGTCAGGGTGATGCAGAAGGGAGTGGGAGATGAAGAAAAATGGGGCTTAGTCTGGGAAGGCCTCTTGGAAGAGATGTACCTTCAGTGAGGATTTTAATTGGGGAGAGTAACTGTCTGGTGAATTTGAGGAGGGAGGGCGTTCCAGGCCAGAGGTAGGATGTGGCCAGGGACTGGCAGCGAGACTGAAGCAGAGTGAGAAGGTGCCAAGTGTGCAGACTGGAATATAAATGGAGAGAAGTGAGGTAGGAAGGGCAAGGTGATAGACAGCTTTAAAGCCAATGATGAGTAGTTTTTGTTTGATACTGACGTGGATAGGCAACCACTGAAGGTTTTTAAGGAGGGGGTTGACATATCCTGAATGTTTCTAAAGAAAGATGATCAGGCAGCAGAGTGACGTATGGACTGGTGTGTGGAGAGGCAGGAGTTTGGAAGGTCAGCAAGGATGGTGAGGCAGTAATCTCAGCGGGATAGGATGAATGATTGTATTAACATGTATTGTATCAAATGTCTTCTTCAGAGGTTTCCAATCTGTAGTATGACAACAGGTAAGTGTGGGATTAACAATCAGGCATTATTTATTTAATCTCTCTACAGAGGCATAATTAACCAACTAATGGCCCCATAGTTGCCTCTAGGGGAAAAGGGTTGAGCTACCATTGTCTGTGCCCAGGACTGAACACCAAAAAAAACTGCACCTTGGGAAAGAAAAATTTCAGAAGGATCTGGATGGACTCATTATAGCCCAAAATCTGACAAGCAGATTATTAGGGGAGATTTAGCACCCCTATTTTCCATTGTCAATCAACAATAATAATAATAATGTTGGTATTTGTTAAGCGCTTACTATGTGCAGAGCACTGTTCTAAGCGCTGGGGTAGATACAGGGTAATGAGGTTGTCCCACGTGAGGCTCACAGTCTTAATCCCCATTTGACAGATGAGGTAACTGAGGCACAGAGAAGTTAAGTGATTTGGCCATAGTCACACAGCTGACAAGTGGTAGATCTGGGATTCGAACCCATGGCCTCTACTCCGAAGCCCAGGATCTTTCCATTGAGCAATGCTGCTTCCTAATGATTGATCAATGGCATCCTCTGGACTAAGCTTTAACTGTATTATTTTTTATGATATTTAAGCCCTTACTATGTGCCAGGCACTGTACTAAGCATTGGGGTAGATTCAAGCTAATCAGGTTGGAAACAGTCCATTTACCACATGGGTCCCCAGTATTAATCCCCATTTCACAATGAGATAACTGAGGTACAGAGAAGTGAAGTAACTTGGCAAGTCACTTACCTTCTTATTGCCTCAGTTACCTGTCTATAAAATGTGGATTAATACTGTGAGACTCAGGAGTGCCTGCATTTAATAAATACCATTAAAAAAATGTATTAAAAAAGCATAAACATAGGAATGAACTGTAGGATTCTGTCTTGCATTTTTGTTTATCCCCAATCATTAAAAAAAAGCATAGTTTTCTTTTCCTCATAGACAGAAGGGTGTTTTTGTCTATTTTAAAAAAAAGTTTACCTGGCTGAACTTCTCTGCCTAGTGGAGCTCTTCAATTGGCCTGACACTAGAATCTGGTTAATGAAATCTAAAATAGCCTTGCTTTCCTCCTTACTTCCCTAAAAATATGCATTAGAAATCTGGCAGAGACGTCTGTCAAATTGAACTATTGAACTCCGAGTGGTAAAAGTCCCTCCCCAGGCAAGAGATTTAAATCATTTTCAAAGTTAATTTCCTGCTCCCAGATGGAGAACAAATCTAATCAGGTTTACTTCATTCTTCTGTTGAGCAGGAAAATGTCACTTGCATACTCAAAAGGAGAAACTCCCCTAGAAGGCAGTCTGAAACTCTACGTTGCAGCAGACAAAGAAGGTGATTCTGAAATCTAATGTGTATAGTTTTTGAATCTGAATGCAGATTTGGATTTAATCTAATCAAATCTTCAAGTCTCCTTCTAACTTCTTTCTTCAGAGAGATTATGTATTTTTCCTGGTGGCAATAAATATACCATTAAGTTTAAAGGGGAAAAGCCTTCTTGGGCCACAGAGGGAATTTGAGTTTCATGTTTGTGGTGAAATAAAGCATTTATTTTTCGTGGTATATGAAGCTTTTGGAATGTGCAAGATTTTCTTGGTTGCAGATGTAATTTAAGCATACAGAATTAGTAAAATTTGCATCTTTGGATGAGTTCTCTGTAAAAGAGGAAATAACCAGTGTTCATATATTCATTTAAAAACTGTCTATTTAAAAGAGTCTATTTAAAACTATATCTGTTAAATCTGTTAAAGCAACTTACATCTGCTATCAGTTATTACATTTTTCTATTGTGTATTGTTTCATAAATGAAAACATATCCAATGTAGTAGCAGATCTGTTTCTCTGGGCACAGGTTATTATACTCTATTTTTTTTTTAATTTTGTTTTGTTTTCTTTTTCAAGCAACTACATATGGTTTGTCATGTTGTTCTGGAAAAGCCAGACCCAACATTATGTTTCAAAATAGTATAGAATTTCTAAGTAACTGGTTTAGCTTTATCAATTGTTCTATGGCGCAAATAACCATAAAAGTCAACAATGCAAACAAATTATTTGTGGATGCAAAGAAATTATTTGCAGATGGTTTCCAATGAACAAATATTTTTTCAAACCCATTATCTCATCCAAATAATGCAAGGTTGGAGAGCTCCAGTATTCTACTGATGATGAAGTCGACCCTTTCGGTATGAAAATTGACTTCCATTCGACTTGTGTTTTCAGTGTCAGCTAAACTTGCCTGAGTCCAGTATGCCATTTAAAATGAGTTTGGTAGTCTAACAACTGCCTTGCACTCTCTTTCATTACAACCAAAAGCAAAATGTCTGTACTCAGCAAAGTCCCCAAAATCAATTGTAATATAAAAATTATATTAAATGCTGTTAATTCCCCCCATCAAGCAGGTTGTCTATGAATCAAGACACGTTGGGTGACGTGGATTGAGATGGGACATGACTACTACAACTCTTGCCTGGATAACCAGAAGACTGTAGAGTTGACTCTTTCTTTGATTATCCCAAATACTTTAACGAATAAATATTTTACATATGGAAAATATGACCATAAATATGAATCTTTTACTATTTTAGAAATATATATTTGGAATATGAAGATCCAAAAGAATTTGCAAATAACAGAATGAGAATGTGTCTTCTATGCACATAGCTATGTACCCTTTGGGCACTTGGAATTTCCCCACTCTAAATCCCATGGCCCTTATGTACATATCCATAAATTTTTATTCATATTAATGTCTGTCTCCCCCTCTAGATTAAAAACTCCTTGTGGGCAGGGAATGTGTCTACCATGTCAATGTTAGAAGTAGCATGACTTAGTGGAAAGAGCATGGACTTAGGAGTCAGAGGTCGAGGGTTCTAATCCCAGCTCCACTTGTCAGCTGTGTGACTTTGGGCAAGTCACTTCTCTGTGCCTCAGTTACTTCATCTGCAAAATGGGGATTAAGACTGTGAGCCCCACATGGGGCAACCTAATTACCTTGTATCTACCCCAGTGCTTAGAACTGTGCTTGGCACATAGAAAGCACTAAACAAACACCATTATTATTATGATGCCAATCAAACTGTACTCTCCCAAGCACTTAATACAATGCTATGCACCAGCTAAGTGTTCAGTAAATACTATTAATTGACTAATTGTACCCGGAGCACCCTTGGAAGAGCATGCATGATCTTTCTATCATTATGCAGAGTTATTTTGGTCAAAACAGAATTTAATCAACAGCAATTACTGAATTCCACTGGGCACAGAGCATTGAACTGCACCTCACAAGTGTTACAGGAAATGACCAGGTGTGATCCCTAACCTTGAAGATTTCATAATCTAATAGTTGGTTATACTACAGTACCCAAACAGAGTAAAGACTTACACATTGTTAATGGGAGAAATCAACTTCATCACCACAGAGAAACACATACAAAAGAAACGTGTGTTGTAAAAGCATATAACTGAAGGGATCCAGTGGCCTGTGTGATTGAGCAGATTATTTTTAGTAGAGTTTGAAGAAGAGAAGGGTTACAGAGGGGCAAAGACAATCAAAGACATTGTCTCAAATGGAAATGAAGGAAAGCTGTGGGCAGTCTGCCCACAGCAAATTCAAAGTTCACTATGTAGGGAGTTCCACAATGGATTGCTGCATTCCGTGCTACTATCCATTAATCTGGCAAAATCCTTCAAAACGATCCAATAAACAGGTGGTTTATAGTGGCTGCTGATTGATCGTCTTCATGGTTGAATTCACTAGGTCCCCCAATCTTCTGACCAGTGGCAGCATCATGGAAAAAGGAGGTAGGACTTTCTGAAATCTTCAGAGGAGAAATTCAGGCCGACTATGGAGACACAGATCAGGGAAGGGCTGTGCATGCAGGCAGTGGACTGTCCACAGGGGACACACGTGTGGTTTCTCCAAAAGTAAAGCAGCTTTGTCCTGCTTCTCCTTCCTTAACCCTAGGCCACCAGGGCTTCTGCCTCTCAAAGAGACAGGAGAAAGGAGGTGGAGGGGCTGTGTGGGTGAAGGAGGATGTGGGTGGATTTCCAGGGACAGAGAGATGACTCCAGCTGGGACAGAGGCACTTTGAGGTCCAGAGTGGCAGCAGGGATAGGGAAAGCAGGAAGGGACTACAGCTCCTTTCCAGACTCCAGACCTACCGGTCGCAGGCCTGGGGCAAGCGGAGGACATGTAATGAGAAGCCGCATGTTTGTTTTCATCATATTTTTAAAAAATAATAAAAAGTAAATCTCCCAGGGCCAGCAGTGGTCCATGGTAGGGGCTTCTCTGGTCCGGGGTAGGGGCTTCTCCCAGGCAAGGGAGTGTTACCACCACTAGCTGGCCCAGTGTTGCCACTCCCATTTCTCCATTGCAGCTTCCTGGACATGTGAGGGGGTCTGGAGGGGTAGGTGCTAAGCTAGGGTCAGTTTGCATCATATGACTGGAAGGGGAAGGCAGTGCCATGTTGGGTCATAATTCAACCCCTTCTACTAGGAATTGGTGAATTGCTAGGATGCCTGGATAAATTAGTCATCCAACCAATAACTTTTATGCAAATCACTCCCCTAACATAGCCCCATTGAAGCCCCTAGTACTGGGACTAACTAGGACAGGAGACTTTCAATTGCACCACACTCAATCCCTGCCTACAAGGATCTTAGAATCTAATTGGAGATTCATGATTAAAGACCAATCTAGATATTCAAAGAGAGGAAAAGAAAAGTGATGAGGAATAGACTAGAAACTAAGAATTCTGACTCTGACTTGATTTTTAAGGGTTTAATAGCCTACCTAGTGGTTACATTGTAATGCAGAATAAATGACAGTAGTTTAAAATAAGCTTTATATTTCTGAATTTTACACAACTGCTGTTTGGTCCCCCAACAAGTATATCTGACTGCTTCAAGAGATACCCACACATAACAGATTTTCACCAACTATTGCTGACAACCGATCATTTAATCAGTGGTATTTATTGAGTGCAAACCATTGTACTAAGCACTTTGGAGACTAAAATACAATGGAGTTGGTAGTCATAATTCCTGTCCACAAGGAGCTTAAAGGGTAGAGGAAGAGACAGATATTGAAATAAATTACAGATTGGAGAAATGGCAGAGTGAAAGCGTATGCACATAAACGATGTGGGGATGTGTCTAGAGTGGCTATCAAAATGCTTAAGGAGTACACACTCAAATGCATAGGAAATTCCAAAGAGAAGGCAAATAAGGGAAGTGAGGGCTAAGTCAGAGAAGATCTCTTGCAGTTGATAAGATTTTAGGAGGGCTTCAAAAATCAGAAAAGTTGTGATCAGATATATAAAATTGGGTATATAAGAGGACAGAGTTCCAGATTAGTGGAAGGACATAGGAAGGAGTTGAAGGTGAGACAGACAACCTACTCACTCTATCCTGTGTTGATTTCTGTATCAGCCTTCTTGCTGACGTCCTGGTCTCCTGTCTCTCCCCACTCGAAGTCCATACTTCATTCTGATGCCTGGATCACTTTTCTACAAAAACATTCAGTCCACATTTCCCCTTTCCTCAAAAACCTCCAGTGGCTGCCCATCCACCTCTTCATCAAACAGAAAGTCCTTACAATCAACATTAAAGCACGCAATCATTTCGACCCCTCTGTCCTTACCTCCGTGATTTCCTACTACATCCCAGCCTGCATACTTCACTTCACTAATGCCAATTTACTGTCTATACCTCAATCTCATCTATCTCGCCACTGACCTCTTGCCCATGTTTTGCCTCTGGCCTGAAATGTCCTTCCTCTTCATATCTGACAATTACTCTCCCTAACTTCAAAGCTTTATTGAAGACACATCTCCTCCAAGAGGTCTTCTCCGGCTCCCTTCTGTGTCACCTTTGCAGTTAGATTTGTTTTATTCACCACCCCCTCAGCCCCATAGCAATGATGTCCATTTTCACAATTTATTCATTTATATTAATGTCTGCATCCCCAATCAATACTGTTAGCTTGTTATGGACAGGGAATATGACCACTAATTCTTATATTATACTCTCCAAAGCACTTAGTATAGTGTTCTGAACAAAGTAAGCACTAAATAAATGATTGATTGATTGCTTCAGTTACCTCAAATGTAAAATGAGGCTTAAGACTGTGAGCCTCATGTGGGACATGGATTTCCTCCAACCTGATTTGCTTGTACCTACCTCAGTGCATAGCAGGATGTCTGGCACATAGTAATCACTTAATAAATGCCATTTAAAAAGTGCTAAGTAATGAGGTTCCAGGCAGAGGTGGAGGTGGTAGATGAAGTGGGAGATCTCCACTTGGGAAAATGCTGGGAAGGATGGGAGCATCAAAGATGGAAAGGGGGATGGTAGAGTGGAGCAGAGTAGGTGAGAATCATTTTACTAATAGCAGCTGCTCCAGTTCTGGCACTCATGCTCCTCATATATGCTGCCCAGTGAAGCTGCTTTGCAAAAATAAATGGCATCAAGATACATAGCAGTCCTCTGTTTTGGAGGATGACACTAATGACAGTGAAATCCTATCTAAGCATTCAAGTGTGAATGAAATTACCCATAAGTGACTGGCACTGCACCCACCCACCCTTTTCTGCATTTTTGCACTTGAATATAGATATTTGAGGCACTAATGGGATTACACAGAAGATGAAAACACAACAAACATTCTTATTCTGAGGCAGTTTTGAGTGAGTAAGGCAGGCAATTTTCCTCTAGCCCCTGGTCCATTCTCAGGGGGTGGTGTGTTCCTGACGAACTGCCCAGACAACCCAGATGACACCAAACACTATTGCTGCCTTTTTCAGTCAGAGAACAATCAAAATCCTGGCTGCCTGCTTACATAGGACTTTTGTTTATGGTAAGGAAGGGAACATGAGCCTGAGCTCTTTTTCCAGTAGTGATAATAGCATCAATGCTGCAGACTGACTATTCTCCAGACCTCAAGGAATTTCACTACTAAGTTGAGGTGAAAACTTCTGTAATGCATACAGATACTGCCTAGTAACCAAAACAGCCACAAAATATTGAAATCAGTCCTTGACAAGTTCCTGTTTCCCGAATAAAGTAAAAAATATACTCTATCCATAAATCGGATTTTTTTAGGCAAATATGCAGCTGAAAAAGCTTTTAGAGTAATTCCTGAAAGATTAATATCAAAAGCGTGGGTACTGGACTGGAAAACTGTACAACTACTCTTCTGCACATAATTAGCCAGCAATTAAGCATAAGACTGGTTAGAGCTATCACAAGTGTCATTGAGCTAGTAGGCTTTGTGCTAAGGAAGAAGAAAATAACTTATTCTGGGAGAAATCAAAAAGAGACTCCAAGGCAGAAGGACAAATGAGGAGCAATGCCAGTTGAAGCAAAGAGCTTAAGTAGAGATGGAGTGCCAGATATTATCCTTTACGAATCCAATGCTTATCACAGTGTCTCTGGAAGTTCTGATGAGTTTCTTTTCACCAGCCTCATTTTCTAGTGAAGGAAACTGATGTATCAGGAGGTTGAGTGATTTCCAAGTGCCAGACAGCAAGCTGGAGTCAGCCAGAATCAGGACATTCATCTCTGAGCTTCCACTGGAATGTGTAACTACTGAGCCATGCTGCCGATAGTCCAGACAGCCAAAGAATTTAGAATCATTAGAAAAGAGATGCAGTTATGGGGCTTTTGAACAAATTAATTGGATTCTTTTCCTTTTAGCAGATTTAGCAATTTTAAAACTATTTCCTACTTTCTGTTACCATTACACCAGAGTTAATCAATAGCACATCCATAAAGTCAATTTTTTCCTACTGTCACCACTTCCTCCCAGGAGATGCACTAATTACAGAGAATGGTTGAAATGTTCAAGGATCATTAAGCACAGTTTTCTGTACATGCAGAAGATTTTCACAGCTACAAGAAGGCAACACTAGAATGAATCCCACTGGCATTTATACCTGAGATTATTGGTAACATTTTTCGCTCAAACAAACTCTAAATAAAAAAATTCTGGCTAACATGGAAATGAAGATACCAAACAACAGCCACCTAGAAGTTTTGAAGGTTAATAGTTTCTGGATGTGGGCAGAAAATTCTTCTACGAAACATATGGTATTGACTAAACTCATTTGTGTATGAATCTTCCATTTTTTTGTATTTTGTCCTTTGTATTTCCCACTCAACAGAACCATCACGAAACACTGGCTTTCAGTAACATGCCTATAATTCTGGTTTAGATCCATCTCTTCTTCCTCTTTTTCCATGAGTCCCACCTCCCATTTGCAAACTTCCATTTCTTAGGACATTGGCCTCTTAGATGACCAGGCTAAAAATAGCTTTATTTGCAGTGACCAAAATGCTATTAAAAATAAATTTTAAGCCCACCTGTTTGTTTTTTTAAAATCACGCCACCAAAAGGAAATGTATTTTCACCTCACAAAAAAGAAATTAGCAATCAAATTTTGTGTTTGAATATATTTGGATTAGCTGAGTTGATTGGGGTCCTTAGAGGCACAGTTTATCCCTATGAACATGCCCTTGGATGTTGCTTTTGAGACTGCCAGGTTGAAAGGGTATTTAAAATTTGATCAATGTAGCAGTTGCCCTGGGTCCTACAACCTAGGTGACCATCCCTTCCCAGCATTTGGGACCCCAAGTGACTATTGCCCCTTGAGATGGCAAGGAGAGGGGGAGCAGCAGGCTGCAGGCCAGTAACACATGCTCCTTTCCCAGATGTGTGGAGGGACTCTCTTCCCAGGCAAGGTGTCAGGGGTGGATGGGAGAAGGAGCAGTAAAGATCTTTGCTAACTCGGTTTTACTGGAGAAAGGGAGATTTAATGGCACAACTTCAGCTCTTAAAAATCCTTCCCTTTTCTCTTCCCAGACTAACAGATCTGTATCTGAACTGATCCCCGTTTCAGTCTAAGAGTGGCCTTGAGTCCAAGGTTCCCTGATTGACACTTCAGATCCGTCTTTTTCAGTCAGTCATTCTGCTTTTAGAAAGGAAAACTGCCAAGCAGGAAATATGTGTGTTTACACTTTCTCAATTCAATAAAAACTATTTTGCTGAACTCTAACCAAAGATTACCTAGAGGAATGAACTCTTTTTTTTTTATATGGTATCTGTTAAGTACTTTCTATGTGCCAAGCATTGTACTAAATGCTAGGGTAGATACATCCTATTAGGGTTGAAAGTAGCCCATGCCCCACATGGGGCTCACAGGCTTAATCCCCATTCATTCATTCAATAGTATATACTGAGCGCTTACTATGTGCAGAGCACTGTACTAAGGGCTTGGAATATACAATTCAGCAACAGATAGAGACAATCCCTGCCCAATGACGGGCTCACAGTTTAAACAGGGGAGACAGACAGCAAAGCAAAACAGAACAAAACAAGACAACATCATCAAGATAAATAGAATCAAGGAGATATACACCTCATTAACAAAATTAATAGGGTAATAAATAATATATACAAATGAGCACAGTGCTGAGGGGAGAAGAAGGGGAAAGAGCAGAGGGTGGGAGGGGAGGAGAAGCAGAGGGAAAGAGGGGTTCAATCTGGGAAGGTCTCCTGGAGGAGGTGAGCTCTCAGTAGGGCTTTAAAGAGGGGAAGAGAGTTGGTTTGGTGGATGTGAGGAGGGAGGGCATTCCAGGACAGCAGTAGGATGTGGGCCAGGGGTCGACGGCGGGACAGCTGTGAACGGGGGACCGTGAGGAGTTGAGCAGCAGAGAAGCAGAGTACGGAGTGGGCAGTAGAAAGAGAGAAGGGAGGTGAGGTAAAAGGGGGCATGGTGATAGCTTTGAAGCCAAGGGTGAGGAGTTTTTAGTTTCATGCGAAGGCTAACAGGCAACCACTGGAGGTTTTTGAAGAGGGGAGTAACATGCCCAGAGTGTTTCTGTAGGAAGATGATCCGGGCAGTGAAATGAAGAATAGACTAGAGTGGGGAGAGACAGGAGGAAGGGAGATCAGAGAGGAGGCTGACACAATAATCAAGTTGGGAAATTACGAGAGTGTGTACCAGCACAATAGCAGTTTGGATAGAGAGGAAAGGGTGGATCTTGGTGATATTATGAAGGTGAGACTAGAAGGTGTTGGTGATGGATTGGATGTTTGGGTGAATGAGAGAGCTGAGTCAAGGACGACACCAAGGTTGTTACAAATAAGGTAAATGAGGCACAGAGAAGTGAAGTGACTTGCCCAAGGTCTCACAACAGACAGCTTTCAAGGTATGTCCTCAAGTTAGGGGCCAGTGGTTCCTCTTTGAATAAGCAAGGTGAGATAGTCACTTATTTGCTAAGACTTTACAAAGCAAATTTCTGATTCATAATTGGCCCACTTGATCTTCCTCTTTTCTTTTTTTTTTCTTTGCTCAGGCAAAAATGTATCTTTTAGGAGGCATTCAATCTTCTCAACACCCTGAGATGATCTGTTAACACTTTATACACTCTACCCTCAATTCTTTTCCTATTTACCCATCCTTCAAAGCTCTGACAGCTGCTGTTCTGCTGTAACAGAAAAGCTGAAAGATAGAAAAAGTGCAAAGAAATGGTGATAGAAAGCAACACACAAAGGGAGAGAAAGGATAAGCCAGGTAGGAAAGAAAGGATCTATGGAACTAAAGTTCTCAACAAACTTGTAGCTGCAGTACTGGACAAAATTATGATAAGGGGAGGCAATGAGACCAGGTAATCAGCAAGGAAACAAGGTGGTAATTACAATAACTGTATCTTTGTTCAAGAGTTACAAAGTGCCAAGGGCTATCTTAAGAGATGGGGTGAATATAATACAATCAGATCAAATAACAGTCCCTGTCCCAGATAGAACTCATAGACTATGGGGTAGGGAGAAGAGAAAGAAGGAACTGTCTGTTAATGGGAAATCTGATGTCATGGTTCCAGGGGCAAGGAACCATGAGGTGGGACTGGGAATTTGGGTTCCATAAACTTAGACTGGTTCATGAAGAGCCTTCTCTGTAGTGAACTCTGTATACTCTGTTTTCATACTTGCTAATGTGACCTCTATCCTAAAAGAAAAACCTCTGTCTACCCCACTGCACCATCCAATTATTACTACATCTCCTCCTTGACCCACTACAATGCAGCTTTTGCTCCCTTCACTCTGCTGAGGCCAGTTTCTACAAGGCCAACAATAACCTTCTCATGAAATCTAATCTAGTGAAATCTAATTGACTCTACTCTATCCTAATTCCTTTGATCCCTCTACTGATTTTGACACTGGGCCACCACAATTTCCTTGAAACACTCTCTAACCTTACACACCAGCCTCTTCTCATTCTCCTCTTACTTCTCTGGTCAACCCCCCTCTATCTCTCTGTCCCCCAATCTACCTCGTTAGTCCTGAATTCTCTCTTTCTGTGAAATCTTGTCACACCCCCAAGACATCTCTACATGAAGGTTCCACTGATATCTCAATCTCAAAATGTCTGAAACCGAACCCTTCATCTTCTCTTCCAAATGCACTCCTCCTAATTTTTCCTTCACCATCTTACTCATCTCTCATGCTAGCCACGGCATGATCCTTGACTCTTTCCTCTTTTAACCTTCATACACCAAATCCTGTCATTTTTCTTTCACAATTCCAGAATTCTCCATGTTCTCTCCTTTCAAACTCCCACTACAATGGTCCAAGCAAATTTTATATTCTGACCTGATTTCTATATAAGCCTTAATAGTAATAATAATTGTGGTATTTGTTAAGTATTTGCTATGTATCAAGCACTGTACTAAGCACTGGGATAGACACGAGATCATCAGTTTCCATTTTTTTTATGGAATTTGTTAAGCACTTACTATCTGCCAGGCATTGTAGTAAGTGCTAGGGTCGATAGTCAATCATATTTGTTGAGCACTTACTGTGTGCAGGGCACTGTACTAAGCACTTGGGAGAGCACAATATAACAGACACATTCCCCCACAGTGAGTTTACAGTCTAGAGGGGGAGACAGAAAATAATATAATTAATTACAGTTATGTACATAAATACTGTGGTGCCGCGAGGGGGAATGAATAAAGAGACCAAGTCATGGTGACAGAAGGGAGTGGGAGAAGAGGAAAGGAGGGCTTAGTCAGGGTAGGCCTCTTGGAGAAGATATGCCTTCAAAAAGGCTTTGAGGAGGGAGAGAGTCAATGTCTGCCCAATATGAGGAGGGAGTGAGTTCTAGGCCTGAGGCAGGACATGGGTGAAAAGTCAGTGGCAAGATAGACAAGTGAGAAGGTTATCATTAGAAGATTGAAGTGTGTAGGCTGGGTTCTAGTAGGAAAGTAGGAAGGTGAGGTAGGAGAGGGCAAGATGATTGAATGCTTTAAAGTTAATGGTGAGGAGTTTCTGTTTGATGCGGAAGTGGATGGGCAACAACTGGAGGTTCTTGAGGAGAGGGAAAACGTGACCTGAACGATTTTGTAGAAAAATGATCTGCGCGGTAGGGTGAAGTATAGATTGGAGTGGGGAGAGACAAGAGACTGGGAGGTCAGCAAAAAGGCTATATGGTAATCAAGATGGAATAGGATAAGTAACTGGATGAATGTGGTAGAAGTTTGGATGGAGAGGAAAGGGTGGATTTTAGCAATGCTGTGGCACTTGAACTGACAGGAATTACTGATGGATTAAATAGGCGTGTTGAACAAGAGAGAGAAATCAAGGATAATGCCAAGGTTTCAGCCTTGGGAGACAGGAAGGATGGTGATGCCATCTATAGTTGAGGGAAAGTCAGGGGAGGACAGGGTTTGGGTGGGAAGAAAAGAAGTTCTGTTTTAGATAGGTCTAAGCTGGAGGGAGAACAGGTATTGAATACCCATTTTACAGATAAGGGAACTGAGACACAGAGAAGTTAAGTGACTTTCCCGAGGTTACACTGTAGTTAAGTGACAGAACCCAGGTCATCTGACTCCCAGACTTGGGCTCTTTCCACCTCCCTGCCCCCATTTCTCCCCTCTCCTCTCCCCTTCTCCAGTTCATATTGCACTCTGTTGCCTGGATCATTTGTCCAAAGCATCATTTTGAAGTATCTCCTCAAAACCCTGAATGATTGCTCATTCCTATTTGCATCAAGCAGAAACTCCTAACCATTGTCAGAAAACTCTTCACCAGTCCTTGCCTCTACATAGTCTCCTTTCCCACATACATGCTTCACTCTGCTCACAACCTCCCTGTCGCCTGGAATTCTCTCTCCACTTCAAATCTACTACTCTCCCCATCTTCAAAGCCCTTCTAATATCATTTGTCTACCAGGAGGCCTTCCTTGATTAATCTTTTCATCTTCCCACCATACTATCCTCCAACACATTATCACCATTTCTGCACTTCTTCATCACCTAAGCACTTGAATTCTCGCACCCTTCCCTCATAGCACTTATGTACATATCCTTACATTCTGTTGCTTTCCCCTACTTGTAATTTATTTTAGTGTTGTCTTCCTTGCTGTATTAGACTGTAAGGTCCTTAAATGCAGAGATAATGTCTACTAACTAGCACTCAGCACAGTGCTTGGCATATAGTAAGAATTCATTAAATGCTACTGATTATCTGATTTATATTTGATTGCTTCTGGAGGCCTGAATGGCCCCATGCTAATTCTCTTCAAAATTTGATATTTCTCCTGGAAAAACTTTCAAAATATTTAACTGGGACAGAAACACCAATTATACTTTAAGGACCAAAAAGAGAGTTATCTGCAGAGCATCAGGCAGAAGAGGAAGCAGAGTGGGAAGGAAAGCCATGGAAAAATAAAAGCATCCATATGCTCCAAAGTGACAACACTGCATTCATAAATCTGATCAAAATGCACTGGCATAGAAAGCATCTGGGCCTTTTTTTATTGTAATGTCTGCCTCTCCAGATTGCGTGTTTTTCAATCAGAAGGTCCAACTCAATGCTCTGCAGCTATACCTGATACAGTGCAGGTTTCCCAAATGCTGATTTCATTCTGCCTCTGGTGACAATATTTCATCACCTAAGCCGAGGTGAACAACTCACATAAAAATAGATTCGAGCTTTTAATGTGATGGAATGTGCTAATTACAACAGTACTAGGCTCGTGCCCGTTCAGCAAGCCAGTTTCAATGAATGAAACAGATTATTCAGACAGACTTTCAGAATTCTATTTTTTTCTTTGTATCTTGTTTTTGTTTTTTTGTTTGTTGCTTCTGGACTGTCACTCCCTCTGGGATTCACTTGAGCTTTAAAGGACTCCAGCAATAAGTCTTGATCCTGCCCCCAAGATACTAATGCACAGTCTAATAGACTGTTGGGAAATTGTTCCTGATACTTAGTCTCCATTTACTCTTTCTTAATTGCACTCCATGACTACACACCAAACAACTCTTCTCCCTCTGTACTTATAGAGTGCTGCAACAAACCTGAGCTACTTGGCCAGGCTTTGAAAATGTCATTCTTCTTTCTCCTTGCTTCAAAAATGAATAAGCTGTTCCATCACCTAATTATCTGGCTGAGTTCCTTTAGCAATCCTTCCAATTGTTGCTACTGATGCAATAAGAAGAATACCTCAATCATGTCTCACAATAAGTAGCATGGGTTAACAACTGAGCCTTTTGCTCTTTCCTAAGAGTGACATGATAATTTATTTTTTGGGTTTTTTAAATGATACTATTTAATATTTACTGCATTTCAGGCACTGTTATAAGTGTTGGTATAGATATGAAATAATGCTTATGTTAGACACAGTTCTTGTTTTACATGGGGCTCACATGGAGGGAGGAGGATTTAATCCTCATTTTATAGTTGAGGTACCTGAGGCACAGATAAGCTAAATGACTTACCCAAGGTCATACAGCTGACAAATGACAGAGCTGTATTAGGATCCAGGTCCTCTGACTCCCAGATATTTCCACTAGGCCATGCTGCTCTTCTTATTATGTAAGCAAATTAGTTGTCATCACCATTCTTCCATTAAGGACACAAAAAAATGTAAAGTGGATAACTGAGGTTGTGCTGATCCTGAAATGACTCTGATATTGCAGCTGGCCGTGTCAGAACTAGTGGAAAATCACTTGACCTTTCCCCCATTATCCATAGAATAGAATCATCTAACCTAACCTATGTAGTCATGTTCAAGGAGTCAAAAAGAAATCTGAAAGCTGCTATCAGACCACAGATCTCACCATCTGGGAAACTCTTTTTACTCCACAGTCTGGGAGCATCACTGAATGTCCTTGAATCATTCACACAGCAATTCCTACTTGCTGATCATTGTTCTCTGGAATCCCATGCACCAATAAATACACCAGTGACTATGAACCACTATATCATCCTCAGCATAGCTCATCATGGCAAACCCTAAGCACAATCCAAGATCTTAACTGGCAACACAGAGACGAAGACTGTCAATGAACAATGCCATCTAGGCTGACCATTGTCCAGTGACACAGGGTAGACAAGGAGAAAGGAAACCAAATAAAAAAAGCAAGCATGTCCTTTGGAAGCCTGACAGAGTGCAATGCCAATATAACATCAAGATTAATGCCAAACAAAATGTTAATAGGGGAATTATAATATCCAATTTACCCACTGTACCACACAGACTTCTAAAGCTTGTTGAGGGTAGGGAACGTATCTATCTACCAACTCTTCTATATTGTAATTTCCCAAATGTTTAGTACAGTGTCCTGTACACAGTAAGCACTCTGTAAATATGATGATTGATTCTACCAGTGTTCCCTACATGCAACTCATAATGAGGCAGGATCACAAACAAAAAGGTTCTGGAGTAGTCAGTTCAACATCCTTGAAACAATGCTCATCACATCACATTTTCTCTGGGTAGGACAAAAGGCTGAGGATGTACAGAATGGACACCCTAAAAGCTACTCAATGGCATTTCAAATGCAGTTTCCATAAAATAATGTCACTAACAACACCATCCTTCCTGTCCCAGAAACTAGCAAGTAGCTCTGTTCTTCACTATAGTTCAACTCTCACGTTCAATCTACTGTCAAGTCCTGCCACTTCTTCCTATCCAACACCTCTCAAATCCTTCCTTTCTTTCCTCAAAATGGCCACTGGTGCAAGCTGTAGTCATATTGTGGCTAGGCTATGGTATTATTGTGCTTTCTAGTCTCCCTGCCTCCAGCTTCTCTTCCCTTAAATCTATATTTCGTGCCACTGCACAAATGATATTCTTGAAGTATTGCTCAGCACACATTTCTCCACAACTCATAATCCTCCACTGATTCCTGTATTTTTCTGCAGCAAAGAAAAAACTACTAATAATTGACTTTGGCTCTTCCCACCAACTTGCCACACCTTTTCAATTCCTCTTTCCCAACTCTCTCAACTTCATTCCTGCCAACTTCATTCCTCCCAATCCAAACTTTCAGCTGTTCTTTCTTGACACTCCTAACTCTATTCCCTTACTCATGCTGTTCCCCTGGCTAGGAACTACTTCCCTTTCCAAATCCAACAGACCACAGCCCTCCCCACTTTCAAAGCCTTCCTGAATCCCACCTTCTCCAACAAGTCTTCCCCCAGTAATCTCCCAGAACCTTAAATCACACAGAAATGCATGCTTAATCTCAGCAATCTTTTATAGATTTTTATTCAACTGTACATTCAATTGTTTAGACTACCTTTTTCATAATGTTTGCCTTCCATATTAAAGTGTAAATTCATGTGGGCAAGCAATGGGTTACTTTATTTTCTCTGTACTTGTCAAATCCCGAGTATGTGCACAGCACCAAATAGGTTCTCAATAAATATGCGTACTAAAAATAAAATAATTTTATAAAATATAATTTTATAAAATAGAATAATTACTCTATCAACTTTTATTAATAATGATGGCATTTGTTAAGTGCTTATGTGTCAAACACTGTTCTAATCACCAACATAGACAAAGGTAATCAGGTTGGACACAGTCCATGTCCCACATGGGCCTCACAGTCAATCCTCATTTTACAGATGAGGTAACTGAGGCACAGAGAAGTTAAGTGACTTGCCAAAGGTAACAGAGCAGGCAAGTAGTGGAGCCAGGATTAGAATACAGGTCCTTCTGACTACCAGGTCCATGGTCTGTCCACTGGGCCATGCTGTTTCCCTAATAATAAACAGAATGGTTTAGTGGAAAGAGCCCAGGTTTAAGAGTCAGAGATCATGGGTTCTAATCCCCGCTCTGACACTTGTCAGAGGTGTGACTTTGGGCAAGTCACTTAACTTCTTTGTGCCTCAGTTACCTCATCTGTAAAATGGGGATTAAGATCGAGAGCCCCACGTGGGACAATCTGATTACTTTGTATCTATCCCAGCTCTTAGAACAATGCTTGCCACATAGTAAGCACTTAACAAATACCATGATTAACACATAATCATGGTATTTGTTAAGCACTATGGGCCAGGCACTGTATTAAGTGCTGGGGTGATACAAGAAAATCGGGTGGGACACAATTCCCTGTGACACTTGGGATTCCCAGCCTTAATCCTTATTAAACAGATGAGGTGACTGAGGCACAGAGAAGTAAAGTGATTTGCCCAAGGTTCCGCAGCAGACAAGTGGTGGAGCTGGGATTAGAACCCAGATCCTTGACTCTCAGGCGGGTACTCCATCTACTAGGCCATCTGCTTCTCAGTAATACAATGAAAATACAAAAACCTAAAATGCATGTTGCATAACAATGGGTAATTGAGACAGCCACAAAGAAAAAGATAGGTGGGAAACAATAATCAGAAATAGGGGGTGACTGTCTTAATAAATAGAATTTGGTAAGATTGTGTAACCAAGAGGAAGAAGCAAAAATGGTGTGAAACACTGTGGGTAACAGATATTGTAAATACAAGAAACAACCTTTAAGACATGGATCCAGGGAGAAAGGGCTTGTAAATTACAGATTGACCTTATTCAACAGCCTCATACACATTGATAAAAATCTCACTGCCAATCAATCAACTTCCATCAGGCTAAACCCAATGGCTTCTACTTCAACATAATCTTCCTCAACTTCTTGGCTGCCTTTGAGACTGTGGACCACCCCTCTCTTCTGGAAATATTGTCTAACTGTCCTCTCCTGGTTCTCTTCCTAGCTCTTTAGTCTGTCATTCTTAGCCTCTTTAGCGATCTCCTTTTTGCCTCCCTCCCTCTGACTGTCAGAGTCTCTCTAGGCTCAGTTTGGGGGCCCCTTCTGTTCTCCATCTACAACCACTCCCTTGGAGAATTAATTAGCTCACATGGCTTAAACTACCATTTCTGTGCAGATGATTCGCAAATCTACATCTCCTGTCCTTGACCCCTCTCCTTCTCTACAATATCATATTTTCTCCTGTATTCAGGACAGCTCAACTTGAATCACCTGCTGACAACTCGAACTAAGCATGTCAAAAACAGAACTCCTTATCTTTCCAACCAAACCCTGTCCTCTCCATGTCTTTCCCATCACTGTATACAATACCACTAACCACCCTATTGCACAACCCCTAACCCCCCCACCTTTGCTCTTCCCCTCTCCCAGCCCCAAAACACTTAGGTACATATCTGTATTTTTATTTTTATTGACGTATGTCTTCCCCTGAAACTGTAAGCTTGTTGGGGACAGGGAATATGTCTATTTGTTGTTATATTGTACTCTCCCAAGTGCTTAGTGCAGTGCTCTGCACACAGTAAGCACTGAATAAATATGATCGAATGAATGGATAACTTGATTCATCTCTCTTATTCAACCCACATGTTTAACCTGTCACCAAATCCTGTCAAGTCTTCCTTCACAACTTCACTAAAATCCACATTTTGTTCTCTATTCAAACTGCTGCCATGCTCCAAGCAATTATCATAAACTGCCTTTACTATTCCACCAGTCCTTACTAGACTCTGAACTCTAGATTGAAGATTCTATTGAAAAGAATACAATAGAGTAAATTCCAAAACAAATTCAAGACCACAGACTAAGATTTTCACCAGAAAAACTGCAAAATTGATCTCAAACCCCCAATTCCATGACCTACCTTCCTATCAACTTAATTTTGAGAGGAAAACATGCTTACCTATGTAGAATTATATTTGCAGAGGTAGATGAAGACACCTGCTTTACTCGTCGGAATCCAGACATAAGGGTAGAAATATTTCTTTTTACTTCTACCAAGAGACCTCAAGGGAGCTTGACTTCTCCTAGGACTACCCTTTAACTGTGGTTCACAAAGCCCTTGTCAGCCCCTTTGCTTCTGGGAAGTGTAGTTTCTCCTTTCCCTCTCTCCAATTCCTGGGCCAAGTTTCAACAGGATTTATCTGGATGGTTTGAACACCCGTAATTCCCAAGACTGACCATAATTTAGTATACTCAACAGTCCCCAAAATTCTACTCAGGACACCGAATTTCCATTAGTGATACTTCATTTAGCATATTAATTCCTGTAGATTGTGTGTTCCATGAGGAGGAGTGCATCTATTGAACTTATTATATTGTCCCAAAAACCTAAAACAGTGCTCTGCCCAGAGTAAGGACTCTAATTAATAATAACATATGAAGACAAAAATTATCATTATTGGGAAAATACAGTAGCAACAAATACCTTGGGGGAAGAGTTTGATAAAGGTCCTCTGACATCTAACATCTATAGCCACTCCTTCTCCCTCACTAACTTTCCCTCTAGTAAACTCCTTTTTGTCTCATCCAAATATGTGTCCAAACCCTTTCTGAATCTATTATTCTCAACCTGTACTACCTCCTCTGGTGACACATTCCATATGGTTACTGTCTACTTTGGGTAGAAGTGTTTCCTTTTGAACCAACCACTGTCATACTTTGTTGAGATTCTTTGGTCCAGGAAATATGGGGTTTGATGAGCTGTTATGCCATGCCCACATCTTTCATGATTTTGTAAAACTTCAATAACCCCCTCTCTCAGCCATAATAATACTTATGTTTCTTTTTAAGTGGGCACTTTATGTGAAGCACTCTACTAAGTACTGTGGTAGATACAAAATAAACAGGTCAGACATAGGCCCTGTCCCACATGGGGCTCAGAGTAGGGAGTATAATTTATTTCTGATTTTACAGATGAGAAACTGAGGCACAGAGAAGTTACATGACATGCCCTAGCACACCCAGCAGACCAGTGATGGCGCAGGATTAGAGCCCAGGTCCTCTGACTCCCAATCCTGTGTTCTTTCTACCAAGCCATGCTGCTTCTCCATCGCCTATCTAAAATAGGAACAGCACAGCCTAGTGGAAAGACCCTGGACCTGCGAGTCAGAGGACTGGGTTCCAATCCAAACTCTGCCATTTCTCTGTTGCGTGCCCTTGTGCAAGACATTTAACTTCTCTGTGCCTCAGTTACCACATCTATAAAATGGGGATTAAATCTTCCTCCTTCCAATTTAGACTTGAGCTCCATATGAGACAGGTACTGTGACCAACCTGATTAGCTTGTATCTACTCCAGTGCTTAGTACAGGGTCAGGAACATAGTAGACACTTAACAAGAACCATAAACAAAAAATAGAAACAGGAGCCAAAATGTTTCCAAGCTATTCTCAAAACCATCAACATCACAGCTTTCTTTTGTTTACCACATCCCCAGCAACACATATATTTAAAGCTCCTTGCACAGACCCCACCTAATTTTGCTTAGATCCTTTGTGTGAGCCCATATGGTATTGATTTTCCAGGCTGGTTTTGATTGGCTAAGGTTTGCTTTCTCATTGTTTGATATTTCCCCAATCCTCTTCTTTCAACAAGCTAAAGCTTCTTAAAAAATTACCAAGTGGTTCAGTAAATTCATTATTCAATTCTCTAAAGAATCTAGGATGCATATTCTCTGGAAGTACTAGCTTTTCTAGTTTTAGTTTATTTATCTTCAATTTTCCAAAAACTCCCTTGCTTGCCCTGCATGAACAGCTTGTGTTTGCCGGGTCCTCATTACTTTATAATTCTTCATCTCATTTATTTATTTTTATTAAGAACCCACAAACAGCTACTATACACTCAAATAGTTTAGACCCTGCCTAAAAACAAATTTTAACTGCACTCTTTGGAAACAACTCCCAGCATATCTGTAGAACCCTAAAGAAGTAATACTCACCTAGCAGCTTAGTCAGTTGTCCTATACCGCATGAGTTGTGTTTGTAAAGATCTCCCAATAAGGAAAACTTGTATTTTAGAATGCACCACTAGTTCAGTTCAACATTGCAGAAGCAACAAGTAGAAAGGACATGAGCCTGGGAACCAGAAAACCTGGATTCTAATCCTGGTCCTGTGACTTGCCTCCTGCATGATTTTGAGGCAAGCCATCTCTCTGTGGCTTAGTTCCCTCCTCTCTAAAATGATGATTCAATAACTGTATTACCTCCTAGTCAGACTTTGAGTCCCATATAGGACTAAGACAGCAGCATGGCCTAGTGGAAAGAGCCTGGGCTTGGGAGTCAGAAGTTGTGGGATCTAATCCCAGCTCCGCCACTTGTCTGCTGTGTGACATTGGGCAAGTCGCTTCACTTCTCTGTGCCTCAGTTACCTTAACTATTAAATGGAGATTGAAACTGTGAACCCCATGTGGTACAGGGACTGTGTCCAAGTTGATTGCTTTGTATCTACTCCAGTGCTTAGAACAGTACTTGGCACATAGTAAGTTCTTAACAAATACCACAATTATTATAATATAGAATATTATAATTATAATATATAAGGATATCATGATCCTTTCTCCTGACACCGTATCACATTCTATCCAGACAGCCACACACTGTCATAAAACTTTCCCTAAGTATGCTTTTACATTCCATCCAAAGTGTGCAGGAAAAACATGTGTTCTAGAATTGGCTACATATACTGGCTTTTATTCTTTATGTCTCTACCAATGGCATGAATTCTGAACTAGACTGAAACCTAATTTATCATCAAATTATGTGTGAATACATACTGTGCGGTGCTGTAACTCTTTTAACACTCTTTCAAGCTCAAGTTCATGCCCCATGGCAAGATCTTGAATCATTATTGATTTTTTTCTCCTAAATAATTTATTAGTGGGAATTCTATATTATGGTTCTTTCCCCTTGATGTATTTATAAGAGTCTTCTTATTGTTTGGACTCTCTCTAAAATACTCATTTCTGTCCTTTCAATTTTAAGGTTAAGATATATGTTTGTTGGTCTCTTTTTATGAATTGATTAAATTTTCACTCCCAAATTTTGGATGGAATCCTTTCTGTGACTATTTGCCCCAGAAAAAACACAGAACCCTGCCTCGTTATTATTATTACTGGTATATGTTAAGCTTTGGTTTTGTACCAAACACTGTAATAAGCACTGGGGTATATACAAGATGATAATCAGGTTGGACACAGTTCCTGTCCCACCTGAAACTCAGTCTAAGTAGGAGGGAGAACAAGTATTGCATACCAATTTTACAGCTGAGGAAACTGAGGCACAATGTGGTTAAGAGAGTTAGTTGTGCAGTGTCACTCAGCAGTCAAGGGGTGAAGTTAGAATTAGAACCCAGGTCCACAGCATTTTTGGCCCATGCTCTTCCCATAGGGCCATCCTTTCTTTTTGAATTTACAAAGAATGTGTGTGTGTGTGTGTGTGTGTGTGTGTGTAATGTAATGAAACATACCATTTTAGGTGTTATGGCCATAGTTATAGGTTTCTGTACTTCTCTTTCACTGGGCTATTAATGGGCCAAATTAGGGCCTAGGCTTTCAGCTGTGGTGGCAAAATGAAATCTCTAGATTGATCAGTTGATCTGACATCTGCTACAGTAGGGAGTAATGTGGTGATGTATGGGTTTCCTAGGCACAGTCTCCTATTTATTTGCAACAGTAGTAGCCCACTCTACCAGTCACCAGGAATCACACAGCAGAACTAGTCTTTCTTTGGGCTCATCTTGGGATTCCCCATTATACCCAGAGACTAATCAACTGGTCACTATTAAACTATAAGCTCCTGCTAGACTATAAGCTCATTGTGGACAGGGTATGTGTCTACCAACTTTGTAATATTGTTTGTATTGTACTCTCCCAAGCACTTAGTTCAGTGCTCTGCACACAGAAAGCTCTCAACATTAAGGAATAACCCAGAAGGGCTTGTTCTGGAGATCCACGAAATTGGTTACCATGATTATGGGAGATGTAATGATGAATGAAAACTAAAAATAATTTTCCTTATGTGGAAAAAATCAAGAATTTCAAAAGATGTCATGAGGGACTCAAAGGGTGAACCCCTAGGCCAGAGACTGAGGTGGGCCCTGGATATGGGGTCCCCAAATACCTCACAATGTGACTCTCTGGGAAATCCTCCAACTGTAGTCCCCATGAAAAGCCATCCTTGAGTGCTGCTCTCACAGATGGCATGACATTACCTGGGATCATCACAAAATGATTAATGTCAGGCTCACAGGAGGCTTAATCCAGACCTGCTGATAGATATTGGAAGATGATGTGATATTTGGCATCTTTGTCAAAGATGTCTTTGAATTTGGATGTATCAAATATCCCTAAATTTCATCTATGTTTGTGATATCCCCCATTTTACAATAATAATAATTGTGGTATTTCTTAATGCTTACTATATGAAAAGCATTGTAGTAAGCTGGGTAGATCAAATATAAAGCAGATAGGACACAGTCCCTGTCCCACATGGGGCTTCCAATCTAAAAGGGAGGGAAGGAGGATAGGTATTTTATCCCTATTTCACAGATTAATCCAATGAAATTTTGGCAAGGAGGTAAAATCACGCTACACCTCTCTCTTTTCCTTCCTTATCTCACTTTTCCTCTGAGACACTGGGGAGTTCTTGTAACTCAACTGGGGTAAAAAGGGTCATAGACCCCCACAAAAAACAGTGGACTCAAGCCTATTTATTAGGTGATGGAAATATTAAACACACAGATTTTGAGTGAGTTTTCTTGTAAACAAGTTCTTGGATTCTGAATCAAGAATTTCCAACCATGCCCAAATGAAAGGGGGAAAAAAACCCTTCATAAATCTAACAAGTCATTAGATGACAACTCAAAAACCTTAATTTTTCAATGAAAATGTCATTAAAATAAGCAAGGAATGGGTATCTGTCGAAATGAAGGTTTGAAAATGTATTGCAAATTATATGATGCTCTCATACACGCCCTTAAAATACCATGTTCTAATTTCAGCCTTTACAAGTCTGAGATGTAAAACTACCTTATTCATATTTTAATTCAAAAGGAGAATGTAAACCTGTTTTAATCTAAAACTTCCCATTCAGTTGTTTCATAAATTTACAACAGTATCTACATAATTTATAGGTTGATAGGATGTATTTTCCAAACAACCTGCTATGAGTAATGAAACTGCATGTCACAGTTCAGCAGCATAATATCAAATGTAGCTACAGGGGATGATTTCTAAATCACTGAACTCATAAGTATATGGTTGGGTCCCTATTTTTTAGTGGTAAAATTATGGATGAATGAACATGCCAATGTCCCACACTGTCATATAATTAGGCTGGCATATGTCTACCTATTTCTGAAGGATAAGGGCAGATCCATTGCAATTTTGTTGATAAAACATAAGTTTTATTTTGCTTCACCTTAGTTCAGGCTTCATTTTACAGGAAATATTTAAAACAGATTGTTAATGCATTAACACTCATCTATCTATCTACCTACCTCTCTCTCTCTCTCTCTGTGTGTGTGTGTGTGTGTGTAAATAGGTAGATAAATATAGATAGATATAAATACTTTGGGCTGGGCAGAGTAGAACTATTTTAAAAACCTCAAAATAATGCTTGGTATAATTCATATTAAACACTTCACACATAGTCTTTGAGTTTTCAAATTTACATTATGATTTAAGGTGCAATAGACTATGATGGACCATGGTAAAGGTAAGCTTTAGTCCAAATGGATTCCATGTGATCCCCAAATGGACTGAATTGTTTTGTCAAATGATGAAACGTGGTCAAAGACAGGAACAGCAAGGAGGCTGATTCAGTAATCAAGGCAACATAGGATAAGTCTTTGCATTAATGTGGTAGCATTTTGGATGGAAAAGAAAGGGTGAATTTTAGCTATTGAGAATACACGTCTCACTCCCTTTCACACCACAGTTCAATCAATCTATCAATGCTATTCATCATTCAGTGCTTACTATGTTGGCAGATATGATCTCTGCTCACAGTGAACAGGGATCTGTTTTGAGGGGAGATAGACATAAAAATGAGCATCGTCATTATCTCTAAACTGTAAGCCCATTGTGGGCAGGAAACATGTCCACCACTCTGTTAAGTTGTACTCTCCCCAGCGCTTAGTGCAGTGCTCTTCACAGTGCAAATGTCCAATAAATATGACTGATTGATTGATCATCATCATTGTTATTTTGCTGAGCACTTGCTACATGTATAGCACTGTACTAAGGACTTGGGATAATACATGCAACAGAGTTGGCAAACACAGAGTTGGCATACACGTTTCCTGTCCACAAGCTTACAGTCTAGAGCGGGGGATGGACTTTAATATAAATAAATCATTTATAATATATAATTTAAGGATATGCACATAAGTGTTGTGATGGTGGGGCAAACATCAAAAGTTCAGAAATCATAGATTCAAGTGCCATGTTGCTGGGTATAACATCAAAGTGCTTAAGGGGTACATAACCAAGTGCAAAAACGATGCAAAGAAGGCAGGTAAGAGAAATTATGCCTTAGTTCAAAGGGTTCCAGCAGCAAAGGTCCCTATTCTGGAGGAACAACACAGCAGGATAGTGAACCCGAATAAATTACTTCTCCACATCCACCTCTATCCTGTGCCTCCCAGCCTCACTCATTCTTCTCAGCTTCCCTATTTGGCATAACGAGAAATTATGGTCTGATCAGGAGCAGTGTGGAGACTAAGAGAGTGCCCTTGGAATGTGATGCAACGTTGCTCAAGCAGGTCATTCGCCTGAGATGGCATTCAAGCCTACTTTGGGGATTGTTTCATCCTACAAGGCTGACTTTAGTCACAGAACCTAAAAGAGAGGAATGGAGTAATGCACTCTCCCTGGTGCTACTTGTCAAAGAATATGAGCCCTATTAGAATATTTAAATTGTTAGTTTTTACTGTAAAATCTTAACTCCCACTCATTTGGCAGCATAGTACTAGCTAGACCAGAATATTCACTACTGACTGTTGACTTTGGTTTGACTACCTGAAGTAGACTTCCAATAATATATTGACACACTCACTCAAAGACCACATTATGAACACATTCTGGAGCGAAACACATTTCAATTGACAGATAAACACTTTGTTCCTTGACTTCCCTATATTTTAAGATACAGTATAATGGCCCCCTAGTAATAAGAGGAGAAAACTGAATAATACAGTAGATTTCTTCAGAAGAGAGGTGAGATATATTTACTGTAAGATTTATTATTCAATCATATTTATTGAACCCTTACTGTGTGCAGAGCACTATTAGACTGGAAGCTCCTTGAGGGCATCGAATTGTACTTCCCAAGCGCTTAGAAGAGTTCTCTGCACACAGTAAGTGCTCAATAAATATGACTGAATGAACTGTGTGCACCAACTGTACTTTACTCTTCCAACTATTTAGTACAGTGCTTTACACAAAGTCTACAATAAATATCATTGATGATTTATTTTATTACGAGCAGTTAATATAAATATTTAAGGTAGAAGATAGTTTGTTACTGCATAGCTTAAAACTGGGAAAGGGGTTGCCATAGATCCTGGTCACTTTTTCGTTTTGGCCAAGGCAATGGATACCATTGATTCAAACAAGTCATAGATGATGACTGAATAGGTCCTGTCATAAATGACCAATGACCTTCTATCTAATTACACTGATTTCAGGACTGAGACCCATGGTGAAGGAATTGAATATTGTGGTGTCAGCAGTAACACTCAGCCTCAGTTGCCATGCCAATCATGCTCCCCTCAGGTAAAACTGCAGGAACGTATGGTGAGTAGGAGTGCAGCAATCAATAAACCAATGGTACTTATTGAGCACTTTCTATGTGCGGAGAGCAATATGAATCTCTTGGGAGATACAACAGAATTATCAGACACATTCCCTTCCCATAATAATCTTACACTCTAGAAGAACACAGCACACTGCAAAGGGAAGCAGCAAGGACTAGTAGATAGAGCATGGGGCTGGGCATCAGAAGGGACTGGGTTCTAATTTTGGCTCTGCCATTTGTCTGCTGTGTGACTTTGGGCAAGTCACTTCACTTCTCTGTGCCTCAGTTACCTCACTGTAAAATGGGGATTAAAACTGTGATCCCCATATAGAACAGGAACTGTGTGTCCAACCTGATCGACCTCAGTGTTTAGAACAGTGCTTGACACATAGTAAATATTTTAAAAATACCATTATTAATTATTATTATTAATAAAGTCTGTACTTGCGAGATCCATTTTCAGCAACAGTGCATGCAGAACCATGCCAGTGCTAGGCCATAGCACAGTGAATTAAGAGG
This sequence comes from Ornithorhynchus anatinus, assembly GCF_004115215.2. Classification (NCBI taxonomy): domain Eukaryota; kingdom Metazoa; phylum Chordata; class Mammalia; order Monotremata; family Ornithorhynchidae; genus Ornithorhynchus; species Ornithorhynchus anatinus. The sequence goes on along the minus strand of NC_041728.1, from coordinate 75,327,031 downwards.
TGGTAGCCAGGGTGGCCACCTAAGTAGTTGCCAAGGTCTTCTCCTACTACAATAGGCAGTTATCAGGTATTGGATATATAAACAGTATGTTGTAGTTATCACCCAGTAATTAAAAGCAACTAAGTTCTTCTTTTAGGTACTTTTATCAGGAGTCCAAGTTGCCTAAGGTCAATATAATATGATCATAAAGAGAGACACTTGCTGGCTCAGGCTATTAAACCACAGGGATGAGTATGATCTGGATCATGGATTATTTTATGCCATTCTAGAATAATAGCACTTTATTTGGCCTTTATTGTAGATGCCCACAAGAATACAAGCAAAATCCACATGCTTTACCACTTTTTTCATGGTTTTGACTGAGAAGGTTACTCTTAATTCTCAACTGTCAGCATAATTTCTTTCTCAACATTTAAGACCATGAGAAAATGCCTTCAGAATTTAAATACTGTTCCTACTGTCATCATCTGCTAGGAGAGAAGGCAGAGAAGAGACAGACTACCAGGTCAGTGGAACTATTTTTCTTTACATGAGAAAGACTAATGTGCTTGTGATGATCCGCTTCCAGTTCTTATCGCTTTATCACTTTAACAAGGACTTTCTATTTCCTGTTTAATGTAGTTAACTCTCAAACAATGGTATTTACTGAGCATTTACTGTATGTTGATCACTGGACAAATCACTTTGGAGGGATACTACTACTAGATACCACTATACTACAGCTATCATCTCTATGAGGTTGATTACCAAATCTTCATCTCCAGCCCTGACCTTTCTCTTCTCTATAGTCTTGTATTACTCGTGCCTTCAGGATATCTCTACTTGGGTGTACAATCGACACTTCAAACTGACCATGTCCAAACAGAACTCGTCATCTCTCCACCCAAATCTTGCCCTCCCTTTGACTTTCACATCACTATAGATAACACGACCATCCTCCCTGTGTCACAAGCCCATAACCTTGACATTATCCTCAACTCATCTCTCTCATTCAACCCACATATTTAATCTGTCCCCAAATTCTGTCAATTCTACCTTCACAATGCTAAAATTCACCCTTTTTATTCTCCATCTGAACTGTTACTATGTTAATCCAAGTATTTACCCCATCTTGATTACTGCATTGGGTTCTTTGTTGATCTCCCTGCCTCCTTTCTCCACTTCTCAGCAATAAGTTCCATTCATAAATATTGCTCAAGTAGGAGCTTGTCTTGAGCTCCATCAAATATTCAGGCCAGAATTCACTGGGATATAAATAGTTAATAAAGAAAAATTTCAGTTTGTCCCTGGAGGAAACCTGAGTGTAGCATCTTGCCCACAAATGAGCAGATACACATTTAAACTTAATACTGATATTTGTTCTTAAATTTCTCCTTATGTATCTCCTCTCATGAATTCAAGACAAAACACATGGCTGTATATAAATCAGAGAAGTTATCTTTTAAAAAAAAAACAAACACCTGCCATTCCTTTGGGTTCCTTGTTCGAGTTTTTTTATCTGTGGAATATCCAAACAAATGCAGCATGGTGTAGTCGATAGAGCATGGGCCTTGGAGTCAGAAGGTCATGGCCTCTAATCCCGGCTCCGCCACTTGTCTGCTGTGTAACCTTGGGCAAGTCACTTCACCTCTCTGGGCCTTAGTGACCTCATCTATAAAATGGGGGTTGAATAATGATAACAATAATAATAATAATAATAATGATGGTATTTGTTAAGCGCTTACTATGTGCAAAGCACTGTTGAAGCGCTGGGGGGGGATACAAGGTTATCAGGTTGGCCCACGTGGGGCTCACAGTCCTAATCCCCAATTTTACAGATGATGTAACTGAGGCACAGAGAAGTTAAGTGACTTGCCCCAAGTCACACAGCTGACAAGCGGCAGGGCCGGGATTAGAACCCATGACCTCTGAATCCTAAGCCTGTGCTCCTTCCACTGAGCCATGTTGTTGAAATTGTAAGACTAACATGGGACAGGGACTGTGTCCACCCTGATTTGCTTGTACCCACCCCAGTGCTTAGAACAGTGCCTGGAACATAGTAAGTGCTTAACAAATACTATAATTATTATTATTATTTTATTAGCCCACTACTCTTACTACATTGCATGACTTGATTAGGATGTTTTGTACTGCTGTGAGCCCTGGCTCAATTCAGTAGCCCTCACTGCCTTCCAAATCCTCTTTGTTGTTGGTCTTGTTTTGCACTTTGAACATAGGTAAAGTTCAATTTGGCAGTGATGAAAGTTCTGAAGACGCTAGCTGGTCTTTCGTAGTAAGTTCAGGATTTCCCACCATATTTGTTGGAAACCACAGCAGCTTTATAGAACTTCAACTTGGAATGGAGCTTGAAGCCGCATTGCTTCCATACTTTTTCACTCTGAAAAAAAGATATGTTGGCCATTTTTATTTTGTTTTCTACTCCTTTGTCTATCTGTGCTTCATTGCTGCTTAGAAGCAGAACCTGTGTTGCTGATGAAAATATTGTTATGTGCACTTTCACAGAAAAAGGCTAATGCATATCATCAGTTTTTTCAATTGCATTATCAATCCTAAATACTGGGCCAAAAATGAAGTGATTCAATAACCACTTGCCCATCTTCATGGTTATGTGCCACAAGACACAATCATCAGTATATTCCACAGTTTTGACTCTCTTTAGAATTTTCAACAATGCTTGTAGCCTGTTGAGCTGGAAGAGTTTCCAGGGGATCACTTACTGCATCTTCAAACACTGCAATGTAGTAGTTGTCACAGGATTTATCACATGCTTTCTGTATACAGAGCACTTTACTATCAGGCTGACATCATTCACCTTAATATCATCCTTGACTGCTTTAACTTTTCCCTCTCTTTTTTTTTTCATGTTATTTGTGCTTTATTTATTGGCTGCTTTAACTCTTCTCTCTCCTTTTTATTTTTTAATGGCATTTGTTAAGCACTTATTATGTGTCAAACACTGTTCTAAGTGCTAGAATAAATACATGTTAATTAGGTTGGATATAGTCCCTGTCCTGTAGGACTGTCTATGTAGGTAGGAGAACAGGAGAATGGAGACACAGAGAAGTTAAGTGACTTGCCCATGGTCACTAAGAAGACAAGTGGCAGAGTCAGAATTAGAACCCAGGTCCCCTGATTGCAAAGCTCATTCTCTTTTCATTAGACTATGCCACTCCTTTGTTTGGAAACCTTATTTCTACATCCTTATTGACTTCTGCTCCCATTACCCTCACCAGTTGTTTCAGATAGTTAACTCCCTCCTCAAACCCCCTGACCCCAGGCTCCCTCATCTCTTGTCCCTAGTAATCTAGCCCAATTTACTGTACTGAGAAAATTGAAACCATCAGGCATGAGCTCCCTAAAATTTCCCCTGCTCCTCCCTATCTTCTGCCCCTTCTGTCCTCCCTATCTTCTGCCCCTTCATCAACTCTCCCACCCCCTTTCCCAGCAGCATCTCAAGAGTAGACCTCCTGCCTTCTCTCTAAATCCACCCACTCCACCTGCAACTCCAACCCTATCCCTTCACACCTTATCAAAGCACTTGTCCCATCTCTTCTTTCCTCCCTGACTGCCATCTTCAACGCTTCACTTTCCAGTGGCTTTCCCCAACTGCTTTCAAATATACTCATGCTTTCCCTATCCTAAAAAAACCCCTCCCTTGACCCCGTGGCTTCCTAGGATTATCACCCCATTGCCCCTCTACTGCTCCTCTCCAAACATCCTCTAGTGAATTGTCGACACCCACTGTTTCCAGTTCCGTTCCTCCTATTCTCCAATTCTCTCTTTGACCCCCCTCCAATCTGGTGTCTGCCCATTTCCCTCCAAAGAAACAGCCTCTTAAATGTAACCAATGGTCTCCTTTCCAATTCAATGGCCTCTACTCCTTCCTTATCCTCCTCCACTTTTCAGCTGCATTCAACGCTGTTGACCATCCCCTTATCCTGGAAACATTATCCAACCTAGACTTCACTGACACTATCCTCTCCTTGTTCTCCTCCTATCTCTCTGGACTCTCATTCTCAGTCTCTTCTGTGGGCTCCTCCTCTGCCTCCCATCCTCTAACTGTGGGAGTCCACTGAGGTTCAGTTCTGGGTCCCTTCTTTTCTCCATGTACACACATTCCTTTGGAGAACTCATTTGCTCCCAAGCCTTCAATTTAGGTCCCTACAAAGATGATTTCCAAATATGCATCTCCAGCCCTGATCTCTCTCCTCTGCAGTTTTGCATTTCTTCTTGCCTTCAAGACAACTCTACTTAGATATCCTAACATCTCAAACTTAACAGGTCAAAATAGAACTCTTTATCTTCTCACCCAAATCCTATCCTTCCCCCTGACTTTCCTGTGTCTGTAGACAGCACTGTGTTTATAGATAGCTTAATGAGCATAAAGTACCAATTTGATGTCACACCATTTGATTATTAACTTCTCAAGGGCAGAGACTCTTTTCTATGATCTCCAGAGGCTTTCAGACCCCTAGTAAAGTCTTCTTACACAATAGGAACTCAACAAACAAGGATAGCTGATTGGTTTACTGGTGGTTCTCCTTGAAATATAGTTTTAAGTTTTCCAACTGAAACAAACACTCACTAAAAATATAAACTCTTCCTTCTTCAAGATAAAGAAGAGTTCATTGAGCCATAATCTTGTTTGATATTGGATTTCTCTAAATTAATGTTATGTTTTAGGCTAACACTATTCTTCTCACACTAGTCACTCCCTGTTTGGCACCAAGTAAATGTTTATGAATATGAATAATTATTATTATTATGATGAAGATATTTGTTAAGCACTTACTGTGTGTAAACCATTGTTCTAAGTGCTGAGGTAATTACAAGAAAATCAAATCAGACATAGTCCCTGTCCCAAATGGAGCTTACAATCTAAGTAGGAGAGAGATTAGGTTTTGAATCCCCATTTTACAGGTGAGGAAACAGACACTGAGAAAAATAAACCACTTGACCAAGGTCACACATCAGGCAAGTAGAGGATCCAGGATTAACACCCAGATCCTCTGATTCTCAGGATGTACCTCCAGTGCCAACTCTTCTTACACTAAGCACTGAGCAGGTGGAGGAGGGTGGTCCCAGGCCAGAGCTACAGAGGGAACTCAGTATGCAGAATACAAAAGTAACAGTTCAACATTTTCTACTATTGCAAGAAGGAAAAAAAATGTAAAAAACATTGTTAACTCTGTATCCTCATTTTCCCCATCCCTTAATCATTCTTCACTTTCAGATTCAGGATCTGAATGTATTATCGTGGTGTGATGGCAGAGAGAGCCTGAAGGGTGGGGAACAGAGAACAACAAAACAAACTGAGCATGATGGGAGCAGGAAAGGAATAAATTTCACCAATTCACACCAATGTTTGCTTTCGGTCTGCTAATAAAATTATGATAAACAAAAAGTTTACTTTTTCATCTCGTGAGGACCATAATTTTGTACTGCTACAACATGACACTTACACACACAACATTCTTCTAGAAGATCAATGGCAATTCATCAGAAACTGAACCATTTATACAGATTCACGCCTACTGAAGATGTTCAAAACATGAACAGTGTACCAGCTGTTAGTAAGAAGCTTCAAAACAATGTAAAACTAACAGAGTATCTACTTCTTATAGGTTCCTTAAATATGCATTTTGAAATCTTTTCTCAACCTTAAGAAGTATCAGAGTTTAGCAACTCACACAGAACACCTTATTCTTTAAAAGAAATAAATTCATCAAAAAAGATAGGAACAAATAATAATTCATATTTTTTTTTAATCTTTATATCGGGATTGCAAATAATAATATCCCAGAACTAGACTGTGATCCCCCGTGGGTAAGAACTGCCTCTGACTTGGTTAACTTGAATCTAACACAGTGCTTAGAACATTGCTTGACACATTATAATAATAATAATAATGTTGGTATTTGTTAAGCACTTACTATGTGCCAGGCACTGTACTAAGCATCGGGGTAGGTATAAGATAATTGCATTGGACACAGTCCCTCTCCCACATAGGGCTCACAGTCTTAATTCTGATTTTACAGATGAGGGAACCAAGGCACTGAGAAGTGAAGTGACTTGCCCAAGGTCACTAAGAAGACAAGTGGAAGAGTCAGAATTAGAACCCATGACATAAATGCTTAACAAATACCATAATTAAAGTGCTACACTCAATCTCCCTATCCCAGAGGTATTTCTTGAGCACTTTGTGGCCTTGAGAAAGTACAGCACCATACATTAGTAGACATGATCCCTGGCCACAGAGTCCTTACAGACTAAAGGGGAAGACAGACATCAAAATAAATTACAAATGGGTATGTACATAAGTGCTGTGGGAGTGAGGAAAAATTAAGTGCTCCCATGCAGAACTACACAAGCAGAGGACATCCACTACTGCCGTACTGAAGACTGGCTTCTCTTCAGAAACACAATTATACGCTATGGAATGATGGTTAATTTTACCATTTCTTGACAGCAAGATGGGGATGAAGGGTTCTTGCCACTGTTCCAAGAGGTGTCACCAGGTAATCCTGGTTTACTGTATTTGTTTTAATGTTGATATTTAAATCTACATTGTTACCTATCTTTATCTTCTTCCTCAGATTGAAAACTTCTGAAGGGCAAGGACTGGGTGTAATTATTTTTTTTCTTGCCATCCACCAAAGTGTAGTACAGAGCTCCCTGTGTGATATATGCACTCAATGAAAATATTTGATGATGATGGCTTTCTAAAATATTGTTTAATTTGGAAAGCGTGAGGAAGTGTTTCTATGATTACTTTCAAATGTCGGGCTTTAACTTTTCTATCGAAAGATGAAGAGGAAAACAAAAACATAACTATTGACAGAGAAGCATTTTAACAGTAGTAAATCTAAATACTCGAGGAAAAGAAAATGACTTGAAAAGTCAATATTCAGACGTTAGCTATTTTCTGGGCAATAGCAATTTTTTGCTACTGCTTTGAAAAAATTCCATTATTCATGAGTCCTAGCATTTTAATAAATCCTTTTATGGGTTGATAGTGTACAAGAGTATCTTGGGCTTCATCTTGGGGAATTGTTACTGAGCTTTCTCCCCAGCCCTTTCTGGAGCTCCCAACCTTCCCTGCATCTACAGGAAGTCCTGAACATCATCAGGGTGCAACCTCCCCTGACCTTTCACTCCATTTGACTGCCATGGTGCATCCCTGGGGGTCCCAGCTGGCCCCACTCTGTACCATCCTGGCTCCTCACTCCAACAGAAGGATGCAAGCAGTTTGGCAGTCTGAGACCTCTACAAAACACAGATCATTACAAAGCTAGGACTATTGACCTCCAAGTCACGAGGAGAATGAAACTATTCCTCTAGCCACAAAACCAATTATTCTTTTCCATGTTATTTTTTGAAGTCATCTTCGTCCTCACCTTTTATTTTGCCTTAGTGACTTTAATTTTGTGTGTCTTTCAATCTATCAATCATATTTACTGAGCATTTGCTATGTGCAGAGCACTGTAATAACCGCTGGGGAAAGGATGATATATCAGAGTTCTTAGAAATGTTCCCTACCCATAATGACCTTGTATTCCAGGGGGGAGACAACCGCTAATATAAATAAATTACAGATATGGACATGTGTTGTAGGGCTGCGGGTCCTTTACTTAGATTGTCTCTTATTCTCTTTGGGGTCAGGGATCATGCCTAATTCTCACCCGTGCATTTTTTCTAGTGTTTTGTACAATGCTCTGCACAGAGAAAGCCCTTAACAAATATTTTTATTCCTACTTTGAGAATGATCTAAACATACTTTACAATGAAAACAAGATTTTCAGGAACTTCCTGAAAGGATATGTGCCTTCAGTGAGGCTTTGAAGTTGAGGAAAGTAAACATCTGTTGGATATGAAGAGGGAGGGGCCAGAGGCAGGATGTGGGTGAGAGCTCGGTGGGGAGATAGATGAGTTAGAGGTACAGTGAGACGTTTAGCATTAGAGGAGCAAAGTCTGTGGGCTAGGTTGTAGTAGGAGAGTATCAACGTAAGGAGGAGGGGCCCAGGTGATTGCTTTAAAACCAAAGGTAATGAGTTTCTGTTTGATGCGTAGGTAGATGGGCAACCCCTGGAGGTTCTCAATGAGTGAGGAAACACAGCCTGAATGTTTATGTAGAAAAATGATCCAGGTAGCAGAGTGAAGTATGGACTGAAGTGGGGAGAGACAGAAGGGAGGGAGATCATCAGGGAGGCTGATAAAGTAGTCAAGGTGAGAGAGAATAAGTGCTTGAACTAATGTGACAGCAGTTTGGATAGAGAGGAAAAGGCAGATTTTAGCAATGTTGTGAAGGTTGAACCAACAGGATTCAGTAATGCATTGAATATGAGTTGAATGACAGAGAGGAGCCAAGAATAACACCAAGGTTATGTGCTTGTGAGACAGGAAGGATGGTGGTGCCATCTGCAGTGATGGGAAAATCAGGGTAAGGATGGGGTTTGAGTGGAAGGAGTTCTGTTTTAAACTTGACTTGTATGTGAGACAGGGACTGTATCCAGCCAGATTAACATGTATCTACCCCAGCGTTTAGAACAGTGCTTGACACATAGAAAGTTTTTAACAACTGCCACAAGAAAAATGAAGTAACAAATAAAAATACTGCTTTTCAGTTTAACATGGATTTCCACGGTCTTAAGCTTGATTACTCACTCCTTAGGTATGTACTGGAGACTATTAATTAGAGGTATGGTCGGATTTTGATACTTATCTTAGGCCTTGGTGTTAGCATTTTAGATTGGCAAAACAGAGGTTAGTATTAAACAATGATATGTCTACCTACTCTGTTTTAATGTATTCTCCCAAGTGCTTAGTTCAGTGTTCTGCACACAGTAAGTTTTCAATAAATACCATTGACTGATTATTATTGTTTCATTTTTGACTGATCTTCAGAATGGATTCCTTCAGCTCTTCCTTCAGGGATACAGAAACTAAACATTGCACCTCAACAAAAAAGAACCCAGATATGGCACATGTTTAAAATTGAGCTCCTCATCTTCCTTCCAATCCTCTCTTCCACCTAACTTGCCTAATGTAGTTGCCAACACCGTCTTTCCCTTTTTAAGCCCTCAACCTTGGCTCCTCCCTTTTTTCAACACCCACATTCAGTCTATTACCAAATTCTACTGGTATTTCCTCCATAACATTTCCAGAATCTGTCCCTTCTGCTCCATCCAAATGACCATGAGTCTGTCCTTGCTGGTCTTTCTGACCTTAACCTCTCCCCTTTCCAGAATTTATTTCAATCAGCTGCATTGCACATCTTTCTAAATTATCATTCTACACACATCTCCCCTCACTTCAAAACCCTTTAATGGGCAACCCATTTTTCTCTGCATCAAGCAGTGTTGGCTCATCCACCTCTGCATCAAACAGAAACTCCTCACCATTGACTTTAAAGTCCTCGATCACCTTGTCCTTTATAACCTTATCTAGCTGCTTTATCACTACAACCCAGCCCACACACTTTACTCTTCTAATGCCAATTAAGACACTCAATCAGCTCTCTCCCTCCTATTTATCCAGTGTCTTCTCCCACTTACATCTGCTTTCCCTCTTCAATGTTTTAGGAAAATTTATACACAGTATCTCATTTTTATCATTCCTGCTTTTCTCCTCTTGCTCAGACCCTATCTCCTGCCTGGAACTCCCTTCCACTTCACATCTGGCAGAGCACTACTCTCCCCTACTTCAAAGCCCTTCTGAAATCTCATCTTCTCTGAGAAACCTTCACTGACTAACTTCTCTTCATCTCCTGGTAAGATTCTCCCCATTTACCCCTTCACCATGGCTTAGTGGAAAGAGCCCGGGCTTGGGAGTCAGAGGTCATGGATTCTAATCCTGACTCCACCACTTGTCTGCTGTGTGAATTTGGGCAAGTCACTTAACTTCTCTGTGCCACAGTTATCTCATATGTAAAATGTATTAAGACTGTGAGCCCCAGGTGGGACAACTTGCTTACCTTGTATCTACCCCAGCACTTAGAACAGTGCTTGGCACATAGTAAGTGCTTAACAAATACCATAATTATATTACTATAAACCTGTGAACTAACAACCATCTACAGCAATACTGAACATATGAATTTAATCACTCTAATATTAAAACACTAATTCACATACATAGCTATATAAATATGTCTACTACTTTTGCCTCCTGTCTGTAAACTATTTCAGTGTTTGCTTCCTTACTACATTGTAAGCTCCTTGAGAATAGGGTAGTGCTGAATAACTTTCAAAGGGATTAAAACTGTTATCTGATCACAATAGGCACTCAAGTACTATTATTACTTGTATTAATTAATGATGGCTTTCCTCAAGAACCTCCAGTGTTTGCTCAACCAACTTTGCATCAAACAAAAACTTCTCACCATTGGCTTTAAAGTACTTTAAAGTACAATAAAGTACCTTGTCCTTTATTACCTTATCTTGATGCTTTACCACTACAACCCAGTCCATACACTTCACTCCTCTAATGCCAAGCTACTCACTGTATCTCTACCTCTTCCATTTCACCACCAACCTCTTGCTTATATCCTGCCTCCCTCTTCATATCTTAAAGACTATCACTTTCCCCACCTTCAAAACCTTGTTAAAAGCACAGCTTCTCCAAAAGACCTTCCCTAACTAAGCCCTGATTTCCTCTTCTTCCTTTCTCATCTGTCTAATCCTTGCACATGGATTTACACCCTTTATTCACCGCTCCCTCAGCCTTACAGCATGTATATTCATATCCATTGTTTATGTATATTAATATCTATCTCCCCCTATAGACTATAAACTCGCTGTTGGAGAGAAACGAGTCTGCTAATTCTATTATCTTGGACTTTCCCAAGGACTTCGTACAGTTCTCTGCACACAGAAAGTGCTCAATAAACACAAATGATGACTGATAAGAATTTACAAGTGTATGTTTGTGTGTATGGACAGAAAGCCCCATCTCTTAGACTGTGATCTTGTATGGTACAGGGACTGGGTCCAACCTGAATGTTTATTATCTACTCCAGCACTTAGTATATATTTTAGCACTTAATATACATATAACGAATGCCTTATCATTTGTGTAATTCTTCCTCCAGTGAGCACTAACAGTTTAGTAAACTCAATGGTATTGAGTGCTTACTGTGTGCAGATCACTTAGGAGCATACCCACCCACCAGTAAAATCAGTAAAGTGGTTAGAAACTGCCTAACTCTAAATACCTAAAATTTAGGTAATCGATTCCATTAATAGCCATTAATATTATGCTTGGTTTGCATAGGGTTGAGGTTAAAGTTGGAGTTGGGGTTGGAAATGGGGCTAGAGTTAGAAGTGAATTTATTTATTTATATTAAGGTCTGTCTCCCCTCTAGACTGTAAACATTTTGAGTAGGGAATGTGTCTGTTATATTGTTTTGCTGTATGCCCCCAAGTGCTTAGTACAGTAAGTGATCAATAAATGTAATTGATTGATTGAGGTAAGCAAAAGTAGCTATGATTTTAATAATAATAATAATAATGTTGGTATTTGTTAAGCACTTACTATGTGCCAAGCACTGTTCTAAGCGCTGGGGTAGACACAGGGGAATCAGGTTGTCCCACGTGGGGCTCACAGTCTTAATCCCCATTTTACAGATGAGGTAACTGAGGAACCGAGAAGTTAAGTGACTTGCCCAAAGTTACACAGCTGACAAGTGGCCGAGGTGGGATTCGAACCCATGACCTCTGACTCCAAAGCCCGTGCTCTTTCCACTGAGCCACGCTGCTTCTCACTGCTGCCAGTGATATATTCGACATCTGACCATTAGACATATTTCTCAAATATTAACCACTAAGCATTAGGATTTCAGCATGATTTTATTTTGCCCAATAACTCTGACTGCCCTTTGTCTCCTGAGTGTCAGGCACAATTAATGAAAGGAGAATTTGGAATTCTGGGGGAAAAGCCTAGAAAAGAGGATATTTCTCTGGAGTCAAAGACCTTTCATAGATTGGAACGCCTACATCTTTTCAATTAATCCTCTATACAATGTGCAAGGAAAGGATGCCAATATTTACTTTCACAGTACATCAACAAAAGATAATTACTTTTCAGAACAAAACCGACAATCATGTGGTAACTGTGGTAACTGAACTTCACCTAAGAGACTGATTTCTTTATACCCAAACAAACCTAATGCATTTTTTCTGGATGACCTTATAGGGGCTTCTTGCCATTTTTACTTGGTTTAAAATGTAATAAAACAATTTTCAGGTGAAAAAGGAAAGGATAAAAGCATGCAATTCAGCTCACAATGGATTTTACAGGCCTTATTGGAATTAATTACTGAAAACTTGCACATAGTGCAATTAATTTCATGCAATTCAGCAACATCTGCAGATCCATTATTTTCTTTCAAAGATGGGGTAATTTGTAAAGATTTTGTATAAAGCTAAAGCCTCTGGATGTTGTTCATAACAAAACAATTAGATCAGGGAATCAAACCTTATTTCAAAAAAAATAAAATTAACTAGGTTATATGTTCTCATTAGTGATGAGAAAAAAGTCTGAATTATGGAACTAGAAAGACATTCTAAACATCATCTAGCTCATCTAGCTGTCAATAATAAAAACCAATTCAATTCCCATCACAGTATATGGATACATATACACACCGTGTATTCTCACTGCATGTTTTTCTAAAGCATTTTTAGAGAATTGGGAAAAGTTCATGTGACAATGCAAGCCTCTGTGGATAAAAGCAACTCTAGTGTTGCAGGAATCTTGCCCATCCTTGGAAAGAAAGAACTTTAGAGTCCTATCGGGACAGCGCTCTCCTATGTGACACTGGGAATTGTTTCAGTCAGTATTTAAGGCTGGAAGTTCCCACCACATCATGCCTCTATAGAAAGGTGGACATAATTATCTTTGTAGACTTTCAATTTGATACAGACTCAGTGTCCATTGATTTTACACTCTTTCAAGGTGCTAAAAGCTTTGCTGGTTATTTTTATTCTGCTTTCTAATTGACTGTCTTTTATTATGGTATTTATGTATTATGGTATTTGTGAAGTGCTTACTCTGTCAAGCACTGGACTAAGCACAGGGGTAGATTCAAGATAATCAGATTCAGTCCCTGTCCCAAATGGGGCTCAATCTAAGTAGGAAGGAGTAGGAATTAATCCCTATTTTACAGAGGAGGACACTGACACACAGAGAAGTTGAGTGACTTGTTCAACATCACCTGGCAGACAAGCATCAGAGCCGTATTTTGAGATCAGGTCCTCTGACTCTCAGATACATGTTCTTACCAATAGGCCACTCCATTTCCCTTTTCATGCATCACCTCAGCTTCACTCACACAATACTCTCCTGGTTTCCCTATCTCTCTGGCTGCTCATTCTCAGTCTCTTTAACGGGCTCCTTCTCTGTCTCCCATGCCCTAACTGAAGCTGTCCATCAAGACTCAGTTCCAAGTCTCCTTCTATTCTCCAGCTACACCCACTCCACTCACATGACTTCAACTACCACCTCTATCCACATTAATACAATCACTCATCACTCACTAGATTACTGCATCGGCCTCCTTGCTGATGATCTAATCTCCTGTCTCTTCACACTCCAGTTCTTACTTGACTCCACTGCCTGGTTCATCTTTCTACAGAAACATTCAGGACATGTAATCCCCCTCATCAAAAATCTCCAGTGGTTGCCTTTCCACCTCCATATCAAACAAAAACTCTTCATCATTGGCTGTAAAGGACTCTATCACCTTGTCCCATCCTACTTTACCTCGCTTCTCTCCTACAAACCAGCCCACTTTGCTACTCTAGTGCTACCCTGCTCACTGTACCCCAGTCTCGCCTGTCCTACCACCAATCCCTGGCTGAGAATGTTCTCCCTCCTCAAATCCTACAGATAATTACTCTTTCCATCTTCAAAGCCTTATTGAAGGCACATCTCCTCCAAGAGGTCTTCCCAGACTAAGTCCCACTTTTCCTCTTCTCCCACTTGCTTCTGCTTTGCCCTGACTCGCTCTCTTTGCTCTTCCCCCTTGCCCCCTAGCTCCACAGCACTTATATATATATATATATATATATAGTATTATATATATATATATCTGTAATTTTATTTATTTGTATTGATGTCTGTCTCCCAACCTCTAGACTGTAAGCTCATTGTGGGCCGGGATTGTCATTGTTTGTAGTTGTACTTTCCCAATCACTTAGTACAGTGGTCTACACAGAGTAAGTGCTTAATAAATATGATTCAGTGAATGAGTGAATTCCCAAATCTACATCTCCAGTCCTGATCTCTCTCCCTCCCTGCAGTCTCACATTTCCTCCTGACTTCAAGACCTCTCCTCAGACTTATCCTGTCCAAACAGGACTCTTTATCTTCCCACACAAACCCTGTCCTTTCTCTGACTTTCCTATTACTGTACACAGCACCACAATGCTTCTTGACTCACAAGCCTGTCTTCTTGGCATTATTCTTGACTTTTCTCTTTCAACACACATATTCAGTTTATCACTAAATCTTATTGGTTCAACCTCCACAACAGTGATACAATCCACCCTTTCCTTATATCTACTTCAAGGCCTCCCCCAACTGAGCCCTCATTTCCTCTTCTCTTGCTCTCTTTTGTGTTGATCTTGCACTTGGATTTTCACTAATTTTTCACCCCTCCTTCAGCATTTCTGTACATATCAGAAGCAGCATGGCTTAGTGGAAAGAGCACGGGTTTGGGAGTCAGAGGTTATGAGTTCAAATCCTGACTCTGCCACTTGTGAGCTGTGTGACTTTGGGCAAGTCACAACTTCTCTGTGCCTCAATTACCTCATCTGTGAAATGGGGGCTAGGATTGGGAGCCCCACGTGGGACAGCCTGATAATGTAGTTTCTACCCTAGCTCTTAGAACAGTGCTTGGCACATAGGAAGCTTTTGTCTCCCCCTTCTAGACTGTGAGCCTGTTGTTGGCTAGGGATTGTATCTGTTACTGAACTTCACTTTCCAAGTGCTTAGTACAGTGCTCTGCACACAGTAAGCACTCAATAACTACAATTGAATGAATGAATAATTTATTTATACTAATGCCTGTTTCCCCCCCCAGACTACAAGTGAACTGTGGGCAGGGAATGTGTCTGTTATATTGTCATTTTGTATTCTCCCAAGTGCTTACTACAGTGCTCTGCATGCAGTTAGCCCTCAGTAAATATGATTGATCATTGCACAGTGAACTACCTTTGAAGCAAAATTCAGTAACAGCATTAATTTGCATCCTTGTCATACTGGAATAGTAAAGGCAGATAGAGAATGTTGGCATTGTTTTTTAGTCTCACAGTCAGATTCTCATTAATCCTCATCAAGTTTCATTCTGGAAATGTGGTTCAGTGCATTATTTTCATGCCTGGCCTAAATTTATTTTTCTTAGCTAAGGAGGAGCTATGTATTACTCAGATTTCAAGTGATGTGATTTATATAATCATTTTATTTAATGTCATGGGCTGCCCAGACTGATGTGAATACATATTGATAGGAATATCCTGCCACTTGTGAAAAGAACAATTAACAAAATAAGGAGCAATAGTTTTCCTGGTAACAGATGAAGCTATCCCAAATCAGTACAGTGAATTCATGCAAAACTCCCATTAATGCCAAAAACAACTATGGGGAAAAGCACATTGAAGGTTAATTAGGTGACATTTGTGAGCGAAAGGCCCTACCATCTTTGGAAGATGCTATGTTAAGGACTAGAGTATCTTCCTTATCCTTCATTTCTGCTCTTGCCATAACCTCAGAATAATGCCTTGCAGAAGGAAGAGCCATAAACTTTAGAAGAATGGCCCCGATTCATTAACATGGATGAGGACAGGGAGAACTGAATGCAAGGAAATATTTGTATTCTTAAAAGCCTTTCCACAAAGAAGTAGCTTCTTGAAGAACACAGGGATTTTGAGCATGATGAAGGATAAGAGTATAAAGGTGGAGGGGGTGGAGGAGTATACATTTTCAGAGAGGCTTCAGCTGGCCAAGACATTTTCATTAGCTATTACTCTCATTTCTGACAATCCTCTCTTGAATTTGGGTTTTGGGAATAGCCAGTTTGAGGACTCAAAAATATGGCTATAACTACTTTTTCACATCAAAACATTAACTAGGCTATATTTACATGGCACTGAGAAAATGTTATCTGAACAGTAAAATGTTTTGTACATTTTCTTATGTGTAAATCTCAGCAAAACAGTTGCTCCTCTAGGAAATCAAGGTACATATTCAGGTATTTTCATGGGGAAACTGGTCCTCTGGGTTCAGTGAAAGGGCTGCAGACATTTAAATAGGGAAATTCCCAAACACTCAGAGAGTTAAGCTTTCTCATTAATGAGAAATGAATGATTACATATGGCTTTGGTTGCAGCTGTCAGTGCTGCCATTTTCCATTATAGAAGGATGGTTTAGGCTGCCTATAATCTTAATCTTCTTCTTCCTGTCCGAAAAGATCACAAAAATAAAACTGTCTAATTTAACTCCTTAAAATATCTAAAGTTGATGTCCAGACTTGCTCACGTCCTCCCTCTGGCCTGGAATTCATTCATTCAATTATTTACTGAGTGCTTACTGTGTGCAGAGCACTCTATTAACCACTTGGAATGTACAATTCGGTAAAAGACAGAGACAATCCCTGTCCATCAAGGGGCTCACATTCTAAAAGGGGGAGACAGCAAAACAAAACAAGTACTCAGGCATCAATACCATCAAGATAAATAGAATCATAGATATATACACATCATTAATAAAATAGAGTAATAAATAATATATACAAATATACATAAGTGCTGTGGGGAGAAGAAGTGGGTAGAACAGAGGGAGGGAGTAGGAGGAATGGGGAGGGTAAGAGGGGCAGAGGGAAAGGGAGGGCTCAGTCTGGGAATGTTTCCTGGAGGAGGGCTGAAGAGGGGAAGAGAGTTAGTTTGGCGGATGTGAGGAGGGAGGGCATTCCAGGTCAGTGGTAGGATGAGGGCCAGGGTCGACCAGCAGGACGGGCAAGAACAAGGCACAGTGAGGAGGTTAGTAGCAGAGGAGTGGAGTGTATGGGGTGAGCTGTAGAAGGAGAGAAGGGAAGTGAGGTAGGAGAGGGCCAGATGATGGAGAGCTTTAAAGCCAAGAGTGAGGAGTTTTTGTTTCATGCAAAGGTTGATAGGCAACCACTGAAAGGTTTTGAGGAGGGCAGTGACATGCCAGGAGCATTTCTGTAAAAAGATAATCCGGGCAACGGAATGAAGGATAGACTGGAGTGGGGAGAGATGGAGGATGGGAGATCAGAGAGGAGGCTGATGTAATAATCCAATTGGGATATTATGAAAGCTTGTACCCGCAAGGTAGCAGTCTTGATGGAGAAGAAAGGGCGGATCTTGGCAATGTTGTGAAGGTGAGACCTGCAGGGTTTGGTGATGGATTGGATGTGTGGGGTAAATGAGAAAGCTGAGTCAAGGATGACATGAAGGTTGCAGGCAGGCCTGTGAGACAGGAAGGATGGTAATGCTGTCCACAGTGACAGGCAAGTCAGGGAGCAGACAGGGTTTGGGAGGGAAGATAAGGAGCATAATCTTGGACATGTAGAGTTTTAGGTAGCAGGCAGACATCCACCTGGAGATGTCCTGAAGGCAGGAGGAAATAAGAGCCTGGAGAGAGGGGGAGAGAACAGGGGAGGAGATATAGATTTGGGTGTCATCTGTGTAGAAATGATAGTTGAAGCTGTGGGAGCGAATGAGTTCACCAAGGGAGTGAGTATACATGGAAAAGAGAAGAGGGTCAAGAACTGACCTTTGAGGAACCCCTACGGTTAGTGGATGGGAGGGGGAGGAGGAGCCCGTAAAGGAGATGGAGAATGAATGGCCAGAGAAATAAGAAGAGAACTACTGGAGGACAGAGTCAGTGAAGCCAAGGTTGGATAAAGTGTTGAGGAGAAGAGGATGGCTGACACTGTCAAAGGCAGCTAAGAGGTCGAGGAGGATTCGAGGAGGATTAGGATAGAGTAGGAGTCATTAGATTTCTTGTTGAATGAACAAACAATAATTAAAGTCATGGGAAAGAGGAGAACAAGAAAATGCACTAACTAGCAGCACACTTTGGCAGCCAGAAATTTTCATTTTCAGTAAAATAAGAAACTTATCCAGCCAAATATCAATCATCCTATCTTCAAATCCCTACTCAGATCACATCTCCTCCAAGAGGCCTTCCATGACTAAGGCCTCACTTCCACTATTTGTCTCCTTTCTGAGTCCTTTCACCATTTACCCTCCTTTTTACATCACCTGTGCACTTGGGCTTGTAACCTTAAGCATTTGGATTTCACCCCATCCCCATAGCACCTATGTGCATATCATTTGTAATTTTTTTAATACCTGTGTCCTCCTTTAGTCTGTAAGCACTTCATGGTCAAGGTTGGGTCTACCAATTCTATTGTACTCTCCTACTGTACTAGTAAAGTGCTCTGCACACAGAAAGCACTCTATAAATACCAGTGATGGACTGAATTTCCACAGCAGTAAATTGTTAGCTATCTTATGGACTCTTCTAAGCTTTAGGAAAGCCTACATAATCAACCATAAACTCAAGGGGAGCAGAACACTAATCCTTGCATCTCATCCTTTAGACTCTTCAGTAGCCAGTTATTGGGCCTGGAAGAAGTTTCATACATACTTTGTCTTGGGCATATATGACCATCATGGATACCTATAAAAAAAAACAGTTGTCTTTCATTTTGAAAGCAACATAGATTACCTCGGTCCAAATGACTATAACGCATAAAATCCAGAAATATGTAGTTTACTAGTTTCTGATTTTGACCAGGATTCATGCTCTGATATCATATCTGAATAAATACCTGTTCTCCCACCCTACTTAGGTAAACATGTATGTACTCCCAGCACTTAGAACAGTCTTGACATAAAGTAAGCACAGAGCTGTGTGGCCTAGTAGATAAATCACAGCCCTGGGAGTCAGAAGACTTGGGTTCAAATTCTGGTTTCACCTCTTGTCTGCTGTGTGACCTTGGGCAAGTCACTTATCTTTGTGCCTCAATTACCTCACCTGTAAGATGAAGATTAAGACTGTGAGTCCCACATGGTGGTATTTGTTAAGCGCTTACTATGTGCAAAGCACTGTTCTAAGCACTGGGGGGATACAAGGTGATTAGGTTGTCCCACGTGGAGGTCACGTTTTAATCCCCATTTTACAGATGAAGTAACTGAGGCCCAGAGAAGTTAAGTGATTTGCCCAAAGTCACACAGCTGGCAAGCGGCAGAGCCGGGATTAAAACCCATGACCTGTGACTCCCAAGCCTGGGCTCTTTCCACTGAGCTATGCTGCTTCTCTTGACATGGGACATGGACTGTGTCCAAATTGATTAGCTTGTATCTATCCAGTGCTTAGTACAATGCCTGAGACATAATAAGCCCTTAACAAATACCATTTAAAAATGCATTTAGCAAATACCAAAATTCAATCCCTACCCTCATGCAATTTGGTTCCTATTCTGCCCTTTCCAAACTTCAAATTCAACTCCTCCCTCACATGTTTCCCCCAAATCGGTTCATTAAATCAAATAAAAAGTCCTGGATGTGGCCTTACATAAGACATGCTGATAGACTCAGATTGCACCCAGCCCCTGCCAATCCAAAGCAATCAAGAAATGATGTTGATAATAATGATAATAATTGTATTTGATAAGTTCTTACTATGTACTGAACACTGCACTATACAACTGGGAGAAACAAAGTAATAGAGTTGGTAGACATTATCCCTGCCTTCAAGGAGCTTACAGTAGAATGTGTGGGGTTCATAGCAGCAGGGAGCAGAGCAAGGTAGCCCCTGTAGCTTTTTAAAGCGAGGAAGAGAGGGACAGAGGAAAAAGAGAGGGGTACAAGAATGTGGGCACATTACATTGTGCTTAGTAAATACCTTTTCTATTATTACTACTTTTGATATCTAGTTATCATTATATTATATTACATATTATATTATGCTATATTATTCATTCAATAGTATTTTTTGAGCACTTACTATGTGCAGAGCACTGTACTAAGCGCTTGAAATGTACAAATCAGTAACAGATAGAGTCCCTGTCCTTTGACGGGCTTACATATTATATTATATTATGTGTTAGGACTTACTATAGGTCAAACTCTGCATTAAACATTGAGATAGATACAAGATAATCAGTTTGGACACAATCCATGTCCCACATGGGGCTCACAGTATAATGGATTCATCCCTTCCTGTTCAACTTAGGCTCCACAGTGAGCAAATGCTCAGCATGCACATACCTCCACAGCACACCCCCACACAACACATCTATCTATCTTTAATACTGAAGGGGAGGTCCTTTGCATCCAAGTGTGTAAATGTTACTGGAACGATTATTCATTCATTCATTCATTCAATCATATTTATTGAGTACTTACTGTGTGCAGAGTACTGTACTAAGCGCTTGGAAAATACAATTCAGCAATAAAGAGAGACAATCTCTGCCCAAACTGGGCTTATGTCTAGAACGGGGGAGATGGACATCAAAACAAGTAAGCAGGCATCAATATAAATAGAAATATAGGTATATACAGATATGTTAGAGAAGCAGCATGGCTTAGTGGAAAGACCATGGGGTTAGGAGTCAGAGGACATGGGTTCTAATCCCGGATCTACCACTTCTCAGCTTTGTGACTTTGGGCAAGTCATTTAACTTCTCGGTGCCTCAGTTACCTCATCTATAAAATGGAGATGAAGACTGTGAGCCCCATATGGGACAACATGATTCCCTTGTATCTACCCCAGTGCTTAGAACAGAGCTCGACACATAGTAAGCACTTAACAAATACCAAAAAAAAATGTACATATGTACACAAGTGCTGTGGAGTGAGAAGGGGGGTAGAAAAGGGAGCAAGCCAGGGTGATGCAGAGGGGAAGGGGAGCTTAGGAAATGGGGGGGGCTTAGTCAGGGAAGACCTCTTGGAGGAGGAGAGCCTTCAGTAGGGTTTTGAAGGGGTGAAGTGTGATTGGTGATTACTATGGGACCAATGGTATGGTTTACAATGTGTGGTTTACAGTGAATACATCTTTATTGCACTTCTGGGTTAGTCTCATGGTATCCCTGCTCTGCCGCTATTTACAATTTTTCCTCCATACACCTCAATCTTCATTTGAGCCTTGGTGTAGAATACAACCCCTCTTCTAATTTCTGCCCATAGGGCTTGCCCTGCAGTAGTCTCTCAAATATCTCTGCTATATCTCAGTGAGTTGAGACTGTGCTTTACCATGTCCTTAAATTGTTTGTTTTGCCCTTTAGAGTTGCATGCACCCCCTTCCAGTTCCCTATAAAGTAGCTGCTTGGGTTTCCTTCTGTGATGTATTCTCACGTTTCACCCAGTGGAGCTTTGTGTCTGTGAGCATTGGTTCAATGTTGGTGAGTTGAGTGCATTTAAGTATAACAAATTACCAACAATCTTAGCTCGCTATTTGCTGTTGAATGTGGTTCATAAATGAAGATGATGAAACCTCTCTAGGAGCTGAATGCATCTTTGGTAGAAAGTCCACATTTCACAGACAGGAGTTTTCCAGATCCAGGCTGACCCTTTTTATTACTAGATTCTCTTAATGACAAGGGACACAATCATCACAATGAAGTCCTATAACAAAGTCATTCCAAAGCTTGAACACATACTTTCTACCACTTCTCTCCTTGGTCTGGACTGACAAAGCTGTGTGCCTTCGAAAAAGGATAAAAGACTCTATTCATATCTACTAGATTGATGAGTGGACATTCTGAGGACTCACTTTTCAATCCTTCAGAAAAGAAGTGCAGAGCTCAACGTACTGATATAAGAGGAAAAATAAACACCTACAAGGAGTCTGCTTTATAAAATTCTGGAACAGAAGTCATGGAGAGATCTCCATATATGGAATCATTAAATGAGTCGTCTCACTAACTTCCAACTGTGCCTATTTCCAAAGGCATTAATAATAGCTAGGACCTAGTCATGGGGTTGATTCCATAAATAGGGTCCAAAATTCCCTCATTATAACACCCAATTATTTTATATAAATTCCCAGAGAAGATGGGAAATAACCTGTAGGTAGACTGTAAACTAGAAAGAGAAATAAATACCATGATTTAAATTAAAGCAATAAGGCTGAATAAGACCGGCATATGTGCAGTACCTTAAATGCACAACATGATTTGGAAAGGTAGAGGAACTAATGGCATTCTAGGAATACCTCACTACATGATTGATAAGTGATGCCTGCAGAATTTCACAGGTGAGTCTGTGCCAGCAACCAGAGAAAAATAAAAATATCTTGGGCAAGTAGCCTATTGTTCTTAAGCCAAGTTAATTCTGGATATAAGTTGACCTCCTTCTTCTACTCCCCCTCAAAAATAAAAATGGATGTTTAAGATTAGGAAAGCAACTGCATATTGGAAATTGCCCTCAATTTCGAAGTCTCAAACATACATTTTCACTGAGACTCATATATCTTACTCTTCCACATCTTTTCCTCTAAACACATTCCCTCTTTAACTGCCAATTAAAGGATTAAAAAAAACCTTCCACTCCCTTCCTTTAAGACACTCTCCTCCTTCAAATCAAATACTGCATTGCAAACAGGCATTAGTCTATATGAGGTATGGTTCCATATTTTTCAAAATTTTAAATGGATTTTGCCAATGGAAAAATTGTTTTTGTGACTGTAAGCTTATTGTGGGCATGGTAATGTGTCTGTTGATTGTTGTAGTGTGCTCTCCCAAGCATTTAGTACAGAATTGAGCTCCTTATCTTCCCTCCCAAGCCCTGTCCTCTTCCTGACTTCCCTATCACTGTGGATGGTATGACCATCCTTCTCGTCTCTCAAGCCCGCAACCTTGTTTCATCCTTGACTTAGCTCTTTCATTCACCTAACACATCCAATATGTTACCAAGACCTGCCGGTCTCACCTTTAAAATATCGCCAAGATCCGCCCTTTCCTCTCCACCCAAAGGGCTATCTTACTGGTACAGGCTCTCATAATATCCGGGCTGGATTATTGTGTCAGCCTTCTCTCTGATCTCCCTTCCTCCTGTCTCTCCCCACTCCAGTCTATTCTTCATTCTGCTGCCCGGCTCATCTTCCTGCAGAAACGCTCTGGGCATGTCACTCCCCTTCTTAAAAACCACTGGTTGCCTATCAACCTCTGCACGAAACAAAAACTTCTCACTCTAGGCTTCAAGGCTTTCCATCACCTTGCCCCCTCCTACCTCTCTTCCCTTCTCTCTTTCTACTGCCCACGCCGTAGGCTCTGCTCCTCTGCCGCCCACCTCCTCACCATCCCCCGTTCTCGCCTATCCCGCCATCGACCCCTGGCCCACATCCTCCCGCTGTCCTGGAATGCCCTCCCTCCTCACCTCTGCCAAACTAACTCTCTTCCCTTCTTCAAAGCCCTACTGAGAGCTCACCTCCTCCAAGAGGCCTTCCCAGACTGAGCCTCCCCTTTTCCTTCTGCTCCCTCTGCTCCCTCTGCTGCCTCTCTGCCCCCACCTTCACCTCCTCTCAGCTAAGTCCCCTTCCCCCTCCCCCCTTTCCCTCTGCTTCTCCCCCTCCCCTCAGCACTGTGTTCATCTGCTCATTTGTATATATCTTTATTACCCTATTTTGTTAATGAGATGTACTTCCCCTTGATTCTAATTATTGCTATTGTTTTTGTCTGTCTCCTCCGATTAGACTGTAAGCCCATCAGTGGGCAGGGATTGTCTCTATCTGTTGCTGAATTGTACATTCCAAGTGCTTAGTACAGTGTTCTGCACATAGTAAGTGCTCAATAAATACTATTGAATTAACAGTAAGCACTCAATAAATACAATTAAATGAATGAATGAATAAACCTTAATCTACAATTCAACAAATTGAACTTCCAGTATCAAACTTACATTTGTGGGGCTCGCCTTGTGCTGGCAAAATGACTATCTTTGATCCCAAATGTACTTTGTCTTCATCACCACCATTGTTAATGGTATTTATTGAACACCTACTAAAACAAGACACTTCATTAAGGGAGTTTTGGAGAATTCAAGGGAAGCCAATATATGATAATTGTACTCAAAGAACTTATAACAATTATTAACAATAATAATATTCATATTTCTTAAGCACTTACTATGTGCTGGGCACTATACTAAGCACTGGGGTAGATACAAGCAAATTGGGTTGGACATGGTCCTTGTCTCACATGGGGCTCACAATCTTAGTCCCCATTTTACAGAGGAGGTAACTGAGACACAGAGAAGTTAAATGACTTTCCCAAGGTTACAGTGTCAGAGCCAGGATTAGAACCCAGATCTTGCTTTATCCACTAGGCCATGCTAAGATGGACAAACATTTTTATTAATAGTGGGAACAGGAAGAAGGGCAAGGATATAACTGAAGGAGTACAAATACATCAGGATGAAATTGCTAAGTTAATATGCAAATAGGAACATACAAGGAAACTTAAGTAAATCACTAAATTACTATGTTCATAGAAACTTTAGGGTTGAGCCACGGAGCCCTGGTTACAGCAGATATATCTGGTAGGCAGAGAGCACCTACTTTAATCAATCAGTGCATGGTATTTATTGAGCGCTTACTGTGTGCAAGGCACTATATTAAATACTTAGCGTTCAGTTAAGTAGAGAGACTGCTTATTTTCAATCACTTTCTCAGACTCTTCCTCTCCCTCCCACCTGCTGTGAGTCCCTCAAGGCTCACACAGGTCTAGGTCACCCTCAATTCTCCATCAGCACCCACTCCCCTGAAGAATTCAGTCTCCCATGGCTTCAACTACCAACTCTATTCAGATGATTCCCAAATCTGCCTTTCTTTTTTCTTGTTTCACATTTCCTCCTGCATTAAGGACACTCTTCTTGGATATCCTGTATGACACCTCAAAAGTAACATGCCAAAAAATAGAACTCCTCATCTTCCCACCCAAACTCTGTCCTCCCACACTGATTTTTTTCCATCACTATGGACAACACCACCATCCTTCCTTTTTCACAAGCCCATAACTTTGGCATTATCTTCAACTCATTCAACCTATATATTCAATCTGTCACCAAATCCTGACAGTTCTTCCTTTATAACCTCTCTAGAATCCATCCCCCTTTATCCCAACTGTCACCAAGCACTTGTCATACCTCATCTTTATTCATTCATTCAATCATATTATTGAGTGCTGTGTGCAGAGCACTGTACTAAGCACTTGGGAAGGTACAACACAGCAATAAACAGTGACATTCCCTGCCACAGTGAGCTCACAGTCTAGAGGAGCAGCACTTCATCATTGATCTAGTGTGTTTACCAGTTTCACTTAGAGGGAGGAAGAAGCTTGGAGAGACACTCTGTGGTGTCCCTCTCTTAGGGCAGCGTAAGCCAAGACAATCAGAAGGAAGGACTGGGGAAGAATTATAGAGGTCATGTTGGAGGAAAAAGGAGACCTCAGACAACCTAAAGGTGAGAAGTTGGTGAGCTGTGTGCCTGAGAGAGCAAGGAATAGGGCAAGCTTGAGGTGTGGACCCTGGATGGAGGAGGAGAGGAGAGATTGGAGAGGATCCCCAGTGGCCAGGACTCTGGAGAAACAAGACTCCTGCCCCTGAGGGAAAGAAGAATGTGAACACCCGGATATCTACAGGGAAATACAGAAGGCCCTAGAGGGCAAAGTAGTAGCTACAGAGAAAGGCAGTTTCAACTGGATTTGTTTTTATTTGCTACTATGTTAAGAATTTATTAAATACTCATGAGATCTCAGATCTTGGTATCTGCCTTTAAAGGGGCAGGTTTTGTTGGCATATAGCAGGAGTAACTAAATTACAACACACAAGCCACATGTAAAAAATTTTCAGTTACTGGGCAGCAGGTGCACAATGCTCTATGTTTTTTTTATTTTGCAGTCACTGCTTTTTTTTCTTTTTTCTTTCTTTCTGTTAGACTGCAAGCTTCTCCATCAGGCTATCTCCTTGAGAGATGGGGTCATGCCTGCAAACACCATTATACACTCCCAGGAGTTTAGGAAAGCTCTCTGCACCCAGTAAGTGCTCAATAAATACTATTCAATCAATCTTTTTAAAAAATTGTATAGTATTTATTAAGCATTTATGTTCCAGGCACTGTATTGAGCACTGAGTCACTTGTGGGCAAAGCATGGAAAGTAAAGCACAGTAAAGTTGATAGGCATGATTCCTGCCCCCAAGGAGGTTACCAGTGAAGTTCAGGGAGCATTGTGGCATCCATCCCCACCCCAACTCCCCACCCTCCTGGTTCTCACTTGCTGCTGTTCCTGCTCAGTCACCCATCTTCCCATCAGCCCAGAACAGCATCTCTCCACCAGTTAACACCCCCAGCTGCCACACCACATATGTTCTCTCTTCCCATTTTACAGTTTCTGGCAACATTCATTTCAGGGTTTGCAACTCTTCAGTTCATGAGGTTTGGCCACCCCTGCCAAATCATTCTGAATGGTGAAAAAACAAAGCAAACATATTTTCAGTTTTACAACATTTCCTTTTCCTAAAGTTGGAAGAGAAAAATGGTACCCTTAGGCAGCAGCTGTCAATTAGACTCTGTGCCCAAGCAGGGGCTAAGCTTGAGGAAGTAATCCCATAGTTAAAAAAATGCTGTCTGTATAGTCTCAAAGTGCTTTTTATTGATCTGTATTAATGATAGAAACATTGATATGCCAGGGCAACTGCCAAGTATTGACCCAGAATCACTGTCTCCTGGCAGGCCAGTGCACAACACGAGCCCCAGGGTCTTATAGCTTGGAGGGTGGGCATTAACAGTAGGAAAACTAGAGAGACTCAGAGAGCTATAGGGACTTCACAGCCACACAGGTCCAATCCGGTCTTGCTGCCTTCTGCTTTGTGTTGTCTATTTTTAGAGCTGTTTGAATGCTGGGAGGTTGCCTCAATGTATAAACAAAAACTGCCTAGATCCTTGAGACAGCATGACCTAATGAAAGTCAGGAGACTTGGGTTCACGTTTCAGCTCTGCCACTGACCTTGGGCACCCAACCTCTCTGGCCCTCGGGTTCCTCATTTGTAAAACGGGAATAGATTTAGAGCACCTTGAGGGGCAGGGTCAGTATTGGATCTCATAACCTTGTCTCTGTCTTGTGTTTTCTGCAGCATTTAGCTCAAAGAAAACAATTAATAAATGCCATGTTAACCCTTTCAAATTATAAGGAGTATAAATCCCAAATTTATGTTTGAACCATTCTGAAAATAATAATAATAATGTTTGTATTTGTTAAGCGCTTACTATGTGCCAAGCACTGTCTAAGAGCTGGGATAGATACAAGGTAATCAGGTTGTCCCACGTGGGGCTCACAGTCTTAATCTCCATTTTCCTGATGAGGGAACTGAGGCCCAGAGAAGTTAAGTGACTTGCCCAAGGTCACACAGCTGACAAGAAGCGGAGCCAGGATTAGAACCCATGACCTCTGACTCTCAAACACAGGTCTTTCCACTGAGCAAAGCAGTGTGGCCTAGTGCAAAGAGGCCATGCAGGGGTATCAGAAGATCTGCGTTGCAATCTCAGCTCTCCAGTTGCTTGCTGTATGACCTTGGCAAGTTATTTAACTTCTCTGGGCCTCAGGATCGTCAGCTGTAAAATGGAGACTATATACCTATGTCCCCTCTGATTTGGAGTGAGTCCTATGTAGGACAGGGACTGTGTCTATCTTATATCTACCCCAGTGCTTAGAGCAGTGCTTGACACACAGTGAGTGCTAAACAAGTACAACAATAATAGCAATACCAATGATAACAATAATAATCTGCCCCAGGGTTTAGCACATAGTAAATGCTTAAATACCACAATTATTATAATCATTATTATTCTGACTGGTATCAAACCCCTATAAAGAATGCCTAAATGTCTTGTGAATGTGTTTCCAAAGTACAGCCTTGAACAAAGAACATCTTCTGTATAACTATCTCAAACACATCCACTGATATTTGCCCTCTAATAAGTTGAAAGTGTTCCCTAACACATTAGAAACATTATTTTGACTCCAACCTCTAAGTCCCTGATCACTTCCTCAAGTATAATGTCACAGAATAGGTTGAACCTGACTGGTCTTATGCTGTACTGTGATGGCAATGGAGAACTGTTCAGTCAATGATTTGACAAACCAAACCATATTAGGTCTCTGGTTAGGCAAATTTGTTTATGACCAGAACCTTGAACTCAGGTCTTTTTATGGTGTCAAATCTGAAAGTTTTCATATTAGGTCCATATGGCAAAGAGTAAGTCTGCTATTCTTTGATGTCCTCAGACCACACTGAAAATAAGGGAGCATACAGTTAATGTCATTTTTGATTACTTGTAGGTGGAATCTGTCTTGGCTCTTTCTGTTATTGGACAGCAGTAAGAGAGGCCATGCATTTTTTCATTCAGATCTCTCATTTTCCTTTTTGAAAATGGTCATTATGGTGGCATCTCTGAAGCCGTGGGTTCCATATATTTAAGAAAAGTCCAGGCGGAATCTAAACAGCAAAACCTCTCCTTGTTTGTAAATAGTTATAAGAATGTCAATTAGATCTGGCATCTTTATCATTCTTAGTTGCTCTTGTGATTGTCTCAAGTTGCAGCTATGGCTGTGTTTTCACATTCTGTCAGGGTTTTTAAGTTTATTAGGACTCTCTGATGAGACAGGGACTGTCCAGAAGATTAGAAGACTGAAGTGATATTACCATCTTTGTAGATATTTTTCTGTTCATTAACACGGGTAGAGCCGGTTGCACTTTTTAGCTGTACTAGTATTGATAGGCCTTTTTTTTTTTAACATGGTAATTGTTTAAGTTCTTACTATGTGCCAAGCACTACACTAAGTTCCAGGAGGAATATAAGATAATCAGGTTGGACACAGTTCATGTTCCATATAGGGCTCTCAATCTAAGTATTGAATTCCCTTGTAACAGTTGAGGAAACTGACACCCAAATAGATAAAGTGATTTGCCCAAGGTCACACAGCAGACAAGTGGTGGAACCAGGATTAAATCCCAGGTTGATCGCTGTGGGCAAAGAATGTGCCCGCTTAGTGTTGCATTGTACTCTTCCAAGTGCTTAGTACAGTGCTCTTAACAGTAAAAGCTCATTAAGTACAATTGAATGCATGAATGAGCCTACCTCCCAGGCCTGGACTCTTTCCACTCTACCATGCTGCTTTACTGAGACAAATCAAAGTAAGACCATCTCAAAAGTATATATTTGTACTTTCAAGACAGGCATTTTAAGTAACAATAATTTCTGGACTTTCTTGGTTTCCTCTGTTGATAATTTATACACTCTGTATAACAAAACAAAGGAGAATATCAAAAATGCTTTAAGCACAATAGACTTAACTTTTAAATGAATAAACCTGTGCAGAATAAATTCAGGCTAATCATCTACGCCATCAGTAACAAAGCAGATTCTAAGTTAAACACCTACTGCCCTTCCAACATTGAACATCCATTTACAACTTATTGTTCCCAGACAGAAAGACAAATTGGCTCATTGTAATGACAAGACTTTTCTTATTTGCTTTTAGTCACCTGTCTTTGAATTGGTCTAACAGTGACTGTTTACTGTTATCCTTGTCAGTCTATGCAGACAGTGGACCACTGGGTACCATCCAGGGATGAGTTACTCAGCACTCAACATAGCACTGTTTACTAGAAAGATCCTATTGGCGAAGATAGGTATATTGCTAAGAAAGAACAATAAAATCTAATTCCTCATATTTTCGCTAGCCTTCCGTGGGCGTGAGTCAGTGGGCAGGAACAGAGCCCATTCCAACAAAATAGATCTGAAGAGAAACCATCATTTCAGGACAGCGCTTCCAATCAAACTGACCAATGTCAAGAAGATACAAGCAATGCCAACTGTAGCTGTGTTCTAATTGGCAAATTGTAGGAAATAATCAAAATTCAGACTCTGGTAAAGAAAATCAGTCCCATGCTAAGGTATGTTGGGAAAACTGGATCACAGATGTTCAAGGTTTGGCATAGCATGGTCTTTCAGACCACACTGTATGGACAAATATAAAATACAATCATGTAATCCCAGGTTCACGAAGAAAATAAATATTTAGTATCAGCAATGTATAATGAAAATAAATCAGCCAGAGGATGTGGAAAGAATAAATCATAATTTGTTACTGTTACATACTTTTGGCATAGAGTAATTTGCTACTACTAAAAAAGTTTTTTGCATCCCTATTATTTCAGTACAAAACTCACTATGCCGAAG
This sequence comes from Ornithorhynchus anatinus, assembly GCF_004115215.2. Taxonomy (NCBI): domain Eukaryota; kingdom Metazoa; phylum Chordata; class Mammalia; order Monotremata; family Ornithorhynchidae; genus Ornithorhynchus; species Ornithorhynchus anatinus. Next base: position 75,296,764 of record NC_041728.1, on the reverse strand, counting down.
ATACATCACTGTTAGGGATAAACAGAAACAGAGAACTGTAAAACTGTTAGAATATAGACACCTTGAGGTCAGGGATGATGTCTTTTTATATCTATTGGATTCTCCCAAGTGCCTTGGGAGAATGTATGCCTTGCATACAGCAGGCAGTCAATAAATGCTTTTGATTGGTTAGAGGAGTGGGGCTAACCCCTGATCTGAATTTCTACCCATAAATTGGTGTGCTCTGAAAGGTACTTGTAAGTCTAGCTCACAACAATAATGACTAGAGAAAATTAGAGCTGTAAAACTTCAACCAAAATCTAAGGAGAGTGAAAAATGAAAAATCATTCACTTCTATTTCCTCCTCAGGTAATTTGATCTTTATCTTATACTGTCACACTTCACCCCTGAAGCAAAGTCTCAGCCTTGTCCAAACAAACCGATAATAAAAACTGGAATGACTGCCACGGGTTCATGAAGCCAATTAACTCTAAGTGCTAGATAGAATAATTTCCAGAACAACTGGTGTCATTGAGTTAACTTGCCACTGGTCAAGCTTGAATTTGGAATCAGCATACAACAATTTGTGCAATAATTTAGCTTTCATTGAGATGTATATTTATTTGGGTGATAACTTTGGGGTGATATTATTTCTCTTGGTGCTTAGTCATACATGGGTTTCTGTTTAACCCTATGGGATACAACCATAAAGACCCACTACCTTTATGATTTTAAACATAAAACATTAAATATCTTCTACAGCTACATCCAGATAGGAAAAAAACCTTGCAAAATTACTTTAAAGACTATCTGAAGCCTATCAGTGCACATAAGCCATATGGTGCCAGTTCAATTTATTTCTTTCCTCTAATAATGAGCTTGAAAGCTATTTAAGAGACTTTTCAAGATATTCAGGGACTAGAAGAGAATATTAATAACATATCAAAAATAATAAAGCATCTTAAGGACTAAGCACGCTTGTAGTACTAGAAGGAAACTACTTCTAAACGAAACAGGGATAGCTTCCAATAATTAATCATATGAAATTTAAATAGTCCCATTTGCAAAGTTTCAGAAAATCAAGTCAACAAAACTTCATTATCCTACCCACATTGAAAGAAACCCCATCCCTCTCTATCTGTTAATCAGTGATATTTGGTGAATGCCTACTTTGTGCAAAATGCAGTGTGATATGAAGAGTTTGCTGGAATATAATAGAAATAAGAGGGTCCCTTGAAGGAGCATGTAATTAAATCCATCCATCTCGTCTCATTCTTATCTTTTCCTCTTCCCTAGAGTGGTCACTCGTGGTACTCATGGATTCCAGACATCCAAACCAATACTGAAGGATAGCATAATGACATCACTATTTTGCAGAAAGACCCCTGAACATAGATAATTTTCCAGGGGGATCCTTCATCCCTTCTCTTACTCCATAGTCTTTTCTCCCTATCCCCACCCACTAAGTCCCAATGAATATAGATTCTGCAGAGCACAACACAGGAGTTGAGTTGGAGGGAGGCTAATATGGTGCCCAGAAGGAGAGGGGGCCTTTAATATTTCCCACACAGACAGCTTCAGGTCATGAGTACTGGGTCTCTGTTTCTGGCCAGCCCCTGGCTTTGCCCTCTTTCTCTTGACAGTCACACCATGACAGGCTGGAGCAAGTCAATGCATAAGTGCCTGAATCCCAGTTGAGGAAGCCTAACCATCCCGGCAGATAAACAAAGCTATCCAAATGAGATTTGCCAAAATAAAACAGTGAGTGGGGACATCATGTAAAGTGCTGACAACTTCTGACAAATGCAATCAAATCTACTTATCTTTAGACAGCAAGGCAGCAAACCTGACTTCTCTCATGAAAGTGTGCCTAAAAGAACTATAAGTCATATTTGTAGAATTTCCAATTCACTGCTCAAGGGTACAAAAAAATCTTGGAATGAGATTGAATGCTTGTAAGGATGAATGTGAATGTCATTTAGGGAACTTAAATAGGGCAATAAGGCTTCCAAAAAGGGCGATGAAATTACATACCTAAGAATGTTACAAGAATGGGTTATTTTGGTACCATTTCCCACTATCATTACAGTCACTGACAAGAAAAGAGATAAATGGTTTTGGGAGGAAAGAGAGAAAGGTATCTACTCACTTTGCAGTTTTCAGATTGTCACCTGAATGGATTGAGTACCATTTTCAGTTACTACTGCAATCTTTATCATGACAAAAGGTTATCACTGAAGTTTAATGTTTGATATATTCTTATTCACTCTGCACTCTCATATGCACTCTTATGAAAAAGGCATAAAGTATGTAATGAAAAGTAAAAAGTTCTTGAAATCATTCATTCTCATAAAAATGTTCATGAAATAAGAAAAACATATAAAAGACTGAAAATATATTCACTAAAAAGTGAAGAAGATGAAAGAACACAGAGTTTTAACCCTGTAAATGCATCATTTTTCTTGGAGACACTGAATTTGTAGGGTGTGAGGTTTTCAGATTAGGAAGTTTCAATTTTATAAGTTAGTGCCTAGTTTTGTAGTGGTTCAGTTTTTGCTTTTTATTTTGAAATAAAACATTTTATTCCTAAGGGCAGTGAACTAGACAAGATGATTATTCAGAATTCATTACTCAGTTATTTATATTGTATGTTCCCAAGTGCTCTGCACACATTAAGCACTCAGATTCCATTGATTGATTAATATTTACTCATCCAATAGTATTTATTGAGTGCCTATTAAGTTCAGGACTCTGTAAAATAAATTAGAAGGGGATACTAGAAAGTAAATGGCATTTATTCCTGCCCTCAAGGATTTTAGAATCTATTCATTTCATTCTAATCTAGAATTTCCCTGTTTATGTCTAATTCAATCACCAACAAATTCAAAATCATTGACAGGATACATATATTTTTGAGTCTAGGAAAAAGTATGATTTATTTTCCTTCTGCTCCTTCTGGGATTTTTTTTTTACAATATCACCAAAAGGGAATTATTATTTGCATATAATTCTAGGTATTTCCCTGAATTTCTTCCCTTGCAAATCCTGTGATGAAAATTGATTTTATAACAAATTGCAGTGAAAATTGTATTGCTCTTTATACTGTACATTGAACAATAAACTATGATTATTCTCGATATCAATGCCAGAAACTTTTAAAAACCTGAAACACACAAGATGGCACATAATGACATACAGAAAAGAAATGCTGAAACTTTTCTGACTCCTCAAAGTGACACATAAGCCCAAACTGATATTTTTCTTGCAAGTACTAACTACAAACTGATACAATTATTTGGAACCATACAGAAACTACCCATGATCTTGCACTAACATACTGTAACCCACAGTAAACCCTGGATCACCTCCACAGTCCACTTCCTTCGCTCTTGTCCATGAATCACAAGAGCAACTGGTGGAAATCTAGATATCCAGCCAACCTCATCCCCTTCAAGTTTATCTTCATATGCTTTCAATCTGCCTGGCAAAATTACTTCTCCATCCTTACGGACACCCATTCCCATTGCCTTCACAAGTTATTCCAGATGTTTAACTCCTTCATCAAACTCCCTGGTTTCCCCATCCCTTGCCTCCAATGATCTGGCCACTTACTTTGAGAAAATTCACACTACCAGGCATGATCTTTCTAAAATCTCCCCTGCCCTTCCCTGTCCCTCCATCCACCTGCCCTTTCTTCAACTCTCCCATCTTTCCCAGCAGTATTTAAAAATGAGATTTCCTGCCTTATCTCAAAATCCACCCCCTCCACCTATGCATTCCATCCTATCCTTATCAAAACACCTTATCAAAGCACCTGCCCCTTCCCTAGCCACCTTCTTCAATTGTTCTCTCTTCCCCACTGCTTTCAAACATACCCATGTCTCCCCATCCTAGATAAAGCCCTCCCTTGACTACATGACTCTCCATGGCTCACCCCATCTCCCTCCTATCATTCCTCTCCAAACTCCTTGGGCAAGGTACATCCACTGTATCAAGTTCCTCTCCTCCAATTCTATCCTTTACCCCTAACAATATGGTTTCCATCCCCTTCATTCCACAGAAACCGCCTTCTCAAAGCTCACGAATTATTACTTTCTTGCCAAATGCAACCGTCTTTACTCCACTCTAATCCTCCTCAACCTCTCAGCTACTTTCAATAATGTTGACCATCCCTTCCTCCTGGAAGCATTGGAACTTGGATTCACTGACACTGTTCTCTCCTAATTCTTCTTCTATTGCTCTGACCCCTCATTCTCAGTCTCTTTTGTGGGTTTCTCCTCTGTCTGCCAACCCCAAACTGTGGGTCACCCTTAAGATTCAGTTTTGGGCCTCTTTCTGTTCTCTATCTACACCCACTCTTTTGGAGAGCTGATTCACTCCCATGGCTTTAACTACCACCAAATCTCCATCTCCAGCCCTGATTTCTAGCCCTCTCTGCAATGCCAGATTTCCTCCTGCCTTGGATGTCCCATTAGAATTGAACATTTCTACAAGAGAGCTCCTTTTTTTCTTGCCCAAACCCTATCTTCTCCCTGACTTTTCCATCTCTGTAGACTACAGCAGCATCCTTCCTCTCTCACAAGCCCATAACCTTGGCATTTTCCTTGATTCCTCTCTCTCATGCAACCCACATATTTATAATCCATCATTAAATCCTGTCAGTTTGACCTGAACAACATCACTAAAATCCGCCCTTTCCTCTTCATCCAAACTGTCATTACATTTATCCAAGCACTTAGCCTATCCTGCCGTGATTACTGTATCAGTCTCTTTGTGGGCAGGGAATGTGGACAGAGATTTTGCCTGTTTATTTTTACACTGTATTCTCCCAAATTCTTAGCACAGTGCTCTGCACACAGTAATTGTTCAATATATATGATTGACTGACTTAATAATAATAATGTTGGTATTTGTTAAGTGCTTACTACGTGCATAGCACTGTTCTAAGTGCTGGGGTAGATACAGGGTAATCAGGTTGTCCCACGTGAGGTTCACAGTCTTAATCCCCATTTTACAGATGAGGTAACTGAGGCACAGATAAGTTAAGTGGATTGCCCAAGGTCAGACAGCTGAGAAGTGGCAGAGCCAGGATTCAAACCCATGACTCACTTTGGCACCCAGATAATTTTTCTTCAAAAGCGTTCAGCCAAAAAGCATAGGATTTTTAATTTTATAAAACTATGGAATATGTGGGATGCAGTTAGGGGAAAAAGCTGAAATGGTGCTTTTCAAAGAAAGTGTCATACAAGAGGGTTTCTGGGTGCCCCAGAAATGAAAAAAAAAGGAGGATCAGCTCTTAACCTGTGTGTCTAACTAGAAAGACTAAAGAAGTCATTAAAGGGAAAGATTCATTCTTCAAGCACTTGGGCAAGTGAGAAAATCCATGAAGAGTCATGGGTCATGTGCACAGAGGAAATTCTAGGAGTGGAAAAGGAGTTTGAAGAGCACCTTCTGAGGAATGCCAAAGCTAAAAGATTCTTCCTTCATCTACAAAAAAGTAGGAATCTGGCTAGGGAATCAATGGAGCCATCTCCTCCAAGAGGCCTTCCCAGACTAAGCCCCACCTTTCCTCTTCTCCCACTCACTCGATGTCACTTTGACTTGCTCCCTGTTTTCTTCCCCACTCCCAGCCCCACAGTACTTATGTACATATTTGTATTTTATTTGTATTGATGTCTGTCTAGACTGTAGACTGGGAATGTGTCTGTTTATTGTTGAATTGTACTCTCCCAGTGCGCTTAGTACAGTTCTCTGCATACAGTAAGTGCTCAATAAATATGACAATGAATGAATTAATGAGCCATATGGCATTTGTGGTGCACTCGGGGATGAAATGTTGATAGCTCAGGGGCTCAATAAATTGTGTAGTTCAGCCTTTCAGTATTCATTCATTCATATTTATTGAGCACTTACTGTGTTCAAAGCCCTGTACTAAATGTTTGGGAGTAAAATATAACAATAAATGGACACATTCCTGCCCACAATGAGCTCACAGTCAGAGTAGAAAGTGTTAGAAATAATCCCACATTTAAATTGGTTTTTGGTCACACACAGTCAGAGGAACTGGATAACACAATGCTTTAGACTAAATTGAAAAACAAATCACCAGGATCAGATGTAATCCACATGAGAAATCTGAAGGATCTGAACAGAGAACCCATAGAACTCTAGGAGAGGGAGTATGGAATCTATCTTTTCAGAGCCCAGAGTACCAGAAAATGTTAAATGGTCACTGAAACTCCCATCTGTAAAAGGGATTCCAAAGATGAATCTGGGTGTTATCGACTGCTGTCTCACATCTGTACATTGAAACTTAGTAGACTCCATAGTTTCTGTAAGTAGAAATCATGTCTCTAATTTGTTGCAGTGTTTTAATAGGACTATGTGGATATAGGAGAACCAGTGACTATAATATATTTACATTTTGAAAAAGTTTCAATCATTCAGTCAGTAGTATTCAGAGTCTAGTGTGTTCAGAAGAACCGTAATCCACATGCTTGTGAGGGTATAACTGAGTAAGAGAAATAGTTTCAGCTATTCATAAATAATTGGAGGAGTAGAAACAACTACTGATTGAATATTGATGCAGAGCTATGGAAGGCTAACAGTCAGTCAGTCATATTCATTAAGCACTTACTGTGTGCAGAGAACTGTGGTAAGCACTTGGGAGAGTATAATATACAGAGTTGGTAAACATATTAAATGAATACAAGAAAGTCAATATAAACTGGGAATATGCAGAAGTGGTAAGGTGGGGTGGATAAACTTATTTGCTAAAGACAGCTGCTGAATGGTCAAAGTCGTGGGTAGAGTTCCCTAACTCTAACAAGTTGCTCTATCAAAGGTTGGAAACAAAGAGTAGGAAAATAGCCACTTTTCATGGAGGAAGGGTGTTAACAGTGGGTTTCCCTCAGTGTTGGGGCTGGTTGCCTTTAATATCTTTGCAAAGGATCTGGAAGAGGTGTTATGCAATGAGCTCTATAAGCCCTCTCTAAGCCCTTTGGCTGTTGAAGACCAGGTAGAAGAGGATAAGCTGCCAGAAGATTGTATATCCCTAATGGAGTGGATTGAAAAAATTCTAGAAGTTTAATACGAGTAAAATCAAGGTAATATACAAATGGGAAAAAAAACACCCAAGTGTAACTATTGGGAATAAGGAAATAAATTTTTTGAGGAATATTTTAAATTTAGTTTAGATCACTGACCCTTTGTGTGGCAGTTGCCAAAACAAACTAAATCATGGAAGTAAGTACCAAGTGATCTTTTGCTAGAATATAAAACCATGAGGCAACTGCACCTAAACTATTATTTATAATTTTGGAAGAACATGATAGAACTGGGTTTGGGTTTAATTCAGCTGGACAACCAAGATAATTAGGAGATAAGAAGTCAAGCAAGTGACTGCAAAGAACTTTGCCAGATTAGCTAGGTATTATAGACACAGTAAATCTAAAGAAAACCATGATATTTTGAGCCAAACTGTGGAAGTCAAACACATAACCAAAATTCTGAACTGGCAACAAAGTAAGTGCTGTGTAAATAAGTAAGGAAACTGTCAAATTGGGCACAATGGTATTTAATGCTACACCTAAAATTAAAATGTTACGGAGCTGCATTGCTATAGAGCTGCCTTCAGCCTTGAGACCCACATTCCACAGAAATGCCACATCCTACTCCTTGATTAGTTCCATCAGCATTATTTAATAATAATAATAAAAATAATGTTGGTATTTGTTAAGCACTTACCAAGTGCAGAACACTGCTCTAAGCGCTGGGGTAGATACAGGGTAATCAGGTTGTCCCACGTGAGGTTCACAGTCTTAATCCCCATTTTACAGATGAGGTATCTGAGGCACAGATAAGTTAAGTGGCTTGCCCAAGGTGTCTTGTTACACAGCTGACAAGTGGCAGAGCTATGATTCGAACCCATGACTCACTTTGGCACCCAGATAATTTTTCTCCAAAAGCGTTCAGGCCAAGTTTTTCCACTCCTTGAAAACCTCCAGTGGTTTCCCATCCACATCAAACAGAAACTCCTTACCATCAGCTTCAAAGCACTCAACCACCTTGCTCCCTCCTATCTCACTTCACTACTCTCCACTACGACCCAGACTGCACACTTTACTTGTCTAATGCCAACCTTTTCACTGTACCTCGATTTCATCTATTTTTCCGCCATCCTCTCACCCATGTCCTGCGTCTGTCCTGGAATACCTTCCCTCTTCATAGATAACAGAAAATTACTCTCCCCTCCTTCAAAGACTCACTGAAGGCACATCTCCTCCAAGAAACCTTCCCTGACTAAGCTCTCTTTTCTTTTCCTCCCATTTCCTTCTGTCATGCGTTGACCATCCCCCTTCCCAGCTCAACAGCACTTATATGCAGAAGCAGCATGAAGTAGTGGATAGCGCACGGGCCTAGGAGCCATAAGGTCATGGGTTGTTCTAGTCCCTGCTCCATCACGTCTGCTGTGTGACCTTGGGCAAGTCACTTCACTTCTCTGTGCCTCAGTTACTTTATCTCTAAAATGGGGATTGAAACTCTGAGCCCCACATGGAACACGGACAGTGTCCTACTTGATTTGCTTTTATCCACCCCCATGCTTAGTACAGTGCCAGAAACAGACATAGTAAGTGTAAATACAAATACCATCATTATATTTGTAATTTTATTTATTTATATTAATGCCTGCATCTCCCTCTAGACTGTAAGTTTGTTGTGAGAAGGGCATGTGTCTGCTATATTGTACTCTCTCAAGTGCTTAGTACAGTGCTCTGCACACAGGAAGTGCTCAATTGATACGATTGACTGACTGCACCTAAATTCATCATTGTTCTTCACATTTCAAGATGATGGTTCTGGATGAGATTTTATTCTTGGGTGTACGGGTGGTGGAAAGTAATGGTATGATAGACAATCCTTTCCACAGTGTGCATTCATGAAGTCCACACTTTGCTTCCCTGCTACCTTTGCTATTTCCAGTACCTAAAAGTATTTAAAAATTTCCCTTTTGTTCTCAAGATCTTCCTCAAACCTTGGTTTTAAAGAAGTACCTATTTTTCCAGACTGGAACCCAGTAGGCTGTGCCTTCTACACTATTGTCTCCAAAGAGTCACCCACTCTGTTCATCTTCTGAAGTCTTGATTTTACTTAAAATGTCCCTTCAGCTCTCTTTCCTTCTAGTTTTCCTAATTTGGTGTGCCTTATGACACATCATTATTCAGCTTCCTTAGAAGAAACATGGCCTAGTGGAAAGAGTATGGGTCTGGAAATTAGGAGACCTGGATTCTATTCCTGGCTCCGCTAGTTGCTTTGGGCACATCATTTAACTTTTCTGTGTCTCATTATCCTGATCTGTGAAATGGGGATCCAATCAATACCTGTTCTCTTCCCTATTTAGACTATGAGTTCCAAGAGGGAAAAGGACTGCGTCAGACCTGATTAACATATATCCACCCCTGCGTTTAGAATAGTGCTTGACACATAGTGATCATTTAAGAAATACAGTAATAATCCCTGCATTTCCTGTCAACTATGTTCTAAGCCCTTAGTTTATCATCTATGAGAAGCAGCATGGCTTAGTGGAAAGAGCATGGGCTTGGTAGTCAGAGGTCGTGGGTTCTAATCCCAGCTCCACCACTTGTCAGCTGTGTGACTTTGGCAAGTCACTTACCTTCTCTGTACCTCAGTTACCTCATCTGTAAAATGGGGATTAAGACTGCGAGCCCCACGTGGGACAACCTTATATCTATCCCAGTGCAAGCTTTCAAAGAGACTTCCATGTCACAAAAACTGTGATTTGTCCCAGAACTTTCGAAGCAATACAGCCTAGTGGTTAGAATACAGACCTGGGTGTCAAAAGGACCTGGGTCCTAACTCTGGTTCCACCACTTGTCTGCTGGGTGACCTTGGGCAAGTCACAAGTCACTCAGTTACATCATTTGTAAAATGGGGATAAAGGCTGTGAATTACTTGCATCTCTACCAGTGCTAATACAGTACATTGTAAGTGCTTAACAAATACCATAAAAACAACCTTCTGGAAAGATAATACAAAATTCCTTTTTATCCTATGTGACATTATATTAAATATCACTAATTAGTGGTGGGGAGACCACAGCATCATCCGTTTTTGCAGATCAAAATGCTGTTTTATTTTATCAAAATTTGATGAGATCCTCAAAGGATAATGATTCATCTGAGTGAGATGTTAACTCATTTACATTATTATTATTATGGTATTTGTCAAGCACTTACTATGTGCAAAGCACTGTTCTGATACAAGGTAATCAGGTTGTCTCATGAGGGATTCACAGTCTTCATCCCCATTTTCCAGATGAGGGAATTGAGGCACAGAGAAGTTAAGTGTCTTGCCCAAGGTCACACAGCAGACAAGTGGCAGAGCAAAGAGTCAGACCAAGCCTGTGCTCTATCCACTAATCCTTGCTGCTTCTCTTAAGTGCTTTATTTAAAGCATGTCTACCATCTCTATTGTATTGCACTCTCCCAAGCAAACCTGATTTACTTGCAATAATAATAATGTTAGTAATAATGATAATGTTGGTATTAATGATAATGTTGGTATTTGTTAAGTGCTTACTGTATGCCAGAAACTGTAATAATAATGTTGGTATTTATTAAGTGCTTACTATGTACAAAGCACTTTTCTAAGAGCTGGGGAAGATACAGGTAATCAGGTTGTCCCTCGTGAGGCTCACAGTCTTAATCCCCATTTTGCAGATGAGGTAACTGAGGCACAGAGAAGTTAAGTGACTTGCCCACAGTCACACAGCTGACAAGTAGCAGAGCCAGAATTCAAACCCATGACCTCTGACTCCGAAGCTCGTGTTCTTTCCACTGAGCTACGCTGCTTCTGTAACTAAGCGCTGGGGTGGATACAAGCAAATTGTGTAAGATACAGTCCCTGTCCCATTTGGGGTTCACAGTCTCAATCCCTGTTTTACAGATGAGATAACTGAGGAACAGAGAAATAAAGTGGTGGAGCCAGGATTAGAACCCAGGACCTTCTGACTCCCAGGCCCATACTCTATCCACTACACCGGGCTGCTCTCTCCACCCCAGCCTGGCACATAGTAAGCACCTAACAAATGCCATAATTATTATTATTATTACAGTGCTCTCCACCCAGTGAATGCTCAATAGACACCACTGATTTATGGAAATTGCTGGGTGGTCACCCAATGTCCATGCTTCAGGCACTGAGAGGAAGTAGCTGCTGCTTGGGGCTCTCCAGCTGGCAGAGTGTTCGGCTCCAATCAGATAGGGAGATAGGGATAGGGAGATAGGGAGGCTTTGGGAGGGCACTGGGGTTTGCGGTGAGTTCTCTTCCTCTTCCTCCTCCTTTGTGCCACCCCTGTGTCCAGGTGGGGAGCAGTGTGGCTCGGGCAGCAAGCGTCTCACCATCTGGGTCATCAATTTCTAAATCAAAATTGCCTTTACAGTTCAAGAACATCTATGGTTATCTGCTCAGGTGTCTCTTCTATTCCTTGAATATCTAACACAAAGTGAGGGCAGAGCTTGTTGATTGCTTATTCTCAGCCCAGGTGGGAAGGAGGCAAGGAAAGTTTATCTCAAGCACTAGGGCAAAACCTCAGGGTGGTTGGATTTTTGTCTAAGGCATCAAACTACATAAGTTGTATACCTGAAATGGCTGTATTGTGAGGTGGTTGTAAGTGGGGTAAAGTAATTCATCCAAATAATATTGTATTCCCAAGTTGTACATACTGTAGGGTGGGTATGCCTGTGTAAAACATTTTGGAGCATATAAGATCATTATGATCAATTCATTTTTATTTTTTATTAGTATTTGTTAAATGCTTAAAATGGGCCAAGCACTGTACTAAGTGCTGGAGAAGATACAAGCTAATCAGGGTGGACACAGCCTGTGTGCCACAAGGGACTCACAGTCTTAATCCCCATTTTACACATGAGGCAACTGAGGTACAGAGAAGTAAACAGAGTTGCCCAAGGTCACACAGAAAACAAGTGGTAGATCTCAGACTAGAACCCAGGTCCTTGTGACTTCTAGACCTGTTCCCTATCCACTAGGTCACACTGCTTCTCACGCTACTTTTAAGACTTTGCCTGTCAAATGATGCTAAATATGTCTCTTGGGTCCTGCTGATTTAAGTCTTCAATAATCCAGATTTGTCATTGGTGTTAGGTACCTGTGTCAGAAATTATTATTGCTAATGATTACCTTGGATGATAAAACAGGGTACATATTATCATGCCTATTACACAGATGTGGAACCTAGACCACACAAATTCTCTAAAGGCTTTCAACAAACTGCCACTTTATGCTGCATTCTGCCAACCTACCTAAGGACCTACTAACTCTCGAGACTCAGTTATTGACCATTTTGAATTCTCACAATGGTGATTTTCTGAAAAATCTGCACCACAGTTTAAAGGCATGATGTTAATGTCTTCTAGTATTTGAAAATATAGGGATTTTTGATTTCTCTCTCTATCTGTATGTTGTTTAACAAAGCTGTTTAGGTAACATATTGAAAACTACCTCCCCCCTCCCTCTCCTTCCCCTCCTTCGAAGCCCATATCATTCGCCTCTACCACCCACTCCAGTTACTTGTCGCCGTCATCTACCGCCCTCCCGGTCCCACCTCCGACTTCTTCAACCACCTTGACCCCTTTCTCACCTTCCTCCTCTCCTTCTCTCTGCCCACTCTGATCCTTGGAGACTTCAACATCCATACGGATGTACCCGACGACTCCTCTGCCGCCCGCCTGCTATCCCTCCTCGACTCTGCCGACCTCCTCCTCCACCATACCGCGCCCACTCACCGACTCGGTCACACCCTCGATCTCGTCATCTCCTACCGCTGCACTATCTCCTCCCTCACCAACTCTGAAATCCCTCTCTCTGACCATAACCTTCTCACCTGCCTCATCTCTCACACTCCCTCCCCCTGCAAATCTTCGCTACTGCCCCACAGAGACCTCCGCTCTCTCGATCCCATCCGTCTTTCCAATAGCATCTCGCCTCACCTTGCCGCCCTGTCCTCTCTTCCCACTCTCGACGATCAGGTCTCCGCTCTCAACTCCACCCTCTCTACTCATCTCGACTCTCTTACCCCCTTTCCCTCCGCCGCTCTCGCTCCACTAACCCACAGCCCTGGATCACCTCCTCCGTCCGCCTCCTACGCTCCTATGCTCAAGCTGCTGAGCGCTGCTGGCGAAAGTCCAAGCACCAAGCCGACCTCACACACTTCAAATTTATCCTTTCCTGCCTTAACTCTGCCCTCTCCTCCGCCAGGCAAAGCTTCTTCTCCTCCCTCATCGACACCCAAGCCCGTCACCCCCGCCGATTGTTCCGGACCTTTAACTCTCTCCTTAGGCCCCCTGTTCCTCCCCCTCCCCCATCTCTCACCCCTAATGATCTGGCCACCTATTTCCTCACGAAAATCAACACGATCAGGTTTGAGCTCCCCAAAGTCACCCCTCCGCCTCTCCCCTCCCCCCCCAACAACCCCCTCCCCTACTTTCCCATCCTTCCCTGCAGTATCCTCAGAGATCTCCTCCCTCCTCGCAAGTGCCACCCCCTCCACCTGCGCCTCGGACCCCATTCCCTCTCACCTTCTTAAAACCATCGCCCCTGCCCTCCTCCCTTCCTTAACTTCTATTTTTAACCACTCGATCTCCAAGGGCTCCTTCCCCTCTGCCTTCAAACACGCCCACGTCTCCCCCATCCTAAAAAAACCCGCTCTTGACCCCACTTCCCCCTCCAGTTATCGTCCTATCTCCCTACTACCCTTCCTTTCCAAAATCTTAGAACGAGTCGTCTACAATCGATGCCTAGAATTCCTTAACTCCCATTCTCTCCTAGACCCCCTCCAATCTGGCTTCCGTCCCCTCCACTCTACCGAGACTGCTCTCTCTAAGGTCACCCATGACCTCCTTCTTGCCAAATCCAATGGCTCCTACTCCATTCTGATCCTCCTTGACCTCTCTGCTGCCTTTGACACTGTCGACCATCCCCTCCTCCTCCATGCCTTATCTCACCTTGGCTTCACGGACTCTGTCCTCTCCTGGTTCTCCTCTTACCTCTCTGGCCGATCATTCTCGGTCTCCTACGCTGGAGCCTCCTCCCCCTCCCATCCTTTAACTGTTGGAGTTCCTCAAGGGTCAGTTCTTGGCCCTCTTCTGTTCTCCATTTACACTCACTCCCTCGGTGAACTCATCCGCTCTCACGGCTTTGACGACCATCTCTACGCAGATGACACGCAGATCTACATCTCCGCCCCTGTCCTCTCCCCCTCCCTTCAGGCTCGCATCTCCTCCTGCCTCCGGGACGTCTCCACCTGGATGTCGGCCCGCCACCTAAAACTCAACATGAGCAAGACTGAGCTCCTCATCTTCCCTCCCAAGCCCGGTCTGCTCCCAGACTTCTCCATCACCGTGGATGGCACGACCATCCTTCCCGTCCCGCAGGCCCGCAATCTCGGTGTCATCCTTGACTCATCCCTCTCGTTCACCCCACACATCCTATCCGTTACCAAGACCTGCCGGTTTCACCTCTTCAATATCGCCAAGATCCGCCCTTTCCTCTCCACCCAAACGGCTACCTTACTATTACGGGCTCTCGTTATATCCCGGCTAGACTACTGTGTCAGCCTTCTCTCTGACCTCCCTTCCTCCTCTCTCGCCCCGCTCCGGTCTATTCTTCACTCCGCTGCCCGGCTCATCTTCCTGCAGAAACGATCTGGGCATGTCACTCCCCTTCTTAAACAACTCCAGTGGTTGCCTATCGACCTCCGCTCCAAACAAAAACTCCTCACTCTAGGCTTCAAGGCTCTCCATCACCTTGCCCCTTCCTACCTCTCCTCCCTTCTCTCTTTCTACCGCCCACCCCGCACGCTCCGCTCCTCTGCCGCCCACCTCCTCGCCGTCCCTCGGTCTCGCCTATCCCGCCGTCGACCCCTGGGTCACGTCCTCCCGCGGTCCTGGAACGCCCTCCCTCCTCACCTCCGCCAAACCGATTCTCTTTCCCTCTTCAAAACCTTACTTAAAAATCACCTCCTCCAAGAGGCCTTCCCAGACTGAGCTCCTCTTCCCCCTCTACTCCCTCTGCCATCCCCCCTTTACCTCTCCGCAGCTAAAGCCTCATTTTCCCCTTTTCCCTCTGCTCCTCCACCTCTCCCTTCCCATCCCCACAGCACTGTACCCGTCCGCTCAACTGTATATATTTTCGTTACCCTATTTATTTTGTTAATGAATTGTACATCGCCTTGATTCTATTTAGTTGCCATTGTTTTTACGAGATGTTCTTCCCCTTGACGCTGTTTAGTGCCATTGTTCTTGTCTGTCCGTCTCCCCCGATTAGACTGTAAGCCCGTCAAACGGCAGGGACTGTCTCTATCTGTTGCCGACTTGTTCATCCCAAGCGCTTAGTACAGTGCTCTGCACATAGTAAGCGCTCAATAAATACTATTGAATGAATGAATGAATGAAAACTAGTGGTCAGTGTTTACAGTCAGTGAGTGTCTGGTTGCTCATAATCTTGTTTTCTTCATGATTGTTTTTGGTTCATCTCCCATGCCTTATTTTTACCAGCATATCCCAATGGCCATAAGAAACCTGCTAGAGACCTCATTTTTATCAAAAACATGAACTATGCAAGGTGTTAACAAATCACTGCTTGCACACAATTTTTTGATAGCTGGGTCATTTCAATCATGGTAGTTCTGCTGTAAAGGGTAAGAGCCTTTCTGGTAGTTCAGTTATTATTCTTAGTGATGATGGGCTCATTTTCAAGACTGTAAGCTTGTTGTGGGCAGAGAAAGTGCCTACCAACTCGGGTAGAGGATACTCTCCCAAGTGTTTAGTACAGTGCTCTGCACACAGTAAGCACTCAATAAATATGATTAATCAATTGATTGATTGTGAATGGATTTCTTGCCCTGATAGAAATGCTTTAATATTGGCATAAAGCTCATTCCAGATTTCCTTATTCTTTAAAAGTTTGATGCTAATCCATTGATATTCCAATTTGTGACATTATGTCTAGCAAAAATTAGGAACATATGAATCAACCAATGGTATTTATTGAGCACATACCATGTAAAGACCGCTGCACTGAGCACTTGGGATATTTGCCCTATTTATAGCATAGCATTCTGTTTCAGTGGTAGGGCATGAGCACTAGACATTCATTTTTATGCTGCTGCTTCTGGGAATAAGAAAAGTGTTTGTCTCATGGCAAAGCCAGCAGCATCCAACATTCAGTAGAGGAAATACTTTTCCAGCTGAAAGTGAATCCAGTATGTTTTGCCATGTGTTGTTTGGCATGTGAACTCAATGTCTATTTTTATTTGTCCATTTTGGTGCAACTCATGCCCTTATTGTTCTAGGATAACTGTTCTTATTTCAAATAGCATCCTGGTATTCATTCTTACAATGAGGATTTTCTGATAATTTTTTTTGACAGTTTAAAGCCATAAGGTCTTCTAGTCTTCTAGTGGTTTGAAAGGGGTAAGAAACCGTTTTTCACTCTTGTCTCCTTTTAGGTGAACAGTGTCCCTAAATAGGGCTGCTACCATATTGCGCTACACCTTCTTCAGTGACTGACTGTCCAGAACCCTGGTTTGCCTACCTGCATGGGATTTATGGTATCCCACCAACCACAGGACCATACACTTGATTTATTTCTCCTGTGATGGATTATACTGAACCATCCCCATTCTCAGTCAGATCTCCACACCCCTGGGAGTTAGCAGCTTGAAAATTCTTCTTTCTTGATCTATTGTGTTCAGCAATCCTGATTCACTTGCACAGATATTTATGGAATCATAGACTAATATTGCTGGGAGAAGCTCCCACAGGTCCTCTAGGCAGGTCCTCTTTCCAGTCAAGACTGATAGCAGCTATGCCCAGAAAGAAGTTTATCTATACTTTATTTTAAAATATCTACCAATTAGATTTCACAAATCTTGTTCCCTGTTTCCCCACAGCAAGAATGATGAGGGGAATTACTTCCTCAAGTCACTTATTCTATTTCTGCTTGACCGATTTAGAATTCCTCTGCCTTGCCTCAAATTGTAGCAGTGCCCCCATAAGTCAACCCCATGACAGGCTGGTACTTAACACAAGCCTCTTCCAAAACTTGGGTAATTGCAGCTAAACAACCTGACTCTACTAAGATGGGCATTAACAACATAATCTGTCCTACTCCCTTTCCTCCTGACCCCAGAGTAACAGGATCCCTATTCATCAGTGGAAAAAGCTCTAAGACTCTAGCTAGTGATACGTGGTCTTTTTCTGATTTAACTGAGATGGTAATATTAATATAAAGAACTTAAACAGCAGAACTTTGGGTACTGTGGCTAAACTGTACAAAGAAGCCATACTTTTCTTCTTCTCAAGCCTACATAAATACCAAGTGTAGAGCTAATTTATTTCTATCAGAGGTATGTATGTTTTTCTTCTTTAATTATTATTATATTTGTTAAGCCATTACTCGAGCACTGATCTAGGAGCTGGGATAGAGTCAAATCAATCAAGTCATGCCTAGTTCTCTCCCACATTGACAGAAGCATTGACTCACCATTTCAAAAATAAGTAAACTGAGGCACAGATAAGGTAAGTGAGTTGCCCAAGGTTACACAGCAGGAAAGTGTCAGAGCCGGGATTAGAATTCAGTTCCGCTGGCTCCTGGGCAGGACTCTTTTCTCTCAGATCACACACTGCTCCTCACTTGAATGTGTGTACAATATTCCTAAATGCTAAGCTGGGGTGGTGGAGGGTGGTGGGGTGGGGAGGGTGGTTAAGAACTGTCTGTCAAAAAGTCTAGGGAAAACTCTCTGGGGGTTAGAAGAAAGCATAAGCTCAAAACTCTACTCATCCATAAAACAAAATTCAAGTCTTTTCCTCAATCATATTTATTGTGTGCTTGCAATGTGTAGAGCACTGAACTGAGTACTGTACTAAGAATAAAATGGAGTTAGTAGCCATGATCCCTGTCTTGAGTAATAATAATAATAGTGGTATTTGTTGAGCACTTACTATCAGCCAGGCACTGCACTAAGTGCTGTGGTTGATACAAGCAGGTCATGTTGAACAGTCCCTGTCCCAACTAGTGCTCACACTCTAAATCCCCATTTTACAGATGAGGTAATTGAGGCCCAGAGAAGTGAAATGACTTGCCCAAGCTCACATAGCAGAAGAGTGGCAGAGCCGGAATTAGAACCCAGGTCCTATCAGGCCCAGCTCTATCTAATAGGCAACACTATTTCTGAAGAAGTAGTTTACAACCTATTTCCTCCACACCCATTTGGTGCCCTGCACATCCCATTAACTCTCAAAGGAATTCTTAGAAGTTAGGCCACTGTGCTGCAATCAATCGTATTTACTGAGCTCTTACTGTGCACAGAGCACTTTACTAATTACGTGGGAGAGTACAATACAACAGAGTTGATATACACTTTCTCTGACAATCTGTAGGTAATTGACAAATTCATAGACAGTAATGTTTCTCAAGGATAGTGGGAATTCTTAAAGACACAGGTCTCGAATTTCAAAGTCCTTCTGAAAACCCACCACCTCCAGGAGGAATTAGCCACGTTCACAGGTCACATTAATCAGTGAATCAATCAGTGGCATTTAGTGAGTCCTTGTGTGCCGTGTGCTTGGCAAAGTAGAATACAACAGATTCTCCTAAGTGCTTGGGAAAGTAGAATACAACAGATCAAGCAGACATGATCCCTCCTGACAAGATGATTACAGTCTAAAAGGAAAGACAGGCATTAAAATGAATTACAGATCAGGAAAATGGGAAAGTATCAGGACATGTATATAAGAATTGTGGGGCTGAGGGGTGTGGTAAATATCAAGTGCTTGTGTGTACAGATGCAAGTGCAGGGGCAATCAATCAATGGTGTTTATTCAATCAATGATATTTACTGACCACATACTATGGGCAGAGCTCTACAGTAAACATTTGGGAGAGTACAATATAACAGATAGTACATTCTAACTGAGGAAACAGACATAAAAATTAATTAGAGATAAGAGAAATAGAAAAATATAAGAAGTTATATGCATATAAGTACTGTGGGGCTGGGGTGAATTTCAAATGCTTATAGGATTAATCAATCAAGAGTATTTATTAGGCATTTACTTTGTGTGGAACACTGTACTAAGGGCTTGTGCGAGTACAACAGGGAAATGGATCCAATTACAGAGGTGACACGGAAGGAAGGGTGAATAGGGGAAATGAGGCTTTAGTAAAGGAACGCCTTTTCTAGTTAAGAGAAGCAGTATAGCCTAATGGAAAGAGCATATGCCTAGGAGTCAGATCTTCTGATTTCTAATTCTGGCTCTGCCATTTGCCTGCTACGTGAGCCTGGTAGACTCAGTTCAATTCTCTGGGCCCACAGTTTCCTCAACTGGAATGTGGGGATTCAATACTTAGACTGTGAGCCCTATGTGGGACAGGGTTTGTGTCTGATTTGATTAACGTGTATCTATCCCAGCACTTAAGTACAGTGTTTGACTCATAGTAGCAGCTTAATAAATATCAAAGGGGTTGGGGGGGGGGGGGGAAAGGCTTTGAAGTGGGAAAAGTGGTGGTCTGATAGTTATGAAGCGGAAGGGAGTTCCATGGTCAGTGGGAGAATGTGGGCAAAGGATGAGTGGTGAGCAAGATGAGATTCAGGTACGGTGAGTAGTTTAGCGCTAGAGAGATTAGCTAGGTAAGGTAGGATTGAGAGAGAAAATTAGGTGCCTTTAAAGCCTACAGAACGAAGTTTGTATTTTATGTGGAGGTAGATGGCTAAGCATAGGTAGTTTTTGAAGAGTGGGGTGACTGGACTGAATTTTCTTTTAGGAATATGATCTAGGCAGGAGAGTGAAGTTTGAACTGGAGAGGGGAGAGACAGGAGAAAGGTACATAAGCAGTAGTCAAGGTGGGAATCAGTCATTTAATCAGTGGTATTTAATGAGCACTTACTGTGTACAGAGTTCTCTACTAAGTGATTAGGAATGTATAATACAATAGAGTTTGTATACATGATCCCTGTTCACAAGATGTTTTTGCTCTAGATGGATACAATGCTTGGGTCAGCATAGTAGGAGTCTGAATGGAGAGAATGAGGTGGATTCTAGAGAACTTGTGAAAGTAAAATGTCAGGATTTGGTGGCAGACTCAATATGCAGATTGAATGAGCCAGTCAAGTCGAGGATAATCTATAGTTATGGGTTTGTGAGTCAGGGAGGGTGGAGGTGTTGTCTACAGTGATGGGAAAGTCTTGGGGAAGGCAGGGTTTGGGAGCGAAGATGAAGAGTTCAGTTTGAACTTGTTAAGTTTGAGATGTAGGCAGGATATCCAAGTAGAGATGTCTTGAAGGCAGAAGGAAATCCAAAAATGCAGACAAGTGGAGAGATCAGGACTGGGAATCCTTCCTGTAGACAGCACTGGTAGTGAATGAGATTTCAAGGGGGTAGGTGTAGATGCAGAATCAAAGGGGACCCAGAAATGAACCCTGAGGGACTTCCACAGTTAAGGAATGGGAGGCAGAGAAGTCCATGAAAGAGACAGAGAAGGAGCAGTTATAGAGATGATTGGTGTACCACCCAAGTGCTTTGTACAGTGCTTTGCACACGGTAAGCACTTAATAAATACAATTGAATGAATGAATGGACAGCTGCTAAGGGCATCCATTCAATCATTGCCCTTAGCGTTTACACACATTGTTGACCTACTAATATTTATTAACTTATCCTTTAAAGCTTTCGCTTTCAATAGTCATAACATTTTAGAAATCTATTTTATTTCCCTGACTAGATTATTAATTCCTTGACAACAGGGATCATGCTTCTTACTTGAATGTACTCTCCCAAGTACTTAACACAGTGCTCTGTACACCTAGTATGTGCTCAACAAATACTATTGATTGAGAACTTTAATCTGTCATAGGACACATTCTCCCCGCAAAGTAGGTTAGCCTATGTGGCTTCATTTTCACTCTTTGATGATTAAAGTAAATGGGATTATAGTGTCCTCTCAGTACCATGGATTCAATTATGTGAAATCCCCTAAGCACTTGGTCATGCTTCCAAAGAGGTCTTAATGAAAGTTTACTGAGGGGATACCATAAGAAGTCAACAAAACTCTTCAAAGCCCTTTTAAAATTATACCTTTTCCAAGAGGCCCTCTCCAAGCCCTCATTTCCCCTACTCTCTCTCCTTTCTGGGTCACTCTTGAACTTTGATTTGTACCCTTAATTCACCCCACTCTCAGCCGTTATGTACATATGCATTATTTAAAGTCTGCATCTCCCTCCACACTCTGAGCTCCTTGTGGGCAAGGAGCATATCTACCAATTCTGTTACATTGTACTCTCCTTAGTGCTTAGTTCAGTGCTCTACACATAGTAAGTGTTCAATGAATACAATTGATTGATGGATTCTCAACAAACATTGCTTTGCATTACCCTTAAGAGCAGTGTCACCTAAATCCACAAATTTATATATAAATATATCTTAATTCTAACTTGGTTAAAAGCTAAAACAGTGGAGTCTATTTCATAAACCACCATGGTGTTTAACAATACTGTGTTGCAAATGCAGTCTGCAGTTGAAATTTCAAAACTTTTGAAGGAGCAGAATTGAAAATGTGAACAGATCTATTTCCCAAAAGTAATTTGAACAACGTTTTGGGGTTTTTTCCTACCAAAATGGGAGAACAGAAGGTTATCTAACAGATAGGGATGTAAGCTCCTTGTGTATAGGGAGAGTAAAATATATCAGAGTTGGTAGACAAATTCCCTACCCATTTATTATGGTATTTGTGAACTGCTTACTATGTGCCAGACACTGTAGTAAGATCTGGAGTAGATACAAGGTAATAAGGTTAGACTCAGTCCTTTAACCATGCAGGGCTCACAGTCCTAATCCCCATTTTACAGACAATGTAACTGAGACACAGAGAAATTAAGAAACTGACCCAAGGTCATGCAGCAGACAAATGGTGGAGATGGGATTAGAACCCAGGTCCTTTTTTACTTCCAGGCTGTGCTCTATCCATTAGGCCATGCTGTTTCTCTACCAATTCTGTTTCACTGTACTCTTCCAAATGCTTAGTACAATGCTCCACACAAAGTAAATGCTCAATAAAAATGATTGATCGATTGACTAATTTGGCAAAATAAAGTGAGTAGATGTGCAAGTAGGAAGGAGTCCAGGAATCAGGGCAATATGTCAAGCAGAAAGTTGTGAATGCCTAAAGGTGAAATAGAGTTTGGAGGATGTGATATTGGTGTTTAAAAAAATGTGAAAAGGAGACAGGTAATGTGGAAAACAGAGTAGGATAATGCAGGTTGGAGGAGAATAAAGGGAATAGGTACTATACTTTAGTGGAATTCTCTGCACACAGTGAGCACTCAAAAAATACCATTGATGTTGATACAGAAGAAGATAATTAAAATGTTAGAGATACATATAAAATGAATATGTTATGAAGAAAAGAAAAATTAATACATTCATTCATTCAATAGTATTTATTGAGCGCTTACTATGTGCAGAGCACTGTACTAAGCGCTTGGAATGTACAAATCGGTAACAGAGACAGTCCCTGTCCTTTGACGGGCTTACAGTCTAATCATCAGGAAGAGACATAGAGGGATAGTCTTTTGCCTTTCCAAGTGAAGTAGAAGGTGAATCTAAGCATTTTTCTGAAGACAAAAGAATCACTACTTCTTAAAACACAACTAGTAGAAGCTAAAATAAGACAGAAATAAAAATTAAAAAAAGAAACTAAGATGTTGTTTTGCATACTCTGTCAAGTCTACAATTGAATGACAATTATTTTTTTCATTCTAACTTTCAACAAACACTTGCATAGCCACAGGGACTGAGTCCTGGAGAAACGTTCTAATTCCTAAATATTCTAACACTTCATATTCCTTCCAAATCACTTGCTCTGCCTAATTTACCCATCATAGTTGGCAATACTATCTTCCTGGTTTCTCAAACCCACAATCATGGAATTATCCCCCTATTTCAACCCCATATTCAGTCTGCTATCAAATCTTGTCAGTTCTTCTACCGTAACATCACTTGGATCTGCTCTTTCCCTTGACCCAAATGACCACCACATTGGCCCAGGATCTTGATTACCTGCTTCCTGTCTCTCTTGTCTAATCAATCAATCAGTGGTATTTATTGAGTGCTTACTGTGCTTAGAGCCCTGTACTAATAATCACTGGGGAGAGTACAGTAGACAGTACAGTAGGCATCACCTCTGTCCTCAAGGAATTTACAGTCTTTGCACTTTATATGTTATGGCCCTTATCATTTTCCTAAAACATCATTCCTCATTTGTCTCTCTTATCCTTCATAACTCCAATGGTTACTCTTTCCTTTCCACATCAAGCAGAAACTTCTGACAGTTGCTTTTAAAGCATTCCACCAGGTCTCTTTCTCCTATCTATCTACACTCTTCTGCCATTATTCTCTAGCATGCATTCTTCATCCCTCTCAAGCTAGCCAACTTTTTGTCTGGGTCCTTTATCCTTTGCCATCCTCTTTTTTTAATTCAGCCCCCTAAATCTGAAACACCCTTCCCCTTAATATCTAACAGAACACAGGTCCCTATCTTCAAAAAGCCCTTTTGAAATCACATGTCCTCCAGGAAGCATACCCCAATTAATTTATAATCTCCCCACTTCCTATATCCTACCTGCCATTTCAGCTCTTCCATGCTATTTACTTAAGTACCCACAACTACTCATAGTATGTATGTTTAAATTTCACGTGCTCCATTATTTCTTCCTACATGTAATTTAAGTATCTGTCTTGAAGGTTACATTGTAAGTTCCTTGAGAACTCCATGTATACTAATTCTGTCATACTCTTCCAAGCACTTAGTATAGCACTTGGCACACAGTAGTAATAAGAATAATAGTTGTGACTTTTGTAAAGAACTTATTACATTCCAAGCACTGTCCTAAGAATTGTGGTAGATAAAAGATACGGAGATCATTATAGTCCTTGTTATTTAAGGGGCTCACAATTTAAGGGCTGTTCATTAAAGTTACTGACTGATTGATTGATTGATGATTCTCTCCATGCCCTCAGGAAGAAATGGCCTTAAATCGTCCTGGGATATGAAATATTTCTTGACTTCACATATTATTTTCCCTTAGCTTGTTCTTTTTTTTAAAGGATTGAACAAGAAATGGACTATCTAGGACAGAGGAAGAATACTTATGAATTATGAGTACAAATTGAATATAAAGCTAAAAAGTTAAAAATCCCCTATTTCACTTCAAGGCCTTTGTAGATGTCTACAAGTTATATGAAAATATTAAATGAAAAAAATCAGATAATATATTAAACATGGAGTAACTGAACTATTTTCTACATCTTATAATGAATATAGTAACTCTCAATTAAGAGATAACCAAGATAGCCTTAATTGTTCCTTTCACAACTTAGCCACTTAAGTGATTTCCTCCATGGCACTTTATTAAAACAAAGTCTTTCGCTGCATGCTGTAACCAACAATTTTCAGGAACCTCTTTAGAGACAGATTCAATTTCATTAACCTCATTAATCTCAATTAGATTGTAAACCCGTCAATGGGCAGGGACTGTCTCTATCTGTTGCCAATTTGTACATTCCAAGCACTTAGTACAGTGCTCTTCACATAGTAAGCGCTCAATAAATACTATTGAATGAATTAACCTATATACATGACTTTTATATTGGAAGCATGGTATGATTTATTTGTGTTTTTCTTTTAAAAACAGTATTCAGTGACTCTTGCCACACTGTGTCATTATATAGTCTTCTGGAGCTTATAATAAATTTCTCTAGAATTAATAGATATTTTGGAATCATAGATATGGAAGGAGCCTCAAGAAGTCACCCATTCTAGCCCTTTGCCTTCAGTCAAGTGAATTATAAAACATCCTAGCTACTTTTGGGCAGGGAAAATACCTTTCAATTGTGTTAAAGTGTACTCTTCCTAATGCTTAGCTCAGTGTTCTGCCCACAGTAAGCACTTAATTAAAACTATTGATCTCACAGAATGGAGACACCACAACTTCCCCCTTTAGACTTCTGCCATTTCCTCTCCATCCTAACACATCCTACCATCCTATCATATCTAACTTTGATTACTGCAACAGCCTCCTTGCTGACTTCACTGCCTCCTATCTCTCCCTACTCCAGTCCATATTTCACTCTGCTGCCCAGATGATTTCTCTACAAAACTATTCAGTCCATGTTTTGCCGATCCTCAAGAACCTCCAATGGTTGCCCATCTACTTCTGCATCAAACAGAAACTCCTTACCATAGGTTTAAATCATTCAATCACATCACTTTGACTCTCTTATCTTGCCTTACTGATTTCCTACTATGCTCCTCTAATGAGTAGACAAGGAGTACCTTCATTAACATTTTTCATAATAGTGCTATTTAATTTTAAAGCTCACATCTCTTAGAGCATGCTCTCAATTTGCAATGAATTCAGGTTTTGGATGTGTGTAAAGTTTATCTAGGCTCAAACACCACTCTGTTTTTACACACCATCTCTTGCCCCACTTCCTAAAGAATTTCAAAGTACTTTGACAAGACTAGGCAAATTAAAAGCACATTTCAACAGCTGTTTGCTGCCTGGTATTTGATTAATAAATAGATCTTTAGTATATTAACCCCAGGTGCAAGTTGCTTGGACTGTGGATAAGGAGTGTGCCTGTGTACCTCCATGTTTTATTGAGACAAAATGCCCTTCGTTTCAGAGGACTAAAAATATATGGATGTCAGTAAGTTTCATGTTTTTTAGTTAAAGACCCTGAAACTCAGCAAAACACATTCATAACAGTCATTGTTAAAACCTAAGGTAGCTGGGTTGGATAGTGCACAGTCATGGGATCCACCCTTTACTAAGCAGCTCAATCCTCCCTCCCTGTCCCAGAAGCCCAGAACCTTGGCCCCAAGCCACCGTGTCAGCCTTCTTTGCCCCTTCATATCCTTGATTACATTTTTTACTCCTATGCTTGCCTCGCAACTTGACTCTACCACCTCTAGCATCCTTACTCAATCTGCCCTGACCTCAATCCTCCATCATATTCAAAACCCTCCTAAAATCTCACCTCCTCCAGTAAACCTTCCCGAGGTTATTTTCAATGCCCCAAAAGGATCAACGCAATAGCTATCTCAAGCAATTATGCATCGATGCAAATTCACTTGTTCTTTCAAGTTTTGGAGTGTTACTTGCCCATATTCTTTACCTGTATCATCCCTTGGCAAACATATCTCCATTTTTAAAAAACCCAAAAAGTTACCCATCAGAAACCATTGACTATTTGCTTTACAGTTCTCCACCAGCCTTCTCCATCTTACAGATTAACTTTCTCCCTCAGCTTCTCCTGAGTCTGCATTCCTTGCTCCCTGACAAGCTTTCCTCCTGGCTTTACCTTGCTATCTTCCTTTCTATCTTCTATCGAAGTTCTGGACTAGAACCACAGATTGTCTTTCAAAGAATTGAGGATGTGTAAAAGTAGACTGCATATAGAAGGCTAAAGAAACTTCTCTGAATATCATGAAAGACAGTGCAGATCCTCATAGATACAAATAGGTTTTAGATGTTGAAAGGCAATTTTCGGAATCAAAGTAGCTCTTTCCAGTTTTATAAATTTATAATCCTGATTAGATGGGGCCACTGTGTAGGTGGTGTAGTATCAATTAATTCCCAAAAATGAAGATGAAATATTTGAGTCATCTAGAAGCAGGACTTCTGATTTGGAATTCAGGGATATATTTTTGTAATTTTGAAAGTAAACAAGTTATCCTAATAATTTAACTAGGGAATATTTTTAGATCAATTCCAATAATCTTTCTATTGTCCTGAATAGAAACACTGAGCATATGAGAGGAGCAAACAGTGAATTATGAACTTCCACAAACCTATTACCTCCATTTCGTCTCCAAGTCAGTGTGATTAATGTTAAATTAGAGTGTCAGTCTAGATGGAGAGCTTTTTTTAATAGCCATCTGGAC
This sequence comes from Ornithorhynchus anatinus, assembly GCF_004115215.2. NCBI lineage: Eukaryota > Metazoa > Chordata > Mammalia > Monotremata > Ornithorhynchidae > Ornithorhynchus > Ornithorhynchus anatinus. Next base: position 75,269,743 of record NC_041728.1, on the reverse strand, counting down.
CATCAAGGTCCAGACCACAGAAGAAAGGTCCAGGACCTTCTGACCTGGATAAAGATAATCCAGGGGCTTATTGTTAAGGTGTCTGTGTGGTTCTCATCTCATTTGATCCAAGGAACCATAATTGGGCTTTGACTCTTCCTAAGCTGGACCTCATCTTTTATAAAATGCCATGGTGAAACTGAACAGAACTTCCTCTCAACTGCTATTTCCACACTAAGAAACTGTTCATTTGCTTATGATTTTCTTTCTTTGAAGACCAACAGTTCTATTTTCCTAGAAGATACTAAATAAATGTAACCAATCCGTGATATTTATTGAGTGCTTCCTGAGCAGAACATTGCACTAAATGCTTGGGAGTATAACAGATTTGGTAGACACATTCCCTGACCACAAAAAGCTTTCAGTCTAGAGAGAATATAATGGTTAAGATATTGAAATCATTTTTAAAGGTTCTGAGTTATTTCTCAAAACTCATATCATTTCATTATTTCCCATTGTCTTAAAAGAATCAAGCACTTGCTTGAATAAACAAATAACTTGAACTCAAGGGGCAGAATCACAGATAATTTTCTGGAGAAGCACTTTCCATGGCTAAACTAAACTTATTTTACTCACTATTCATCCTGGAAGTTCTCCATTCCTGGTCCTTGTGATACCGGATGATAGTAAATAAGAAAATGCTTTCCACAGGAAAATAAGAGATTACAGCATGACATTATATCCCAATGCCTGTGAACAGATGAATTCCGAAAATGTGAACCCAGGCTTCTAAAGAGCGATTTTGTTATACTACTAATTCTTCAAAGTGTTTCAGAATTATTTTCCAACCCAAAGAATCCCAATTATAATCCATGTTATAATTATAAGGTTGTGCACTGTTCACTGAGTGCAGTGTTTTTGGGAAAGTAAAACAGAAGCAGAAGATAAGTTCCCTACCATAGAAGGAGCTTACACTCTAAAAAGAGAGAAATATTTTAAAGTATTTTAAAATGAGGTAATTGGAATAAATAAATTGATTATACAGTCTATTATAAATATATCTGTAAGTGCTGAGGGAAGGTATAAAGATGTATAAATATGTAATTGCTAGAGTTGGATGATGAGTTGATTTGACTTGGGGTGTTAATTAGGGAGGCTTCCTGCGGGAGGTGGGATTTGGAAGGGATTTGAAGGTGGCCTGTCAATTTAGGGTGGGAAGGATATTCCAGGCTGGTAGAACACCATGAATCTCAAGAGCAGGGAATAGCTAAAAGGCTAACTTGCCAGGAACAAAAAGAGCCAAATGGGTGAAGATAGCTGATACCAGAAATGCAGAGAGTTGGTGGAGAGGCTTGAGACTTGTTGAGTTTTTCCTTCGTGGGAGGGAAATGGGAAGCCACTGGAAGGATTTGAGAGGAGATGTAAGATGACGGATACTTTAAGAAGATGCTCTGGAGCATGTAGCATTTTAGAGAAAACTGACTGACTAGAGTGAGTTGTGAAGAAACTCAGAAGAAATTCTTTGTTACTGCAGCTATTCTCAAGCAACAACAAAAGTTTCAGGCTTGGAATTTAATTTTAATAACAAGGTAATGAAAGAGGTGGAAGACTGTATCAAAAGGCTAAGATTTACACTACAATAAACTTCTGTAAACACAATCAAGCTTCTATAAATGTTCAAAATCCAGGAGCTTTCTAGTATCTGAGGAAAGTATTAATTAATCAGTTGAATTCATTGAGTGCTTTCTGTGTACTGAGTATTGTACTAAATACTTGAGATATTTACAAAACAAAAAAGTTGGTATAAACACAATCCCTGCTCACCAGGGTTTTACAATCTATTGGGAAGTACTCATAGATAATAATAATAACAGTAATGATAAAAATAATGATATTTGTTAGGTGCCTATCTAGTATAATGCACTGTACTAAGTGATGGGGTAGATATAAGATATCCAGGTCACATAGGGCTCACAGTCTAAATTGCAGGGACAAGAGGTACTGAAAGCCCATTTCAAGTAGACAAGTGAACTGAGGCAAAGAGAAATAGAGTATCTTACCCAAAGTTACACAGCAGACAAGTGGTGGAGTAAGACAGGATCTCTGACTCCCAGGCCCATGTTGTTTCTCAAGTTTACAGAGTATTCATAGAGTATTTACAGTCCATCACATGGTGGGAGTTGGAGATATCAATCAATCTTACTTATTGAACATTTACTGTGTGCAGAGCACTATAGTAAGTGCTTGGGAGAGTATAATATAACAGTGTAACAGACACGTTCCCTACCCACAGTTAGCTTACAATCAAGAGGGACAAACAGATATAAATTACATCAACAACCCATCTACCAGCATTAAAGTCAAGGTTGCTATATTTATCTTTCCTAGGTTGGACACTTGCAGAGAATGGATGACAGCAGGGTGTTGATAGAACCTTTCTTAAGGAAACAAAGCATGACGACTGTAAGAAGGGCAGGCACAAGAAATTATTTTAGGCAACACACTAAAGCATAGCCTCTAACTCTGCTTTCAGATGCTGGAAGAGGTAGGGAAATAACTGCAGTAGCCAAATGACCCATCTGGCATGCAGAATTCAAAACAGGTGGATTGCTTTGAGAAAAGATGTGAGGAATGTGAGTCTAAATACTGTCTTCTTGGAGGTAGCAAAGAGTCTTCCAATGGTCACTCATTACAGGTTCACAATAAAAAAGGGACTGCTTGAAATATATTCTCACACAATGATGGTATCAGTGATCAGCCATATTGTATCTATCAGTGATCAGAAACATGGACAGGAATTTCATATAAATCATTTTTGAATGTGAAGAACGGTGCTTTCCCAAAGACAGGAAAAGTTGAGATAAGTACAACTCTATTTTGCTTGTTCAGGTTCAGAAATGTTGTTTCATTGCAAATAAAATAGAATATGAAATTGAATGGTCAGCTAATCATAATGCAGTGCTCAATATATTATTTGCCAGAGAGTCATTCTGGACATCTCCATTGCATGTTTTATCACCAGAAAATCCAAGACAACATCCTAAAAACACACAACCATATGCCACCTAGTGGTCTAATTTATCATTAATATAATTGAAAATTTTCCTGAAACATGACAGTGACCTCTGGAACAAAATGGGCATTTAATTTCGTGTCTGAAACTATAATGCTGTAGCCAAAATTAAACTAGCTAATATGTCTCAACACTCCTTTTTAAAATTTACAAACTGAGGATGCTAATAAATCGGGTTCATTTAAATCCTACTGAAAAGCAATAGTAAATGTACATTTTGTTAGTGGTAAAATTTTAAGGTGATTATTTTTAAAATTGTATGTAATAAAAGTATATTAAAATACTCAATTATTAATGCTTCTTGCTCTTTAGCTTCCAAAGTTTACAGTCAGTATCTTTTTAATTACCTTATCCAACATCAACTAAGTTTTTAATTTTCACATTGTCTTAAGCTATTTGAAAAGTTCTGAATCTTAGTGAGGGTTCCATGCTCATTCAAATGTCCTGTTGGTCCACCCTCAATTACAACAAGAGACAATATTCTAAGAGATTTTGTTAAATGCAAATAAGACGTCCAGATGTTCTAAAAATGCCTACAAAGATAAACCAGCCTTTAATGAATGCCCTAAACAAACAATAAAAGCCACAAATGGAATGAAATAAAGGCAACACAAGTACATTTCTCTGGAGGGAACACATTTCCCTGGTAAATGCTGTGCCATAGGATTTTCATCCTTACGATTTTTTTTCCTAATATAAACGTATCATCTTTATAGCATTTCAGAAGGTTGCTAATGATTTATTGTTTGGAAAGCAAGGAATCTATGTGGGAAGATGGTATATCGTACTCAGGAATAGAAAAATGGGAACTTTTTTTTTATTTGGGGCTTTTTTTAAATCATTCTATTTTGTGAATACAACTAACCTCCCCTCAGTAATATTTCTGCTTGTTCTGAGGATTTTTTTAAAAATTTTCAACAGTGTAAGCATTTCTAAATTAATTTATACTATTGTAAAATTATCAACCAAATAAAGTGGGCAGAAAATTAAACATCAGTTCATTAATTTGAATTTAAAACCTCATAATAATAATGATTTTGTTATTTATTAAGGTATTACATGTTCCAAACACCGTGCTAAGGCCTAGAGTAGATACAATTAGATAACAGTAATAATAATAATGGTATTTGTTAAGCACTTACTATGTGCCAAGCACTGTTCTAAGCACTGGGGTAGATACAAGGTTATCAGGTTGTGCCACAAGGGGCTCACAGTCTTAATCCCCATTTTACAGATGAGGTAACAGGCACAGAGAAGTTAAGTGACTTGCCCAAAGTCACACAACTGACAAGTGATGGAGCTGGGATTAGAACCTATAACCTCTGACCAATGGGTCATGCTGCTTCTCACAGTCTACATAAGACACAGTCTCTGTCTCACATTGGAGCTCAGTCTGAAATGGGAGATGAGGTATTTTATTTACAATTTACAGATGAGGAAACTGAGGTCCAGAGATTTTAGGTAACTTGCCCAAGTCACAATCAGTGATAGGTTCTAATACCAGCTTTGCCAGAGTCTCCTAATTATAAGTCCCAAGCCCTCTCTTCTAGCCCTCTCTACTTTTTGTGTCTTTGTAGTTAAACCTAGTGTCTTTTTTGCAACAATGGAATTAGAATTTTGGGGTTACATTTTAATCCAATGAGAAAAACTTCACTAATGCTGGGAACATAAGCTGTTTACAGTGTGGTATAGCAAATAAAATATTAGAATTAAATTTCTTCATTCTATATCCCTGAATTCATACATTTCCATTTACATTCATATGGTTTAGAACATGTGTGCTACCACTTAATGATTCAACCGATAGTGTTGTAGAAAACCATAAAATTCTGAATTGTCATTTAGGTTCACGTATTTTTTTGTCCATGAATATTCATGCCCATGGACAAAAATAGGCAGATATTTCATGCTTGCTTTCATAAAAGTCTCTCATTTTTCAGAGTATTATGTTAACGAGGAATTGGTAATGAATTTGAGCAATCTTTTCATTTAACAGTTTGGTGGGTAACTAGTTTGTCATTGGAAGGGAAAGGGAGAGAGGAAGTCAAGAGAAGCAGTGAGGTCTAGAGGACAGAGTAGGGTAGTAAACCTCTGGGAATTAGAGTAGATGACACTTGGGAATCAGAGAACTTGGGTTCCAATCCTGTCACCACCACTGTTCTGCTATATAAACTTCTGAAAGTCACTTTACTTCTCCATACCTCAGTTTCTTCACCTGTAAAATGGGGATCAAGTACCTGTTCTCCCTCCTACTTAGACTATGAGCCTTATGTGGGTCAGGGATTGTGTCCAACCCAATTAACTGGTATCTAACTAAGTTCTTACTAAAGATATTGGCACATAGTAAGTGCTTAACAAATACCACAGTAATTATTATTCTCTGAGGTCAGGTAATGCCATGCTAAGGAAGCTTCCATACACAAATAGAAGAAACACTGTCCAGGAAAAAAATGACAGACCAATCCCTGCAGTGTGTCCCCTGCACAAGTAGAGAGGGAGAGGGACCGAGAGAGAAGCACATACATAAATTCAGATTCGGTTCTCCTTTGCATGGCAATCACTGGACCAGACTTAAGGATTACATAATAATAATAATTATGTTGGTATTCGTTAAGCGCTTACTATGTACAGAGCATTGTTCTAAGCGCTGGGGTAGATACAGGGTAATCAGGTTGTCCCACGTGAGGCTCACAGCCTTAATACCCATTTTACAGATGAGGTAACTGAGGCACAGAGAAGTTAAGTGACTTGCCCACAGTCACACAGCTGACAAGTGGCAGAGCCGGGATTCAAACCCATGACCTCTGACTCCGAAACCCGAGCTCTTTCCACTGAGCCACGCTGCTTCTCCCCTATCCCTAACCAATGCCTGAGGAAGAAGGACAACTCATTAGCATGAGCATCATACTTTAGGATGCTCCATTAATTTTGAACAAAATGGGAAACCCCACCACACCCCACACCATACCTGGCAAAGAAGGGGCATTCAGAAATACATTCCAGGGAAGGGAAATGCCTCATCTCCAGAAGGGGAGTCCCTTAATCTTACCTTTGCATTATGACACTCTCTTTCTTCCCAGTCAATCGTACTAAAGAGGTTTTAGGATGGAATGGATCCCCCTTCCTCCCCTTGCTGACACACACAGCGAAGCTTCCCTAGTCCTTACCAAGGTAGACAACAGCTATAAGGAGAGGAGATGTTCTCCTTACAAGCTCCAGTCCAGGGAGAAAGGAGACAATTCTTCCAGTTGAGTTTATGTGCTAGCATATCATGGGAGTGTCAGGTCCCTTCTTGACCAAAACCCTGTGGGGAACTGTTCCAGACTCCAGAAAAGTGCCAAGGGCCTGAAAGTGGGATGAAGCAGAAAAAAGTCCTCCAGCCTGTGAGATGAGAAACCATCTGGCAGGTTCTGATCCCCCCATTCATTCTGACTGGACTGGAGCAAGGAGATGAACAAGAGTTGCTGCAGAGATCAGTCTGACCTTCCCTCTACTTCCCAACCTGTACTCACTTCTTGGTGGGGCAGAGGTGGAGAATGCTGGACACAGGGATCTTTTTGCTCCCTGTACCTCCAATATGGATCTGGCCTCATGGAATGGTTGCCCCATGTAAATTCAAGACCTGGAGTTAGGGCTCTGGGAAAATTGGGCCATGGGAAAACAAGCAAAGCAGGAAGCAGTACAAAAGCTTCCCTCAGAATCAATCCATCAATGGTATGTGTAAATGCTTATAATGAGCAGAGCTCCATACTAAATGTATGGGAGAGTAATAATAATAATAATGGTATTTGTTAAGTGCTTATTATGTGCCAGGAACTGTACTAAGCACTGGGGTAGATACAAGCAAATTGAGTTGCTCCCTGTCCCCTGTGGAGCTCACAGTCTCAATCCCTATTTTACAGATGAGCTAACTGAGGCACAGAGAAGCAAAGTGACTCGCCCAAGGTCACACAGCAGACAAGTGGTGGAGCCGGGATTAGAACACATGACCTTCTGATTCCCAGGCCCTTGCTTTATCCATTACGCCTTGCCGCTTCTCTAACTACAGTATGATAGAGTTGATAAGCCCAATTCCTGCTCTCAAGGAGCTGAGAATCTAGGGAAAAAGGCATTAAAATAAGTTACAGGTATGGGAAATGGTAGAGTAAAAGAATATGAATATAAGTGCTGTGGGGCTGGGGTGAGTATCAAAGTGTTTAAGGGGTACAGACTCAATCACACAGACAACAAGGGAGGGAGAATATGGTGCAGAAATGAAGTTATTCTGGGAAGACTTCTTGGAGAAAATGTGATTTTCATAGAACATCTCTCTGAAGAAAAGGGAGGGGCAGAGCTTCCTGCCAACAAAGACAGGCATGGTACACCAATCAGGGTTGGGGCACAGGCAGGTAAGAGGGGACAGGGAGAGCAGAACTCAACTGAAATGAAGATTTGCCCACACATTATAACTGGTCAAGGGGATCACTCAAACAATGATATTTATTGAGCACACACTATGTGCAGAGCACTGTATTAAGCACTTGGGAAAGTTCAATACAACAGAGTTGGAAGATATGTTCACTAACTACAAGGAGCTTACAGACTAGAGGGATCAATCAGGGTAGGGACTCAGCAAAGGGGCCAAATTGCACATGAGCAATTTTTTTTTCTCTGATGATAACCCAGAATCAAAAGTTGACTAAAAGTCTTTCAGTTTTCAATCAATAAGCCACAGTGAAAGAAGAGTGAGATAAGAGGAGAGAAGATAAGGGCCTTATGAATTTAGGAAAAGAATTCCCCTATAGAGAGGTGAGTGAAAGGATACACCCAACTTTTGGAATTTGGTGTCTTCAGTCAGAGTTCTGTAGAAACTTTAAAGTTTCTGTTCTCATTGATAATTATTTATCAAAGTAAATAGCAAAGAAAAAAGAATGATTTTAATTAATGTGCATAGTGAAATAGAGGAGGAAAAACAGCCTTCATTACTAGTAGTCTCCACAAGAATAATAGGCTCATTAACCTTACTCTCTCAACATCATCTCATTATCAAGGTCAAATAAATGGATGGATCAAATTCTTAGGAATGCAAAATTTCATACAAAGGAATGTACATGACATTTACTCTTTCTTTTTAAATTCATAGTTGAAAAGACTATTAGAAAGAAAAATTAAGTCAGGCAAAAATAACAGATAAAAAGAACACAAGGACACTCACCTTACCAACTACACAATTGGGAAAAATAGGGAACAAAATCTTAAAGTTAGACATACTATAAATATTCTAGATATGTTGGAATATGAAGATAGTAAAATATCCTTCTGTACGAAAGAATCTTAAATCTATGGTAAGTCAAGTGTTGAAGACGTAAACGAAAGTAAATTAGATCCAATCATGACATACAACCGGTCTACTATTTTAAGAATGGATCATTTTGTAAAGTGTCAGATGCTTCAAGTTCTGTTCAATGTCTATATTATGGTTATTTCCCAAACGTTTTAGATGTGATTATGATTCATATTGATATTAACACCCTCTGCAAAGAACTAAGCATAAACCCGAAACTTTTCATTGGAACAGGATGATCATTTGAGTTTGAATTCACTGAAACAAAACAAGTTACTGACTCAGTTCTAACAGACTAAGGGGATCAATAAGCCTTGCATGTTGGTGGAATCCTATTTGCCTTGCTCAAAGTTCTAAAATACTGTATTAAAACAATTTTGATTTTATTTTTGGGGGCAGAATCAGGATTGGGCTTACACAATGACTGGGCTGAGGAAACTTCCTTGAAACTGGATAGAATAAGAGAGCGATCAGTGCAGCTCTATTGATTATTCCTTTATTGGCGTGTCATCTATACGATGCATCCGTTTTTCTAATCACAACATACCAAAGCCATGCTGGCTCTGACTCCACACGTTGCAGGGTCCAGGGGCACATTGGACAGAAGTGACAGGGGGAAAGAGAGAGTGGCAGGAGACAAACAGAAGATCAGAAAGAGAAAAACAGCTAAGACTAGTGAAAAGAGCATAGGACTGAGAGTTAGAGGACCTGGGTTCTACAGCACAGGCTTGGGAGTCAGAGGGCATGGGTTCTAATCCCACCTCTGTCATTTGTCTGCTATGTGACCTTGGCCAAGTCACTTAACTTCTCATCTGTCAAATGGGTATTAAAAGTATGAGCCCCATATGGGACAACTTGATTACCCTGTATCTACCCCATTGCTTAGAAAGTGTTTGGCATATAGTAAGCACTTAACAAATACCATTATTATTACTATTATTATTATTAATAATCTGTTCTTCAACATCCTTAGACTGTGAGCCCTATCTGAGTCTGGGACTATGTCTGACCTAAATACCTTGTGTCTGCCATAGGGTTTAGTACAGTGCTTGGCACAAAGTGCCTAACAAAAATCATGATTATTATCACCATCATTATTATCATTACTATATGAGCATTTACAGTGTACAGAGCATTATACTATATGCTTGGGAAAGTACAATATGAGTTGGGAGACATAATTCCTATCATCAAGTAGCTTTCAGTCTAATAGTAATAGAAATAATAATTTTAGTAGTAGTAATAGTAGTATTAAAGAGGTTTTAGGAGCATGAGGGGGGGTCAAATGGACAGATTAGGCAAGTATTATAGCCTTTTCAATGCAAGATCAGCTGAGGAGAGGGGAGGGAAAGTAAACAAATGATCCCATAAACAAAGCCAGCACTAAGACAGAGATGTAGTTGGGTTCCGGAATTGGGAAACTTGAGACAGCTGAACTGTGGATCTGGTTAGAAAGGCTGGACCAGGCTGGATGGGAAGAAAGGAATCTTAGACCCAAAAAAGTCCTGAAAAATCCATGCCTGAAATAAACCCAGCCTGTAAGCATAGCAAGCAAAGTCCCTCAAATACCTAAGCAAAGCAGAGAATAAGAACATCTTTTAACTGAGTAGGTCATAACTCGCTATAGAGAAGCAGCATGGCCTAGCCCAGGAAAGAGCACTGGCAGGGATTCAGGGACCTGTACATAGCCTTATGCTCAAATGTTTAGCCTGTCTGTAATTTGTATTAATGTCTATCTTCCCTGTAGACTGTAAACTCCTTTTTGGAAGAGATTATGTGTACCAACTCTATTATATTGTACTCTCCCAAGAGCTTAGTACACTGAAAGCTCTACTCACAATAAATGGCACTGATTGATTGATTAATCCTGCTCCACCACTTGTCTGCAAGCCACTTACTTCTCAGTGCCTCAGTTTCCTCATATGAAAAATAGGGAGTAAATACCTGTTCTCCCTCTCTCTGACTGGGAGTCATGAAGTACAGGGTTTGTTTCATCTAATTATGTTGTATCTACCCCAAGTGCTTAGCACATAGTAAATGTTTAACAAATACCACACATATTTTATTATTTCATTAAAAGAGAATATTAATAAACCATAACATTTATAGATTTATAAATAATATTAAGAAAGTCCATTACAGTCACTGAGCAGAAGAGAAATAACTTGAGTAATAGGTAATCAGTCTACCATGATGCCACTGGGAAATTTCTTGGTAATCACTAATGAATCTTGGATCTGTACCCCTTAAGCATTTGACATTCCCCTCCCTCTCAGCTCCAAAGCATTTATGTACACATCTGTAATTTACTCCAGTGTCTGGTTCCCACTCTAGACTATAAGCTCCTTGTGGGCATGGAACATGTCTTTGAATACAGTAAGCACTCAATAAATACCATTGATTGATTGAATGATTGGCGACCCTGCCAAGCTCCCATCCTGCTGGGAAGGCCTCCAAAACCAGTGATTTATGTCATCACGAAAGTGGGACACCCATTTCTTAAGAACTAGGTGTTATCATTGTAGAATATCTCCTACTTGGGAAACTCAAGATGAAGGTAGCTCAAGACCATACTTTCAACCTAGCATCATCCTCATCACCAGTTTCTGTCCTAGGGGTTTCTTGGATACATAATCCTAAAAATATTGTTCAATATTGGATTGGCTGTGGTACTCTTGTCCTTTTATGAGCTGTCTGATTTGAATTGTTTGCTCAATTCTGGCAAGATCTTTCTTTTCCATGATCCCTACAAGGCTGCTGCCAACTCTGTCTGCTTAGGAGCAATGTTGTGAGACTGTACAAAAAAGCCACTTTTGAAAAAAAAAAGACTGAAAAGTCCTATTTCTTGTTTAATTACAATGAAACAGTGTTGCTTATTAGAAAGAGCATGGGCCATGGAGTCTGAGAACCTGGGTTCTAATCCCAGCACTGACATGTCTGCCATGTCATCTTGGGCAAATCACTTAATCCCATTTTGCAGATGAGATAACTAAGGCATAGAGAAGTTAAGACCGTGAGTCCTATGTGAGACAGGGACTTTGTCCAAACTCATTATCTTGTCAACATCTCTACCTGGATATCCCACTGACACCTCAAATTTAACACATCAAAAACAGAACTCCTCATCTTCCAAATAAACCCTGACCTCCCTATATTTTTCCTAACATTATAGACAATACCACTCTCTTCCCTATCTCACAAGTCTGTAACCTTAGCTTTGATCTCAACTTGTTTCTCTCATTCAACTGACATATTCAATCTGTCACCAAATCTTGTCACTTCTACCTTCATAACATTGCTGAAATCCACCTTGTTTTCTCCTCCAAAGTACTACCATGCTGATTTAAGTACTTATCCTATCCTGCATCTGCCTCTCACTGACCTCTCTGCCTCATGTCCCCCATAACTCCAGTGCATACTTCACTTTTATGCATGGATTATTTTTCTAAAAAAAGGTCAGTCCATGTCTCCCCACTCCTCAAGAACATCCAATGGTTGCCCATCCACCTTCGCATCAAAGTCCTTTCCATTCAGTGGCTTTATAGAACATAATTCATTCATTCAGGCATATTTATTGAGCACTTACTGTGTACACAGCACTGTACTAAGTGCTTGGGAGAGTACAATACAACAATAAACATACATGTTCCCTGCCCACAACAACCTTACAGTCTAGATGGGGAGAGACAGACATTAATATGAATAAATAAATTACATATATGTACATAACTGCTGTGGGGCTTGGAGGGGTTGATGAACAAAGAGAGCAAGTCAGGGTGATGTAGAAGGGAGTGGGAGAAGCAGGGGCTTTGTCAGGGATGGCCTCTTGGAGGAAATGTGCCCTCAATAAGCCTGAAGACAGGAGGAAAGTAATAGTCAGATACGAGAAAGGAGGGCATTCCAGGCCAGAAGTAGGATGTGGGCAAGGGGTCAGCTGTGAGATAGATGCGATTTAGGCACAGTGAAATGGTTAGCATTGAAGGAACAAAGGGTGCCGGTTGGGTTGTAATAGGAGAGTAGTGAGGTGAGGTGATTGAATGCTTTAAAGCCAGTGGTGAAGAGTTTTTGTTTGTTGTGGAGGGGATGGGCAACCATGGGAGTTTCTCAAGGAGTGGGGAAATATGTCCTTACCCTTTTTGTAGAAAAATGATCCAGGCAGCGGAGTGAAGTATGGACTGGAGTGGATCAGCTCATCTCCTCCTTCCTTACCTTACTGAACTCCTACGACAGCCCAGCCCACACACTTTGTTCCTCTAGTGCCAGCTTACTCTCTGTGCTCTCATCTCATCTACCTCACTGCTGACCCCTTTCCCACATCTTACTGATAGTCTGGAATCTTCTCCCCCTCCTTATATGCCAGGCCATCACTCTTTCCACATTCAAAGCCTTATTAAGGTCACATTTCCTACAAGAGGCTCTCCCTGATTAAGCGATCTTTTCCCTGGCTCCCTATCACTTTTGCATCATCCATGCATTTTGATCTGTGACCTTCAGGCATTTGATATTCACCCCATCCTCATCCCTACAGGATTTATGTACTCATATATAAATTATACATTATAAATCATTTGTTTATATTAATGTCTGGCTCCCCCTGTTAGTCTGTAAGGTTGTTGTAGAAAGGGAACATGTCAACTAATTAGGTTGTATTTGTCCTCTCCCAAGCACTTAGTACAGTGCTTTGCACAGAGTAAGTGCTCAATAAAATTACATCTTGTATCTATCCCAGCATTTATTAGAGTGCCTTGCTTATAATAAGCTTTTAACAAAAATCATTTTTTTTAAAAACCCACTAAATGTACTAAACATGTATTTCTATCTTAAACTTTTATTGAAATGAATATTTAATTTGCAGGCAGATCTATCTTTTGGATACAAAAAATATTGAAAGAAAAAGGAGTTAGATGGGAGAAAGTCAGGTGGAAAATTGGGAAGGCAGCAGAGTTTTCTGAAACTGACAAATTTGATAGACTTCAAACTGGTAAGAAGCAGCTTCCAGACCTAGAACACCAAGGGAACCCTTGGTTCCAAAGATTATTTCAATTTAAAACTAAAAGAAATCAAGCTAATGTCTTCTGAAACCCTGTCCAGGATCCTACCTCCATGAAGAGGGAATCAGCATCCTACAGTCTGATGGGAAATGGTGGAAGATGACCAGCTTTCATCCCTTTTCACTGGGAGTGAAATAGGCTCTAATTGCATTAGGATAGATCTCAGTTCTAAATAAAGAAGACTTTATTGACTGCAGGGATTTTAAAGGCTGAAGGGAGTTAGCCAGCAGAGAATCTCTTACTTTCAAAGATATCCAGAAGAAAAAAATCCAGTCATCTGCTTAAGACGGATTAGAAGCAGTACCAAAAGCTGGAGCTGAACTAAATGAGCTTGGAAAATCTCTTTCAATTCTATTGTTTTGTGAGTTTACCCTGTTTTGGGATACTAAAAGCTAAAAACAGATAATATTACTATGCTAGAAAGAGACTCAGGGATAATCTCACATAACTTGTGTTGCTGACAACTGCCGCCCTTCAACATACAGGGTTCCTATAAGAGAACACCCCAAAAGGAAATAGCCCACCCACCACTCTGGTACAATTACAAATCTAAGAGATGATGACACAGCAAAAGGGCCACAAGAACACAGCCACATCCATATACTGAGCCTGTATATAGAGTTTAGGGAAGAGTGGACTCCAGCCCACAAAACGAAGACCACTGTCCTCTGGGCCTCTATTATACCTTCCCAACACTGCTTGCCCCTCCTTGAGTCCATCCTGAAGGTGGGTATCCTCATCTCTGATGTCAGTGCTGATGGCCCAGGGCATTCCTGAATTGTGTCTGTCTATTTTGGGGTGAATCATGTTTTCCAGTCTGCGCAGCCCTTGCAGAAGCATCCTGGCTGGTTGGCCAATATGGCCTACATGGACTGATTATCTGGGAACTCTTTCCCTGCTCCTTCAAGATTGCTGATTTCAATAGCTTTCCCAGTGATGATGCGATAATCTGTTCTTTGTTGCAGCCCTATTTTACCTTCTCCGATGTGCCAGTAACTGTCCTCACCCCATCAAGCGTCTATGTTCTATATACTGTTGTGTGTTCCAGATACTTAGTGTTATTTCCAGAAACTGCCTTCACCACCCTATTCTCCTGCTCCTTCCTGTATTCCCCATAGATGGTTTGAGTACTCCAAAATTGTCCCTAGAACCCCTCAACCTAGTCTAGCCTCTGCAACAACTTGTTTTGAGGCCATAAAATTGGAAGTTAATTCTGCACATTTGCTTGAAATGAGACTGGCTATTTATGTTTACTGTTTATTTGGTAATTAGAATTTTTTTATAATTACTTCCATCCAAAGAGTTAAGCCTCCGCACAAAGAATTTCCAAGTTTCCAAATGTAACAATAGCAGAAAACAGTAGAAGTAAGAGAAGAGAGGAATGAATAGGTGAAAAAGAAACCAGAAGGAAAATTGAACTCAAGTGGTCCATAGAGTCTACGGAAAACAAAACAGAGCAATTGGCTGCCTCACAAAGTAAAATATCTTGGATTCAAGGTCCATACGATTTCAAAATCATAACAAACATTAAAATGACTACCCAACCAGCACTTCACAGCAGCAGTATCATGGGTTGGGGACTGGAAGATTTGGCATGGTGCCACTGAATTGGCTTCTTTTCACCTTCTGCCTAAGATTTATAGGAAGGTAGTCGCTCAATCTGAATGCAACAACTGAATAGACCGGGTAGACTCTCCTTGGTGAATGTGTTCCTTCCCTGCTTAGCTTTTCTCAACAATAATCCTTAATTCAGCTGACTTGCTGCTCACTAATTGCTTGCTTCACTAAGTGAGTTAGGGGTGGCCCTGGACATTTCAGGAGAGATTATCCAAGTTTCAAAGATTGAAGGGTTAGTACCATGAAACCAGTCACACCTTAGTTGAGTAGTCATTCATTCATTCATTCAATAGTATTTATTGAGCGCTATGTGCAGACCACTGTACTAAGCGCTTGGAATGAACAAGTAGCCAAGGGTGAGAAGTCCAGCTGGGGCTCTTGGAAGTTGGCACTGAAAGATGAGAGAGTTGGACTTTAGGGAAGAGACACAACTTGAAGTGGAGGCAAATCAGGGCGATTCTGTCTTCAAAACATGACTAAAATCTGCTCTTTCCTAGCCATCCAAACTGCTATTATGCTGATCCAATCACTTATCCTATCTTGCCTTGACTGCTGCAACAACCTCATCATTCACCTCCCTGCTTTTGGTCTCTCCACGCTCCAGTCCATACTTGATTCTGCTGCCCATTTTTCTTTTTTCATTTTTTTCATTTTTTCATTTTTCTAAAAGAGCACCCAGTTCACATTTGCCCACTCCTCATCCAACTCTGCATCAAACAGAAACTTCTTACGATCAGCTTTAAAACACTCAATCAGCTCACCCCATCCTATGTTCCCTCAGAGATTTCCTACTACAAAAACAGCACATTTAGCTTCTTTAATGCTATCTTAATCATCATACCTCGATCTCATCAATCTTGTTGCTGACACCTTTACCACATCCTCCTTCTGGCCTGGAACTCCGTTTCCCTCCGTATGTGACAGACCACTAGTCTCCTTCACTTCAAAGTCTTATTAAAATGTGATCTTTTCCAAAAGCCCCCCGACCCCCAATTATGCTCTCTTCCCCTTACTCCCTTCTGTCTCTTGTTCTAGACTGTAAACTCCTTGTGGCCAGGGAACATGTCTACTGACAGTTGTCTTATACTCTAAAGTACTTTGTACAGTGCTCTACACACAGTAAGAGCTCAATAAATAGCTCTGATTGATTGATGAACGCCTCCTCAATTCTCCTAGTGAGTCTCTCCTACCTTCCTATCCTTGTCAATGTGTCCTTTCTCTTCTCTTTTCATGGGCAAGTCTTTTGTGGGAGGATTTCACCCAGGCCAGTGGGCAGGAGGAATTTGCACAAAGATGGGATGGCTGTGTATTACTAGCAGGAGCAAGGCTGTGTCTCTTTTGGGCCCTACTTAAAAGAAAGACTGGGTAAACAAGGCTGCCACTACTTCAGATTCAGTTGGGATATAACAACAATAATAATAATGGTATTTGTTAAGCGCTTACTATATGACAAGCACTGTTCTCAGCAGTGGGGTAGATACAAGATAATCAGGTTGCCCCATGAAGGGCTCACAGTCTTAATCCCCATTTTACAGATGAGGTAACTGAGGCACAGAGAGAAGTTCAGTGACTTGCCCAAAGTCACACAGCTGACAAGTGGCAGGGTCGGGATTAGAACCGACAACCTCTGACTCCCAAGCCTGTGCTCTTTACACTAAGCCATGCTGCTTCCCTTACAAATGTGTGTCTGTTCCTTATTGTTCCCTGCCCCATTTGTAAAACTATGATAGTTATTGTGATGGGGATGGTGCAACAACAGCAGGTTAGTGAGCAAATGCAGAAATTAGTCCAAGTAGGTGTTTTTCTGAAAGGGTTTGTAGGACTAGTGATCTGTCAAGAAGAGTCTACTGCATTTGCATGTCTGCTTTTGTCTCTCACTTTCTCTTTATCTTTCTCTCTGTCTCACTTTGAGAAGCCCACTTTACTCTCTGCTTTGTAACAGTAGCCTCTCAGGAAAATACTATTACTACTTTGCCTTATTTGGTTCTCAGTTTTTCAGAAACCTGTTGTTGTATAAAGATTCACCACCTGCATCCCCCCCGCCCCACTGGCCTATACTTTGGACAATCTTCTCACTTCTATATGGATGTGACAGGAAAGGGCCTGGTGTAAATGTTCCAAACCAATTTATGAACTAGGGCAGCCTTGCAAATCAGCGTGTAAGAGGATGTTTGACAGATCATAACATCTCCTTCCCATTCCAAATGTCTATAATTTAACACATTATTGCAAGGTCCCACTGAGAATAAACTGAACTTCTTTCTTGCCCCAACACTGGTCCTTAGAATTAGCGCCCTAAAAACTAAAACATGCAGCCTTCCTTTGAAACTAGATTTCTGATTAACTGCGGCTTACATATTATATTTCCTTATGTTTCATTAGGCAGAGATTTAATGGAAAGTTCTCAGACCCCTGAAATCTCAGAGTATATTTCTCAAGGCTGTTCTCCTTATGCCCATTAGAAAGGATACTGATTTTAAAAACCCACCCCTGATTTAAACCCCAACTAGACCATAACATCTCCTTCTGCTTCTTTCCCTGTCATAAACTTACACTTCATTGAAAGATAAAGTTAACAAGAGCCACAGGGAATAAGTGTTTCTATTGTGCTGTTTATTTCACTAAAGATAACATTTGCAAAACACTATTTGAAACACTCCAGTTTCAATCAAGTCTAATTTATCAATGCCACAATCAAGACTCCACCCTACAGTGTTGCTAGGGATTACAAGAATTGTTTGCCCAAAGGTGCTAATAAAATATCCATTGTCAACCCCTCTTATGATCAGCTCTAACGCACTTCCGATGAGAAACAGCTCCTGCTTATCTGAGGCGGCCTCAGAATGTGAGATGTCAGGCTGGGTCGGCTTTATATTGTGATTATTTTTGAACAGTTTCAACTATCTTCTGTGAGCAGAAGATTATAATAAAGTCTGATCATTACATCCCCATTACCACAAGCATAGCAGAATGACCTTTCATTTACTAGTCTCAGGGCATTTGCCCATCCCTGGCATATAGTTAAATTGCCTAGTTTTTTCTAGTTCTAGTCTTGCATCACTAATTCTTCCATATTGTTTTCATTGCTAGATCACTCCCAATTCCACTGTACATGTCACCCTTGATCTAGTCATTTCTTAGTATTGCAAAAATCAGCTAATTCATGCATTTCTTTAAGTATTGGTCCCTTTTCACATTGTTTAGGATGGTCATATTTTTTTTTCTCTTGACTTAAAAGGTGTAATGAAAAATTCCAGATGACGCATACCTGTGGATAGTAGGAGAGGATGGTCCAACCCGCAATAAAGCAATTAGAAATACAACAATTCTCAGGGCAGAGATGTATGCTTGATGACTTAAAAAAAGAGAATTGAAAATGTAGCACATATAGTTTGCCAGTCACCCAACAGTCTTATCAGCTACATCTGTGCACACATAGAATGTCATCATCAGTAGCATCATTTTTGATATCCAAAGGACAGGTATAAATTCTTTTCATAGCCCTCTCTCATTTGCTGACAATCATTCCTGTTTCTCTTGTTAACTGCTGCACCAGCAGCATCACTATGGCTAGGGCCATTCATTTGCATTAGAGGTGCTACTACATTGAGTTGGTGGTTCAACATATTTCCAATAGATAGCAACAGAAAGTGAATGCCTGAACCGCTGGGACTGGATAGGAATAAAGATGGGCAATGTCACCTCAAATTAAACCAATTCTAAAAGTTAGCTATCACTCTAAGACTGTGAGTCCTATGTGACAGAGGTCAATTGAAATGTTGACAACCATATGATCTTTAACTTCAGATTATTTATAACACCACCCAGCATGGAGTGTAACTTTAGTTTGAAATTTACTTCAATAAACTGAGAGCTCCTATAAACTACTTAAAACTGTCACTCATGCATTATCTTTGTGCCCTGGAAACATTAACAGGCATAGACACAACAAACAACAGATTATCCATCGCTTTGCAGAGTCAGCACAGAGCAGACTCACAGTCAGTAGGAATAAGCCAGGTCATGTATCAATCAGGAGCAAAGAAACCCTGCTTCAGCTTCAGCTACATACCTTTTTATGCTAAGGAAAAATTTCCCTAAAAGATAATGAGAAACATGAGAGTAAGGCAGATATTATTATCATCACCATCAAGTACATATATAAGTCCACAAACAGCACTGGACATTGTGGTGGAAAGTCCAGTAAAGAGGTTAGAATATGAATAAGCTAAGACTTCTGGCTTTCAAGAAACTTACAAACTTAAAGGGAAGATGAGGAAGAAAATATGTCTTAACAAATGATCAAATCAATCATTCATATTTATTGAGTGCTTAGTGTGTGCAGAAAGCACTATACTAAGCACTTGGGAGAGTACAATACCACAGAATTGGTAGACATGTTCCCTACTTGTAATGAGCTTACAGCCTAGAGCTTAATTCTAGAACTCCATTTCAATAGGATATTATGTACTATTTAACTTTGTTTATCTTGATTGAGTGGGGCCATATACAATATGGACAAATAAAAATCCAGATTGCTTTGAAAACAGAGTTTAAAATGTGGAAAGAAAATTTCAACTTTTTTTTAATTTGAGGCTAAACTTCAAAGGTTAGCCTATGTAAATTATCGTTTTTGGGTCTATGAATTTCAAGGGGTTGTATGCTTACAAAAAATGTCTCAGATTTCCTCAGTGATCAAACCAGCACATGAGGAATAATTTGGGCTAACATTCTTGATAAATTCATTTCACTTCCTAGAAGTAGCAAATCCCACTGATAGATTCTGAAAGTCAATGAAATTCCAGTTTCCTCAGAAAATAAAATCGAACCAATTGTAATGCTGGGCTCAAGAAGGTCTGAATTTCAAGGAACTGCATAATAGAGGTTAATATGATTTAACAAGTTTAGGCAACAGGTGACACTACCCTATCTGTACCAATCGCGGCTCGGCCACTTGTCAGCTGTGTGAATTTGGGCAAGTCACTTAACTTCTTGGTGCCTCAGTTACCTCATCTGTAAAATGGGGATTAAGATTGTGAGCCCCAAGTGGGACAACCTGATTCCCCTGTGTCTACCCCAGCGCTTAGAACAGTGCTCGGCACATAGTAAGAGCTTAACAAATACCAACATTTATTTATTTATCTTCCCTGTGTCTATAATGGAATCATCAAACTGGGCAGGAGTGTTCAGTGGCTCACTAAGGCCACGCTGCATTTCTGATAACTTGGCATCTTGGGCAGAAGTTACAGTCCCAGTGGCTTTCTCTGGCCTCTGACAACCAGAACCATTTTCAGATACGTCTCAGAGGGGAAGAAGTGTTCCTTCCAATTCTCCTTGGGATCCTAAAATGGAACTACTCCAGGGGTATTTTATGAACAATCCAGCCCAAAGCATTAAAAAAAGGTGGATTGGGCTGAGTAGCATATCCTAATCTCATATCTTAATATCAATCTAATTTATTGATCATTTACTGAGTGCAGTGTACCAAGAGCTTGGGAGAGTTACATAATACAACAAAGTTGGTAGCATGTTTCCTACCAACACTGAGTTTACAGACTAGAGAGGGATACGGACATTAATTAATCACCCACTAAAATGTGACAAATGATGTCCTTTATGCAAATCCAATGGCTTCTACTCAATCCTAATCCTCCTCGACCTCTTAGCTGCCTTCAACACTGCTGACCAACCCCTTCTCCTCAAAACAATATCCAACCTTGGCTTCACTGACACTGTCCCCTCCTGGTTATCCTCATCTCTCTGCCCATTCATTCTCAGTCTTTTTTGTGGGCTCCTCCTCTACCTCCCACCTCCTAATTATGGGAGTCTCTCAAGGTTCAGTTCTGGGTCCCTTGCCTCTGTCCACCTCCTATGCTCTTATGCTCGAGCTGCTGAGCGCTGCTGGTGAAGGTCCAAGCACCAAGCCATCCTTTTCCATTTCAAATTATCCTTTCCTGCCTTAACTCAGCCCTCTCCTCCGCCAGGCAAAACTTCTTTTCTTCCCTCACTGACACCCATGCCCGTCACCCCCGCCAATTGTTTCGGACCTTTAATTCGCTCCTCAGGCCCTCTGTTCCACCCCCTCCCCCATCCCTCTCCCCCAAAGATCTGGCCACCTACTAAATCACGAAAATTAACACAATCAGGTCTGAGCTCCTAAAGTCACCCCTCCCCCTTCTACCTCCCCCCCCCCAACCCTCTCCCCTACTTTCTCATCTTTTCCTGCAGTATCCTCAGAGGAGATCTCCTCCCTCCTCGCAAGTGCCACTCCCTCCACCTGTGCCTCGGACCCCATTCCTGCTCACCTTATAAAAACCATTGCCCCGTCCCTCCTCCTCTCCTTAACTTCTATCTTTAACTGTTCACTCTCCAATGGCTTCTTCCCTTCTGCCTTCAAACATGTCCATGTCTCCCCCATCCTAAAAATAACCCTCTCTTGACCCCACTTCCCCTTCCAGTTATCGCCCTATCTCTCTACTACCCTACCTTTCCAAGCTCCTAGAATGAGTCGTCTACACTCGCTGCCTAGAATTCCTTAACTCTCATTCTCTCCTGGACCCCTTTCAATCTGGCTTCCATCCCCTCCACTGTACTGAGACTGCTCTCTCTAAGGTTACCCATGATCTCCTTCTTGCCAAATCCAATGGCTCCTACTCTATCCTAATCCTCCTTGACCTCACAGCTGCCTTTGACACTGTAGACCATCTCCTTCTCCTCCGCACCTTATCTCACCTTGGCTTCACGGACTCTGACCTCTCCTGGTTTTCCTCTTATCTTTTTGGCCATTCATTCTCGGTCTCCTTCACAGGCTCCTTCTCCCCGTCCCATCCTCTATCTGTAGGACTTCCTCAAGGGTCAGTTCTTGGCCCTCTTCTGTTCTCCATCTACACTCACTCCCTTGGTGAACTCATTCGCTCTCACGGCTTCAACTATAATCTCTATGCAGATAACACACAAATCTAAATTAAAAAATGGTGGCATTTGTTAAGTGCTTACTACGTGCAAAGCACTGTTCTAAGCGCTGGGGGATACAAGGTGATCAGGTTGTCCCACGTGGGGCTCACAGTTTTAATCCCCATTTTACAGATGAGGTAATTGAGGCACAGATAAGTGACTTGCCCAAAGTCACACAGCTGGCAAGCGGTTGAGCCGGTATTCGAACCTATGACCTCTGACTCCCAAGCCCAGGCTCTTTCCACTGTGCCACGCTGCTTCTCTGAAGAGAAGCAGAAATCTACATCTCTGCCCCTGTCTTCTCCCCTTCCCTTCAGGCTCATATCTCCTCCTGCCTCCAGGACGTCTTTACCTGGATGTCTGCCCACCCTCTAAAACTCAACATGTCCAAAACTGAGCTCCTTATCTTCCCTCCCAAGCCCTGTCCTCTCCTTGACTTCCCTATCACTGTGGATGGTACGACCATCCTTCCCATCTCTCAAGGCCGCAACGTTGGTGTCATCTTAGACTCGGTTCTCTCATTCACCCCACACATACAATCTGTCACCAAGACCTGCCGGTCTCACCTTCATAATATTGCCAAGATCCGCCCTTTCCTCTCCACCCAAATGGCTATCTTACTGGTATGGGCTCTCATAATATCCCGGCTGGATTATTGTGTCAGCCTTCTCTCTGATCTCCCTTCCTCCTGTCTCTGCCTGCTCCAGTCTATTCTTCATTCCGCTGCCCAGCTCATCTTCCTGCAGAAACGCTCTGGGCATGTCACTCCCCTTCTTAAAAACCTCCAGTGGTTGCCTATCAATCTCTGCACGAAACAAAACCTTCTCACTCTAGGCTACAAGGCTCTCACCTTGCCCCCTCCTACCTCTCCTTTCTTCTCTCTTTCTACTGCCCACCCCATAGGGTCCGCTCCTCTGCCACCTACCTCTTCACCATCCCCCGCTCTTGCCTAACCCGCCAACGACCCCTGGTCCAAGTCCTCCCGCTGTCTTGGAATGCCCTCCCTCCTCACCTCCGCCAAACTAATTCTCTTCCCCTCTTCAAAGCCCTACTGAGAGCCCACCTCCTCCAAGAGGCCTTCCCAGACTGAGCTTCCCCTTTTCCCTCTGCTCCCTCTGCTGCCTCTCTAACACCCCCTTCACCTCCTCTCATCTAAGCTCCCTTTCCCCCTTTCCCTCTGCTCCTCCCTCTCTCCCTTCCCCTCCCCTCATCACTGAGCTAGTCCGCTCATTTGTATATATTTTTATTACCTTATTTATTTTGTTAATGAGATGTACATCCCCTTGATTCTATTTATTGCTATTGTTTTAATGAGATGTACATCTCCTTGATTCTATTTGTTATTGTTTTTGTCTGTCTGTCTCCCCCAATTAGACTGTAAGCCCATCAGTGGGCAGGGATTGTCTCTATCTATTGCCGAATTGTACATTCCAAGCGCTTAGTACAGTGCTCTGCACATAGTAAGCACTCAATAAATACTATTGAATGAATGA
Source organism: Ornithorhynchus anatinus (assembly GCF_004115215.2). NCBI lineage: Eukaryota > Metazoa > Chordata > Mammalia > Monotremata > Ornithorhynchidae > Ornithorhynchus > Ornithorhynchus anatinus. Next base: position 75,246,253 of record NC_041728.1, on the reverse strand, counting down.
ATATCTACACTAATGCCCATGGAGAACTCATTCACTCCCATCACTTCAACTACCACCTCTACGCAGTGATTCCTAAATCTACATCTCCACCCTGATCTCTCTCCCTCTCTACAATCTTGCATTTCTTCCTGCCTTCAAGACATCTCTACTTGGATGACTTCCCGACATCTCAAACTTAACACATCCAAAACCAAACTCCTATCTTTCTCTCCAAACCCTGTCCTCCCACTGATTTTCCCATCATTGTAGACAACACAACCTTTCTTCCTGCCTCTTAAGCCTATAACCTTGGTGTTGTCCTTGACCCATCTCTTATTCACCCAAAATAGATACATTTTGGGACACTCAGACTACTTAAATTTACAACAAAGACATATGCACAAGAGCCCACAGAGAAGTATTCATGCCCATAAAAATATAGAAGACAAATGTTCTGAACTGCAGTTAATCTATGAAGTACATAACTCACTTATTTCCAAATAATTTTACATCTTCCAACAAAAAGAACGCTGCTCACCACAGATTAAAAGATAGGATTCGCAATTTGCAAAGTGAGTCATAAATGTAATTGTCCCTTTGCAGATATGTTTTAGTCACAATTAAATGTTCAATGTATTTTATTGCTCCTGAATCACATACGGTCCATTAGTGGCAATATTTGTGCAATAAAAATAGGCAGTGGGATGAGTACAAGACTAACGAGTAAGCGTTGAAAAAATGTCACCCTGCTGGAAAGATTTCTCTACAAGTTCAATCATACCTTATGGACGGCTACTAAAGAATATTAAATTACAGAACATATGGCTTGTAAATTATTCTTTATTCTGTATGACTGATAAAAATCACATTAATTCTCTCAAGTGAACTTTGGAATCCCTGTAATAAATAAAGTAGTTAAGAGAAAGCTGAATGAATTATATATATATATGTATATATATATTGCACACTGTGTTTAAAATGATCCTTACCCTCCAGGGTCATCAGTAATTTTCAGACAAGCACAAGCTAATTCTAGAACTCCTTTTGGGCAGGGTACTATGTACCATTTATCCTTGTTTATCATGATCGAGTGGGACCAAGCACAATATGGATAAATAAAAATCCAGATTGCTTTGAAAAGGAAGTTTAAATTGCGGAAAGAAAATCAAAACTTCATTTTTTATTTGAGGCTAAATTTCAAAGATCAGCCTTTGTAAATTAAAGCTTTTGGATCTATGAATTATCAAGGGATTGGATGCTTACAAAATTTGTCTCAGATTTCTATAATGATCAAACCAGCACATGAGGAATAACTTGGGCTAAACATTCGTGTTAAATCTATGTCACATTCTAGAAGGAGAAAATCCCATTGATAGATTCTGAAAGTCAATGAAATTCCAGTTTCCTCACTGAAGAAAGTTGAACCAATTGTAATACTAGTCCCAAAAGGTCTGGATTTCAAAGGACTGGATAATAGAAGTTAATATGACTTACCAAGTTTAGGCACCAGGAGACACTGCCATATCTGTACTATCTTCCCTGTTTCTACAGTGGAATCATCAAACTAGGCAGGAGTGTTCAATGGCTCACTAAGGCCAAGCTACATTTCTGATAACTTGGCACTTTGGGCAGAGGCTCCAGAGGTTGGCCTGTCCCAACCAGAACCATTTTCAGGGGTCCCTCAGAGAGGTAGGAGTGATCCTTCTGATTTTCCTCAGAATCCTAAAATGGAACTACCCCAGAGACCTTACAGGACCAATTCAGCCCACAGCATTTAAAAAAAGTGGATTGAGATCAGTAGTATATCCTAATCTAAAAATTAAATTTTGGATTTTTTTAATTTAAAAAAAACTAACAGTATTAATTTAACGAAGTGGTCCATTCAAGCAAACAAAAATTTCTGTGTGTTTAAAATAAGACAGAACAACAGGAAAAGAGCATCCATGAGATCACTAAACAACTGAATAAAGGAATAAAACCAAAGGCAACTTCATATTAGCTCATAGGCATTCAGCTAAGAGAGTCTAGACAGCCGCAGAGACTGCCTAAAGAGCTACCCTACAGTGTTCCAGTTGGCAACATAAGCATTGTGAAAGTATAGAATTTGGAAATTTAAGACCTAGCATCAGTGGTCCATGGGAAAGCTACTCTACAGTAGTTTAGTCTCATGAAATTTAAGATATTTGCAGGTAGGAGAAAGCCAAAAAGCATAGGATTTTTAATTTCAGAAAACTATGAAATATGTGGGGTGCAGTTAGGGAAAAACGCTGAAATGGTGCTTTTCAAAGAAAGTGTCATACAAGAAGGTTTCTGGGTGCCCCAGAATGAAAAAAAAATGAGGATCAGCTCTTAACCTGTGTGTCTAACTAGAAAGACTAAAGAAGTCATTAAAGGGAAAGATTCACTCTTCAAGCAACATAAAGCTTGCCCAAGTGAGAAAATCCATGAAGAGTCGTAGGTCAGGTGCAAAGAGGAAATTATAGGGGCGAAAGAGGAGTTTGAAGAGCACCTTCCAAGGAATGCCAAAGCTAAAAGATTCTTCCTTCATCTACAAAAAAGTAGGAATCTGGCTAGGGAATCAATGGAGCCATCTCCTCCAAGAGCCCTTCCCAGACTAAGCCCCACCTTTCCTCTTCTCCCACTCACTCGATGTCACTTTGACTTGCTCCCTGTTTTTTTCTCCACTCCCAGCCCCATAGTACTTATGTACATATTTGTAATTATTTATTTGTTCTGATGTCTGTCTAGACTGTAGACTGGGAATGTGTCTGTTTATTGTTGATGTACTCTCCCAGTGCGCTTAGTACAGTTCTCTGCATACAGTAAGTGCTCAATAAATATGACAATGAATGAATTAATGAGCCATATGACATTTGTGGTGCACTTGGGGATGAAATGTTGATAGCTCAGGGGCTCAATAAATTGTGTAGTTCAGCCTTTTCAGTATTCATTCATTCATATTTATTGAGCACTTATTGTGTTCAAAGCCCTGTACTAAGTGTTTGGGAGTAAAATATAACAAGAAACAGACACATTCCTGCCCACAGTGAGCTCAGAGTCAGAGTAGAAAGTGTTAGAAATAATCCCACATTTAAATTGGTTTTTGGTCACACACAGTCAGAGGAACTGGATAACACAATGCTTTAGACTAAATTGAAAAACAAATCACCAGGATCAGATGTAATCCACATGAGAAATCTGAAGGATCTGAACAGAGAACCCATAGAACTCTAGGAGAGGGAGTATGGAATCTATCTTTTCAGAGCCCAGAGTACCAGAAAATGTCAAATGGTCACTGAAACTCCCATCTGTAAAAGGGATACCAAAGATGAATCCGGGTGTTATCGACTGCTAAATCTCACGTTTGTACATTGAAACTTAGTAGACTCCATAGTTTCTGTAAGTAGAAATCATGTCTCTAATTTGTTGCAGTGTTTTAATAGGACTATGTGGATATAGGAGAACCAGTGACTATAATATATTTACATTTTGAAAAAGTTTCGATCATTCAGTCAGTAGTATTGAGAGTCTCCTGTGTTCAGAGGAACCCTAATCCACATGCTTGTGAGGGTATAATTAAGAGAAATAGTTTCAGCTATTCATAAATAATTGGAGGAGTAGAAACAACTACTGATTGAATATTGATGCAGAGCTATGGAAGGCTAACTAACAGTCAGTCAGTCATATTCATTAAGCACTTACTGTGTGCAGAAAACTGTAGGAAGCACTTGGGAGAGTATAATATACAGAGTTGATAAACATATTCAATGAATACAAGAAAGTCAGTATAAACTGAGAATATGCAGAAGTGGTAAGGTGGGATGGATAAACCTATTTGCTAAAGACAGCTGTTGAATGGTCAAAGTCGTGGGTAGAGTTTCCTAACTCTAACAAGTTGTTCTATTAGAGGATGAAAACAAGAGTAGAAAAATAGCTACTTCCGCTTTTCATGGAGGAAGGGTGTTAACAGTGGGTTTCCCTCAGTGTTGGGGCTGGTTGCCTTTAATACCTTTGTAAATGATCTGGAAGAGGTAGTATGCAATGAGCTCTATAATCCCTCTCTAAGCCCTTTGGCTGTTGAAAACCAGATAGAAAAGAATAAACTACCAGAAGATTGTATATCCCTAAGGGAGTGGATTGAAAAAATTCCAGAAGAAGTTTAAAATAAAAACAAGGAAACAAATGGGAAAAAAACCCCAAGTGTAACTATTGGGAATAAAGAAATAAATTTTTGAGGAATATTTTAAATTTAGTTTAGATCACTGACCCTTTGTGTAGCAGTCGCCAAAGCAAACCAAATCATGGAAGTAGGGACAAAGTCATTTGCCAGAATATAAAACCATGAGGCAACTGCACCTAAATTATTATTTATAATTTTGGAAGAACATGATAGAGCTGGGGATGGGGTTAATTCAGCTGGGAAACTAAGACAATTAGGAGATAAGAAGTCAAGCAAGTGATTGCAAAGAACTTTGCCAGATAAGCTAGGTATTATAGACTTATAGTAAATCTAAAGAAAACCGGCGATATTTTGAGCCAAACTGTGGAAGTCAAACACAACCAAAATTCTGAACTGGCAACATAGAAGTAAGTGTTGTATAAGTAAGTTAGGAGATTGTCAAATTGGGCAGAATGGTATTCAATGCTACACCTAAAAGTAAAATGCTACGGAGCTATAATGCTATACAGTGCTATAGAGCTGCCTTCAGCCTTGAGACCCACATTCCACAGAAATGCCACATCCTACTCCTTGATTAGTTCCATCAGCATTATTTACATACCTAACTCAGTATCAACTGGCAAGACAAGATCACGAAGCACCAGTATCTCCATCATTATTGAGAGGAAAAGTAAAAGACCTGATAGCACAATTATCAAGCAATCTTATTGCTCACCAGTGCCAGCAGGATCATAGCTCAGCTCTAAATAGCAGTATTGACTGAATACTCTTGAATCAGAATGTAACCTCAGGCGATAGTGTGGCACAGTACACATGATTTTTTCAGCATATTTGATACAAGAAAAACAGTGCAAACAGCAATAAAACCTCTACATACTTATCATAGACCTTACAAAAAATATTTGATACGATCAGTACATCTGTACTCTGAAAATCACTTAGCAAATTTGATTGCCCTAAAAAGTTCATTCAGGTTGTGAGGCTACTTTGTAAAAGCATGGAGGGTGGGTCAAAGACAAGGGAGCCCTGTCCAATCCAATCTCTATCTCCAACGGGGCACATCTGGGATGTATAGAATACCTGGTCCCATTCAATTCCTAATATGCATTCATGCTGGAAAATTCAAAAGTGACATGGATGCAGGTGATAGAATACACTTCAAGAACTCTGAGAAACTCTTCACATCAACAAACTGAGCTTCACCTAAGTTCTAGAAAGAGTCCTTTAAGAAATGCTGTATGCAAGTGACTCAGCATTTGAGTGCCCCAAGTGCTTGGTGGGCAGAAATTGCTAGTATAAATATGGGGAAAATAGGGTAGGGAAATGAAAGATTGATCAGAACAGACTTCCCAAAGGAGACATGATTTCAGAAGAGGTTTAAATATGGGAAAGTGCTGATTTGCTAGATGTGGTGAATGAGGGAGTTGCAGGATGATGGGAAGGTTTAAGCCAAAGATCAGGGGTGATAGAAATGAAAATGAGGCCCAGAAGATAGTTTGGCTTGAGAGGAGTGAAGCACGTAAATTGGGTGGTAGTGGGAAAGAAGTGAGAATATGTAAGTGGGAAAGAACTGGTGGATTGCCTTAAAGCCTTTGTCTGAAGTTTCTGCTTGATGTGTAGAGGAATGGGCAACAATCAGAGGCTTTTTAGGAGACAGGAGATATGCACAAAAATAATAATTACGGTATATGTTAAGCACTTAATATGTGCTAGACACTGTACTAAATGCTGGGGTAGATACAAGTAAATCAAGTTGGACAGAGTCCCTGTCCCATGTGGGGCTCACAGTCTCAATCCTCATTTTACAGATGAGGTAACCGAGTCACAGAGAAGTGAGGTGACAAGAGACAAGTGGTAGAGCTGGGATTAGAACCCACGGACCTTCCGACTCCCAGGCCCATGGTCTATTCACTCTGCCATGCTGCGTCTCTAGTGACTTGCCTAGGGCCACACAACAAACAGTGGCTCAGCCCAGATTAGATTCTATGACCTTCTGAGACTCCCAGACCCATTCTCTATCCGCTACGCCATGCTGCAAAAAGATGACAAGCACAATATTGAGCTTTCTCAGCTTTGATGGGAATTCTTCAATGGGATTGGCCACCAGACAATCACTCTTCCCCGTTCAAAGCCTACTGAGGGTACACCTCCTCCAAGAGGCCTTCCCAGACTAAGTCCCGCTTTTCCTCAGCTCCTCCTCCCTTCGGGATCACTATGACTCTCTCCCCTTGCTATATCCCCCTCTCCCCCACGCCACAGAACTTCATTTATTCAATTGTATTTATTGAGTACTTACTGTGTGCAGAGCACTGTACTAAGCACCTGGAAAGTACAATTCAGCAGCAAAGAGAGTCAATCCCTGCCCACAACAGGCTCAATGTCTAGAAGAAGGGAGACAGACATCAAAACAGGTAAACAGACATTAATTAGAAATTAAACTATAGATATGTACATATATACAAAAATGCTGTGGGGTGGGGAGGGAAGTAGAGCAAAGGGAACGAGTCAGGGTGATGAGGAGGAGAGGGGAAGCTGAAGAAAAAAGGGGGACTTAGTCTGGGAAGTCTTCCTGGAGGAGGTGAGCCTTCAGTAGAGATTTTAAGGGGGGAAGTGTGACAGATGTGAGGAGGGAGGGCATTCCAGGCCAGAGGCAGGATGTGGGCCAGGGATCGACGGTGGGACAGGCGAGAACAAGGCACAGTGAGAAGATTGGCACCAGAGGAATGGAGTGTGCAGGCTGGGATGTAGTAGGAGAGAAGGGAGGTGAGGTAGGAAGGGGCAAGGTGATGGAGAGCTTTGAAGCCAACATTGAGGAGTTTTTGCTTGATATGGAGGTTGATAGACAACCACTGGAGATTTTTGAGGAGGAGGTGTGACATGCCCAGAACACTTCTGCAGAAAGATAATTTGGGCAGCAGAGTGAAGTACTGACTGAAGTGGGGAGAGGCAGGAGTTTGGGAGATCAGAAAGGAGGCTGATGCAGTAATCCAGTCGGGATAGGATGAGTAACTAATGTGGTAAGGGTTTGGATGGAGAGGACAGGGCAAATCTAGGCAATGTTGTGAAAATGAGACTGGCAGGTTTTGATGATTGGATGTGTGAGGTGAATGAGAAAGTGGATTCAAGGATGATACCAAGGTTGCGGGCTTGTGTGATGGGAAGGATGGTAGTGCCATATATAGTGACGGAAAAGTCAGGGAGAAGACAGGGTTTGAGAGGGAACATAAGGAGTTCTTGGACATATATATCTATAATTCTATTGTTTACTTGTATTGATGTCTGTCTCTGTCCCATCCCCCTCACCCTCCCCAGACTGTCAGCCCACAGTGAGCAGGGATTTTCTCTCTTTTTTGCTGTATTGTACTTTCCAAGCTCTTAGTACAGTGCTCCGCACACAGTAAGCGCTCAATAAATATGATTGAATTAATGAATTAATTTTTGTATCTATTTGCTTCAGCTATGCTTCTTCATTTCTTTTCTTCGAGCTATCATCAGGCCACAAATATTTGAGAAAACTTAGGATAAAGCAAGGGATATGTGGGAACCATTACATTGCTGGCGATGGATCACAACTCACTGTTTGACTGTCGTCTTTCTCTCCTGCTTCAGGAAACAGACTGAGCGTTCTTACAGATAGTTTCAGGCATTCCATAGGACTCCTTTTCCACGGAAGAGGGTCCTCAAATTATTTTGTAAAGAAACTAATAAGATGTTTCCTGGCTCAGGGCAATGGAGCATAAATTTAGATCATTAGCTTGTTTACCAGAGAAGAAAACTTTGAATCATCAAAAGAGATAAACTGATGAAAATTTTATTTTTGGCAGATTGGATTCAGAGCTCTGCATTATTATACACTTTTTACTTCAATTAACCTTTTAACACTGCCATAATATTACTCTGCAAACATTTCTATCCTCTCATCAATATAAGCATGTAATTCCTGCTACTTGCAACAGGCATCATACTACGAACAATGACAGAAGTAAAAAACCAAGATCAATGGATGCAATCAGCAAATTACTAATGGCTTTTTACTCCTATTACTAGGCTTCATGCATAATTCTGTTAAGAACACTGTGAAACACCTGGAATGCTCAGTCTTGAAGTGCATAATAACAAAACACCAAGATTAGCAGTTTTGTGATTTCAGTTTGAATCCAATACTAGCTTTCTGTTACAGCAGCAGTGATCATTTGGCAGCAAGACATTTTCCAAGGCAGTAGCTGTAAAGACACATAGTTAAAACTGAATGTCCATTTGTCAAACTTTCCATCTCTCCAAAGTTCCAAATGAAATGAGTCCCAGTACAGGTCCAAGGAAGTTTGAGTAAATGGTTCCTAACTTGGGGGTAACCAAAATTAAACATCACTTTCTCTTGCATGGTTTCATGTGGCTTGGATTGCTACAGATATTTTAGAGTTTTCCAATCCCCTTCCATCCTGCTGTGTGCGGTTTCTGATATTAAAACAGATGCCAACAGACTTTCACTCTTTACCTGATTGAATCCTCCGCAAAAGGCCCTTGGAAACAGGAGCACAGAAATCAAAAATGTAAATACCTTGAACTCCAGAATTCAAGATAAATTTCTAGAAGTTGGATCGGAGAACACCTGTTCCACTCATTAGGGCCAATCAAACCAATCATCCTCAAATGTCTACATTGAAATCCAATTTCTTAAAAGGCTCTGCACCCTAGTGCAGTGTGTCATACTCCCCCAATACATCAGCCACTTGAGTTGACATTTCTGTAATAACACAGCATTTATCAACCTTTGACACCTGTTAACAATATGTAACCTTTGGTTTTACTGACACTGTCTTCTCCTGGTTCTCCTCCTACCTCTCTGGCCACTCAGCCTGTTTCACAAGTTTCTTATCTGCTTCCCACCCCCCTAACTGTGCAAGTCCCTTGAGGCTCAATTCTGGGTCCCCTTCTTTTCTCCATTTATACTCCCTCTCCTGGAAAGTTCCTCTACCCCCATGGTGTCAATCACCATCTTTAAGATAATAACTGCCAAATATCCCTGTCCAGCTCCAACCTCTCTCCTTCTCTGTAGGATTACATTTCCCCCTGCCTTCAGAACATCTCACCTTTGATCCCTTAAACTTAACATGTCCAAAAGAGAATCCTTCATCTTCCCACCCAAACTCACCAATCCGATACTTTTTCATTCCAGACCTAGCTTGTTGACTCCTTAGTACCAGATAAGTTTAGCATTTTTCCAGCACAGTGCCCACTCTACACCTCAGGGAATGCCATTGGGAAGTCTGGCAGACATCCCATGGGAAGTCTGAGTGAATCTTATGGGATTAGAAAGGGCATTATGTCCTGTCCAGGGCCCACCAGGATGGGGTTGATGCGCTGTGGCTCTTGTGCCAGATCTGAACTTGCTAGGTTGAATGTCCCCCTCTCCAGCATTGCATAATCCATCTTATCCCAGATGGGCAAAAGGGTCGAAATGCTGTACTGCCTAGCTCATGGCCAGAGGGGAAATGGGTGTCCTGGCCTGTGTGATGTCACCAGTCCTGTCCTGTCAACTTCCTCAAAGCCAATACCAAATGGAAATTAGAATTTTTGCTTCTCTAAGACCAGCACCTTGTGAGTCCCTTCAGCTGGCACCTGAGCTACATCTATGTTTCAATGTCTGTATCAGTATTTATACTTGTTTTGTTCTTCGATTTCTCTATGATACCATCATATTCTATGGTCATCAATCAATCAGTGGCATTTGTTGAATGCTATGGTTGGGCACCTACAATCTTGCTTTGCCTTATGCTGTTGAGTTGTCTCCAACCCATAGCAACTCCATGGATACATCTCTCCCAGAAAGCCCCATCTCCATCAGCAAAAGTTCTGGTAGTGTATCCATAGAGTTTTCTTGGTATAAATAGGAAGTGGTTTACCATTGCTTTCTTCCATGTTTACAGTCTAGAATCATTCAGATTTGGTCATGCCAAATATGTTAGAATAATGTCCAGGAGGAATAGGGAGAAGCCAGCACTTAGGTACACATCTGTAATTTTATTTATTTATATTGATGTCTGTTTATTTGTAATGATGTCCCTCTCACCCCCCTAGAATGTGAGCTCATTGTGGGCAAGGACTGTCACTCTTTATTGCTATATTGTACTTTCCTAAGTGCTTAGTACAGTGCTCTGCACACAGTATCCCTTTAATAAATATGATCAAATGAATGAATGAATAATAGTTTCTATGTAAAATCTATGTAAAATCTAGGAATTGTTTGCTTTTTTTAGGCCTCCTCCCATCTCTGCCTCTCCGCCCCCCACAAGGTTATTCCCTCCAAATTAGAGTTTCCTTTTCAACTCCAGTTCTCCTCAATCAAACTTACTGAGGGCTTACTATGTGCATAGTACTGTCCTAAGTGTTTGGGAAAGTTCAACAAAATCAGCAGATATGATCACTGCCCATAATAAGCTCAAATAATCATCAATGAATTAATAGTATGTATTTCCTTTTCTCCACTATTCATTGTTCAAACGGAGCAATAAGTATGGGCACTGATAACAAGAGCAATTTGGGTGCTTCTTGTGAGACTTCTAGAACTGGGTTTAAGGTGGCCAGATAGTCACTCCAGCTTGGAAACACAGCATTACCTCCCAGAACAAAACCTCTTGATGAATCAACATTTAGGTTTATAGAAGGCCCTAAATCCCATCTTATCATAAAACCATGTTCCTAAAATGTTAGATGTGCCTTTGAGGATTTTTCATTTCAGATAAAAATAAATGTAGGAAATAGAAGACCAGCACTGTATAAATCATGGACTTGGGAGTCAGAGGACCTGGGTTCTAATCCCAGTTCCACTATATTCTGCTGTGTGACCTTGGGCAAGTCGCTTCACTTCTCTATGCCTCATTATTCTCATCTGTAAAATGGAATTCAATGCCATTTCTACTTCCTATTTAGATTATGAGCCCCATGTCCTCAGTCCAATCTGTCCTCAGTCCCTATTCTGAATCCTATCTGATTAACTCATTATCTACCCTACCGCTTAGAACAGTGTTTGACAAATAACAAGTGCTTAACAAATACCATAGTACTAAAATGACCAAAATATGACAATATTTAAATGCACTTATAAGGAACAAAAGGCATTTTCTAGGTTTTAAAATATGTGTTTATAACAATGCTAATTTCAAAATTACCAACAATTTTAATTGCATTTTAAATAGTGAACCCACAGTGGTTATTTAGTTATGAAGACAATATTTTAACAGCTTCATTCTATAAAGAATAACATTTATATTGCTTAAAGTATTCAGTATTCCAAAATGCTAATATTTAATACATTAACCACTGGATATCAGTTTTACAAAACCAAAAATTAATATTAATTCATATATATTTTTATATAAATTAGAATCTTAAAAAGGTAATTATTCATTAAAATTGATTTATCCCCTTTTGATCTAATAGTCATCTTAAATGGAAAAATGCTTTCTCATAGTAAATCCTTCAACTCACTCCCATTTCACCCCTTTGACCTCCTAAGCTAATAATCAAGATAACTTTAAAAAGCAAGTACTTTTGCAAAGACAAAAGGTTCTGTGGCAGAGCTCACTACATTAATGTTTCATTGCATTGAATCAATATTACCTGTGGGTAATGCTGATTATACTTCAAGTAGAACTTGGAACAGTGTCACCTAGTATACAGAAGATAAACATTAATGTCATTAATCTAGCCTAAGTGTATAAAAGAGGAAATTTGTGGGACATGACTGCCTTTGAAAACAACAATGGCCTCAAAGAGGTAAAATAAATTGCAAAGACAGTAGGTGGCTAAGGAAATGAAAAATGCCTGTAGTTAAACTGGATATGGGGACAGAGAATATTAGGAAAAGGTAACCCATGTGTCCACACAGCCTGTCTTTATATAAGAAAGTTCTTATTTCAAATTTCCAAAACTGATCACGAGGTCAATACTCTTTCAAAGTGCTATTGTTTTTATCCATTCAACTGAATGTCTTGTCTTATCTTCATGAATGCAGCCACTGCAGATGGAATCCCCCAAGGTCCTAGTCCTATGAAACATTCTGCACTCCTACTGTATTAAAATACTTCACACCTAATATGCTAAAGCTATTTATTTCAAGGGAAAAAATAATCACTACCAAGTGAAGGAAGACTTTTGTTACATTTATAATTATTAGTGAATATCAATCAGCATTTCTTTAGAGAAATATACTATAACATATTTCACAACACTTGATCTCTATTTTCTTTTAGTAGAGCATTCACATTGAAAAGCATTCACCGTTTGAGTTCAGTCATTACACTTAGATTATCGGCCCTCATTACAATTTGCCTCCCACTAAGCCGTCTTGATCATGGATACTAACTACATACTTATAGTCAAAGTTACTACCAAATTCAATTGCTACCCATATGAAGCACTATATTTAGTCTCCTTTGTTTTACAGTTTTGAAACAAAGGGAAGACTCAGACAGACAGGATATACCTCAAAGTAGCAACGGCAATTAACTTTGTCAAACAGATATCAATTATCTTAGCCAGTTTCATGAAAGAATAACGTAGAAGAGGTTTTTTATCTTCCCCCTCCATTAATGATAAACTCCATTCACTATTTGGTGTGCAGCTTAAAGTCATCAAAAATTTCTGCTACTTGGGCAGTATGCTGTCACAGATTGCAGTTACTGAAGTTAATATTGCAGGACATATTAGCATATTCATTCGATTGTATTTATTAAGCGCTTACTATGTGCAGACCACTGTACTAAGCACTTGGAATGTAAAAATCGGCAACAGATAGAGACAGTCCCTGCCCTTTGACGGGTTTACAGTCTAATCGGGGGAGACAGGCAGACGAGAACAATGGCAATAAATAGAGTCAAGGGGAAGAACATATAAAAACAATGGCAAATAAATAGAATCAGGGTAATGTACATCTCATTAAACAAAATAAATAGGGTGATGAAGATATATACAGTTGAGCGGACGAGTACAGTGCTGAGGGGGTGGGATGGGAGAGGGGGACGAGGAGAGGGAAAGGGGGGAGAAGAGGGTTTAGCTGCAGAGAGGTGAAGGGCGGGGGTAGAGGGAGCAGAGGGAAAAAGGGGGGAGCTCAGTCTGGATAGAGTAATTGTCTGTCAGATATGAAGAGGGAGGGCATTCCAGGTCAGAGGGAAGCTGTGGGTGAGAAGTCAGCAAAGAGATAGATGAGAACAAAGTAGAGTGAGTAGTAAAGTGTGCGGGCTGAGTTGTAGTAGGGGAGATTGGAGAGGGCAAGTTGATTTAGTGCTTTAAAGCTGATGCTAAGGAGATTCCATGTGATGCAGAGGTGGATGGACAACTACTGGAGGTTCTTGAGGAGTGGGGAAACATGAACTGAAAGTTTCTTTAGAAAAATGATCTGGGCAGCAGAATGAACTATGGATCAGAGAGGAGAGAGATAGGAGGCAGGGGGGGTCACAAAAGAAAAGCTGCCCATCGCCAACACAGCATTTGGAAAGCTGGAATAATGGTTCTAAAAGGAAAGGGAAGTCAGCCTAAAGACAATGATTTACACTTATTTCATTTTCATTTATTTAATAGTATTTCTTGAGCGCTTACTATGTGCAGAGCACTGTACTAAGCACTTGGAATGTACAATTCGGCAACAGATAGAGACAATCCCTGCCCATTGACGGGTTTACAGTCTAATCAGGGGAGACAGACAGACAAAAACAATAGCAATAAATAGAATCAAGAGGATGTACATCTCATTAACAAAATAAATAGGGTAATGAAAATATATACAAATGAGCGGACGAGCACAGTGCTGAGGGGAGGGGAAGGGAGAGGGGGAGGAGCAGAGGGAAAGGGGGGAAAGGGGGCTTAGCTGAGGGGAGGTGAAGGGAGGGCAGAGAGGCAGCAGAGGGAACAGAGGGAAAAGGGGAAGCTCAGTCTCGGAAGGCCTCTTGGAGGAGGTGATCTCTCAGTAGGGCTCACCTACTGAGAGTAGGGAGAGAGTAGAGAGATGTCTACACCACTGTGTCTCACACACACACACACACACACACACACACAGACACCCACTCCATGTAAAATGTCCCACAAAGCACTCCGATGCACTCCAGCTCATGGTGACTCTATGACCCAGGGGGCCCGGTGTGCTGGGAGCCAGGGCACCTGGTGGCAGAGGGTCTGGTAGAGGACAGTGCTCCCCGTGGAAACTGAGCCACAGTGGAGAATGGAGAATGGGGGATCTGACCCTCTCCCTCCTTGTGCCCTCTAAAGTGACAACAGGAGTTGTCAGCATGCTGCTATAACCCCAATATCAATAAACAGCTGCACCATTCAGTCCAAGTTTTCCCACTCCTCAAGAAGCTCCAGTGGTTGCCCATCCACCTCTGCAAGAAACAGAATCTCCTTACCATTGACTTTAAAGCACTCAATGACCTTGCACCCTCTTATCTTACCTCACTGATTCCCTACTAAGCATGTCATGTTCACTTCATTCCTCTAAAGCCAACCTACTCACTGTACCTCGATCTCATTTACCTCTTCACTGACTTATCGCCCACATCCTGCCACTGTCCTGGAACTGCCTTCCCCTTCAAATCAAACAGACAGCAAGTCTCCCCATTTTCAAGGCCATATTAAAATTATCTCTTCCAAGAGGCCTTCCTTGACAAAGCCCACATTCCCCCCACTGTTTTTTATAGTATTTGTTAAGCACTTACTATAGGTGGGGCACTGTACTATGTGCTGGGGTAGGTACAAATTAACCAGGTTGGACATAGTCCCTGTCCCACAGAGGGCTAACAGTCTTAATCCCTACATTACAGTTGAGGTGACTTGGCACAGAGAGGTGAAGTGACTTACCTGAGGTCACACAGCAAACAAGTGGCAGAGATGGTATTAGAATCAGGTCTTTCTGACTTCTGTCCCATGCTCTGTCCAGTAGGCCACACTGCTTTCCCCTATTCCCTATCTTTCTGTATTGCCCTTGCACATGGATTTGTACCCTTTATTCACGTCACCCCCAGCCCCACAGCATTTATGTATATACACATAATTTATTTAATGTCTGTCTCCCTCACTAGACTGTAAGCTCTTTGGGGAAGGTGCCCCAAGCATTTAGTATAGTACTCTGCATGTAATGTGTTCAATAGATACAATTGATTTATTGGCTATAGATCAACTTGATCAATTGCATCAGATGTCTAAGGCAGACAGCTGGCATAGAATGGCAAGATTGCATGCCAAATTCCTAGTTCCTTCTACACTGTGTAATCAGTTATTGAGTCAATGACCATCAGATCTCAGCTGCCATGATGTGGTCATCTAGCACAAATGGCCAATAAAAGAATTCCCCCGACAATCTTCAACAGAGCACTCAGCTCTGGAGCACACTCCAGAAGATGCTAGGGGACAAGGCATAACAGCATATAGAAGGATGAGCTCAAGATGTGCTATACTAATACTGCTGCCTGGGAAAGGGTTGAGGCTTGGGAGAGGGTGAGCTGGTGTAAGGTAGGAGGAAACGAGATGACTGAGTGATTTATAGCCAATGGTAAGGACTTTCTGTTTGACACAGAGGTAGATGGGTAAACACTGGAGGTTTTTGAGAAATGGAGAAACATGGACTGAGAAGCTTTTGGAAATATCCATGCAGCAGAGTGAAAGTACGGACTGGAGCAAGGAGAGACAGGAGGCTTGGAGGTCAGCAAAGAGGCTGAGGTAGTAGTGAAAGAGAGATATAAGTGCTTGGATCAATGTAGTAGCAATTTGAAAGGATAGATTTTAGCAATGTCATGAAGGTAGAAGCAACAAGATTTGGTGAAATTATGAGAGAAGCAGTGTGGCCTAGTAGATAGAGAATAGATGTGGGAGTCTGAAGGGTGGATTCTAATCCCGGCTTCACCACTTGTCTGCTGTGTGAATTTGGGCAAGTCTCTTCATTTCTATGTGCCTCAGTTACCTCATCTATAAAATGGGATTAAGACTGTGAGCCCCACAAGGGGCAAGGACTATGCCCAACCTTATTTCCTTTTATCTGCCCTAGTGCTTAGAACAGTGCCTAAACACCTAAAAAATACCATAGAAAATGTGGGTTGAATGAGAGACTGAGTTGAGGATAAGACCAAGGTTAAAGGCTTGTGAGATAGGGATGATAGTGATGCTAGTGCTGATGAGAAAGTCATGTGGGGGAATTGGTTTTGGTGGGACCATGAGGAGTCCTATTTTGGGGTGTTAATAATAATAATAATAGTAACAATATTTCTTAAACACTTTCTATGTGGCAACCACTGTACCTATCACTGAGGCAGATATTAGATAATCAGGTTGGACACAGTCTCTGTTCCACATGGGTCTCACAATCTAAGTTCCATCCATATTATACAGTTGATGAAGCTGTGGCCCAAGGAAATTAAGTGATTTGCCCAAAATTACACAGCAGACAAGTGGCAGAGTTGGGGGTAGAACCCATGTCCTCCGATTCCCAGGTCCATGTTCTTTTCCCTAGGCCATCCTGCTTCCATGTGGCTTCATTTATTCAATTGTATTTACTGATCACTTACAATTGTATTTACTCAAGTGCACAGCACTTGAGTTACAATACAACAATAAGCAGACACATTCCCTGCCCACATCGAGTTTACAGTCTAGAGGTGGGGAGAAAGACATTAATATGAATAAATTACAGGTATGTACTAAGTGCTGTGAGACTAGGTGGGTGAGGCAAAGTGGGGGGAAGAACAAAGGCAGCAAGTCAGGGAGAAGGGAGTGGGAGAGAGGAAAGGGGGGTTTAGTCAGGGAAGGCCTCTTGGAAGAGATGTGACTTCAGTAAGGCTTTAAATAGAGGGGAGAGTAATTGTCTGTTGGATCTGAGGAAAGAGGTAGAGGCAGGAAATGGGCAAAGGACTGGCTGTGAGATAAACAAGATTGAGTCACAGTGAGCAGGTTAGCATTAGAGGAGTGAAGTGTGTGGGCTGGCATGTAGTAGGAGAGTAGCGAGGTTACGAAGCAGTGGGCAGGGTGATTGGGTGCTTTGAAGTCAATAGTGAGGAGTTTTTGTTTGATGCAGAGGTAGATGGGCAACCACTGGACCTTTTGAGCAGTGGGAAAACATGTCCAGAAGGTATGATATCATGCTTGAATAACTGTCAGTGAGTTTACAAAAAGTAAACTGTAACTTACTGGAAGATGACTCCAGTTAAGAAAAAAATAGAGCAGGAGTTCCAGTATGTATTAATATTGGGGAATTCTTAGCCACACTTTGTTACCACTGTCAGACTTCACACTGACCAGGAAGGGGAACAGAGAAGCAGCCTGATCTAATGGCTAGAGAACAGGTCTGGGAGTCAGAAGGACCTGAGTTCTAATTCTGACTCTGCCATTTGCTGTGTGACCTTGGGCAAGTCACCGAACTTCTCTGTGCCTCAATACCTCATCTACAGTGGCAAATTAGTATTGTGAGCCCCATATGTAACATGGACTGTGTCAAGTCCAATTTGCTTAGTTGGAGGGAGTAGGTGATCAGAGAGTTTCCTGTGGACAGAGGGCAAATGAGAGGAGGAGGTGGGAGAACACCAAGACCATCCAAGTTGGCATTCATCACCATCACCAAGAGACCAACTGCAGGTCAAAGTGGGATGCTAAAATCCCACTGGGCTTCAGGGAGACAGCAGCTCCATGTGTGTGAGGGGGAACCTTCTACATAGGTTCCATCCTCTTCCTGACCGGTGTGAAGCCAAGGAAGGGCTGAAGCAACTGGGCTCTACTCCCAGAAACCCCTCTCCCACTTTAATTTTCCATTAATAATAATGTTGGTATTTGTTACACGCTTACTATGTGCAGAGCACTGTTCTAAGTGCATTAACCTAGCCGGCTTCAGACACCACATAGCATGTGTGATGTAATGCAGTGTTATGGTCACAGAGGTAATGCCTTTATTTATTTATTTTTACTTATTTTCATTCAGTTGTATTTACTGAGCATTTACTATGCACTCTATTAAGTGCTTGGGAGAGTACATTATAAAAACATATTCCTTCCCATAACTGCTCAAAACTCTTAAGTATCATTCAATCAATGTTAATTGAGTACTATACTAGGCACCTGTGAGAGTAGGATAGTCCATTTCCAAATGTGGATCAGAAATGGCATGTCTGGAAGCACAAGGACAGCAGGGAAACTTTTAATGCTGCAGTGAAGTAGAATCTCAGATAATACAGCAATTTAGCTGACTATTGGGAGACAACTAAACGTTCAGGACATGTCACCTGGCTCCTCAAAAAACAAAGGAGTTATCCACCCGCCTCCTCGCCATTGACTTTAAAGTAGTCTACCCTGTCCCCCCTTAGTTCACCTATCTACTCCCCTTCTACAACCCAACCCGCACACTTTACTTCTCTAATGCCAATCTTCTTATTATGCCTCAATCTCAGCCATCTTGACACTGATCCCTTGCCTATGTCCTGTCTCTGGCCTGGAACACCCTCTCTCCTCAAATCCAACAGACAATTAGTCTCCCCCCAATTCAAAGTCTTATCGAGGGCACATCTCCTCCAAGAGAACTTCCCAGACTACACTCCTCCTTTTCTTTTCTCCCACTCCTGTTGCATCACCCTATCTTGCTCCCTTTGTTCTTCCCTCTTCCCAGCCCCACAGCACGTATGTACATATCTGTAATTTATTTATTTGTATTAATGTCTGTCTAGACTGTCTAGACTCTAGACTGTAAGCTCACTGTGGGCAAAGAATGTGCCTGTTTGTTGTACTGTACTCTCCCAAGTTCTTAGCACAGTACTCTGCACACAGTAAGTGCTCAATAAATACAGTTGAATAAATGAATGAATCAGTGAATAGCCAGCAAGGTTGCAATCTAGAAAGGAGAATCTTCAAGAGGACCACAAGAGTAAGGCGAAACTGAAATCAGCACCAAAAGTAAAACGGTCAATGTGGGACAGATAAGAGAAAGAAGGTGGCAAAACCAGGACACTGCCTGATTCATCAATGGAGAAATCAGTGAGAATGGAAGCCGTCTTCCTTACTGCTGAGAGGTATAGAATGACCATGGTGACCATAGTTTGCCTAACCAAATGAATTAATCAGTATTAGAGGTAAAGGTAGAACTCTCAGGAATGAATAAATGTACTACGTTAAAACTCATTAGAAGACACAATAGTCATTAGAAGTCCTTAGGTTGAGTAACCTCAGATACTGATATTTAGAATGGTTTGTTTGGTTTTTTTAGTTTTGTGCAGTTCTTAATGACCTAAGACCTCGCAGGTACCTATATTAATCCATTATTTTAAGTCTTTTGCTTCTTGGCACCAAATACAGCTTGTGCATTTCCCTCTAATGCTAACCTACTCACTGTACCTTGATCTCATGTATCTCTCCACCAACTCCTACGGTATAATCAGCTAACCTCTAACAAATACATTTATATATCCATAATTTATTTATTTATATTAATGTTTATATACCCCTCTAGAGGGTAAACTCCTTGTGGAGAGGGAACATGTCTCCTAACTCTGTAATATTGGGAAGCAGCGAGGCTCAGTAGAAAGAGCATGGGCTTGGGAGTCAGAGGTCATGGGTTCAAATCCCAGCTCTTCCACTTGTCAACTGTGTGACTGTGGGCAAGTCACTTCACTTCTCTGTGCCTCAGTGACCTCATCTGTAAAAATGGGGATTAAGACTGTGAACCTCATGAGGGACAACCTGATTACCCTGCATCTACTCCAGCGCTTAGAACAGTGCTCTGCACATAGTAAGCGCTTAACAAATACCAACATTATTATTATACTGTTCTCTCCCAAAGTGCTGAGTACAGTGCTCTGCACACAATAAGCGCTCAATAAATCATTGATTGATTGATGAGAATATTCTAGATGGCACTGGTAGAATAGAATGAACACTGAGGACCTTGGATTGCACTCCAACCTATTCCTAATTCAAGCTAATATTCAAAGCAAAAGTACACCTTTGACTAATTCCTACAGTAAAAAGTCACCATACGTTAGATGGCAGTATTTTTAAAGTATGTACATAAGGAGTCAGGTAGCAATATGAAAATGAGGAAAATGGCAAAATAAAATAAGGCAACCAGTCTATTTTTTTTTAATTTGCTTTTGACTCATTGAAAAGTCCTGCGGCATGATTATCTTATATTTAAGGTGGATGATGTAATGATGTGAAAACCTGCATGACCCCTTAGCTTCTACTTGTCAGGACTTGAATTTAAGTCAGCTTCCCTTGGGCATTAGCACAAGAATGGCTTCCTTTCAGTGGATGCAAATGTCAACTTATCACCAAGGAGGACATATGGTAGCAGGTTCTGGAGGCAGAATCCTATTCCATACTGAGCTCCAATCTCCTACTGATCAGCACTTGGAGCACTGAATGCAGAAGTCAGGATCCAGAACTGAGGATATACCATTGTCCTAGCTAGTAACCCTCCCCACTTCTGGAAATGCCAAAGGAATGTTTTTTTCTAACAGCTTTTACAAAACAATATCCTATTCTCAGGGGTGAGGAAGGGCCCTTAGTACTTAGAGTAAAACAATTTCTAGGCAAGTGTTTTTCCTATTTTACACTGTTGCATGCAAAAATGACTTTTGTTTTTGACAATTTTTTGCAAAAAAAAAATAAAAAATTGTTTTAAAATACCTAGTAGGACAAGCTGTGCCTCAAGAAGGTAAGAAGATAGCATGTCCTCCACATCGAATAGTACACTTTAGCGCCTGTAACTAGCATTGATTACCAATATAGTTTGAAAGGCTTATGTGTTGTCTGGAGTCCTTTTTAGGCCAGAATCACATTATCTACTGTTGATATTGCTTCTCTCTCCTTGTCCAAGCTGCAAAAGCAACAATTCATTCCAAAAATATCCCTCCAACTCCAAACAGCCAATTGTCTGGCTCCTGCTATAGTTTCCCAGCAGGCAGCAACTTGCCTGGATTACTTGAAGTTGTGCCTGAATTTTAAACAATCACAATATTCGAGGGCTTGAAGGAACCTAGAAGGAGAGGTCAGCATGTCTAAAATTCAGCCCACAGGCAGATGAATTACTAAAAATCACTCAGATTACATAGTGAATTGACTATTCTTATTTGGTAGTAGAAATTATTTTGTATGGTGGTCAGTGCTTTTATGTGCTAATTAGTTTGGCAGTCTCTTCATTTAAATGTAGTCAATCAATGCTATTTTTTCTTTGCTTATCATGCAGAGAACACTGTGCTTAACCCTTAGGGGAGTATCACAGTAGTAGAAGACTGGCTTTCATGGGGCTCCCAATCTAATGGGAGAAATAGGCAGCCATGAATTATTTTTAAGTAGAGGAAGCAGGAGGAAAACTGAAACTATAAAGAGTAGCACAAGTATATCAGAATGAAAAAAACTAAGTAATTCAAGGAATAATTTAAAATTGCATATACACTCAATGCTGAGGGTACATAAATGTTTAGGGAGGTTGTTGGGGTGCTGGGAATTAGATGAGGAAGACATCACACAAGCTGTGATTTCAAAAGGGATTTGCAGTTTGGGAGAGCTAGGGTCTGTTAAATATGAAGCAGATTAGCTTGAGGGGAATGGAGAGTGTGAATTGAAATGCAGTAGGAGAAGAGAATGGATATGGAGGAGGGAAAAATGTTGATGAGGGCCTTAAAGTCAAATACCACACATCATCATCTTTATTATTGTTACGAGTTTCTGCTTGTTATGGACAATGGGCAGTCTTGGGAGGTTTTTGGAGAGAGGAGGGACATATGCAGGATGACATCTCAGAAAGATAATCTGGATGGCAGGGTATAGAATAGGCTGGAGAAGGAAGAGACTGGAGAAAAGAGATCAGTGAGGAGGTTGATGCCCTAGCCAAACTGACAACAGCAAGATCCTAGAACAGCACGGTGCCATTTAGTTGGATTCCCTCATCTCTTTCCTTATCCTCTTTAAAGGTGTGTTCAAAACTGGATATCTTGCGTTAGTGAAGGTCAGACTAATGCACAGCATAAGCTAAGGATTGTTCCCCAACTCTTGCATACCTTACTTCTCTCCATCAAGTTTCAAGTTTTTTAATAAGATCAATATTTTGTGATATAATCAATATATACCCTGATCACTTTTTACATAGTTTGATTTTATTCATGGGCATTCCAGTTCAGCCCTCTCCACCCGGCATGGCAGCTGCTTAAAATCAGAGGCATTTCAGTTGCAACAACTATAGCTATAATGCTTAGAAAGCACTTTTAAAACACCTTTGTTGATTGATTAGTTGTCAGTCGATATCAAAAATAGCCAAAAGCTGATCATAATGAAAGTGCCAAAAACCTGAATGCAACACCTTGGGTAAATTCAAATCTCTACCAAATAATATACACCATTTGGGGGATTTTAAAATTAATGTTGGCAAGCATAGTTGTAGAAATATTCATATTCTTATTCTCTTTCTCTCTCTCTCTCTCTTTCACACATACATACACACACACACACACACACACACACACTATTTGAAGTTTACTTTCTTTGAAGTATAATAATGGTAATAATGGCGGTATTTGTTAAGTGCTTACTATGTGCAAAGCACTGTTCTAAGTGCTGGGGGGATACAAGGTGATCAGGTTGTCCCACGTGGGGCTCACAGTTTTAATCCCCATTTTACAGATGAGGTAACTGAGGCAGCCCAAAGTCACACAGCTGACTTTGCACAGTATATTGTCTGTGCCCATGATTCAATATAAGTACAACAGCTCAAGCAAGCTTATGTTTAAAAACTTCAAATATTTCTTGAAGTGTTTGTGTTTATAACAAAATATTAATTCAACTCTGTTTAATTCAGGTAATATGAGCCTTTGTGATTTCTCCCTTTTTTCTCCCTCTGTATTATACCAAAGTTTCTGTGTCTATGACAGTGAAGGTTTGAGAATGGACTGAGCACCTATCAATTTTGCTCTGGTTTCTCCACCATTTACCCTGGCTTTGATAAGAGTACCACTTGGATGACAACTGCAAACCAGCAGTGTGGAACCTAAACTCCAAAGCACCAGCAGAAAAATATAGAAATTCCTGGATGACTCTGGGGATTTTGTAATCTTTGGAGTCCATTTCTCTAGAATGATTTCCCAAAGGACTCAAAACATATTTCAACATGCACTTTCATATTAATATTTGCTTCAAACACGGTTGTATAAATTAGAAATAATTAGATTGAAGCATCTTCTTAGTTATTCTAAGAGTTCTTCCAGTTTACATGCTTGTCAGTAAGAAGTTCATACAGCCTTTCTCTGTCCCCGAGATTCATTGATCTCAGCAGAGCCATGAACTCCAGTGTCTTTATAGAACTGAATTTTCTCTAATTTGCAGTACTGATTTACTCGAATGTGGGAGGAAAACCTCTACCATTGCTTATTAGCCGTTTATATATATATGGGAAGCACCGTGGCTTAGGTGGAAAGAGCACAGCCTTGGGAGTCAGAAGTCACGGGTTCTAATTCCCTCTGCACCACTTGTCAGCTGTGTGACTTTGGGCAAGTCACTTAACTTCTCAGGCCTCAGTTACCTCACCTGTAAAATGGGGATTAAGACTGTGTGCTCCACGTGGGACAATCTCATTACCTTTTATTTACCCCAGCACTTGGAACAGTGCTTGGCACATAGTAAGTGTGTAAAAATACCATCATTAAGCACTTAGTACAATGCTCTCCACACAGTAAGTGCTCAGTAAATATGATTGAATATGTATATTATATATAAACCGCTAAATTCCACTCAATGTATATATAATATAATCCAGTAATATATATAATATATACATCAATTTGTGGTGTTAGAAAGATGATCAGCCAGCAATGGTTTTCTGAATACTCACTATTCAAAACCATTATGATGTTGTTGTCTCATGCTGTCGAGTCACATCTGATCCATAGCAATACCATGGGTACATCTCTCCCAGAACACCCCACCTCCATCTGCAATCGTTCTGGTAGGGTATCCACAGAGTTTTCTTGGTAAAAGTATGAAAGCGGTTTACCATTGCCTCCTTCTGCACAGTAAACCTGAGTCTCCACCCTCGACTTTCTTCCATACCACTGCTGCCCAGCACAGGTGAGTTATAGAGAATTAATAGAAAGAAAAAAAAAGCTTAAAGGTATTACATTCTGGTGAAATAGGCCATACATACACACATGTAGATTCAAGCTAGTCAGGTTGGACACAGTCCATGTCCCACATGGGGATCATAGTCTTAATTCCCACTTTACAAATGAGGTAACTGAGGCCCAGAGAAGTGAAGTGGCTTGCCCAAGGTCACACAGCAGACAAATGGCTTAGGCAGATTTAGAACTAGGGTCCTCTAATCAAGAGCCTTTTTTTAGGGAAGGCAAATTTTGCAGAGCAAAGGTGCCATGGATGTATGTCAGCCCGTGAACATTCTTCATTCTGCATATACATCTTCATTTGCTGACAGTTTGCATAACATTTGCCTTTTTCTCCCTAGGAATACCATTATTTGCTACACTTGCTCCAGACTTTGATCTGCCTTGCATGTCGCTAGAGTTTCAAAATCATTTTTGTTTGTGTTATAAGAAGCTGCAAGATATTGGCAACTCATTTGTTTTCTAACAAGTCATTTGTTTTCATCAGTCTGGATCTTTATCAGGCATTAAAAAAATGCTATTTCTGTATTTCATTATGAGCAGATACAAGTCATAAAAATTTCTGGCTAAATTTTGGAATTTTCTAAAACTAGAGTCACTATACATGAGTAGTAAAAGAAATATA
Source organism: Ornithorhynchus anatinus (assembly GCF_004115215.2). Lineage (NCBI taxonomy): Eukaryota > Metazoa > Chordata > Mammalia > Monotremata > Ornithorhynchidae > Ornithorhynchus > Ornithorhynchus anatinus. The sequence continues at coordinate 75,221,337 of NC_041728.1, read as the reverse complement.
ACATCATTTCACAGGGAGAAGTGGCCCAAAGTAAAGAAAGAGCATAATCTTAGTCTAGCAATTAGAAGGTCGCTGGTCCTGTGATTTATTCCCAGCTCTACTATCAACTCAGTATGTGACCTTGGATATGTTCGGTATGTCCCTGGGATGTTGTGTGAATTAATAAGATAATTTCAGTGAATTGCCTTGAGATCTCCATATGGAGGAAGCTATATTAATTATGTCAAGCTTACTTCACTTAAAAACGTAGCCCTGAATTTTAAATTGGTGATGAACCTGAAAGTCTGCTGTAAGATCAAAAATTCATTTCAGGTCAGTATTCTAAATGGGCACTGATAATTTCCAAGCATATAGTGTGGTGTTTCATTTTAGTAAATAAATGAAACAAAAATAACTGAAGATCTCAAGTAAATGGACATTACTATTACAATTCAGTTTTGCAGTATTCCCATTTTTTAAACAGGAATATGATCATTTTCAATTACATGCTGAATAATCTCTAGTGCACCATCTAATAGTTCATTTGAAGTCAAGTAATGAATTAGTGGAAACAGTAATTTCCAGATCTGACAACTATTTAGCAGAGTTAGGGTATCATCACTTGTCCTTTGATATTTCTCAGCTCTAGATTGGAAGTTCCCAAAGTAGTTTGATGGTTACTTAATAAATCATACATGACTCAGCCTTGTTGCTTCTGGAATTGCAGCAATGTGACTGTCACCCAAAGTCGGAGATCAGAATGTCACTCAAACGCCTCAGGAAGCTTCAGGAGAGCTTGGCCTAACTCCAAAGCTGAACACTTCAAAACTTACTCTCCAGGTTGGGCTTTTCCATCAGAAAGGCAGGGAGTTGAGAGACTCAGGAAGGGAGGAGGGATATATTTTGAGATCGACCTGAGTCTTCTGATGGCCTTGAGGTTTCAATCAATAAATCAATGGAATTCATTGAGCTCTTGCTGAGTGCAGAGAACTGTAGTAAGTGACTGGGAAAGTACTCTACAGTTGATTGACAAGATTCCTGCCCACAAAGAGCTTACAATCTAGTGGAGATAAAAATGAATGGTGAGCTGTTGATTCTCAATAAATACTGTTGCTAGCACTGGTATGTGACAGGGGATAGGGTGCCAAGAATGAAGAGATTCAAGCTATGCACAGATACCACAATTATTAAGCAGACAGAAACCAAAATAAAGACATGAGGACTTGCATGCATCATCACTGCAACTAGGTCCATTCAGTGCCAAAAGGGAGTACTGTTAATGGAACACCCCACCAGAGACAAGCAGGGAATCTTAAGTGCTGTTGCCATCCACTTTGATAAAATTCATAATTCATTTACCCCCAGAAAGGATGAGATCCCACAATAAACAGTTAACTTTCCAACATGGAAGACATATCTACCACTGAGCTAGGCCCTTGAAGAATGAAAAAAAACTCCTAGATCTGATTATATATTTCTTGAGATCTAAAAATAAAAAGGAGATGTACATGGCAGGCTTTTATTCAGAATTGGCAATATTCAGGAAATGCCACAGTATTTCAAATAGTTGTGGCTGCATAGCACTTTTATAGCAATTTGGGATCACTAATAAAGATGTCATAGAGTATAGTGAGTCCACTAGCAGTGAAGCAATGGTCATATTGTGACAACTCTCAATAGTTTGAAAAAAATCTTACTGTTAGTGTTATTTTGAACTTCATGGGGAAGCTATACATATTTCTGAATATGTTCTAAACATTTCTGGCAAAATGTTTCTTTGTTCTCATATAAACTACCAGATTGGTCAGTTGTACAATCTACCCACTTATTCAAATAGACAGGGCAAATATATAATATTGCTACAATTCTCTGGAGATGTTTGTCCTCCCTCTGGAAACTATAGGAGTGAGGATATCTCCCTAAGGCAAGTATATTTGCCTTAGCTTCCTCATTCAATTCAGTAGTTTTTATTGAGCATCTACTCAATTCAGAACACTGCACTAGGCACTTGAGGAAGAGGGTCGGGGCAGGGGGAGAGAGAGAGGGTTCCAGCACTCAAGAAGCTAGGTTTTCAAATACTTGTGGTATCCAGTTCAATGCAGTGCTGGTCTTAGATCACACTAGACTGATTTTTAGAAGAAGTCTTTAAGACAAGAAAAGAAAAAAATACAACAAAATACAAAAACAAAAAACAAACTCTCAGGAATTATCACATGAATTCCAAAGTGGACTTCATTGGTCTTCAGTCTCCTTGGGAACTTCCACCCAAGGATGCCTTAAAAGTAAGGTGGCATCCCTGTAAAACAGGGAAGCACTTTCTGCTTCTTCTCTCCCTCCCAATCAGGTAATCAATCAATAGTATTTATTGAGTGATTAAATTGTACATTCCAAGTGCTTAGTACAGTGTTTTGCACATAGTAAACACTTAATAAATACTATTGAATGAATTGAGTGGTTACTATGTACAGAGCATTGTACTAGGCACTTGAAATAGTACTACAGAATAGGCAGAAATAATTTCTGCCCTCAAGGAGCTAACAATGTCTACCACCCTTACTTGTGAATAGCTCTTCAAAATAAATGTTCCTTGGAGTCTCCAAAGAACACAATTCCATTTGGACTGGAATTATTATTTTTCTAAGGAGAGCTGACAGAGAGAAAGATGAATATATGGACAGAACATGCAACAGAGTGACAGATAAAAAGAGACAAAACAACTGAGACAGAGACAGTTTTGATCTCATAATTACAGGTGGTTGGAAAATTCTTGTTTCAGATCACTATTATCTGTGACTTCTACTATCTGAATTTGTGAAACATAACTCAAAGTAGTACATCTGTGTCATTTCTCTTTTATGTAAATATTGACTCTACCTTCTTCACCTTTTCGTAAAATAACCACCTAGAAATCAAAGTGGTGGTTAAATATTCTCTATAATACAAAAGTGTCAAGGGAAACATTTTATGAAAATCTTTTCTGTAAATGTTTTAAAAAAGCAAATACTTTATGAGATTGGCTATTTCCAACTGATTGATTGATGCCACCCAACAGTACAACTTTTTCGATCCCTAGTTTTCCTCATTTCTAATAGTTCTAAACAATGATCTGTTAGTTACCCTTTCTCTCACTCTGTTCTCATATTACTGTCAGCATTGATTAAGCAGAATAATGCACCCAGTGACATAGAAAGGTTAAAGTGAAAAGGGAACAGTTGCATCCTCCAGGAGTTATATCTCTAAAGAAAGCAACGCAAATAGAGTCACTCATGAAACACATTAGGGCTAGGCAAACTCTGGCCTGCTATGAATTCACCCAATGAGTTGATGAGAGTTCCAATTTTGCTTGCTGAACTACTCTGAATTGATTTCCTAATTCACTTCAGTTTGGATAACAGACTAGTTGAATGATCATTATTCAGAATATTGGTTTTATACCTTTACAAGGAAAAATTTACTCAGGACAGATGCTACTTCTTGCTTTGATTTGTAATAGCTTCCGACATTTGAAATATGGGAGCTGGGTTTAATAGCTGGAAATCATATTATTGGGACCATTATTGTGTGATTGGTTTTTACCTCAATTTCTGTTATATTAAAGTGATGTTCTAAAAATGTAAATATTTGCATACGATCTAATGGAGCAGCAGTTATCCTGCTGAGATTTATAGATATCTCTCCTTCACAAGAATGTTAAAGCAGAGATAAGACACATTGTCTATCAGAAGGTCTGAGCTCTATATCTTTCTGCACCACAGATTTCTTGAATAATCTTGAGTAGATGAGGATAAGATTACCAACTAGTTTTTTGGGGTGTTTCAAAAATAAATGCATTTATAATGCAATGGGTTTTAATGAAAGGGAAAACTAACAGGGAAACATGGTGCCAAGTGTATTTTGATCTCCAAATCCTAAAGAGAAAGGGAATAAGGTCAACTTCAGCCAACTTTACCCAGGTAGTTTTGGGCCAGGATTTGGTATTGAACTGGTATTAACAAGGAATACTGCTTGTGGTAATTGCAATGTAGCTGACTAAAAATAAGAAACAAGTTATTGGAGTTCGTGGACTCAGTTCTTTAGGAGAGAAGGAGAAAGAATCAATCAGGATATATGCCCACTCTAACTTGGTTCTAACATGAAGGAAACAGAATCTAAGGTGGACTGAAATCCCAGTGTAAGGAACTCAGAATGATGACATTTAGGATCCTATAGCGGTAGGTTGGAAACAAGATCAAGAAGGAAACTTTAGCAAAGTTCAATTAATCTAGGCTGTAGGCAGAAGGAACCATTGGAAAGTCTAAAAGAGGATCTTGGGAACCAGTTCAGAGGCTAAGCATGGGAATGGCTACCTCTCTGCCACTGCCACTTGTCCACTGGGTAACCTTTGGCAACTGACTTAACTTCTCGGGGTTTCAGTTACTTCATTTGTAAAATGGAGATTAATATTGTGAGCCCCTTGTGGGACATGGACCGTGTCCAACCTGATTAGCTTGTATCTACCCCAGCACTTAGTACAGTGCCTAGCACATAGTAAGTGCTGAACAAATACCATAAAAAATAAATTGTTCCTTGCTTCCTTCTAATCCAAACGCTAAAATTCTAACCATCCTAGCAGGGGAGAGGAGTTGGGATTGTTTTTTGACAGGTATGGTCAAAAGCTTTTGCTTCTGGGACATTCAGCTGTTATGATTCATCTTCTTTGTTTTCACCCTCCCACAGAGTAAGTTCAAAGCAACAATTTATTTGCTGAGATGAATTTTCTAACTCTATATCACATCCAGTTTTCTTTTTTTTGCTTTTTCATGTGCTTCATGGTGAAAATGGGTCCTTGCTTGTCTCCCAGCAGGTGTGGCAGCATCATTGTTCCTCTCAGTGATGTGCATAGCTATAGAAATGTTTGCTCCTTAGACAAGCAGAAGGGAAATATCCCTGGTGTTGTGCCAAAGCAATGGTGCTCTTCATGGGTAGCCAAAAGAAAAATGAAAGCAGACATTCATTTTGCAAAATTGTGGATTTCATTGCATATATTTAAATTAGAACCTTCCATTGAACTAGACTGCTCCTGCAAACAACCAGGTAGGTGGGGTATTTAAGCTCTGAGCCCCAAAATAAGTAAACCTAGATTTTATTAATAATACACTCTTACTTTCCTGTTTATAAGTACAGTCAAGTATTTTGAAGAGTGTTTTTTTTGTTTTTAAGCAAGTCCAATTTTTGTTTTAGAATAGTGGAGAAGCAGCAGGAATCAAATCTTTCCTAATTTTATCCTAATTTTAGGTGTAAATGACTCTAGTATATTCTCTACCCAAAGAAATGGTTATTTATTTGCCAGCTTAATGTGCTTTGGATGGATTTGAAACATGTATCTAAATTTAAAATCCCAACACCTTCAGCTGTTTTCTCAAGTCCTGCCTATTCCATAGGCTGTGGACCCAGATATAGCTTCTTGGCTGAAATGATTGATAATGGTAGAGAAGCAGCAGGAACTAGTGGAAAAGCACACAAATCTGGCAGGCAGAGAACCTGGTTTCTAATCCTGGCTCTTCTACTTGCCTGTTGTATAATCTTGGGCAAGTCACTGAACTGTTCTGTGCCTCAGTTTCCTCATCTGTAAAATAGGAATTAAGTACATTAAGTAACTGTTCTCCCTACCTTTTGACTGTGAGCCCCATGGGGGACAGGAACTATGTCCAGCCTGATTATCTTGTATCTACCCTATCTCTTGGCTTATAGTAAAGCACTTAACAAATACCACAGTTATTATTACCTGCTTAGTTTTGACAAATACAAAATAAATAGGAATGACCAGATAATCTCCCAGATTTTCTTAGGGGCTACCTATGCCTGCCAAATAGATTGCCTCTGATCAGTTACAAGATTGGAAAATGAGACAACTAGTAGTAGGGATACAACAAGGAATTTCTCTTTCTAACCTGTCTGGCTATCAACCTTACCCTCGACTGGGTTAATCCAGGATGGCACCATCCCTGGAAACTGTGAGAGCTGCCTGCTCTGTGACTTTGGGGAGAAACAGGCAAGAGAAGTAGTGAAATTTCAACTAATTCTGTTGAGGGAGATTAGGCATAACTCCAGAACACCATAGCTTCACAAAGGCAGAAGAGTCTGAGAAGACCATTCAGGGGCTCCCCACAACTGTCCTTGAGGTATTCAGTATTCCTAAATTCCCCTTCTTATAGTCCCTAGTTTACTTGGTCATCAGAGACATTGAGAGTATAGCATTTGTTTCCTATTGTAAAATAATGGATTCAGAACACAGCTCCAGAAGAATAAATAGCTCCACAAAGGCCCTCCTTCACTCACCCTCTAAAGTCCAACAGGGGACAAAATCTTCTGAAACACAATTGGTTAAAAATTAGTTCAAAATTATTGGGATTTTCTAATACAACCTCCTTCTTCAAGCCAGTTGAGTAAATGAAAATTTGACAAAGAAAAGCTCTTTCAAAAAGCAAGAGTTTTGAGACAAAAGCAATGGTTTGACTTCCACAACCCCTGCTGCCATTAATTAATAATCCTAACTAGCTGATCTGTTAATGTAGAGTAAATACATTAGCTCAGTCTGAGATGTCTCATGATGTTCCTGCACAAATGTGGCTAGGGTCGTGCAACATTCATTACCAAAAATGCCCCCATGCCCAGACAGTTTTGCAGATAAAACCCGAGCCTCTTCACCTGACACAGGAGTAGCTGATTTTAAATTTCGGCTTCTGACTTGCTGAACCTGTAGATACTTGCAGTCTCTGCATTTGGGTTTTCATCACAGCAGGTTTCCTGAGCTGACAATTGCAATAATAATTGAAAACATTTGCCTCTCCTTCAGTAATGCCTTGACAGATCATTTTGCTCCACAAAAATAGTGAGCTGTAATTTTTATCTTGAATCTCCCTTTAACATGATAAATGTTTCCATAGCCTGCTCCTCCATGTAAAACAATCTATTTAGGACTCCTGGGCTTCTAGGACCTTGTAAACCGTGTATTGAATGTCTTTTTGTATATTGCATTTCTCCCCTTTCAACTTATGCTCCTCTAAGAACCGCAGCTCAACCTACATGTGTAGAGATTAAAGTCAGGTCTATTGTGGCTTACAGACATCAAAAGCCATGAGTAGTACATGACTGGAGAAAATTGCATGGTGCTGGCTTTTTAATGCTACAAAAGCCTCTCGTTATCATTCCTGTTGAAAGTGTTCTCTGCTGCTTTCCCAGTGATTCTAGATGCCCATCAGAGGTGATAAATACTATCTCCCTGGAGAATTTAAATGCTCTAATCTGTGGGAAGAGGTAGATGTGGGAGATAGATGAGAGGAGAGGAAGGAAGGAAGGAAAGAGAGTTTCAGCAGGGTGGATTCTATTAACCGGCAAAAGCCGTTCATGAAAGGTCACGTTGAATTTCCTGGCTTATTCTTGAAGGCATAAACAATTTTGTTCTGGGTTCAAGAGTATGATCTGCATGCAGAAACAGAAGCAGCTTTCAAAGTTTATTGATCAAACCTTGCTGCTGTGGCAATGTCATTGTTAAAAGAGATCCAATTAGTGCTAGGAAGCACTTGAATCTGAATGATTCTTACTTAATACCTTATTTGTTATGGATGTCTATCACACACTTAATCTTTGGGAAACAAAACCTCTGTTCCAAGCAAATGAACCTCTTAAACGTAAGTAGAATCTTCTAGTACCTAACAGATAATAAGCAGTAGGCATAAAAATTAACTGGGCCCGTCACTATAACTTGGTGCTGGGGCTACATCAGAATTAGGAAGGCTGTACATTTCAGGGTCTCAACCCATCACCCAGAATATGGGTGGTGAGGCTGCCTATAAATAGCTGCTTTCAACCAGGAGACCAGAATGGATGAGGTAGTTGTTGCTATCTATCCTCTTCCTCCTCCTTCTCTCTCCTACTCCATCAAGGTGTTGCTCTCTGGGGATTGACCAGGTAGCTGGAACTCCAAGCAGGGCAGCTAGATGCAAGAAGCAGTGAGAGCTATGACTGGCAAAGATGGTCATAGGGGCCTTGCTGTGGCACTAACTTTGTAGGTGGGCTGGCAGAAGATGACAGCAGTAATTCAAAGGTCTCTTTCTTGCCACTCTAACCCTAATCCTTTGTCAATCTGTTAATTAGTCACATTTGAGTGCTTTCTGTGTGCAGAGCACTAATGACAAAGTGTTCCTGTAATTTTGAGACTGCATGTGTGTGTGTTATGACAGGTATGTGGACAGGTTGCTCCAAGGCAACTCCATCCCACAGTGTTCTTTCTTTCTCTGTTCTTCATTTCTCTGTCTGGTTTCCCAACATATTGGCATATTTTGCTAGGTAAAATGTTATTCAGGAGAAATCCTTCAGGATATGATAAACTAGCTATTGGCTAATCAGTTTCACAATCAAAATTACTAGATCACCCATTTCTTAAAGCAGGATGCTGTACTGGGGAAAAGGGAGGCACCATGATTACTGCAGCAGCCTCCTTTCTGACACCGCTGCCTCCTTCCTCATCTTACTTCAGGCCATACTTCAATCTGCTGGCTGGATCATTTTTCTTCAGACCTGTTAAGTCCATATTTCCCCATTCCTCAAGAACCTCCAGTGGCTGCCCATCCACTTCTTCATCAAACAGAAACTCCTTACCATCACTTTTAAAGTACTCAATCACCTTGCCTCCCCATTCTCCCTTCCCCCTTAACCCCCCGAACCTTACCTCTCTGATTTCCTGCTACAACCCAAGCCACACACTTTGCTCCTCTAATGCCAATTTACCCACTGTACCTAGATTTCATCTATCTTGGCTTTGACCACTCGTCCATGTCCTGTCTCTGGCTTGGAACTCCGTTCCTCTTCATGTCTATAATATATAACTGCTCTCCCCACCTTCCAAGCCTTCCAATCTCCTCCAAGAAACTTTCCTCAACTACGTCCTCATTTCCTTATCTCACACTCTCTTCTTCATCATCCTTAAATTAGGATTAGCATCCTTTATCCACCCCTACACTCAGCCCCATAGCATACATATGTACATATCCATAATTTTTTTTTAAATGTCTCTCTCCCCCTCTAGACTTTAAGCTCACTGTAAGGAACATGTCTACCAACTCTGTTATATTATACTCTCCCAAGCACTTAGTACAGTGGTCTGCATACAGTAAGCACTCAATAAATATGGTCGACTGAATGACCAGAACTTTCTGTGAAACTCAGGAGGAAGGAACTCAAGCCGACTGCAGGCACTTGGACTGTCCACAGCGGACATGAGCATGTGCAGGCTCCTCTGAACCTGAAGCATGTTTGGGTAAAACTAGAGCAGATTCCTGTGGCAGAGGCAGGGGGTACTCCAGTCTGAGTGATCACAGCCAGGGCTCTCCTACTAGGGTGCAAAGAGATGCCCCCACCACCACTCCTCCTTGGGAATGATAGAACTGATGGGACACCCAGACAAATTAATAAGCCAAGCAAAAACCTCTTATGCTAATTGCACCCTCATCGTGGACCCATCAGAGGACCCAGGTTCTAATCCTAGATGTGTTGTGTGACTTTGGGCAAGCTACTTAACTTCATCATGCTCACTTTCCAGGACTAAATGCCTGATCTCCCTTCTTCTTAGACTGAGAGCCACATGAGAGACAAGGGACTATGTCCGATCTTATTTTGTGTCTACCCAAGATCTTAGTGTAGTGTTTGGCACATAGTAAGCACTTAAATACCTTCATTATTCTTTTGGCTCTGTCTTCTGGAGTCCCACATCCTTGGATACTTGCAAGCAGAAAAATAAGGTCTCTTTAGGCTGGGTGGTGGGAAGTGTCCCAAAATATTCATTCATTCATTTAATAGCATTTATTGAGCATTTACTATGTGCAAAGCACTGTACTAAGCACGTGGAAGAGTAAAATACAACAAACAAATGCCTTCCCTGCGCACAATGAGCTCACAGTCTAAAGGGGGAGACTATACTGGCATTGGGCTAAGACTGTGGAGTAGAGAACTTAAATCCACAAAAATAAGCAAGAGACAGGTGGTAGGCGAATAAGAGAGAGAGGTAAATTCCAAGACACACCTAAATTTAATCAGGACTCTTACTATGAGCTATCTTATATTGGGCCCCTAGGGTATGTGGTAAGGAGGATGTTGTCAAGGAGCCCTAAGGTTAAAACTGTTCTCCAATTAACAATGACTCAAAGTGTGATCAATTTGGGCTCATTAAATTAATTGTCTTTTAAAGTGAAGATTTTTTCCTTAGTACTTCTAGGGCTTTTCTTTGCATGGCTGGAATTCCTGGTTCCCTCCAATACACTACCACTGCTGCCTTCTGAGTTTTCAGGATATTCACACTTTTGTTCTAACATTACTCTTAAGCTCAGCCACTCACTCCCTGACTTTCTGCCACTTCTACATGTGAAGGAAGGATAAATGTGCAACCAACATCATTAGGGTTGTATTTCCAAACCAAACTAACATTTCCTCTCCCATTTCAATTGATAACTTCAGTTCTTTTACACCTTACTTGATGACTCAAAGTTTTTGTGGCACTCTGGATAAAAGGCAAGGCTACCTGGGACTTAATCAATAAATCAATGGTATTTATTGAGTATAGACTATAAGTGTAACATGTACAATCTAGACTGTAAGCTCTGTCCTTTGGGCTGTAAGCTCATTCTCTAGGCTGTAAGAACTAAGCACTTGGATAAGTACAAAACAGTAGAGTAGGTAGACAGGTAGTAGTTGGTAAAAACATAATGGCCTAGTTGAAAAAGCACAGACCTAGGAGTTAGAGGACTTAGATTCTAATTCCAGGTCTGTCAGTTGCTTGCTGCATGACCTCAAGCAAGCTCCTTAACTTCCCTGTGCCTCAGCTTCCCCAACGTAAAATGGGGATTGAATACTTGTTCTCCCTCCTACTAAATACTGAGACCCAAGTAGGACAGGGACTCAGTTCAACCTGATTAACTCATCTACTCCAGTTCTTAGAACAGTGCCTGATACTTCTTAAGTGCTTAACAAATACAATGATGATAATTATAATATAGTAAAGATATCTGACCACATGGATCTTACATTCTACAGAGGGAGACAGATATTAAAATAAATAAACATAAGGTAAAAAAGCAGAGTAAATGGGAATGAATTGAACATTTTTTTTAAGTTTTTCCTTTTCAGAGTTTCCTTAATAGGGGAAGAAAACAGGTTATTTTCTATGTTCCCTGACATTATGGAATGTCTTTGTTTGAGTCTCCTTGGCAAGTTATTTTCTTCCTCACATTTAACATAGTTTCTACTTGCTGTTATGCTAAAGATAGTTTCCCTCCACAAACACACACACAAACTATAGAAATTCACAGTTTATATAAACTGAATCACTAGCTCTGGTTAGCTTGTGCAGAAATAGCAAGTCCACCCCTTTTCTCAATTTTTCTTCTTAAATTTACAAAGAATACATTAGTTCGAATGAGGATTCAATTTTAAAGCTAGCATTTGTTAAGACATCATTTATAGAACCATTTGAGGGCCCAACATTGAATTGAACATCTTTTGAAACCAAATTATATCAAGTCTACTAAGTCTAAGAATTCCAACTAAGGAGGGGTAGTAGGGTAAAATGGGGGGAAAAGGGATTAGACGCAGGTCTTTAGTTCATTAGTTTTTCCTCAACCTACATTGATTTTAATTCTAGAATTTGCTTACAGTTTGAAAACTGGTGTCATGTTTCACCAAAATGGATTCAATTCTAGAAAGCATCAGATAATAGAACCAGGGACCCTTCCAACCACAAAGAAAACCACAAAAGAAAGAGGCTAAAGTACTAGTTATACATTTACCTAAGCAGTCAGCAGAAAATGAACATTAAAATGATCATTCACCTCAAAACCCTATTGCAAAGAATTTATTCAGCACTTTATGTATTCAAAGCATTTTACAGTTATTAATTCAGTAAACACAGAAGTCCTGCTGTCCGCATTTTTCTCACTCATTACTTGACGAGAAACAAAAAGGTTAGTCTGCAGGTCAGAGGCAGAAATTTCAATACCCTATTCAGAACTGTTCCAAAGTAGCTTATTTTTCTTTTCAGTGGTTTCTATTTGAAATAACTATATAACACCATATTAAGAATATAAAACAACATACTAAAAAAAGCCATTTGTGACCTAGATTAATGATCAATCTAGATCAATGCTCTGCACACAAGAAGAGCTCAAGAAATATGATTGAATGAATGAATGAATCCCCTTTAGTGGCAAGAGGCCGCTTATTCCCAGAACCACTAGTTATAGAACATCAACTAAAATAAATACACTTAAATAAATGCATGAAAAGGCCATAGTGAAACTGGGGAGATTCCAAGGCAAAAGTTGTTAACAATGGAGTGACAGTCCCAGGACAACAATCCCTCTTCCTGCCAGGATGATCTCTCTGCTGGGGTAGTCTCACAATGGCCAACTACAAATTCACATTCTTTGAAATGGTATTTTTTATTTTTTAATTCATGTATTCTGCCCTGCTAGCTTGTATGTACCTATTTTGATTTTACCATACAATACCTTATAGGATATCATACTATCTCCAATTTTCTCATATATATCCCTCATGAAGTCATGTGGCTGTAAGCATATTAGTAATAATTAAAATGATGAAGAGGGTCTATAAGTACAGACACCCACCTACCAACTATAACTTCAAGTATCAGTAACCTTTATTTATGGCCATTTAGTCCATTTCATTTCATTAAGATACTATTTCTTGTACCTCTGAGTACTATGGAGCCTAGCAAACTATCATATTCAGTAGATCAGACTGTCTTGTTTGAAAACAGAGATTCATATATTCCCAAATTTTGTGGTCTTATCGATCTCGTCTTCTCTTAAGCCATCTCTATAAAGTAAGAATGAATACTCTATATGCAGTGCTTTCTATGGATATAAGAACAGCAGGGAATCCTGGGACAGAGTTGATTAATCTGAATGTGAAATAGTTTAAACCAATTAGCTTGTACACAAAATTAAAATTATTCATTCTGTCCACATGGGCACATGGGTACATTACATCTCAAGTGTTATTTATCTTGAAATATTTTGATTCAAAGGCCTATAATAATTTGGACAGAGGGTGAGGAAAGGGAAGAAGGGGATACTTTAAATTATACCATGCACACAATGTATAATAAAAATCAGCATATTGCTAGGGGTTTCTAAGCATCATAATGGACAAGCTTGTTTACTTACATAACTCAAGAATTCTGCAGAATATAAAATACCCCCCCCAGGTCAGCTAGAGAAGTCATTATTTTGAGTACAAGTTTGACAAAGTCAAGGAAAACATGAGACCAAAATAAAAAAACAAAAACCTGGAGTCAGCTAAACCATTCTAGGGGTTTGGAAAATTCACCTGGAACTCCGGTTACCTTTCAGATCTAGCCAAGGATAAAACACAATTTAAAAACCAGTGTTAAGCCATACAGTGACAAGCCATTAAAGAAAAGAATAGTTATACGATATTCCTCACCAGAAAAGCTGAGAGAAGGTAATGTATGTAAATGCATATTTAATACAAATAACTGTCTTGAGGATTGAAAATGCCCATGCCAGACTCAAGTTTCTCTCACTCAGTGAAACACCAGCATTTTTCCCCTCTTTGTGTTGAAATGCTTGCATCACCTATGGCTGTTTTGAGGTTTTCCTCTTAGCCTCATAATCATCTCAAAACCATCCACCCAAAGAGTACCATTCTTTTTTTGCTCACCAGAATCACACCTGGCCTCTCTGCTCCAACTGTTTCTGAACATTACAAAGCCATTTTCCATTTTCTGAGGCTCTAACATGGATATAGAAGCAAATTTGCTCTTTCCTTTCCACCCAAACAGCTATCTTACTGTTACAGGCTCTCATAATATCCTGGCTGGATTACTGTCAGCCTTCTCTCTGATCTCCCTTCCTCCTGTCTCTCCCCGCTCCAGTCTATTCTTCACTCCACTGCCCGGCTCATCTTCCTGTAGAAACGCTCTGGGCATGTCACTCCCCTTCTTAAAAACCTCCAGGAGTTGCCTATCAACCTCCACATGAAACAAAACCTTCTCATTCCAGGCTTCAAGGCTTTCCATCACCTTGTCCCTTCCTACCTCTCCTCCCTTCTCTCTTTCTACTGCCCACCCTGCACACTCCGCTCCTCTGCCGCCCACCTCCTCACCGTCCCCCATTCTCGCCTATCCCGCCAACGACCCCTGGGCCACATCCTCTGGCGGTCCTGGAATGCCCTCCCTCCTCACCTCCGCCAAACTCTCTTCCCAACCCTACTTAAAGCTCACCTCCTCCAAGAGGCCTTCCCAGACTGAGCTTCCCATTTTCCCTCTGCTCCCCCTCTACCCCCCTTCACCTCTCCTCAGCTAAGCCCTCTTTTCCCCCCTTTCACTCTGCTCCTCCCCCTCTCCCTTCCCCTCCCCTCAGCACTGTACTCATCCGCTCAACTGTATATATTTTCATTACCCTATTTAATTTGTTAATGAGATGTACATCACCTTGATTCTATTTATTTGCTATTGTTTTAATGAGATGTTCATCTCCCTGATTCTACTTATTGCTATTATTTTTGTCTGTCTTCCCCGTTTAGACTGTAAGCCCATCAAAGGGCAGCAACTGTCTCTATCTGTTACCAATTTGTACATTCCAAGTGCTTAGTACAGTGCTCTGCACATAGTAAGTGCTCAATAAATATTATTGAATGAATGAATTCTAAGGAAATATGTGTTTTCCTCACAGAAAGGCAAAATTCGGATTTACAATAACTTTTCCGACCAATGGAGCACCATTTAGTTTACTGGAGCAGTAGTCTACTAAATGATTAAGTACCTCATTCTAGGACACTAGCTTTCTCATCCACAGGAATTGATCCATCTTGTCTTGATCTTAAGTGATTCCCACCAGATTTTCTAGACAAATCTCATTACGCATCTGATGATGTCTTCTAAAGGCTGTAAAAGCAGATCAAATTGGCTCCAGTAAGATTAATAGGCAATGTAAATGGCATGATTGTCCTTCTGATTTGATAAGTGCACTGTAAAGTTCTCTATATTACTTCAGTGAATGGTTCACCTCATGTATAAGGAGAGAAAACAATCACACGAATCAGGCAGTGTAGTAGTCTTTCTGTCATTGTCAGTTTTCTACCCCATCACACACAATGGATCCTTCATCATGGCTATATTTCACCCACTATCTGATTTAGAATGTTAGGAAGGGTCTAATTATCTCCTGCTTCCAAATCCTCAGGGATGAAGCTAATAACAGCTTGGCCTAGTGAGCACAAACCAGGGGATCAGGAGACTTGGGTTCTAATCCAGACTCTGCCACTTGTCTGCTGTGGGACCTTGGGCAAGTCACTTAACTTCAATGTTCTCCCTCCTTTTTTGGACTGTGAGCCCCATGGGACAGGGAATGACTGTGTCTAACCTGAGTATCCGGGATCTATACCAATGCTTAGTACTGTGCTTGTCACATAATAAGCACTTAACAAAAACCAATATTATCACCACCCCTACAGCTCTGATCGGGCCACTGTGTTTAAGAGACATACTTGATTTTAAGAAGAACCAGATATCTTGCAAGCCATAAGTTTCTGGCACCTGCTCTAGACTCTACCATCAGGAGTCATGGGATTACTATTCTCAGTAGATTTTAAAGACTTTAAATTCCTTCCCTTCTTACAGGGCTATAGGTGTTGGGATCTGAACAGAAAAAGAGAATTGGAGGAGACCAAGAATCAGACAGAGTGACCTGGGACTAAGGATAGAGAGGAAAGTTTCCCAGCCCTGACCTGGGTGACATTTGTGGTCCAGAAGCCAAGGAAATAGCCAAGTGCCTACTCTGGACAAGACCTGGAAGTAGAGGCAGGAGTTAGGAGGCTGAAAATGGGTGAATTGATCAATGAAAATCAGGCAGTTAAAGTATTTTCATACACTTGGCCCATCCATTCTACTTTTATTTCTCTTTGGTTTTCATGGGAGGATATTAGGGGTTTGGGCGAAAGACTGTTAGTATGGGTTTCAGAAAACAATGATTAGGAGGGAAAAGAGTTAACAATGGTAAATGTCAAAGTCACTAAATTTTTATTAGGGGAGTCAAATAGTCAAAATGACTTGAAAACCATTTGCAAAGCTGCCATAAGACATGTTAGCCATTATGTTGAGCAAAAAAATCAAATATCCACTCAAAAGAATAAATACATGAATTACTTGTAAATAATTTAGTGAATTGCTCTAATTATGCTGTAAGTTGGAATCAATATTATTTTAAAAAGTTTTGAGAGTTGCATTTACAGTGGGAATATTTTGTCCCAAAAGTTTCCTTAAACTTCCTTATTCCCAGTGTTGAAACTTTTTTAAAAGGGTTCAAGGTTGGAGTGTTGCCAAGCTAACCAAGCACCTAAAAAAATTTCCAATAAGGCCAAAGTTTCTGCAAATGGTTCACTGTTCAATATCGTTACAAAGGGGAAAAAAAGAATCTAACTGAAGACTGGGAGTAAAACTTTTGCCTTTCAACTTCTTCAGTGCTATGTCACCAATTTTATGAGTATTCTCGTTTTCTTCTATCTTTCACAAAAGGAAGTGAAAGAGCAAATAATTCCTAACAGAAAACTCTTTATACCACCTTTCTCCACCATATGCTCTTGAAACTGTAAAAGAATTGCAAGTTATAACTCTTTGGTATTTTCCAATTCACTTTCCAATAAGAACATTTGGATTAAATAAAATGCTCCTTTTGTCTTATAAATATATTTCAATGCTATCACCTACCTTCTCCAACACTTCTAGTTTTGTCAGGTGTCAAAAAAGGACTTTCTATTTGGGTGGATAATTTCACTTGAACATTTTCTTAGTCCATCCCACCATTCAAGTACAACCAATAGTGATTGCAGTTGTCTACTTGGTAAACATGATGCATATTCAGTAATTTCATCTGAATCATCCAGTCCACTGGGAATAGAGGGTTAGTTGGTCATGGTGGAGGATATTTGGGACATGGAGGAGGTGCAGGACCTAGGTGAAGGAGATTTTTCATAAACAATTTGATGCGTATTTTCAAGACCACAATTTATATAGCACATGAAGAAAGGAGCATGTGAACATTCCAACTGTCTTGTTTTCTCCAATCCCCAACTCCTCTTCTTGATCATCCTGTTTCCATCTCCCCCAAACTCCCCTGCTTCTGTCCTTATCCCCTGATAGCACTGTCTGCTCTTCTTAGATAACCTGCTACTGGGATTGCTTGAATTCTGAAAGACCCAAGAATGTACAGGAACAGGCTCCCATAGTTCCATTGAGGACAACATTCAAACTCCAGCCTACACCCCTCCATTTCTGGAACTAAATTAATCAACAAGTTCAAGGCCTGGACCAGAGAGACCAGAAGCACATCAGGTGGTCAGTGAATGCACTTGCAGACACTTGACACTCAGATGCACACATAATGTTATGTTCATTATGCCAAGTGCAAGGTGGGATGTAATAACTTCTTGCAGAACATTTTGCCAAATGGCAGCAGAGTAATGGTCTGTTATGATGGGGTCTCCCACCAGAAATGATAGATAATAATAATAATAATAACATTCATTCACATTTATTGAGCACTTACTGTGTACAGAGCACTGTAATAAGCATTTGGAAAGTCCAATTCAGCAACTAATAGAGACAACCCCTATCCAACAATGGGCTCACAGTTTAGAAGGGGGGAGACAGATCAAACAAAACAAGTAGACAGACATCAATAGCATTAATACAAATAAATAGAATTATAGAATTATAGATATATACACATATATATATAGAGAGAGAGTTATAGACATTTAACAATAGCTATGGTCCTTGTTATGCACTTACTATGTGTCAAACACTGTTCTAAGGACTGGGGTAGGTATAAATTAATCTGGTGGGACACAGTCCCTGTCCCACATGGGACCAACAGTCTTAATGTCCATTTGACATAAGTAACTGAGGCACAGAGAAGTGAAGTGACTTGCCCAAGGTCACACAGCAGATCTGTGGAGGAGCCAGGATTAGAATCCAGGTCCTTCTGATTCATAGGTCCGTGCTCCACCCACTATGCCATGCTGCATTTCCCATTTCCCTTAGATAAGTCCTAGTTTCAAGACTTGGAGACATTGGTACTGAGAACTTTCATTAAGGAATTGATTCTAGTGCTAGTGGTTTGCACACCACCACTCACATTCATTCATTAATTCAATCATATTTATTGAGTGCTTACTGCTTGCAGAGCACTGTACTAAGCACTTGGAAACTACAATACAGCAAATAAAAAGAGACAATCCTTGGCCATAATGGGCTCACATTCTAGAGAGGAGAAGCAGCGTGGCTCAGTGGAAAGAGCCCAGGCTTGGGAGTCAGAGGTCGTGGGTTCTAATCCCAGCTCCACCGCTTGACAGCTGTGTGACTTTGGGCAAGTCACTTAACTTCTCTGTGCCTCAGTTACCTCATCTGTAAAATGGGAATTAAAACTGTGAGCCCCACGTGGGACAACCTAATCACCTTGTATCCCCCAGCGCTTAGAACAGTGCTTTGCACATAGTAAGCACTTAACAAATACCATCATTTTTTAAATTTAAATAGATATCAATACAAGCAGATAGGCATCAGTATAAACATAATTATATATATACACACATATATATTGTACATAAGTGCTGTGGGGCGGCATGGGGGAAGAGCAAAGGGAGCGAGTTGGTGATGCAGAAGGGAGTGGGAAGTGAGGAAAAGGGGGGGCTTAATCTGGGAAAGCCTCCTGGAGGAGATGAGCCTTCAGTAGGGCTTTGAAGGTGGGGGAGAGTGATTGCAGAGGATTTGAGGAGGGAGGGTGTTCCAGACTAGAGAAAGGACATGGACTGGGGTAGGTGGTGAAACCTCCTCCTTAAAAATCTCCAGTGGTTGCCTATCAACTTTCGCATGAAATAAAAACTCCTCACTCTTGGCTTCAAGGCTCTCCATCCCTTTGCCCCCGCCTACCTCACCTTCCTTCTCTCTTTTTACTGTCCACCCCACACGCTCCACTCCTCTGCCGCTCACCTCCTCACCGTTCCCCGTTCCCACATATCCCACCGTCGACCTCTGGCCCACATCCTACAGCTGTCTTGGAATGGCCTCCCTCCTCACCTCTGCCAAACTACCTCTCTTTCCCACCTCAAAGCCCTACTGAGAGCTCACTTCCTCCAAGAGGCCTTCCCAGACTGAGTTTCCCTCAGACTCTCCCCCTCCCCTCAGCACTGTGCTCATTTGTATATATTTTTATTACCCTATTTATTTTGTTAGTGAGGTGTACATCCTCTGTCTCCCCCGATTAGACTGTTAGCCCATCATTGGGCAAGGATTGTCTCTATTTGTTGCCGAATTGTATATTCCAAGCGCTTAGTACAGTGCTCTGCACATAGTAAGGGCTCAATAAATACCATTGAGTGAATGAATGAATGAATGAATGAATGAGACAGGAGGAATGGAGGCACAGTGAGACGGTTAGTACAGTGCAATGGAGTGTGCGGGCTGGGATGTAGAAGGAGGGAAAGGAGTTGAGGTAGGAGGAGTCAAGGTTATGGAGAGCTTTAAAGCCAATAGTGAGGAGGTTTTACTTGATACAGAGATGGAAAGGCAATCATTGGTGATTTTTGAAAACAGGTGTGACATGCCCTGAACATTTCTGTAGAAAGATAATCCAGGCAATGGAGTGAAAGATGGACTGAAGTGGGGAGAGTCAGGAAGTTGGGAAGTCAAGAAAGGAGGCTGATGCAATAATCTAGGCAGGATAGGATGAGTGACTGTACTAACATGGTAGTGGTTTTGATGGAGAGAAAAGGCGGATCTTGGTGATATTGTGAAGGTGAGACCGACAGAATTTGGATATGTGGGTTGAACAAGAGAGCGCAGGTCAAGAATGACACTAAAGTTATGGGCTTGTGAGGGAGGAAGGATGGTTGTGCTGTCTATTCACACTCTCTCATCCTTCCCAGTCCTTTTCCCACTGGGACAAGGCATGCAACGAGTGAACGGGCATGCCTTTTTTTTCACAGAATGGCCACCACAGGGACAGAGCCAGCCAGGAACAAGTGTTCCAAAACTAGGTAAGGCAGTCTAACCTCATTCCTTTTCTCTCCATCCCATCATGTCTTTGCTTATGCTCAGTTCAAGTGAGGTTTTGATGTTCAATTTGCCTTGTGTAGTCTGATATAAATGAATTTTCCACCCCTCTCTCACCCAAGGTTCATTATTCTTTTTCTGATGGAAGCTTTACAGCTACAGTCAATTTGCCTGATGCAGTTTCTCTCTCACCTGAAACTTTTCAAGCATTTTCTGAAAAAGATGCCCATTTTAATTTTATTTGTATGTGTCCTTTTTCCAAAGTAAGCTACTTCTGAGTTTAGTTTAAAATAGACTCATCACCCATGTCTTGCCAAAGTGAATATCAGATTTTCTTTTGAAAGGTCGTTATGCCATGTCAGTAATCTTTTGTGTTGCAGATGTACTATTTTCATTGTCCAAAGACATTTTCCTTGCTCAAAATTTATTTCCTTCTGAAACAAGGGTACTGAAAAGTATACGTTTAAAACCGAAAGATGAGAACATATAATCAATCTTTACTGTTTCAGGACTTAAAGTCACCCTTCTTCAAAAGATAAAATTAGTTAACATTTTCTAAACACTGACCTTCAGCCCTTTCACCTAAGACACTATGGGATGCAATAATCATGAACCTCTTTCTGTCTTTTGATAAATTTGAGTCAAGTAGGTTTGGAAGCCATTTTTAAAAAGTCACACTTGAGACAAACCAATTGCTTGATCTCTGCCTAAAGCCAGGCTGAACAGAGATAACCAGAGGACAGCCATTAATCATCAACAAATTACAAAGAAACCACCAGGCCAAGTCAAAGGTAAAATCAATTACAGTGACAATTAAAGTACTGAAACATCAAACTCCAAGCCCCTGCAGTTAATAGCTGCTCTTACACAAGTTAGCAACGCATTCCAGGCATGAAGCTGTCCATAATGCTGAACAACTATGCTAGGTTTAATGAATGGACATAGATCAATCATTTAATGGAAGCTAGACGGATAGCCTCATGTTACAAAAAAGGTGACTATTTCAACCCTCTGTTTTAGCAATCAATTATTTATATTGTGAAAAGTAATGATGAGCACCTATTGATTACTAAAAGTTTTTGCTGCAATCACATCTCTGTGAAGGAAACCACTTGCTAAGTCTGCAATACTTTGATTTTAGGCTTGAATATTGTTGATGCCAGAGCTTAAATAAGGTTCACTTGCAGCTCAATGCCTTTTCCTCCTCATCAAGGATTGGTAGCCCTCAAATTAAAGGAAGATGAATGATAAATGATGAGAAATTTACACACACAGTCTAGTTCTCCTATTGACATTCAAATTAGGGCAGAACTCAAAGTTTCTTTAATATATACTTCAGGTGCAAAATTTATCACTGTTTCCTTGTTTTTCCTTTATGGTAGATTTGTTATGCTACGCATTTTCCAGCCATAGAACACTGAATGTACACTGTCATAGAAAAATTACCAGCCAGTGGTGCATGGATAAAGTGAACTATCCCAATGACTACAGTGGTCTCCACTGCATTCTTCCCCCTGCAATGAGGAGCTACAGCTTCTAGGAATTCAAAAACCATTGAATAATAATAATGTTGGTATTTGTTAAGCGCTTACTATGTGCAGAGCACTGTTCTAAGCTCTGGGGGAGATACAGGGTCATCAGGTTGTCCCACATGAGGCTCACAGTTAATATCCATTTTACAGATGAAGTAACTGAGGCACAGAGAAGTTAAGTGACTTGCCCACAGTCACACAGCTGACAAGTGGAAGAGTCATAATTCGAACCCATGACCTCTGACTCCCAAGCCTGGGCTCTTGCCACTGAGCCACGTTGAATAAGGATCCTCAGCTAAAGTGGGGAAACATTCAGTAGTTCTGAATCCCTATGAGAGCTTTACATTGTCTCAGAAGTTACAGGATGTTGTTATGTGGGACTGCTGTCCATATGGAGCCCTATGAGAATCCAAAACTCATTCTCTCCAGCCCCACTGGACACTGGACAGCCCAACCTAAAAAACTTGCAGCTACCTAAAGGCACCCTTCTTCAAATGAAAAAATTAGATAACATTTTCTAAACACTGACTTTCAGCTCTTGATGAGAAATTTATACACATAGGCTGCAAGTTCAAATATGACTAAAGGACCTTTTCTAGTTCTGACATGAGTCCCCACATCCTGCCTCGTCACCCACAAATTCATCACAGCATAGGAAAGGAAAAAAACAGGGATTTAGCAACAGATGGCAAACAACATGGCCTGGGAATCAGAGGACCTGGATTCTAATCCCAGTTCTGCCACATACCTGATGGGGGGATCTTAGGCAAGTCATTTCACTTCTCTGCACTTCAGTTGTCTTAACTGTAAAATGGGGATTCAATACCATTCTTCCTCGTCCTTAGACTGTGAACCCCATGTGGGACAGGGATTCTGTCTGACCTAATTATTTTGTATCTTCCCTTGTACATAGAACAGTGCTTGACACACAGTAATAGTAGTAACAATACTACTATTACTAGCACTGGTCTGGGAGTCAGAGGACCTGAGTTCTAATCCTGCCTCCTCCACTTGTGTGCTGTGTGACCTTGGGTAAGTCACTTAATTTATCTGTGCCTCAGTTATCTCCTCTGTAAAATGGGGATTAAGGTTCTGAGCCTCATATGGAATATGAACTATGTCCAATCTGATTATCTTATATCTAAAGTCACTATGAATCAGAAACAACTCGACAGCATTTAGTTATCCCAGCACTTAGTATAGTGCCTGGAACACAATAAATGCTTAACAAACAGTATAAAAAAATAAGGGAGGGGAACTATCACCAAATATCACTGGGTCAGATAATTCCTAAGGAACAGTGTGTTCATCTACTTTAGGACATGGTTCCTGGACCAGATACCTTCATCACTCTACCCTCACTTGATAATAATAAAAATTATGGTAATTGTTTAGCACTAACTGTGTGCCAGGCATTGTACTAAGCGCTGGATACAAGCAAGTCGGGTTGTACAAAGTACCTGTCCCACATGGGGCACACAGTTTTAATCACCATTTTACATATTAAGAAATTGAGGTCCAGAGAAGTGAAGCGACTTACCTAAGGCCAATTCTATGAAGAAATAATAGTTGTGGTGCTTCTTAAGCACTTACCACATGTCTAACAGTGTTCTGAGTGCTGGGATAGATACAACATAATCATGTCAGACACAGACCCTATCAAAAATTGGAATCACTGCCTAAGTAAGAGAGGGAACAGTGATTGAATCCCCATTTTACTGATGAGGAAACTGAGACAGAGCAAAGTGTGAGTGCCACACTAGCAACCTATTGGAGCCTGCCAAGAGCAAACCATAAAATATCAGGTAGATTTTTTTTTTAATGGTTATCACACCACATTCAGTCACTGAGCAATGTCAACAGTATGATGTACAGATATTTCAGTTACTTCAGAGAGCAGGAAAAGGTTTCTAACAATGAAGAATAACTATCTATAGATGAGATTTAGGGCCCAAAGCCACTCTCACAGGAAGTCAGCTGTATTGGGAGGCCATATCGAAAGAATGGTTTGAAATAGCCAATCAATTGCTTTTCAGGAAGCTGAAAGAAGATTCCCAGTCTAGAAAGGTGAAGAATTTCAACAGCCCATTAAAACTATCTTATACCTTTTGTATAAGACAGCCCTCAGCATAATGTAGAAGTCTTTTCTTAACTTTTCCATACATTCAGATTCATCATCGATTTTGCAAGTTTGACTCTTGGAAACAGAATTTTCAGGTGCAAAAATGACAAGCTGTCAAGTTTAAGGTCTGCAAAAAGATGCTTTTTAAAAAATCATCTACATTTTAAAGTAGTTCTCCAAAATAGTGTTTCCTAAATCTTCAATCCTTTGAACTAGAGGGGAAAATGATTTTTTTCCCACTTTCTAGGAGATCATTCAGATTCTCATATCCCTTCACTAAAAGCTCCTGTTGATACTGCTCCTAGAGAAGAAATGTAGAAAGTTACTAAAATGATTTTGTCTATATTTCAAACTCTAATTGTATAAGGGTCCTCCTATATTTAAATTTCTAATGGTATGTCTTCCCATATTTGAATTTTGAATTGTGTAAGCATCCTGGAAACCTCAATATCAAAGAGCTATTGTTGTCCAGTACTTCCAAGCAAACTTCTAGTAGAAAATGGAGGTCCACCAGAGGTCCCAAGGACATAACCACTTTCTTTAGGAGCTGTGGAGAGAACACTCTCCCCTTACTTCATCATTTCAAGAAGGCATTTATCAGCTTCAAAAAGAGTATCAGTGCATAGAGAGCAGTGATATACACACCACCCCCTCCAATCTCATCCAGTCCTCCATTTGCCCGCCTCTGGTTTGGGAAGGAAAAATCCTCAGCTGATTTACAACAATCTCCCCTCTCCCCAAGGAGTGGGGAAAGTCAGATTCAGAGAAATTAAAAGTTAAACTATTACACTGTTTTAACTCAGGAAGAAAATCTTTGGAGTGTTAAAAGATGCTAATAAAAATAATCAGGTTTATTTTTATTAAACCTAAAAGCAGTCATATTAGAAATAATATCATTGAACAATTGGAAATTTTCAGAGTTTTTCTTAATGAAAAGTCTCCAGTTAATTTTTAAGAATTGGGTTACCAAAAGAACTAGGTTTGTATTCTTAAACTCTATAGCTTACACTGAAAAGTGATTATCGGAATGCAGCTTTTGTCAGAATCAAAGCTGTATAATATAATTGAATTCTAGACATAGAATATCACTACATCGGTTTTATTTGGAGGAGAAATGAAAGTATCTGGAGGCCATCTTCTCTAGCCTAGGAGCCCCGTTTTTTAGGTTTAAAGTCAACTCTGTGGTGGGATGGCTTGATGATTTTGAAAAATAAAATTAGGAAAATATTCTAACTGAACTCAGACAGGAAGAGTTTTCCTCTAAGACAGTTTCTGAAAAAGCAATATGAAATTTAGATTATATTAGAATCACGTTACACTTGCCAAGTTATTTTTAAGTTTCTCTAGATGTGAAATATTCAAGTACTACAAAGTTAATTTCTCTCACTGCATTTCTTCCCAATGACACTCTTGAAAGAAAGGACAATGGTTCTTGATTTTTCCCCTTAATTCAAAGAATTGAATTCCATGCATATAATGTTCCTCAATAAACAATCTTGATAATGAAGGAAAAATGATAGAGTTGATGAAGTGATGACACAATATTGTAAAAAATTATCTAAAGAAACACTATGTGTGAAAAGTCATCACCATCAGCCATAGACACCAATTCTTGCAATTCACCATTCTTGCCATTCTCATGTTCTGCTTAGCACCTCAAACAATAAGGCCACTTAATAAAATGTAAACAAATCATAATACTCTAACTGCTCTTGTCATATCACCAGCAAACTGTAAACAAGTAAAGTATAGCAGAGAAATGTCTCCATGTGTGCTGGGTATGTTAGGGATGGTCATTGTCTCCTCAGAAGCACCATAGCCCAGTGGATAGTGCACAACTCTGGGAGTCAGAAGGAACTGAGTTCATTCATTCATTCAATAGTATTTATTGAGCGCTTACTATGTGCAGAGCACTGTACTAAGCACTTGGAATGTACAAATTGGTAACAGATAGAAACAGTCCCTGCCCTTTGACGGGCTTACAGTATAATCTGGGGAGACAGACAAAAACAATAGCAATAAATAGAATCAAGAGGATGAACATCTCATTAAAACAATAGCAAATAAATAGAATCAAGGTGATATGCATCTCACTAATAAAATAAATAGGGTAATGAAAATATATACAGTTGAGCAGATGAGTACAGTGCTGAGGGGAAGGGAGAGGGGTGGGGAGCAGAGGGAAAGGGAGGAAAAGAGGGCTTAGCTGAGGAGAGGTGAAGGGGGGTAGAGGGAGAGCAGAGGGAGCAGAGGGAAAAGGGGGAGCTCAGTCTGGGAAGGCCTCTTGGAGGAGGTGAGTTTTAAATAGGGTTTTGAAGAGGGGAAGAGAATTAGTTTGGCGGAGGTGAGGAGGGAGGGCATTCCAGGACTGCGGGAGGACGTGACCCAGGGGTCGACGGCGGGATAGGCAAGAACGGGGGACGGTGAGGAGGTGGGCAGCAGAGGAGCGGAGCAAGTGAGATGGGCAGTGGAAAGAGATAAGGGAGGAGAGGTAGGAGGGGGCAAGGTGATGGAGAACCTTGAAGCCTAGAGTGAGAAGGTTTTGTTTCGTGCGGAGGTTGATAGGCAACCACTGGAGGTGTTTAAGAAGGGGAATGACATGCCCAGAGCGTTTCTGCAGGAAGATGAGCCGGGCAGTGGATAAAGAATAGACTGGAGTGGGGAAAGACAGGAGGAAGGGATCAGAGAGAAGGCTGACACAGTAATCTAGCCAGGATATTATGAGAGCCTGTAGCAGTAAAATAGCCATTTGGGTGGAGAGGAAAGGGTGGATCTTGGCGATATTATAAAGGTGAGACCAGCAGGTTTTGGTGACGGATTGGATGTGTGGGGTGAATGAGAGAGCCTAGTCAAAGATGACACCGAGGATGGGAGACGGGAGGGATCGTCGTACCATCTACAGTGATAGGGAAGTCAGGAAGAGGACAGGGCTTGGGAGGGAAGATGAGGAGCTCAGTTTTGGCCATGTTGAGTTTTAGGTGGCGGGCAGACATCCAGGTGGAGATTTCTTGGAGGCAGAGGGAGATACAAGCCTGAAGGGAGGGGGAGAGGACAGGGGCAGAGATGTAAATGAGTTCACCGAGGGAGTGAGTGTAAATGGAGAACAGAAGAGGGCCAGAACTGACCCTTGAGGAACCCCAACAGTTAGAGGATGGGAGGGGGAGGAGGAGCCTGCGAAGGAGACTGAGAATGAACGGCCAGAGAGATAAGACGAAAACCAGGAGAGGACGGAGTCCGTGAAGCCAAGGTGAGATAAGGTTAATCTAGGCTCTGCCACTTTTCGGCTGTGTGACCTTGGGCAAGACACTTCACTTTTCTGTGCCTCAGCTACATCATCTGTAAAATGGGGGTTAAGACTGTGACTCCGATGTGGGATAGGTATTGTGTCCAAACCGTGGCTCAGTAGAAAGAGTCTGGGCTTTGGAATCAGAGGGCATGGGTTCTAATCCTGACTCAGACACTTGTCTGCTGTGTGACCTTGGGCAAGTCACTTAACTTCTCTATGCCTCAGTTACCTCACCTGTAAAATGGGGATTAAGACTGTGAGCCCCACGTGGGACAACCTAAGTACCTTGTATCTCTCCCAGCACTTAGAACAGTGTTTGGCACATAGTAAGCACTTAACCAATACCACCATCATCACTGTATCCCCCCAGCGCTTAGCATAGTGCTTGGCACATAGTAAGTGGTTAACAAATACCACAAGTATTATTATTATTCTCAGTCACACTGATGCCCATGGGCAAATTGTAATTAGTTACGTTACTTACTAAACCCTTGCTATGCATCAAGCTCAGTGCTAAATGCTGGAGTAGACATTAATATAATAGATCAGACACAATCTCTCTTCCACACTGGATTTACAATCCAGGTAAAGGTAGATTGATAGAAACAAGATAATAATGGACTTCAAACAACCATAAGCAACAGAGGCAACAAATCAAGAGAGCAATGCTAAAACAAGTGAATGACTAATCCTTGGAGGGGTGAATCTTCAGACATTATCTCGCTTAGGGCAAACAACCTTTATTTACAAACCACTGCAGGCTCCAGAGGGGTCTAAAAGTTTTAAGTTGGAAATGGGGCTTCTTGCATTTTGTCCTGCCTCACCACAACAGGCTGGCCTGAACAATTACCCCTGGTCCTTTGAGACCCCACCAACCTCCCTAATCCTCACCTTATGCTACATCCTACTATGCTACTACACCTTATGCTATGGGGAAGCAGCGTGGCTCAGTGGAAAGAGCCTGGGCTTCGGAGTCAGAGGTCATGGGTTCGACTCCCGGCTCTGCCACTTGTCAGCTGTGTGACTGTGGGCAAGTCACTTAACTTCTCTGTGCCTCAGTTACCTCATCTGTAAAATGGGGATTAACTGTGAGCCTCATGTGGGACAACCTGATTACCTTGTATTTATCCCAGCACTTAGAACAGTGCTCTGCACATAGTAAGCGCTTAACAAATACCAACATTAATTAATTACATCCCGTGCACACAGGCTTGGTCTCCCACTGACCAGGGACACGGGACTGAACTCCTTCTGGAGCTTCACCTGAGCTGGCTGCAGTTCAACCCAGCTAGCACTAGTGCTATCACTCCCCGTGAGGTGCACCATAGAGAACACAGAGATTACAGTTCACACCAAGTCAGACATCTTTAATCTCACTCCTTCCCAGGAGGGCTCAGCATGCAGCTGCTGCTGCTGCAAGTACAGAGTGCGGGCCACTTACATAGCTAGGGCCTGAGCATAAACACACCACAAGCTAGCACAGTCAGCTCCGCTTGGCCCTCCGGAAGATGATCCTACCAAAAGGAGGCATCATTAGTCCCTATGTTGTCAGTCAGAATCTGTGGTTAGCAGATCGGGGCTCACCGTCTGCCATGGAGTTTGAGGAGGATAAGGGCCCAGACCTCTGAGGGGCAGCAGCAGGATGGGGAACCAACAGGCTCTTAACTCTTAGGCTTTTCCATAGCTTCACTTTTAGTTACTGTCACCATTTTCTAGTCTATCTTTCAGGGTGTAGAACAGTGCTAGATACAGATCAGTGGTATTTATTGAGCAATTACTTTATGTAGAGCCTGTACTAAGCACTTGTGAGAGTACAACACTCAATAAATATCACACTAATGATGTTACAAATATCTGAAGAGACATGCACCAGTAATAAAGAGATTAATGACTAGGGGTAAATGACCTTAGCAGGTAAGGCTTTAAAAATATGGAGGGGAAGTAAGAATGAAAAATTCCAAGTTCTAGTCCTGCCTATGCTGGTTCTTCTCTGACTTCCACAGGAAAAAGGTGGGAAAGTGTTCATTTATTGTTGTATTGTTCCCCCCCAAGCACTTAGTACAGTGCTCTGCACAAAGTAAAGGGATCAATAAATTTGACTGAATTAAAAAAAAGTGATTGAATGAAAAAACTACATCTATTTTGACTCCAACAGAGAAGATATTATATTAAATAATAATGGCCTCTTTTCTAAATGTTCTGAAGAACTAATGAACTATAGGGGCTTAGGAAATAAAAATGCATATTAAGTTTAAACATCAATTTGTTTTACCTATAGCCTACATCAAGGGCACTTTGTCCTCTTCAGGAACAGGAAAATATTCCAAGCTCTCATTACCCCATGATGGAAGTTCCCTGCATTGAAAGAACTGTGTGCTCTCATATATTATCTATATTTTTAGCATAAAAATATGAGACTCTTCCACTAAAAAGTCCCCTTTTTTGTAATGAAAAAATATCAGTTTTTCAGTCTCCTTGATATATTATGCTCGCCTCCACTCCCTCTAAGAATTCAAGGTCACTTCTTAGAAAAATTTGCATAGCCAACATGCAGAAAGTTGAAGGTGGTTGCTGTCATCTTGCATAATTCTGCACATTTCTCTTTCTTTTTTAAAAAAAGTGAAGGCAATGGTCACATTATTGTACTCTGTTCTGCTAAAGATAAATACTGTGAAATTCCTTAAGAACCTATTTTCAAAGAAATTCTTTGTCTAGTTATAGCTGAAGAGTAATAAAAATAAGAATCTTCACACTGTTTAGCAGGAGATAAAATGAAGTGAATCTTTGGAGCAGATGAATATGGGGAGAAAAGGAGCACCTGACCCCCATATTGGAACTTGAAGCACTTCTATTTTAAAAAATGTGGTTATTTAAATAGGAAATTTGTGTGAGCTCAGATTTTTATAGGATGCTTTCATGAGCATTTACTTGTGCCTTTAATCATTTCAAAGTTTTCTCAAACAGCATCACAACTTTTGGTGGGGGATTTAATCCTACATTTCTGATTGCATTTCACCCAAATGATAGAAAGCAATTTCAGAAGTGCTTAACTCAAATTGCTTGTGTACACAGGTAGCTCTCCACTACTTTGTGATTCTCCACCTTTCTAAAAAGCATATTTCCCCACCAACATTTGTACATTACTGAAAAGCTCCTTTTACTTGAGGTTGAGTATAGTTGGACTGCCTTAAAGCTTCAGGCTCAATTGTGGTATAAATTCCAGTGCTTCTTCCCTACAAGGAGGGAGGGGACAAAACAACATCTGTCACTTTACCAAAGGTGTTTTATTTTCCATTTTATCTAAAATCTACAAAGTGCAGCATAAAAGAGTAGGTAGCTGAAAAATTTGGAGACAGCAAGGCAGCAGACTGCTCTGTTTTTCTGCCCTCTGTCCAACTCCCATAGTCGATGCAACTAAACTGACCGGATGTCCTGAATAAGGCAAGAAGTTATATCACTTTGGCTGCCATCCTGCAGTCCAAAATATGGCTGAAAGAACTCTGTTAGGTCTTATTCATTCATTCATTCATTCATTCATTCAATAGTATTTGCTGAGAGCTTATTATGTGCAGAGCACTGTACAAAGTTCTTGGAATGTACAATTCAGTAACAGATAGAGACATTCCTTCCCCAGTGACGGGCTCACAGTCTAAACGGGGAGACAGACAACAAAGCAAAACAGAACAAAACAAAAACAAGACAACATCATCAAGATAAATAGAATCAAGGAGATGTGCACCTCATTAACAAAATAAACAGGGTAATAAATAATATATACAAATGAGCACAGTGCTGAGGGGAGGGGAAGGGGGAGGAGCAGAGGGTGGGAGAGGGGAGAGGAGGGGGAGAGGGAAAGGAGGGGGAGCAGAGGGAAAGGGGGGGGCTCAGTCTGGGAAGGCCTCTTGGAGGAGATGAGCTCTCAGGAGGGCTTTGAAGAGGGGAAGAGAGTTAGTTTGGCGGAGGTGAGGAGGGAGGGCATTCCAGGACAGCGGTAGGACATCGGCCAGGGGTCGATGTCAGAATAGGCGTGAATAGGGGACAGTGAGGAAGTGAGCAGCAGAGAAGCAGAGCATACGGGGTGGGCAGCAGAAAGAGAGTAGGAAGGTGAGGTAAGAGGGAGCAAGGGGATGGAGAGCTTTGAAGCCAAGAGTGAGGAGTTTTTCTTTCATGCGAAGGTTGATAGGCAACCACTGGAGGTTTTTGAGGAGGGGAGTGACATGCCCAGAGCGTTTCTGTAGGAAGATGATCTGGACAGCAGAATGAAGAATAGATTGGAGTGGGGAAAGACAGGAGGAAGAGAGATCCAAAAGGAGGCTGACACAGTAATCCAGTTGGGATATTATGAGAGCTTGTACCAGGACAATAGCCATTTGGATGGAAAGGAAAGGGCATATCTTGGCGATATTGTGAAGGAGAGACTGGGAGATATTGGTGGCAGATTGGATGTGTGAGGTGAATGAGAGAGTTGAGTCAAGGACACCACCAAGGTGGTGGGCCTTTGAGATGGGAAGGGTGGTAGTACTGTCCACAGTGACAGGGAAGTCAGAGAGAGGAAAGGGTTTGGGAGGGAAGATAAGGAGCACAGTTTTAGACATGTCTTACTTTTGGTTGTGGTGGTGATAGCTGAAACCATCAACCTGGTAATTAACATAATATAAGAAATGTCTTTACTAGGAAATTTTTACTAGGTTAGAACAATGAACAATCCAGCCTATATTTTTCCTTTATGTCAGCAGCCATAGAATATATGGAGGATATGTATGATTAATATAATTAATTACATGCAGAGCACTGTACATTGTACACTTGGGGGAGGGCAATAAAATAGAAAACAGTTCCTGTCCTCAAGGACCTTGCAATTTAATAGGGGAGAGAATCACACACAAATTCCATACATATAATGGGGATGAAAAGAAAAACAGATACAACTGCTAACAATAAAAGCACCATCAACAACATCTGGATAAGGGCTAAGTAGGGCTGGATTGAAACCCACATCGGCCCCAAACGAATCAATTTTGCAGGGGTTCTTTGTGTGGTCTGGGACACCATGTCAGACAACATATTGAGCAGCCACTGGAGAGGCAGAAAGTGGGAAAGGGAGAGGATATGGAATAGAAAAAAAGCTCTTTGAGAATTTCCAGCACTGCCAAATTTCCAGCACTACCACCCACCCCCAAAGGATTACCTTAGACTGCAGGATTGGGAGGCATACTCCTAATTGCCTTGATATTCAGACTTCTCTAGGGCCAGGTTCATCCCCCCAACTAACACTTTACTCCATCTTCTAAGGCTGAATGGCCAGGCTCCATGGTGGATGTGTCACATGAGTGGCTCCCGAGGGTCTCCTTAGCTAAGGATACTAAACCTCAGCATAGTGAACTCCTGCATAGTCTGGTTCTTTTGGCTAATAGGAGTATCTGACCAAAGAGGTTGGGATTAGAAAATGGCTCCTGACAGAGCTGAGTGGGGTTCTTTTAATCAGGTGAGCAGGTGTAGAGAAGTTAAGTGACTTAACCAAGATCACACAGCAGACAAGTGCAGAGTCAGAATTAGAATCCAGGTCCTTGGACTCCAAGGCCTGTGCTCTTTCCACTAGAGTAGAAATAACTAGTGACTGAGCTTTTGAAGGAAGATGTAATCTGAATGATATCTTAGAAATATGATCTCGGCAGCAGAGGATAGGTTAGACTGAAGAGGGGAGAGACTGGAGGCAGGAAGACCAGTAGGGAGAATGGAACATAGTTCAATCGGAAGGTGACAAAAACTGAGATGGGACAGGGTCATAAGAGTGAAGAGGAAGAGGGAAATCTTGTGGAAAATTGTGGAGGATAAACCCAACAGGATTTAGGGACAAACAATGTGGAAAGTGAAATGCAAAAATGATGTCAAAGTTGTTATTTTCTGCAACAGGGAGGATTGGGGTAGTGGTATTGACTATGATGAGAAAGATAGAGTGAGTAGATTTAGGAGGGAATATGAGTTCCACTTTGCCTGGTTGAGCTTAAGGTGTTATCAGGCTATACATGTGATGTGTGAGCTCACTTTGTCTTTCACTTTTATTGTACCTTCTCTAGAACCTAGTGGAGTGCTCAGCCCAGAAAATAAACTTGAAATGAATAAGTAAATGAAGATATTCTGAAGGCCAGAGGCCATGCAAGACTGCAGGTGAGAATTTCACCTAGATAGCTAATGCTATCACAGAGGTAATAACTAAAGTAATATGAGCAAATGAGTTTCATTAGAGAATGAGTGTTGAGTGAGAAGGGTAAACATTATTTTTAGCCCCTTTCAAGTTACTACAATTTAACATTTCACAGTAAAAGGTCTATGATCTGGATGAAGGAGCAATGGGATATGTTAGCTAACAAGATATTTGGGCTACAAAACAACGAAGGTGCCTGAAAGTATCTTGGTAACAATCATAAATAGAGCTGGCAAGAGCTGAGTCTTGTCTTATGTCGTCGAGTCGTTTCCAACACATGGACACATCTCTCCCAGAATGCCCCACTCTCCATCTCCAATTGTTCTGGTAGTGTTTCCATAGAGTTTTCTTAGTAAAAATACAGAAGTGGTTTACCATTGCCGCCTTCCACGCAGTATACTAGAGTTTGCACCCTCATGGGTGAATTTTGACTTGTAGCAGATGGCCTTCCACTCACTAGCCACTGTCCAAGCTAGGAATGGAATGATTAGGTCTCTGCTTGACTTTCCCTCCCGTAGCTAAGACTGGTAGACTATGGAAACTCTCCAGGTGTGATTCTGAGAGGGGAAGAACTGACTACTTAGGAATAAAATAGGAAGAGGAAGGGCAGCATGGAGTGTACATCAGTAGGGAGAGAGGGTTCAATAACCATCAATCAATGGTATTTATTGAGGTCTTACTGTGTACAGAGCATAGTATAAGCACTTGAGAGAGTACAATTGCAATAGACATGATAGACATGATTTTTGCCCTCAAGGACCTTACAATCTAGTGAGTTGTATCCTAAGAATACTCAAATGCAGGGGTTTAGAAGGGATGCAGCCATCAAAATATAGTCCCACTGCCAGTCACTGAAACTATTATTAAAGGGAAGCTAATAAATTGGCAGAACTACTTGCTCTTCACCCTCTCTACTTTAACCGACACAACTGTAAAAAGAGTTAGCACTGGTTAGCACTTATGCAGAATGGCCCAGAAGACTGCATATGGTGAGAGCCAGCTTTGAACCACCAGGGAGGTAACAACCACCTCAAAGAGCAAAGCAGCTAAGTGTTGGCAACACAAACATCATGGTGTGACCAGGGAGGTTGAGGAGAAGGGAGGGGAGGGAAGCAGTAAGCCACAACATAGAAGGGCATGGTGGCAGTATTGCCCCTCACAGAGATGGCAGTGATGTGGTCCCTCATAAAAGATGATAGAGGCAAGAGCTACTAGTCCTTCTGGTCTTTGGATGGTGGCCGCAGGGCTGTGTGAAACACAGACAGGAGTGATCCTTCAGAGAACCAAAAGCTGGCATCTCAAAACCAAGCTGTTCAAGATGTTCAGTCCAGGAGTCCACGGCAACACAATGGTGGGGATGGCGGCCCAGTAAATATCTTCACAAAAACTCTCTCAAAATGTTGTGCTCATTATGTTACCTTGACACTCAGTACACCCTGAGGAGGTCATACAAATAGGCAGCAGCAGTGACTATTATCCTTTCTCATGGCAGCCAAATCACTGAAACCAGCCCTGCACCTAGTTTGATTTTCCACAAGGGAACTCAAACATATGCTGATCAGTCTGAACTCCCCCTCCCATTGGGCAAACGCAAACAAGAGATTAACTAACACTGCTCTATGTTGGAGGATATCAGAAATGCCAATTTCTAGAGCTTTCCAGTTGGAAGTATCAAATACCACAACTTTAACTGTTCTAAAGATGCTGCAAATCTGATGGAGTAATTCAGTCTTTAATATTTAGATTTGCCGGTTGCACACACTCTTAATGAGATTGATCTTTGTACAAACAAGATAAGTCATCAAAATTAAGCACAGCACATCCTCACAAATGAAACTTCTAATTACTCTACAGCATGTTTGAAAGCTAACACTACCCCCAGTGAGTGAAATACTGAAGAATATAGTACAGTACTTGAAAAGTATAATTATGGTTTTTAAATGTAGTAAAAAAAAAACTGAGCCAGGGAAATGAAAGTGAATAATCATCATATGAATGTAGATACTATAAATGTGGTAAAATCCAATGAGAAGCAGTAAAGAGAGGTGTCACAACTGCCTAACAGCAAACAAGGCACTGGATGCATTTGTCCAAAAAAAAAAATTATATCACACTTAAGGTCACTAATTTAAATGCAGGTTCTTTTTGGAAAAGATTAACTTTGGTCATATAATCCACCCTAATATTCTTTAAAATCCTATTCCATCCTAATTATTGACTTTTTGGCTTCTTATAATAATAATTATATCTGTTAAGCACTTAATATGTGCCAGGCTCTCTTCTAAGTACTGGGGTAGATACAAGATAATTGGATTGGACACTGTACTTGTCTCACATAGGGCTCGTAGTCTTAATTCCTATTTTACAGAGAGGAAACTGATACTCAGAGAAGTGAACTAACCCAGGGAAACACAACAGACAAATAGTGGAGCCAGGATTAGAACTCATGACCTTCGGGCCTCCAAGCCCATGCTCTATCCACTAGGCCATGCTGCTTCTTTTGACATTGGACCACTGTCTTCTCATGGAAATATTATCATATCTTGATTTTACTGATACTATCCTCTCCTGGTTATCTTCCCACCTCTTTGACCACTCCTATTCAGTCTTTTTTGCTGGTTCCTCCTCTGCCTTCCACCTGCAAATGTGAAGTGTGAACTGGAGATTGGAGAGGCAGGAAGTAGGAATATCAGCAAGGAGGCTGATGCAGGAGACCAAAAAGGGATACTCATTTATTCATTCATTCAATCAAATTTATTGAATGATTTCTGTTTGCAGAGCACTGTACTAAGAGCTTGAGAGAGTATAATGTGACAATAAATGGACATAGTCCCTGCCTCCAAGAGGCTTACAGTCTAGAGGGGGAGACAAATATTAATATAAATTACAGACTTGCATATAAGTGCTGTGGGGCTGGGAGTGAGGGTGAGTAAAGGGAGCAAGTCATGGTGACACAGAAGGGAGTAGGAGAAGAGGAAAAGGGGCTTAGTCAGGGAAGGCCTTTTGGTGAAGATATGCCTTCAATTAGGCTTTGGAATGGGGGAGAGTAACTGTCTGTCGGATTTGGCATTCCAAGACAGAGGGATGACATGGGCAAGGGGTCGGTGGTGAGCTAGGCAATATCAAGGTACAGTGAGAAGGTTAGAATTAGAGAAGTGAGGTCTGTGGGCTGGGTTGTAGTAGGAGAGTAGTGAGGTGAGGTAGGAGGGGGCAAGGATCTTGAGTGGTTTAAAGCCAATGGTGAGGAGTTTTTGTTTGTAGTGGAGGTGGATGGGAACCACTGGAGTTGAGGAGTGGGGAAACATGTCCTAAACAATTTTGTAGAAATATGATCCGGGCAGCAGAGTGAAGTATGGACTGGAGGTGGGGAGAAACACGAAGCTGGGAGGTCAGCAAGGAGGTAGATACAGTAATCAAGGTGGGATAGGATAAGTGTATTAACATGGTAGCAGTTTGGATGGAGAGGAAAGTGTGGATTTTAGTGATGTTGTAAAGTTGGAACTGACAGGATTAAATGATGGATTGAATATGTGGATTGAATGAGAAAGAGAAGTCAAGGATTACACCAAGTTTACGGGCTTGAGAGTCAGGAAGGACGGTGATGCCATCTACAGTGATGGGAAAGTCAGGGGGAGGGCAGGGTGGTGGGTGGTGGTGGTGGTGGGTGGGAAGGTAAGAAATTCTGTTTTGGACATGTTAAGCTTGAGGCTGCACGACATCCAAGTAGAGATGTCTTGAAGGCAGGAGGAAATATGGGACTGCAGAGAGGGAGAGAGATCAGAGCTGGAGATGTAGATTTGTGTGTCATCTGCACAGAGGTGGTAGTTGAAGCCATGGGAGCAAATGAGTTCTCCAAGAGAACGGCTGTAGATTCAATTCAACTCAATTTTACTTATTGAGCACTTACTATGTGCAGAGCACTGTACTAAGTGCTTGGAAAGTACAATTTGGCAACAAATAGAGACAATGCCTACCCAACAGTGGGCTCACAGTCTTGAAGTAGGGAGACAGACAACAAAATAATAACAATAATAATGTTGGTATTTGTTAAGCGCTTACTATGTGCTGAGCACTGTTCTAAGCGCTGGGGTAGACACAGGGGAATCAGGTTGTCCCACGTGGGGCTCACAGTCTTAATCCCCATTTTACAGACGAGGGAACTGAGGCACAGAGAAGTTAAGTGACTTGCCCACAGTCACACAGCTGACAAGTGGCAGAGCTGGGATTCGAACTCATGAGCCCTGACTCCAAAGCCCGTGCTCTTTCCACGGAGCCATGTAACAAAACAATTAGACAAGAGATGGAGAAGGGATCCAAAACAACCTTGAGGGATCCCCTCAGTTAGGGGTTGGGAAGAAGAGGAGGAGCCAGTGAAGGGGACTGAGAATGAATGATCACAGTGATACAGAGGAGAACAAGGAGAGTACAGTGTCAGTGAAGCTGAAGTTGGATAATGTTTCCGGGAGAAAGGAGTGGTTGACAGTGTGAAAGGCAGCTGAGAGGTTGAGGAGGATTACGATGGAGTAGAGGCCATTGGATATGGCAAGAAGCAGATCATTGTTGAGCTTTGAGAGTGTGGTTTCCGTGTAGTGAAGGGAATGGAAGCCAGATTGGAGTAGGTCCAGGAGAGAGTTGGAGGAGAGGAATTTGAGACAGCCAGTGTAGACCACTCACTCAAGATGTTTGGAAAGGAATGGTAGGAGGGAGATGGGGCGGTAAACAGAGAGAACCTTGGGGTCAAGGGAGGGTTTTGTTTTTTTTAGAATAGGGAGACATGGGCACGTTTGAAAGCAGTGGGGAAGAAGCCATTGCAGAGCAAACACTTGAAGATGGCTGTTAGAGAGGGAAGAAGGGAGAGGACAAGTGTTTTGGTAAGGTGCAAAGGATAGGTTAAATAGTTGGATCACTATAGTAGCAAGTTGGATGGAGAGAAAAGTGGATTCTAGAGAAGTTACGAAGAAAGAACTGAGAGGATTTCATGGGATATTGAATGTATGAATTGAATAAGAGAGATGCCAAGTTTATGCGCTGTGAGGGCAGTGTTGATCAATGTCCACAGTGATCAGAAAGTCAGGAGGTAGACAGTCCTTAGGTGGGAAGGTGAGGAATTCTGGTTTTGACATTTTTTTTGGTATTTGTTAAGTGCTTATCACTGTAATAAGCTCTAAGGTAGATACAGATAATCGAGTTTTACACAGGTCCTGTCTCACATCGGGCTCACATTCTTAAACTTCATTTTACAGATGAGGTAACAGGTATAGAGAAGTGAAGTGACTTACTTAAGGTCAATCAGCACACAAGTGGTGGAGCAAATCTCAGAACCCAGGTCCTTCTGACTCCCAGGCCCATGCTCTCTCCAGTAGGCAATGCTGCTTTAAAATTTTAGGTGTTAAATTTGAGGTGTTGTTGAAACATCCAAATAGGGATGTCCTGAAGGCAGGAAGAAATGTAATACTGCAGAGAAGGAGAGGGGTGAGGACTAGAGAGGTAGATTTGAGAATCACTCAATCATCCTGCCCCCTCCTACTTCACCTCAATACTCTCCTACTACAACCCAACCCACACACTTTGCTCCTCTAATGCCAACCTACTCACTGTACCTAGATTTCACTTATCTTACTGCCAGCCGCTTCCAACATCCTGCCTCTGGCCTGGAATGCCCTCCCTTTTTATATCCCACAGACAATTGTTCTCCCAACTTCAAGGCTTCATTGAAGGCCCATCTCCTCCAAGAAACCTTCCCTGACTAAGCTCTCATTTTCTCTTTTCCCACTCTCTGCATCCCCCTGACTTACTCCCTTAATTCACCAGACCAGCCCCACAGCACTTATGTACATGTCTGTAATTTATGATTGATATTGTCTGTCTCCCCCTCTAGAGTATAAGCTAGTTGGAGCACGTAATGTATCTACTATACTGTGTTGTGCTCTCCCAAGTGCTTAGTATTGGACCCTGCATATAGTAAGCACTCAAAAAATATGATTGATCATCTGCAAATAGATGGTAGTTGAAGCCAGGACAGTGAATGAGTGGATGTAGATGGAAATCAGAAGGAAAGCCAGATCGGAGCCTTGAAGCACCACCACTGTTAGAGGATGGGATGCAGAGGAGGAGCCAGTCAAAGAGACTGAGAAGGAGCAGTCAGAAAGACAAGAGGAGAACCAGGGGAGGACAGTGCTGGTGAAGCTAAGATTAGAAAATGTTTCCAGGGGAAGGGGATGGTACATAGTGTAGAAGGCAGCAGAAAGGTAGAGGAGGAAGAGGATAGAGGAGAGGCTACCGGAATTGGCAAGAAAGAGGTTACTGGTGACCTTTGAGAGGAGTGGAGTCAAGAGCATGGAAACCAAATTGCAAAGGGTCAAGGATAGAGTTGGAGAGGAGGAATCAGAGGCAGCAGATGAGGACAACTCAGGGAGTTTGGGGATGTGTGATAGGAGGGAGATGTGGTGATAAGCGTGGCTTAGTGGTAAAAAGCATGGGCTTGGGAGACAGAGATCAAGGGTTCTAATCCCAGCTCCCCAACTTATGAGCTGTGTGACTGTGCAAGTCACTTAACTTCTCTGGGCCTCAGTTACTTTATTTGTAAAATGGGGATTAAGACTGTGAGCCCCACGTAGGTTAACCTGATTCTCTTTTATCTACCCCAGCTCTTAGACCAATGCTTGGCACATAGTAAGTGCTTATCAAATACCATAATTTTTTTTATTATTATAACTGTTGAGAGCCATGGAGGAATTTTTATGATAGGGGAGACATGGGCATGTTTGAAAGCAGTGGTGAAGAAGTCATTGGAAAATGAACAGTTGAAAATGGTGGTCAAGGAGAGGGCAATTATTTTGATAAGGTACAGGTGGAGGCATATCCTCCTTCTAAAACTCATTCTTTCATTCAAATTAAATGCAAAACACATCATTTTATTCTAGCCTTCATGGACTGGGCCTTCTCCATGCGAGAACCCAACTCAGACAGAAGCCCCGTGCTTCCTGGGAGAGAGTCATCCCTTTGGGAAATTTCTGACCAGCAGATCCAAATAGCAGATTTCATTTAGCTCACTGTGTCATGGGGAACCTACATTTTCTAATATTTCAATTCCAAATCTGATTCAGTGGTTTCTTCTTATTTCACAATTACAACCAACTTTCCCCACTCAAAAACAAGGCCACCACAGAACATTCCCATGCACTCTGTCTCTGAGGGAAAGAAGTTATGGTTTCTAAATTTAAAAGGAGCAGAGTAACCAAAAAGAAAAATTTTTTAAAATATAAAAATACATAGTGCAGCAGCACAGCTCCATATTCAAGAAGGTGACTTCTCTCAGCCTAAGGAAACTGCAGGTTACTGAATGCTCAAAACAAAGAACTGACTAATGCTCCTTTTGATTTAATCTGTCTTGCTTTATACATAGGGGGTAGAAACATTCCCTGCTTAATTCCAAACTCTGCGTAACCACCTATCTAGCAGATTTATACACTGTTTGTCAATGTCATCTTTTTTCCTTTTATCAAATCTTTACTAAACTGTTTCACTGATAGGCCCTATTACTTCCACATTTCACTGATTTCAAGCACCGCTTCAATGAATTGCTCACAAATTATTTTTTTTTTCAGAAGGAAGTAAAAAATATTAAATTCTCCCACAATTGCCTTTAAGAGCTTTATAACATTTTATCTTAACAACTATATCTAAAAAATAATCTGCCTTCAATTCAGTTGCATTACTTTCCTTACTAGAGGGAACACTGTTCAATTTAATAGAAATTGACTTATCTGGGGTAAGTAACAATTGGCTCAATAGAATCCACTACCACAGCCAAAATTGACAAACAGCTCTTAAATCTTTGAGATAGTATTTTCAAAACTACCTGCTCAGCAAGACTAACAATAGACAGAAATAAGGAATGATGACAATTTTCATATATTGCCCCATGGATTTCCAACGTATGATTATCTTCATTATTCTTTTAAAAGCTTAAACTCATCTTGAAACTCAGAAAATATTTAATAGGGAATGATTCCAAAGAGAAATCATAATGGGGAAATGAGAAACTCAGAGTTCTCAAGAAAAACAGCTAATTAAACGACATTAAAGGAGAGGTATCAGGCATTTGGGCTTCTCTGTTTTGCTTTTCCAGAACCTTGCTGGTTAGCAATCACACATTAAGTGACACCCTAGAGGTCAAGAAGAATCAATGTGCCATTCGAAGTACCTTGAATTTACTCCTGGAGAGCTGATTAAGCATGGAGGGAGCACGGTGCTTAGAATTGAAAAGAGAGCTCCTACAGTATTCATTTTTGTCATTTATCACTCCACTTTTTGACTGGCTCTACTGCTGCTTCTAAAATGCAATACCCTTGAAGGGAGGACCTTAAGTAGGATGCCTGTATTCAAAACCTCTATTACCTCTCCCCCAAAACAGCTAGGTTACAAGAGAATCCAGCAGCATTCCAATACATAATCACCAGCTATCTACTGGTTCTGATTGGTACTGAACTGAAAATCAGTCCATTAAGCATTGGTATTTATTGAGTGCTTACTATGTGCAAAGCACTGTACTAAGCACTTGGGAGAATTGCGAGTTTGTTCTGGGAGGGAATTTGTCTGTTTATTGTACACTCCCTAGTGCTTAGTACAGTGCGCTGCACACAGTAAACACTAAATATAATTAAATGAATTCAATCTAACAGAATTGGTAGACAGGCTCCCTGTCCACAAGGAGCTTACAGTCTAGAGGATACAGACATGCTGAATAAATTTCAGATATGTACATAACTTCTGTGGGGCTCTGGATGAATATCAAGCCTTAAAGGGTACAGATCCAAATGCATAGGCAACGCAAAAGGGAGAGGGGGTAGGGGAAAAGAGGGCTTAATGAGGAAAGGCCTCATGGAGTAGATGTGATTTTAGTAGGTCTTTGAAGGTGGGGAGTGGTGGTTTGTTGGATATAAATGGGGAGGGTGTTCCAGGCCAGAGGGAGGATGTGGAAAGGGGTCAGTGGTGAAATAGAAGAGATTTGGGTACAGTAATTAGGTTGACTTTAGAGGAGTGCAATGTGTGGGCTGGGCTGAAGTAGATCAGCGAGGTGAAGTAGGAT
This sequence comes from Ornithorhynchus anatinus, assembly GCF_004115215.2. NCBI lineage: Eukaryota > Metazoa > Chordata > Mammalia > Monotremata > Ornithorhynchidae > Ornithorhynchus > Ornithorhynchus anatinus. The sequence goes on along the minus strand of NC_041728.1, from coordinate 75,178,994 downwards.
GAGCAAGATTTTTGAGTCTTCTAAGGCTGATGGTAGAGCTTTTGTTTGATGTGGAGATGGATGGGCAGCTATTGGAAGTTTTTGAGGAGTGGAGAGACATGGGATGAATTTATTTTAGAAAAAAATCTGGGTAACAGAATGAACTATGGACTGGAGACTGGAGGAACTGGAGACTGGAGAGACAGGAGGCAGGGAGGTCAGGAAGGAGGCTGATGTAGCTCACTATGGGCAGGGAACATGTCTACCAATTCTGTTACGTTGTACTCCCTCAAGCACCTACTACAGTGTTCTGCATAAAGTAAGCTTTCAGTTAACACAATTGATTAATTAAGGCAGGATAGGAGGAATGCTTGAATAAATGTGGCAGTTTGGATGGAAAGAAAAGGTCAGATTTTAACAATACTGAGAAGGTTGAACCAACAGAATTTGGTGACAAATATATAGGTCGAAGGAGCGAGATAAGTCAAGGATACAAAGGTTACAGACTTGTGAAACATGGATGATAGTTGTACAACAATGGGAAAGACAGGGGGAAGAAACGGTTTGGGTTGGATGACGAGTGCTGCTTTGGACGTGGTAAATTGAAGAGTCAATGGAACATCCAAGTTTCAATCAGTCGATCGAGTGCTTACTGTGTACAGAGCCCTGTACTAAGAGTTTGGGAAAGTACAGAGCTGGTAGACATGTCCCCTACCCACAGTGAGATTACTACCTGGAGGACTGTAGAATTGAGATGTCCTGAATACAGGACGAAAGTGAGACTGCTGGAAAGGAGAAAGGTCAGGGCTGGAGAGTTAAATTCAGGAACCATCCATGCAGACACGGTAGTCAAAGGCATGGGAGCAAATGAGTTCTTCAAGGGAGAGGAGCCTTGAAGGACTCTCACTGTTAAAGGATGGGAGGCAGAGGAGGAGCCTGTGAAAGACTGAGAAAAAACATCCAGAGACGTAGGAGGAGATCCAGGAATGGGCTTTGTCAGTCAAGGTTGGATAATATTACAAGGAAGTGGGTAGTCAACAGCGTCAAAGGCAGTTAAGAGGTGGAGGAGGATGAGTTTGGAATTGATGCTGTTAGATCTGGCAAGAAGGTGGTCACCTTAGAGAGGGTGTTTTCCTTGGAACAAAGAATAGAATTCAGTTTGGAAGGGGTCAAGGAAAGAACTGGATGAGAGGAAGTGCAGACAGTGGGTTAAGGCAACTCACATAAGAGGTTTGGAGAGGAAAAGTAGAAGGGAGATGGGGAATAACTAGATGGTGCCATGTGGGCAAGGAAGGTTTTTTTGGGATACAAGATATTTGGACATGTTCGAAAGCAGTTTGGAAGGAGTCACTGGAAAATGAGGGGTTGAAAATGGTAGTCAGAGAGGGACGAAGCGAAGGAGATAGAGTTTTGATAAAATGTGAAGGGATGGGGCCAGAGATGCAGGTGGAGGGATAGATTTTGAGAAAAGGCAAAGTATGTCTTGGGATACTGCTGTGGAGGAGGAATAGTTGAAGAGGGCACAAAAGGAGGGATGCTCTGCAGAAGAGCAGGGGAGAGCACATCTAATGATTTCAATTCTATTGGTAAAGTACATAGGTTATTAAGGGAAAGAGATAAGAGGAAGGAGGGTGAAATGGGTACTAAGGATGGAGAAGTATTGTTGTTGGGTGGAGAAGAAGGTAGAATTAAAGCAGGTCAGGATGAATTTCTATAGATAAGGTCAGCCAGGTATGTGGTTTTCTGCCAGCATTGCTCCTCAGCTTGAGCACAGGAAAAGAGGTGCACTACGGAGGTGCTCCAAGATTGCAGGTGAGTGGTACGAGCTTGGCAGAGGGAAACAACTCACTTCATATAAAACAGAAATTACACACATCAGAGGGAAACTGGGCTCAACCTTATAGGCTATAGTTTGAACATTTATATCAGCAATCAAAATATCTTAAAGATTTGTAAGATTTTCACATTTTAAAATTTCAGTGAACATCACAAACCAGCTGTATTTTTTTTAGTTAATGGAAGAAGTGTTCTGGGAGAGAAAAGGGCAGATTAACATGTTTATATTCCAGAGCAATTCAGAATTTGCATTTCAGAGTATGTTTGGCATTTCAGCTAACTGAAAAGCTAGGGATTGGCTTTGCATTCATATTTGCCTTTCACCTGACCTCAAAGAATGAGGTAGAACTTTCAATGTCACATTGAATAGTAAATCATTTCACACTCAAATTGTGGTATTTATTAAGTGCTTACTGTGTACTAGGTACTGTACTAAACATTGGGGTAGTTACAAGAAAATCAGACTGGACAGAGTCTGAGTCCCATGTAGGGCTCACAGTCTTAATCCCCATTTTAGACAAGGAAACAGAGGCACAGAGAAGCTAAGTGACTCACCCAGGGTCACACAGCAGACAAGAGGCAGGGCTGGGATTAGAACCCAGATCCTCCAACTCCTAAGCCCATGTTCTTTTCATTAGGCAACACAGCTAACTCAATTTGTAACAAGTTATGTTCTGTTATAGCTGTAGATGAAAATCAGAGTTGCAATTCAATATAAAAAAAGGATCAATTTGCAAATGTCAATATAATAATAATAATAATATTTATTAACCTTTTACTATGTGTAAAGCACTATACTAATTACTGCGGTAGATACAAGATGATCAGGTTAGACACAGTCCCTGTTCCACATGGGGCTCACATTCTAATTAGAAGGGAGTAAGAAGCATCATGGAGTAGTGGACAGAGCATGGGCCTGCGAATCAGAAGGCCATGGGATCTAATACCGGCTTTGCCACTTGTCTGCTATGTGACCTCAGGCAAATCACTTCAGTTCTCTGGGCCTCAGTGACCTCATCTGTAAAATTGGGATTGAGACTGTGAGCCCCACATGGGACAGGGTCTGTGTCCAACTCAATTTGCCTATATACACTCCAGCACTTAGTATAGTGACTGTCACAAAGTAAGTGCTTTAGCAAATTCCATCATTATTGGGAAGCAGCATGGTATAGTGGATAGAACACAGACCTAAGACTCATAAGGTCATGGATTTCAATCCTGGCTCTGCCACCTGTTTGCTGTGTGACCTTGGGTGAGTCACTTCACTTATAATAATAGTATTTATTAAGTTCTTTCTATGTGCCAAAAATAAGGGCTAAGGGCTGGGTTAGGTACAAGGTAATCAGGTTGTCCCACATGGGGCTCAAAGTCTTAATCCCCATTTTGAGGATGAGCTAACTGAGGCACAGAGAAGTTAAGTAACTTGCCCAAAGTCACACTGCTGACAAGTGTCAGAGCCAGGATTAGAACCCCAACCTCTCACTTCCAAGACCATGCTCTTTCCATTAAGCCATGCTGCTTCTCTACGCCTCATCTGTAAAATGGGGGTTAAGACTGTGAGCCCTATGTGGGATAGAGACTAAGTCCATCCCGATTTACTTGTATCCACCCCTGCACTTAGTACAGTGCCTGGCACATAGTAAGCACTTCACAGATACCATAATAATAATTATTAATAATCAATTGTATTTATTGAATGTCTACGGTGTGCAATTCACTGTACTAAGTGCTTGGGAGAGTACAATATAATCAAGTTGATAAACACATTTTTTGCCCACAACAAGTTTACAGTCTGGAGGACAAGACTGACATTAATATAGATCAATAGATTATAGATATGTACATAAGTGCTGTTGGGAGGAGAGGGTGAATAAAGATTGCAAATAAAAATGCAAGGGTGACCCAGAAGAGAATGGGAGAAGAGGGAACGCCCCTTGGAGATATGCTTCTAATAAGGTTTTGAAGGTTGGGATAGAGATAGTCTGTCGGATATAGAGAGGGAAGGCATTCCAGGCCAGAAGCAGGATGTGGAGGAGAGGTCACCATCAATTTGATGAGATGGAGGTAATAATAATGATGGTATTTGTTAAGCACTTACTATGGACCAGGCACTGTGCTAAGCACTGGGGTGGATACAACAAATCAGGTTGGACATAGTCCCTGTTGCATGTGGGGCTCACAGTTTCAATCCCCATTTTACAGATGAAGTAACTGAGGCCCAAAGAAGTGAAGTGATTTGTCCAAGGTCACATAGCAGACAAGAGGCAGATCCGGGGTTAGAACCCATGACCTTATAACTCCCAGGCCCATGCTCTATTATTCATTCATTCATTCACTCAATCATATTTATTGAGTGCTTACTACGTACAGAGCACTCTAAGGAGAGAAGATCCCTGACCACAATGGGCTTAATAATAATAATGTTGGTATTTGTTAAGCGCTTACTATGTGCAGAGCACTGTTCTAAGCGCTGGGGTAGACACAGGGGAATCGGGTTGTCCCACGTGGGGCTCACAGTCTTAATCCCCATTTTACAAATGAGGTAACTGAGGCACAGGAAGTTAAGTGACTTGCCCACAGTCACACAGCTGACAAGTGGCAGAGCTGGGATTTGAACTCATGACCTCTGACTCCAAAGCCCGTGCTTTTTCCACTGAGCCACGCTGCTTCTCACGACTAGAGGGCAGTAAATAGGGAGAGGCAGAAGGTTGGGAGGTCAGAAAGGAAGCTGATGCAGTAATCCAGTTGGGATAGGATGAGAGAATGTACTAACGTGGTAGCAGTTTGGATGGAGGGGAAAGGGTGGATCTTGGTGATGTTGTGAAGGTAAGACGGACAGGATTAAAGGAGTGAAGTGTGTGGACTGGGTTGTAGTAGGAAAGCAACAAGCTAAGGTAGAATGGGGCAAGGTGATTAAGTGCTTTAAAAATGATGGTAAGGAGTTTTGGTCTAATATGGAGGTGGCTGGGCAACCACTGGAGGTTCTTGAGGGATGGGGAAACATGGACTGACTGATTTTATAGGAAAACTATCAGGGCAGCACCTTCGCATAAAATAACTCCTTACCACTCGCTTTAAAGCAGTTTATCACCTTGGATCACCTACCTCACCTCACTACTACAACTCAGCCTACACACTTCACTCTTCTAATGCTAACTTTCTAACTGTACTTCAGTCTCGTCTATCTCGCCACAAACCTCTCTCCTATGTCCTGCCTCTGCACTGGAATGCCCTCCCTTCTCAAATCCAACAATTACTCTCCCCCTCTTCATAGCCTTATGGAAGGCACATTTTCTCCAAGAGGCCTTTCCTGACTCAGCCCTCTTCTCCCACTCCCTTCTACATCATTACTCCTGTTATTCATGCCCATTGCCAGCCCCACAGCACTTACATACATATCTGTAATTTATATGTTTATATTAATGTCTGTCTCCATCTCTAGAAAGGGGAAACTCATTGTAAATACACTGTGGGCAGGAAATGTGTCTTTTTCATTTTTATTGTGCCCTCCAAGCACTTACTACAGTGCTCTGCCCACAGTGAGCACTCAATAAATACAATTAACTGACTGACTGGAGCGGGGAGAGATAATAGGCAGGGAGATCAGCAAGGAGTATGATGCAGTAAACAAGGTAGGATAGGATAAATGCCTCGATTACCATAGTAGCAATTTGGATAGAGAGGAAAGGGCAGATTTTAGCAATGCTGTGAAGGTTGAATGTGTGTGTTGAATGAGAGAGTTGAATAGAGGATAATGCCAAGGTATGAGTTTGTGAGACAGGGAGGATTGTGGTGCTGATTAAGATAATGGGAAAGTCAGAGAGAGGACAGGGTTTGGGTGGGAAGATAAGGAGTTCTGTTTTGGAAATGTTAAGCTTGACGTGATGGGAGGACTTCCAAGTAGAGATGTGCTGAAGGCAGGAGGAAATGTGAGATTGTAGAGAAGGAGAGAGATCAGGACTGGAAACATACATTTGGGAATTATCAGCATAGAGATGGTAGTGGAAGCCATAGGAGCAAATAAGTTCTCCAAGAGAGGGGGTGTAGATAATAATAATAATGATGGGATTTAAGTGCTTACTATGTGACAAACACTGTTCTAAGCACTGCGGTGTACACAAGGTAATCAGGTTATCCCACATGAGGCTCACAGTCTTAATCCCCATTTTACAGATGAGGTAACTAAGGCACAGAGAAGTGAAATGATTTGCCCAAAATCAAACAGCTGACAAGTGGCAGACAGGCATTAGAACCCACAACCTCTGACTTCCAAGACCATGTTCTTTCCACTAAACCACTCTGCTTTTCTATAAAAGTAAAATTTAATCCCCATTTCAGATGAGGATACTGAGACACAGAGAGATTTAGTTCATTCATTCAATTCATTAATTCAATTGTATTTATTGAGCTCTGTGTGTAGAGCACTGTACTAAGCATTTGGAAAGTACAATTCGGCAACAAATAGGTACAACCCCTACCCAACAACGGGCTTACAGTCTAGAAGCTAAGTGACTTGCCCAAGGTCATGCAGCAAACCAGTGATGGAGTCAGGATTAGAACTCAGATTCCTCTTGCTCCCAGGCCAGTGCTCTTTCCACTAGGCTACACTGATTCCATTATTTTGTGAACCAAATAATGTTACTATCCCCACCTACATAGAACCCAAAATGCCACTGTTCTCCAAGTCAGAGTGGGTTTTCTAAATCAGGATATGGCTTTGCTGATGAATACTTGAGAAGTGAATGGAATATTTTTGTTTTTACTTGAAGACTCCTTTTAGGTCATTTCAACTTATTTCATTGGAAAATAGCAAGAGAGTTATGAAAATAGATCAGACAGAGGTATATACAGGTGTAATTTGTCTAATTACAGTTTTTCAAGAAAGCGCATCCGTATGAACAGTCCTAGAAGTAAAATATATTTGGGGGGATTGCTAAGAAATACATTTCTTCAAGGCATCTTATCTTCCTGAGAATATGTTTGTTATTTAGAAATACAGCCTCAGAAAGGGAACATGTCCCATATTTGACATTAAAATACTAAGAAATACTAAGATACTTTCGTCTGTAAGGATGCTTTAAAGGAATTCTACAAGGTTAGAGCCCTGGATTGGGATGGTGAGCTGGAGCATGGGTATGGGGCAAGTTTCACACAAGAAGTAGGTCTTGGGCTGTGATTACAAACAGTGCAAAAGAGACTGAGCAGGTTAAGATTGCCTATGCCGCAGACCACCTGTTGTCTTCAATTGCAGTCATAAAAAGTCAAAGGACCCAACTGATGGTTAGATCAATGTACATAATCCAAACCTTTGGTCCTTACATTGTAGTGTGAGACTTCTGCAGTGACAGAGTGCTAATTCTGTGCTAGAGTTCACTGTCAGTGCTGCAAGACTCAACATTTAAAAATGAACCCTCCCATTCCAGAATTACTAGGTTAATAGACTGGAATAGAAATGGAAAAAAAAAGAGCATCCGTTGAAGATAGTCCTTGTTTAGTTCATAGTTCAACAATATTCTAGCACATTTTAGAGGCTGAATCCAAACTTGGTTATTTAGGAATAGCCAGGTACCTTGTTCCACTATGAGCTCCAATTTTTCTTTTATGTTCCTCCAGTAAAGATGAACTGAGAAACATGTTCTTGATTAATTACAGGCTCATAATACTATTGTAAATCTCATAAATATAGATAAATGCATACATATATAGTTTTCTGACCTTGACTTAATGTTTTATTGATATACAGTAGGAAAATGATAATGTAATTTTATCAAAACAAGTCATTTGCAAAATGGAGATAAAAATGCTCTTACTTAAATTCCTGTGATTTATGGTGTACTGATCAAGATTGGTATATTAAAATGCACAAAAATAAAGCAAACAATAAGGCCAAAAGGTATTTTATTTGAAACTAGCTATGAGCAAATTTTAAACCTACAGCAAAAATGAGATTTGGGAATTCCCTTTAATTATTTGGGGTTATTTTTGAAGCTCATGTCCTCATTCATACTCACTAGATATTGTTCCATACAAAGGGAAGAAAATTCTAACAGGGAAAACAAAGCATTGCTAAAATATTTTCAGTAGACGCTTGAAGCTGAGTCTTAAACAACGGCACATACTATAAACTATTCTTTATTAAACTAATAGCATGTGATAGTTAACTAAATAAGTATTCCTTTTCATTTTAAAGTGATATAAAACAGGAAGCAGTACACTTCAGGAGCCATGTAATTCCATGATCACTTTATATAGAGGTAGTCTAATTTGTAAACAGACAGTGTGAAGATAAATAAAAATACTGGAGTATAAAACCACAGAGAGCACAGTTTATAGCTCAAATAAAGCTTAATCATAGGCTCTGCTTTTAATTTTCAATTTTTTTTCCAATTCTGTATTATGCAAAATAATTACAATCATTTTAAGTTGCTAAGTTAGTGTTTACTACAAAGGTCTTGAGGTGATGTCCAATCTTGTACCTAAAATATGTTTACACAAACATTGAGGCTTGCTATATGGCAACAAACATATCATCCAACCCTGCTGTATTATGCTCTCTCAAGTTATGAGTAGAGTGCTCTGCACACAGTTAAATGCTCAATAAATACTACTGATGATGATGAATTTTAGAACTAGTGAGCAGGCAGAGACTAGTTGCATAGGTTTTACTATTCAATCAATCATATTTATTGAGCACTAGCTGTGTGCAGAGCACTGTACTAAGCACTTGGAAAGTATAATTCGACAACAAATAGAGACAATCCCTACCCAACAATGGGCTCACAGTCTAGAAGAGGTGAAAATGACAACAAAACAAAGAAGAATTTGAGAGGGTGGGTGTAGACAAAAGTCAGATTGGAGGGGGTCAAGGAGAGAGAAGAGGAGGAGGAGGAGGAGGAGAAGAATTTGAGAGGGCAGGTCAAACAACTCACTCAAGGACTTTGTAGAGGAATGGTAGGAGGGAGATGGGTGATAGCTGGAGGGAGCCTTGGAGTTAAGGCAGGGGTTTTTTTAGGGTAAGCAAGACACGGGCATGTTTGAAAGCAATGGGGAGAAGCCATGGAAGATGACTGTAAGGGAGGGAAGAAAGTAGGGGGTGAGAGTTTTGATAAGGTGCAAAGGTATGAGGTCAGATGTGCAGGTGAAGGGGTGGCTTTTGAGATGAAACAGGAGAGCTCCTCTAGAGATAATGGTGGGAAGGATGTGAGAGTTGAAGATGGGGCTAGGATGGGGAAGGGCTGAGGAGGGGCAGGAGCGATTTTGGGGAGCTCACACCTGCTGGTGTCAATTTTCTTAATAAAATAGGTGGGCAGGTCACTGGGGGGCAAGGGATGGGGGAGGTGAGGGGACAGGGAGTCTGAGGAGGGAGTTAAATTAATTCATTCAATAGCATTTATTGAGCTCTTACTATGTACAGAGCACTGTACTAAGTGTTTGGAATGTACAATTCGCTATCAGATAGAGACAATCCCTGCTCACTGATGGGCTTACAGTCTAATCAGGGGAGACAGACTGACAAAAACACTAGCAGTAAATAGAATCTAGGGGATATACATCTCATTAACAAAATAAATAGGGTAATAAAAATATATACAAATGAGCAGATGAGTATAGTGCTGAGGGGAGGGGAAGGGAGGGGGGAGGAGCAGAGGGATGGAGAGGAAAAGGGGTCTTAGCTGAGGGGAGGTGGGGGGGGCAGAGGGGCAGCAGAGGGAGCAGAGGGAAAAGGGAAAGCTCGGTCTGGGAAGGCCTCTTGGAGGAGGTGAGCTCGCAGTAGGGCTTTGAAGAGGGGAAGAGAATTAGTTTGGCAGAGGTGAGGAGGGAGGGCATTCCAGGACTGCGGAAGGATGTGGCCCAGGGGTCGACGGCGGGATAGGCGAGAACGGGGGATGGTGAGGAGGTGGGTGGCAGAGGAGCGAAGCATGCGGGGTGGGCAGTAGAAAGAGAGAAGGGAGGAGAGGTAGGAGGGGGCAAGGCGATGGAGAGCCTTGTAGCCTAGAGTGAGAAGTTTTTGTTTTGTGCGGAGTTTGATAGGCAACCACTAGAGGTTTTTAAGAAGGGGAGTGACATGCCCAGAGCATTTCTGCAGGAAGATGAGACGGGCAGTGGAATGAAGAATAGACTGGAATGGGAAAGAGACAGGAGGAAGGGAGCGGCGAGGGTGTTTGGAATGGGTGTCAATAAGGGTGGAGAAATTGTTTTGCCAGGCAGAGGAAAGGACAGAGTTAAAGAATGCAAGGATAAACTTGAAGCTAATAAAATCGGCCTGATATTTAGATTTCTGCCAGCAGTGCTCAGCGGCACATACACAAGGAGGCAGACTGTGGAGGTGATCCAGGGCTGTGGGTTAGTGGCACGGGATCAATGAAGGGATATGGGAGTGAGTGAGTTGAGCTGAGTGGAGAGAGTGGTATTGAGAACATCTATTTGGTCATCAAGAGAAAGTAGTTTGGATATGGAGGCTAGTGGCACATGATGAGTTGATAAAATTGGATGGGGTCCAAAAATTGGAGGTCTCTATGGGAAAAAAGTACAGATTTACAGGGAGGAGGTGCATGGGAGAAGAGGCAAGTGGGAAAGTTGTGGTCAGATAGAGGGATTTCAAAGGAACAATGGCAGCTGAGTCTCATTAGTAGCCATTATGGTAGAGAAAGTATCAGTGACAAGTGTTATGTTTCCCAGCTTTGCTTTTATTCATTTTTGTGCCTATATAACTCTCTCTTTTAACACCATTTTCGTTATTTCTTAATTTATCTCTCTCATCGCCTCCCTCCCACTCCATCTCTCTGCTTTGCATACTGTCTCTGACTTTCTAGTTCCTCTCCATCTATTCTTCTGTCATGAATTTTTGTCCCTGGCCCAGAGAAACTGGGTCATTATGAGCTCTTTATGATCCTTGGAAGAAATCCCTTCAATGGTCAGTAAGTGCTATCAGGGTCATAGTCTACAACTGCTTAAAAACAAGTGCTTTTTCAATATGTGAATAAAGTTAAAGTAACCAAATTTTGTCCAGATCACCATGTCATGACTCCCTCGGGGTGAAAGGCATCTAAGGGGTGAAGCTAATAAGGAGTGTACCAAGAGGCTGGGCCAAAAAATCTCAACATGTGTAATAATAATAATAATAATGATTATTATAATTTTTGTTAAGCACTTACTATGTGATAAGCACTGTTCTAAGCACTGAGGCAGATCAAACTAATCAGATTGTCCCACATGGGGCTCACAGTCTTAATCCCCATTTTACAGATAAGGTAACTGAGGCACAGAGAAGTTAAGTGACTTACCCAAGGTCACACAGCAAACAAGTGACAGAGCTGGGATGAGAACCCCCGTCCTTTGACTCCCAAGCCTGTGCTCTTGCCACTAAGCTATGGTGCCTCTCTTAGGAAGAGGAGGAAGGAGGTGTAGGAGGAAGATAAATCAATGGCATTTATTGAGCATTTACTGTGTACAGAACAGTGAACTAAGCACTTGGGAGAGAACAAAAGAGGAAGAAGACATGACCGCTACCCCCCGGGAGCCAGGAGGATGTTGAAGGGTTGAAGGGCAGTAAAAGGAAAAAGAAAAAGATATAAAAATGTTTAGGGAAGGAGAATCATATACAGAAAAGTAGACAGGCAGATACATTCTCTTTTATTTTTTTTTTAGAAATTTCCACTGCGATGATCAACAGTATTGTCATAGGTGCCCAGGGCAAATTTAAAAATTTCCAATATGGATATTGAAACAATTACAATCACAAGAGAACAATTTATATTTGAAACACTGAAGCAATCTGTGAGCCTCTGAATATTGAAAGCTTGAAACTAGATACAGATGCAGGAGTACAAATTTCTGACAATGAAAGCACATTCTAAAATAATCATGCTGTTATCATTATTTATAATTAGATATTATTTGTTGTGCACCCGAAACATGCTTGGCCCTAAATTATTTATGAGTCTTACGTCTAGTCCTAAGGGTTTAAAATCCAAATTTGAGAAATATAATTGAATTTAACAGCATGATTTAGTTGTAAAATCTATCAGATGATGCGTATTCAATCCCAAAAGGTAGATGATTCCCTCTATTGCTATTATTATAAGTTGTGTTTTAGTTTACTACCAGCCCTTTAAGTTCATTTGGCCCTGAACTAGATTTTCAGAAGTGAGACCCAGAATCAGGCAGATGGAGAGCAGTAAGCAAAAGTTTACCAGTCTTTTTCATATTTGTTTTTCTACAACCTCCAATACTCGTCCTCTGATTTATTCCAAGAAATGGGAGCTATCAGGAGTTCACATTGCCTACCTGTGGCATCGTGGTTAGCTTGAACATCAGTTAATAATATTTTTAAATGCCTACAGTGTGCCAAGCACTATTAAGCACTTGGGAGATTACACTATAACAGAGCTGGTAGATAGGTTCCCTGACAATATGAACTTGCTTCTGTGTTCATTTCAAGGTATTGTGAGTAGGCTAGAGTTAGAGGAGTTAGAGGAGTGAAGTGTGAAGGTTAGGGTGTCTTGGGGAATCAGCAAGCTAAGGTACAAGCTAATCAGATTGGACAAAGTCCCTGTCCCACATTTTCACATTTCCATCAGCTGAATGAGGAGAAGAGATTCAAAATACATTTGTGGTTGGCTCAGAGATGGAAATATTGGTCTTTATCTTCAGCTGACAGAAATGCTCCATTCATAGTCACACAGTTTAGCTGCATTTTTAAAATGATTTGCAATAACCAAATAAAAATAATAATAATAATTATGAGATTTACTAAGTGCTTATTAGGTATCAGGCACTGTACTAAGTACAGGGGTGGATACAAGATAATCAGGTTGGATACAAGCCCCTGTCACAAATAGTGCTCACAGTCTTAATCCTCATTTTCCAGATGAGGTAACTGAGGCACAGAGAAGTAAAGTGACTCACCCAAGGTCACACAGACAAGTAGCAGAGCGGGGATTAGAACCCAGATCCTTCTGACTCCCAGGCCTGTGCTCTACCACTTGTTTATTTAAAAAGCAGCGTGGCTTAGTGGAAAGAGACCAGGTTTGGGAGTCAGAGGTCATGGGTTCTACTCCCAGCTCCACCACTTATCAGCTGTGTGACCTTGGGCAAGTCACTTAACTTCTCTGTGCCTCAATTACCTCATCTGTAAAATGGGGATTATGACTGTGAGCCCCACAAGGGACACATTGATTACCTTGTATCTACCCCAGTGCTTAGAACAGTGCTTGGCACATAGCAAGCGCTTAACAAATACCACCATTATTATTATTACCACTAATTAGGCCATGCTGCTTCTCTAGTAAATACTATTGAAAAGGACCTATTTGAAGTAGAATTAAGAATAAAAGTTTGTGTGGCACAAAAGATGATTCTGAATCAAAAGAAAGTTATTTCCTGGTGTGGGATGTCTCTTGTCTAAGAATAAGAGCATTTGTAAATTACATCCAGAGATTTGTGCATAACCCTATTCAAGTCCACTTGTTAATTAGCCTTATATAGCAGGAGACTTTTCTTAACCTACTTTATTCTTTTTAAAAAATTTTGTGATAGTCCAGAAATTTTTTGGATAACCACCGATGCATTCAGTACATCAGATTTGCTCACTATCTGTTCCCTCTGGAAACCACCTGCCCTTGTAACTCACTTTTTTAAGCCACCGGACCTTGGATTCTTTGTCCTTAGTCTAGATATAAAATTCACTTAGGAACGAGTCATGAGACTTTTTGGATTGCATGGTAAGCATTTTCATTTCCTCGTAACACAGTAGACATATTGTATAGTATATGCTTCAGTGAAGGCCCCAACCTTCAAATGCCAGTTCACTATTCATCATAGAAACAAGGCATCTTCACTTAGGTTGTAAACTCAAGGGGAGGCAGTTCATTACTAACTTTAAAAAAATGCACTGGTTACAAATAAGTATGCAGTATTTGTTCTTAAACAGTTAGAAGTTGACATGTACCCTTAAGCATCACTATGAACTGGGGTTGCTTTTTCCATGCAAGCATAATGTTTTCACTTGCAAGTCAAAATAAAAGGAAAAGCTTCCAGAAGTTTACAAGTCTGATTGCCAGGATTTCAAATATTTATGAAACTTTAATACATTCATTTTTATCTATGGCAATTTAGTTTGTATACCCAAACTTCTGTTTAAGATAGAAAATATGAAAGTAAAGGCATTTTACACCTGCTATAACTCTAACCTCTCCTCCAACTGGCAACATTGTTTCTCCATCTTAATAGACTCCCTCCTTGCAGCAACTCCCTCCTCAAACCCTCTTGTCTCCCCAACTCCTCCCATCTCTTGCCCCTAATTTTGAAAAAATTGAAACAATCAGGAGTTATCTCCCTACAATCTCCCCTGCTACTCTCCAGTCCCACCTTCCTCTTGCCCCTTCTTTAACTTTCCCATCTTTCCCCTCAGGATCATAAGAGGAGATGTCCCACCTCCTCTTCAAATCTACCTCTTGCACCTGTCCCTCTGACCCCATCACTTCACAACTTATCAAAACACTTGCCCCCTTCCTTGTTCCTCTCTGACCACCTTCAACTGTTCATTCTCCAATGGTTTCATCCCCTCTACTTTCAAACAAACTCATATATCCCCTACCCTAAAAAACCCCAAAAACCTCCCTTGACCCCATGGCTTCCTCCTGTTATCACTCCATATCCCTTCAACTATTCCTATCCAAACTCCTTGAGAGAATTGTCTACATCCTCTCCTTCCACTTCCTCTCCAATTTCTTCCTTGACCCTCTTCCATCTGGCTTCCACCCCCTTCACTCCACAGAAACTTCTCTCTCAAATATCACCATTGATATCCTTCCTGATAAATCCATCAGCCATCCTACTCCATCCTAATCCTCCTTGAACTCTCAGCTTCCTTCTCTTTCTCAGCCTCATCCTCTGCCTCCAACACCCTAACTATGGAACTGTCTCTCAAGGCTCAGTTCTGGGTCCCCTTTCTATTCTTCAGGTATACAAATTCTTTTGGAGAATGTTTTCAGTCTCATAACTTCAGTGGCTATTTCTATGCAAACAATTTCTAAATCTACATCTCCAGACCCATTTTTCTTCTTCTCTACAGTCTCATATTTCCTTCTGCCTTCAAAACATCTCTACTTGGATGTCCTGTTAACACTTCAAACTTCTAGTCTTCCCAGTCAAACCTGTCCTTCCCGTGACTTTTCCATCACTAACATCATTCCTGTTTCACAAGCCTTTCATTCATTCATTCAATAGTATTTATTGAGCACTTATATGCAGAGCACTGTACTAAATGCATGGAATGTGTAATTCAGCAACAGATAGAGACAATCCCTGCCCAATGACGGGCTTACAGTCTAAGTGGGGGAGACAGAAAAGCAAAAGAGAACAAAACAAAAACAAGACAACATCATCAAGATAAATAGAATCAAGGAGCTTTACACCTCATTAACAAAATAAATATGGTAATAAACAATATATACAAATGAGCACAGTGCTGAGGGGAGGGGAAGGGAGAAGAAAAGAGGATGGGGAGGGAGGGAAGAGGAGGGGGAGCAGAGGGAAAGAGGGTCTCATTCTGGGAAGGCCTCCTGGAGGAGTGAGCTCTCAGTAGGGCTTTGAAGAGGGGAAGAGAGTTAGTTTGGCAGATGTGAGGAAGGATGGCATTCCAGGAGAGTGGTAGGACGTGGGCCAGGGGTCGACGGCAGGATAGGCATGAATGGGGGTCTGGGAGGAGGTGAGCGGCAGAGGAGTGGAGTATACGGGGTGGGCAGTAGAAAGAGAGAAGGGAGGTGAGGTAGGAGGGGACAAGGTGATGGAGAGCTTTGAACCCAGGAGTGAGGAGATTTTGTTTCATGTGAAGGTTGATAGGCAATCACTGAAGGTTTTTGAGGAGGGAAGTGACATGCCCAGAACGTTTCTGCAGGAAGATGACCCGGGCAGCAGAATGAAGAACAGACTGGAGTGGGGAGAGCCAGGAGGAAGAGAGATCCGAGGGGAGGCTGACACAATAATCCAGTCGGGATATTATGAGAGCTTGTACCAGCCCGATAGCAGTTTGTATGGAGATGAAAGGGCGGATCTTGGCGATATTGTGAAGATGAGACCTGCAGACAGATTGACTCAGCTCTTTCATTCACTCCACACATTCAAAGATGACACTAAAGTTGCGGGCCTGTGAGATGGGAAGAATGGCCGTGCTGTCCACAGTAACAGAGAAGTCAGGGAGAGGACAGGGTTTGGAAGAGAAGATAAGGAGCTCAATATTAGACAGTTTTAGATAGTGCCTTAACCCTGGCACTATCCTCAGTTTATCTATCTCATTCAACCCATACACTGAAACTGTCACAAAATTCTGTCAAGCCTAAATTCACAACATTGCTAAAACCCACCATTTCCTCTCCATCCAAATTGTCACTACACTGATGCAAACACTTATGTCACCTTAACTATGGCATCAACCTTCTTGGTGACCTCCCTGCCTCCTGTCTCTCTCTACAGATATGTGCACAGTGGATAAAAATTCAACTTTTTTTTTTTCCTTCCATCATGAATCAGGGTAAAGGAAGGCTCACAGAGCAAGCAGCCATAAATCATCAACAGGATCAAACACAGAAAGATACCCTCTTTCCAAAAGATATTTCTGAAGGCTCCGAATTCTGCACTTCAGATCATATTATTGAAGTACAGGATTTCCTAGTTTTTAAATCAATCCAAGGGTGTGACTGAAGCTCACAGTATTCATTCTCCTCAGGATAATATACCCAGTGTGTCTCCAAACTCTTTTTCCTCTACCTCTAACTCCCTCTCACTTTAAACCCACTGGACCACAGCTATCCCCACCTTCAACATGCTTCAAAAATCACATCTCCTCTAATTATGATCTGTTCTCTGTTTTGCCTGCCAAAGACAAACAGGAAAGCTGTGACTTCCCAAAATGTTTCTGTAAATTTTAATTTAGGGAAGATAATTTACTCTGAAACTGATGTCCCTGAGAAATCTCTGGGGAGTGTCTCTAAGAATTAATTTACATTTACAAAACCACTGTGTAATGTCAAGCTCCTATCCTGGGACCAGAGTATTCAGCTCGCTGCTCCACAGGTAATGAATTGCCCTGCTCACCTCTACATATCATGGCAACTAAAAAATTTCCTTCTGATTGTAGCCATCTGTGAATTCCTAACCCCCAGGCTACTTGCCTGATGTGCTCTTTACCAGTGTAAATTAGCATAAGATCAGTTGTGTACTGTTGACTAATGTGCATCTACGTAGAAACCTATTAACCTGTTTTACAGTTATGATCACCCTCCTGGATCTTGATGGCTTTCTTATGTTTTCCAAAGCTTGGCTACTGCTCATATATATTTTTAGCCTTTCATTTGGTTTGAAATCCCACCCTCATCTTCACTAATATTTTCATCCTCCTCCAGATGCTTAGAAATACCCCATCTATAAGTTTGGTTTTTTTACAGCAAGTAAAATTTTCACCAACTCACTGCACAAGTATTCTCATCAGGCATTTTGGGGGGCTAGAAACACACAAGCTATATAATGTTGTTTTGTGTATATGAAATAGCTTTTCAGAATCTCCCAACTTTATTTTACAAGCTCACTAATGTTCTGGAGCAATATTTTCCAACCCTTCTTATTTACCCCAAACTCATAGCAAGATTTAAATTCACCTGAAGTTAATAGTACAGTATCTTTTTTGAATAAAATGAAATAATTGACTTTGCTGCAAATGGAAGTGGAAAGCATCAATAATGGAAGCACTCCTTTTAACCAAATCTATATCTCCAACCCTGAACTCTCTACCTCTCTGCAGTCTCATTTTTTCTCCTGCCTTCAAGACATCTTTACTTGGATGTCCTCCCTTCACCTCAAACATATGTCTAAAACTGAACTCCTTATCTTCCCACCCAAACCCTGTTCTCCCACTAACTTTTCCATCACTACTAATGGCACCACCATCCTTCCTGTCTCACAAGCCCATAACCTTGGCATTATCCTTGACTTCTCTCCCTCATTCGATCCACATATTCAACCCGTCACTAAATCTTGTCAATTCTGCCATGAAAACATCACTAAAACCTGCCCATTCCTCTCCATCCAAACTGCTACCACATTAATCCAATCACTTATCCCACATCACCTTCATTACTATATCAGCCTCTTTGCTGACCTCCCTGCCTCCAATCTCTACTTCACTCTGCTGTCTGGATCATTTTTCTACAAAACATTCAGGCCCTATTTCCCCACACCTCAAGAAACTCCAATGGTTGCACATCCACCTCCACATCAAACAAAAACTCACAATTGTCTTTTAAGCACCTTGGCCCTTCCTACCTCACTTCGCAACTCTCCTACTACAACCCAGTCCTCTAATGCTAATCTTTTCACTGTATGTTGATCTCATCTATCTTGCCACTCGCCTCTTGCCCACATTCTACTTCTGACCTAGAATGCCCTCCCCTTATATCCAAAAGACAATTACTCTCTCCCTCTTCTAGGACTTATTGAAGGCACATCTTCTCCAAGAAGCCTTCCCTAAGTCCGCCTTTCCCCTCCTCCATTTCCCTTCTGCATCACCCTGACTTGCTCCCTCAATTCATCCTCTTCCTCCCAAGCCCCACCACACTTCTGCACATATCTGTAATGTATTTATTTATATTAATGTCTGCTCCCCCTCTAGACTGTAAGCTTGTTGTGGGCAGGGAATGTGTCAGTTTATTGTTATTTTGTACTCTCCCAACAACTTAGTACAGTGATCTGCACACAGTAAGCACTCAATAAATGCAATTGGATTAATGAAAAGGTCATATTTTCAAGTGTTATTAAAATTCATACTTTCCTACAGTCTGATTTCTTTTAGGTTCAGGTAGATTTCTTTCAGATCACCAATGGATCTGGGAAGCAGAGTGAAGTTTGGACTGGAGTCGGAAGAGACAGGAGGCAGGGAGATCAGCAAGAAGGCTGATACAATAATCAAGGAGGGATACAATAAGTGCTTTGACTAACATGTTAGCAGTTTGGTGGGTACAATAGGAGGGAGGATTAGTGATGCTGTGAAGGTAAAGGTTGAATTGACAGGATTTAGTGATAGATTGAATATGTGGGTTGAATGAGACAGAGAAGTGAAGGATAAAAATAATAATCGTATGGTACTTGTTGAGTGCTATGTGTCAAGCACTGTTCTAAGCCCTGGGTAGATACAAGATAATTAGGTTGGACATGGTCCTTATTCCATTGTTCTCACAATCTTGACCCCCATTTTACAGATGAGGTAACTGAGGCAGAGAAGTTGAGTGACTTGCCCAAGCCCACACAATAGACAATAGACCTGGGATTAGTATCCAGATCCTTCTGACTCTTGATGCCACAATTGATGAACACCAAAGAGGTAAAAGGAGGAGTGACATTGGGTGGTCAGTGAGAGTTCACCTCCTCCAGGAGGCCTTCCCAGACTGAGCCCCTCCTTTCCCTCTGTTCCCCTTCCCCTCCCCTCCTTCCCACCCTCTGCTCTTCTCCCTTTCCCTCCTCTCAGCACTGCACTTATTTGTATATATTACCCTATTTATTTTAATAAGGTGTACATCTCCTTGATTCTATTTATCTTGAAGATATCTTATTTTTGTTTTGCTCTGTTTTGCTTTGCTGTCTGTCTCCCCCAGTAAGACAGTGAGCCCGTTACTGGGCAGGGATTGTCTCTATTTGTTGCCGAATTGTACTTTCCAAGTGCTTAGTACAGTGGTCTGCACATAGTAAGCGCTCGATAAATACTATTGAATGAATGAATAACACTACCCACTCAGAAAAAGAGGGCTTTTGGGACATCTGTTTTGACCGTTAACAAGTTCTAAATGAAGACAAAGCCCCTTGAGGTCCAGGAACCTTGTCTAATAGCCAACCATATATTATTTCCCACCTATTAATGTAGCGCTATGCACAGAGTAACCATCTAATACACACTATTACTACTATTATGAACTTCATCATTTTGATGTCAAAGGATAATGTTCTCAACTAGAGCATCTAGTGCCTTGCCAAACTGATCAGTTCAATAGTTGTAGAGTTGTCTGTACTCTCATGTCTATTGAGTTATCTTTCCCTTATTTCCTCCTTTGAGAAATCCTTTTGTATATAATTATCTACCCAACAAGTTTCACAGCAAAAATCAGAAGTTTTAGGCATCACATGATTCAGATAAAATATTTCTACATATACTTTCCATCGCTTTCAAGACAACAGTTGCTGCAGTTCCTTTTTGCTTTTTTGATTAAAAAGTCAATGAAGATATTTTTTCCTGGCTTTTCACTCAGTGCATTTTTATGTGAAGACATGCTTTTTATGACTAGAAAGCAAACAGGATAATTTTCTGTGTTACTCAGATGCTTGTTCCAATAACATATCTAATCTCCTGTTCCCATGAACACATAAAATGCAAGGATTTTCTTTTAATAGATTGTTCTAGTGAACTTTTTTTTCCTCCCATTAATTCATTTCACTCTGGCTGATAAAATCCCTAACTAACCATCAGTGTCAAAAGGATTGATCTATTACGGTAATTTTCAATTTAATTTGAATGTTCTCTAAGCAGGCTTATTTCTCTCTACAATAAGATAATGGCTTTCACCCTTCAAAGTCCAACACAGTGTTACCCCTTATGAGAGTATGAAAGTATTTACTTTGTGAAAAGTAAACTCGGAAAATGAGGAGTATGTATTTCTCAGGAAGAATAAAGGGAGACAGGATCATGTAGTATTATGTCAAACACATAACATATGTTTTCTAAACAGATGTGGTTTTGGAGAATGAAAGATATGTCTAAGTGTCAACCTACGGTAAAATTAAAGAAAATGTTAGATTGACTCATTCTTATGAATCAATCAATTTATTGTAAGCTCCTTTTGTGTAGCGGACATGCCTACCTACTCTGTTATATTGTAATAACAATGAAGGCATTTGTTTAGCTCTTACTGTGTGCCAAGCTATGTTCTAAGCGCTGACTGTTCTAAGTGCTTGTACCCTCCCAAGGGCTTAGTACAGTTCTCTGCCCACAGTATGCACTCAATAAATACTATCAAATGATTGATTAAAAGCCTACTCTATGCAGAGCATTATAGAAATACCTTGAGAGATTATAATAGAGTTGGTAAGCATGACTGCTCTCACAAAGCTTACATACTAGCAGGGGAGATAAACAAAAAAGCACTACAAGTATGGGAAGCTACTTAGTACAATGCCATGCACATAGGTGCTGTGGGAAGAGGGTTGGGGTTAATATCAAAGTGCTTAGGGGCTAAGAACTCAAGTGGTGCTCTAGGGAGGAAAATAGTTTAGAGAGATTGGAGGTTAGTCAGGGAAAGTTTTCTAGAGATGTGATTTTAATAGGACTATGAAGTAGGGGAAAAGTAGTGGATGGTAAATGGAAAGGAGATCCAGGCAAAAGGGAGTGCTTGAGCAAGAGATTGATGATGAAAGAGGATGAAGCACAATGAGAATTTCAGTACTAGTGCACAGGCTAGCTTGTGAGAGACAGACAATTGATTGCCCTTAAGGCAATGATCTGGAGTTTCTGCTTGATAAGGAGATGGACAACCATCAGATATTTCTGAGTGAGGAAATGCTCACAGAACAACGTTTTAGGAAAATGATCTGAGCAGTAGAGTGAAGTTTGGACTGGAAAGAGGAGAGGCTGGAAGCAGAGAGGTCAGCAAAGAGACTGATGCCAGATAGGATATGACAAGTGCTTGTAACAGGATGGTGACAGTGTGAATGGAGAGGAAGGGGTGGATTCTGGAGATGTTACAACAGAACTGCTATGATTTAGGGCCTGACTAAATACACGGGTTGAGTGACAGACATGAAGGGAGATGCCAAGATTATGGTTTTATGAGCCAGGGAGGTGGTGGTGATGCCCATAGTTATGGGAAAGTTGAGGGGAGGAGAGTTTTTGGATAGAAAGATGGGGACTACTGATTTTGACCTATTAAGTTTGAAGGGTCTGTTCAATACAACTTCTGTAATCCATGCTCAATACTGTTGTCCTCCATATTTGAAAAATCAGATGGTGATGTTGATGTTGCACAGCTAACCTTGTTAATGTATTACCTAAAATTATTTCCGACTAGATCTGAAACTGTTTGTAGTTCTAACATTTGAGTTCATGGATGATAGTCACCAGTGAGCCCATTGTTGAGCAGGGATTGTCTAGCCGTTGTGGAACTGTACATTCCAAGTGCTTAGTACAGTGCTCTGCACATACTAAGCGCTCAATAAACACGACTGAATGAATCCTACTTCACTTAGAAACAGGAGATGGACGACAGAGGGCTATGACTACAAGCAGAAGAATCAATCAATGGTAATGCAAAAAAGTGGGTTAAGTTTGTTCTGTCTTCCAAAAATCCTATCTGTAATAACCATTGTCTTTGCTGCAGTACCCAAATTCCTTCTTCAGTGAATCTTGATAACATGCTTTCTGTCCACTCTATCCGTTATTGCCCCCCTTTAGTTTAGCAAAAAGGAGCAATTTAATTATACTATTGTCATCCTTTTCCTTACTATATCTGAGGTTAGCAGACAAAGTGGAAAGTATGCAAGTAAAAGTGAAGAACCTAGCTAGGAATGATAAAAATGTAAGTGATAAATTAAATAACAAATAATCACATTCATTCATGAATGTTTAAATTATTGATGGGTGGCATTACTAGTGAGGTCAGGTAGTACTCAGGAAATATCTCTTGTTAAATATGCTTATTAGAAGGGTTTTGAAGATTTTGGAGAATAAAGGAAGGAGTGAGCAATGGAGAAGAAATGGGAGAGTCAGTTGGCCTGATGGTCCTAGGAAATTTGGGAAAAAAAGAGGTACCAGATCACTCACAAGTTCCATTCTGCTCCTACTTCCCACTCTTCCCCAGCTTATTTCCAATCATAAATATCTATTCCTCATTAACCCAATAGCCCTCCATTGTCTCTGAAGAAATTGGTCTGGACATAAAGCAAGAAATCATAATAAGGTTGTGTGGGATGGAAGTTTATATCTTTTAGTCTTTACATCAAACAATGAAAACAAGAATTTAAGGAGGTGTCTATCACGTCAGCTTTCACTGCAGGGGAATTTGCCAAGAGGTTAAACTGCAAAAAATAAAGTATGGAGTAACAGCCACTAATTAATCCCAGACTCAAACTCAGCTGCAGCCAAGCTCTTTGTACTAGCACTGATTCAACTGTGCTACGTTATTTGTAATAGGGGAGCTAGACGAAAAAAACAACAGGTCAGAACTTTTGGGTTATTTTTTAAATGCCCCAGGTTGTCTATTATGTTATAGAAGCAAGGTTACACTATGATGGGAATCCAAAAGGCAGAATATCTCAATTGTAGATATCCTCCTCCAGGCTAGTCTTCTTATTGGATGTTGGGCCCAATGTGTGCTGTGAAAGCCGAAACTATTATCCTCAGTTTCAGAGCTGGGGGCTAATATCATTTAAACTACAGAACAGAAAGTTACTTGGAAATTCAACACTCCCATACCCTTTTCTATTTCCTTTTCTGGCTAGAGTGACACACTGGGGAATTGTAAATGTGACCTGGCAGGCCCTGGCCAGATCAGTCTCTATCTTTGTGACAGAATCTTAGCTCTGAATAAACACATCACATACCTCCCAGCACCAACCTGAGAGATGTGGGTCCCTTCATTCTGAAGTCCCACAGTCAATCAATCAATTGCATTTATTGAGCATTTATTTACTATAGGTCACTAACCCTGGAAGGTGGGTATAGCAGCAAAAATATTTCGATGGGTCTCGTCACATGATCCCCCCCCCAATATGGCCACAGAAGGAAAAAGGATCTATAAGTAGCAGGGTATATCTGGGGAGGGGTTCTCCACAAACTTTTTGTAGTAGGTTGGAACTCTATCACACCAGTGTGATGTGGCGAGTTACTTCTACCCAGAGTCAGAGACGCCCACTCTGTCAGACTCTTTGTGGTGCTGAGTGACCAATCAACCTCCTAGCAGGAGCAAGAGGAAGTGAGTATCCCTTTGGGGATGGAGCTCAATTGCTGGGTGATTTGAAAGGCAGTCGCTGGATGATTTGAAGGCAATCCCTGGAAGATTTGAAAGTCAGCCCAAGTCAGGGTGATTTGAAAGGTAGCCCCTGAGTGATCTGAAAGGTAGCCCATGTCAGAGTGATTTGAAAGGTAGCCCCTGTAGATAACCCGTGTCTCCTTCCTGGTTTCACCAACTGCTAGGAGTTGGACACACTGCTGGCTGCATAAGTGCATTCCTCCCAAGAAGGAAGACTTCAGTTTGAGTGGACACAGGGTGCTGTAGGGTGGAGTGTGCCAATCTAAAATAAGTGCATTCCTCCCGAAAGGGAAGTTCAATTCACCATACATAATAAACATTGCATGACTCAGTCTTTCTGACTCTGGTCTCTCACTCTTGCCAGGTCGGTTCTTGTACCCATCCCTGTGTGATGGGTGACAGTAAGATAATTTTAGACTTGGACAGGGACTGTGTCCAACCTGATTATCTTATTTGCTCCAGTGTTTAGTATAGTGCTTGGCGAAAACATTTTTATGTTATTCATATACATAATGCTGCCTGAAAAATACATATTTAAAACAAATATTGAGGACTCCATTGTTTGCTTAGAGGGTGAACAATACCCTTTAAGAGGACTATTGTCCACCACATCTCGTCTCTATTTCATTTTAGAAAAACAGTTGTCTTGGATAAGATTAAAAAAAGAGATTGATGTTTCGACTCACTGTTTTGCCAGAACTCTGCTGGAGAGGTAGCCCAGAAAATTCTCCCTCATGCCTTCAATAAAGAAAGCTCACCCACATCCATTATCACAGATACCAGGTCTACAGTGGGGCGGGGGGGGGGAAAGCAACCACTTGAAAATTATGGAAGAAGGCATTATGGGTTTCCAAGGTTACTAGTTGTCCAAGAGTGATGGTGAATCAAGCAGAACTTTCAAGGTGTGTGCACCTTTCTCATTGCCAGATAGGTAGTACTGAAGTAAAACAAAGTGCTATTTATGCCTCAGTTCACTAACCCCAGAATTCCTGATCCCAGGTCAGAGCTGGAATCTATTGTTCAAGAACCTGTTACCTTGCCAACACAGGAACTCAGAATTTAAGTATTTCAATTCCTGTTTTCACTTTCATGCAAGCAATCTGATGCCGATGATTTTGCTATGCCACGTTGGCTAACTGAAAATTTAACTTTCGATTTGAAGATGATTAACTGTTTCATTAACGTAGGTGCTTTCATGGAACACAGTAACAATCTACCTCTCTAAGTTTAGATGCCTGTGTAAGAATTTAGGTCAGAAGCCATGAGTGGTTGCGAGCCCCACAAAACAGAGCAGATTTGTACACTGACAATTTCATTATGTCAAAAAACATGAGAGCAGTGAAATGTTTACACTTCAGCTCCCTCACCTATCAGGCTGCATGGCAAAGACACTGACACACTTACTGTTGAGTAAGAAAGGGGTGATTAGGTTTCCTGAGGCATTTGTGAGAATACTAACTGACAAAAGTCAACCTGAAAGGATATCCTGTTGTAAAGGATAGGACAATACAGATCCTAAATGAAATACTGCCTGATAAAGGAAAGGGGAAAAAATGAATAAAATTAAAACACGCTGCACAGAGAAGAAATGAAAACTGAATTTGCCTCTATTTTTTTAATCGAAAATTCTGAAAGTCTCTTGATTTTTTAAAAGGAATAAAGCAATGTACATTTATATAAGAAAAGTAGTATTTATGTGAAGGGGTGAAATCAAGAATACAAGTCAGAAAATTATAAAGAGCCAAAATAAATTTGCTGGGCTCTATATAAAGCTCAATCCAAAGGAACAGTCACAGTTCACTAGAAGCCACTCTGAGGCAAAGAAATCATACACACAGTCAAACGGAAGAGGAATGGACTTTCAAATACATTTTACTTATTTTATTTTAAAGGATTTCACAGTTCTAAAATAATGCAATAAGATTATTCTGTGTGGGAAGGATGCATACAAACAAGAGGGGAAGGAGAATCAGAGAGCAATACAGAAAACACACAGATTCAAATGAGAACCTAAAACACTAGGGCAAAGGAACAAAGGCTGCAGGAGCAGAAGCCATTGTGGAAATATTCTTATCAACCACCTGCTGGCAGAATGAAAGCACTGAGTGTTTCTCCCATATCATCATGGCTGCTGAAGCTCCCAGACCTATCCAGTCCTCCCTGGAGTCTCCTACTCCAGATTGACAAGACTGCTAGTGTTAACATCATTTTAAAGGGGGATTGTGGAATCCCAGATGGAGAAGGCAAAGCACAAAATATGTTGATATCTTCTGAAATACTGTATATGCGCAGAGTTTGGTGATGTGATTTTAAACAGCATTGAATTAAGTATGCCTTGTACAAGAAAGAAATGAAGGGTAGTTTTTTTCTTTTTTTCTTTAGGTGAAAATGATATCACCAAACCTCAGTTATACTCTTTAAAATCAGACTGGGGGCAATGGAGTTTGATCTGGGTAAGCTATGGAGTCAAACAAGACTTTACCTTTCAGTAAACCGGAGCTCAATCCAGTTATACTTTAATGCCATGAGAGCATAACTGATACTGAAGACCTAGAATATGAATTTAAAGTAACCTGCGATCAGCCATCTGATGTGGAAGCAAACTATGGTTGGGGTTACAAGTTGGTTTTAGAAAACTTGGTGAGACATTCATTATGACCTTTTGACACAGCACATTCATTTTGATTTTTCTGGTAGAGCACTCTGCCAAATATTCTGGCCAACTGTGATTGCTTGGAAACCAATAATATAGCATCATAAGAAAGCCTCAGTTCTAATGGAAAATACATGACTGAATAATGAGTAACTGGTTCTGAAATTTTATCAATGAATAAAAAAGAAACAGAGCTGGAAAAGAACCAAAAAATATGCGGTCCTTAATCCCCCTCTGCCAAAAGCAAAGTTAAATGAAATACCTTTCTTCTTTCATTCTGATGATCAATGTTGACATACTTCTGCTATTTTGACCTTTTGAAAAGTAATTTGCAATTCTCCCACAGTTTTTCTATCAGCTAAACCAACACCCTGCTATGCTGTCACACAATCCATCACATATTGACCAAAGGAACATCCAGTCTACTCTTGTTTAACTGTCAGGGAATCTTTCTCACTGAATATTGAAATTCCTGTACAAGCCTCAGCAGAAGCAATCTAAAATGCGCCCACGAAGACTTCAATCACCAGATGAGGAATGCCACTAACTGATCACCTGACCCATGAATCACTAGCAGATACCACAGGCCCATTGAGAATTATGCATCAAAGTTTACTTTTCACCAAAATGAAGTTATATGATGCTTTAAAGTTAATTGGAGCAATATGAGTTAGCTATGTCCAATTTATCACTGATTTTCAGAAACTCAATACAAATACAAAAATTTGATTACAAAGAATAGGCACTATTCAGGCTTAATTGCATTTGTCCAACAAAACTAAATCATTTAAGTTGATTACAAAAGTTGTCTACCTTGATGCTGATACTGGTTTCTCTGTTATTAGGACATTTAACTGTGCTGCTGAAATATATCAAATTTGCATCTTTCCCCTCAGTAAACTAGGTGGAAGTTCATGTGACCCATTAGATGAACCTTACTTGAGTCTTGTAATGATTTCTTCAACATATTTCTCTAATGGGAGGACTTTTGAGTTTTTTGTTTGTTCCAAAGTCACTGTAAATTAAAACCCTTCCACTGCCCCACAAAACAAATGATTAACAAGTCCTGAAGACAATTTCGAGGGGTTAAGTGGTCATGATCCGTGAGCTGACCATTCTACAGGCAAAGTGGAAAGTCAGTGTAGCACAGTGTCTAATCCCCTGTGACATTCAAGTTTTAAGTGATGTTCAAGGAGATGGAAGGCTTGGCTCTAAACACATCCCAACGTGAACTCGTCTTCTGTCTGTTAACTTGCTAATGAACCATGATGGAGTAGAGTAATGAAGAGTTTACAGAGAGCCCCAGGAAACCAATTTCTAATTTTGCAACCAGCAGGCTTTAACTTCACTGCAGCCTTTGCTAATTTTGTCTGGAAGGGAACTTGGATAGTAAATCCATTTTGGCTTTGTGAGTCAGAAAGACTTTTCTAATACCCACATACTTACTTGTAAATGGATGCTTCTTCAGATTCATTTTATTTCCAACCATAGTTGTTATGAATGAGCTGAGGGTCTAAAAATGATTACTGTGAGAAATGAAATTATAATCACTTTGAAATTCACAGGTATTGTGAGACCTGGAAAGGGAAGTTTTAAACTTCAGTCTGACCTATGTGAATTAAAGACAAGTGTGAGGGAAATGTGTCAGGTTAATTTTTTGAGAAAATTATGAGTGTAAAAACTTTTACACAGTGGTTATTACTAAAGATATAGCCACCCATTGTTGAAGTTTGCATTGGCTCTGAATGTTTTTAATGACAAACACAGGGTGCAAGCTTTGGGCACTAAAGGGAAAAAAAAGAGTGCTGTAAACCACCCATGAGACCAAAATCAACAACGAAGCATGACAAATAAATATGGATTTTAAATTGGAAAATCTGGGCTTCTACAGGCAAAAGGATGTGGCACAATAATAGAACTCAAACATGCATTAAAAAACCCGGGAGCATAACTTAGACTTTTTAGGACTCATACCCTAAGATAATATTTAGAAAATAGCCCTAGACAACTTGTCATTTTTTAGGTCACCACTTTACTAAATAACCAATAGATGCAGATTTTCCATAGGAATAAATTGTTTTCTCTGTTAAGATATCAGAATGCCTCTGAATGCAATTTATTTCTATATGGCATTCTTTACAACTCTAGGTTAGAGAACCCAGAGAGAAAAATGTGAATCTAATTTCTCACACTGGATGGATGATGCATCGGGATTCAAAAAAACAACAAAGTGCTAAAGTGGTTAAGATGCAAATAAGTGTTCACTAATAATCCAAGTAATAAGTAGATGAGATAGGAGTTCCGTTAGACAAGACTGTAGACCCTTTCACCAGAAGTCAGAGATGAGAATATGGATACCTTATCCCTTTTCTCTCCTCTACACTTTTGAGGTATTTCTATATGATCTCTCATCATCAAGCACCACCTCTGTTTAAATATTAGAAATAAATGGAAGCCTGTCAGCAGCATTTCGTGATATGAGATGGGCTACACAATCACAAATAGATAAGAGCTCTTTTCCCTTTCTCTTAAGGACAGAGAATAAAAAGCATTATCCAGATGAAAAATCATTCTAGACATTCAGGCTGTAATGCAGTTATCTCTGGCATCCTCTCACTTGTTCCGGCTGAGCGAAGATTGCAATACACTGGAGGGTAAAAATCTAAACACTCAAATAGCAAGAAAAGTCCAAACTGCCCATCAGCATTAGCAAGCCCAAATATCTCTTTTGCATTTGTTTTGCTGGATTTAAATGTTGCTACATTCAAAACAAAAAAAAAATACTCTCTAATTTGAGGAAGGATGAGACAGAAAACGATTTAACAAATCAAAGCCTGTGTTTTTAAGGTGCTTCAGGCAAAATGGACTCCATTCATTTTATATCTTGCTCATGTCCAGAGCCAGGTCAAATTAATGTGATCCCCTTAGCTCAGTAGTATTACCAGTTACAAATTAGATAGAATCATTAGGGCTACTAAAACAGGAATGTGCCAGGCTCTGCATATATAATTGAAGATCAGGAACCCAGCAGTTCTAGTCAAGATTGTGCAGCTAGCTCTTCCCTCCTTAGGTGAAGTGTTGATTTAATCTAAGGTTCTAGAAACACTGCATTAGAATTGAGGAGCAGATTCTGTTCATGGTCCTTGTTCCAATGTCAGTTGCTAAATTTACTATTAGGTTGCAAAACAAAGATATTCCTATTTCATTCCTCTTATGCATTCCTAAATATTAATCCATGCCATAAACTTTAAAACAATATTCTATAAAATATCAATCTACCTTCCACAGATGCTGAATGGATCATTTTAATCACACTGAATGAAGATGGTAGGGTTAAATTATTTGAATACTTTGAGATGCTTTGATGCTTCAAAACACCCTACATTCAACAGAGTATCACATGAGTCAATGTTGAACGATTTCTGTTTGTAAGCCAAGACACTGAGCAACTATTTGCTAGTAAAACCATACTCACTTCCTATTGTGTTTAACTGACTCAACTCTTGTTTTCCAGGCCACCTGTTCAACTTAGCCAGTCTCAAGGGAAACAGACAGGGGGCCTCAGGCAATATCTCTAATTACTGCATAACATTTAAGTCCTCAAAGCAAGGAAAGTTATCAACTATCCCTGTTTAGCAGATGGAAAATTTCATTCTAAAAGAAAATTGTCCCACATTTTCCCATGTCTTAGCATTCAGGAGGAAATGATGTTGTTACCCTTCTTTTATCCATAGGGGAACAGAAATAAACCTGATCGAAATCACTGTGCCTTATACTCAGTACTGAGAGTGTCTCAAGATCCATACCAAGTTGAAGATCTATGAGGTTGTTGTGGGGTTCAACCTTTGATACAGTTGTGAAACCTAGACTTATCCTTCCCCTCATCCCCTTTACTGTGGGCATCTCTCGGGACTTTTTTCCAAATCCTCTATGCTTCTCACTTAACATTTACTCTCTCAATCAGTATATTTACTCACATGGCTTCACCTTTCATTTACCTACAAATGACTCCCAAATGATAATAATAATAATTAGAATTATTGTTTTTTAAATGTTTACTAGATGTTGAACCCTGTACTAAGTGTAGGGGTAGATATAAAATTATCTGTCATATTCCCTATGCTTATAGTCTAAGTAGGAGGGAGAACAGGTATTGCACAGAGAAGCTAAATGACTCACCAAGTCACACAGCAGGCAAATGGCAGAGATGGTCCTCTGACTCCCAAGGCCTGTATCTTACTACTAGGATTCCCGCAAATATCCATGATCAACACATATACATTTGTCTATTCACTTCTTATTCATTACTTATTTTGATTAATAATAACAACAATAATAATGGTATTTGTTAACTTACTATGTGCCAGGCACTGTACTAACCACTGGGGTAGATACAAACAAATCAAGTTGGATACCTCCCTTGTCCCACATGGGGCTCACAGTCTCAATCCCCATTTTATAGATGAGGTAACTGAGGCTCAGAGAAGTGAAGTGACTTGACCAAGGTCACACAGCAGACAAGTGGGAGAGCAGGGATTAGAACCCATGACCTTCTGATTCCCAGGCTTGTGCTGCATCCACTATGTCATGCTGCTTTATCTCAGTTTCTCCCATTAGAGTATAAGCTCAAAGTGAGATTGTAATGTGCAACATCTTTGTTTTGTACTTTCCAAGCATTTAGTACAGTGTAATGCACCAGTGGGCCCTCAATAAATATGATTATTACTATTACTGTTAAATATAGTATC
Source organism: Ornithorhynchus anatinus (assembly GCF_004115215.2). Lineage (NCBI taxonomy): Eukaryota > Metazoa > Chordata > Mammalia > Monotremata > Ornithorhynchidae > Ornithorhynchus > Ornithorhynchus anatinus. The sequence goes on along the minus strand of NC_041728.1, from coordinate 75,147,714 downwards.
TAGGTTCTGGAGCAATTTCATCAGTATCATTGACAAACCTTACTCCACATCAACTGAAGGATAAGATTACGAGCACTAAGGTCCTAGAACTCAGCCCACCATCATCCAAGCAAGGTTTGATGTTTGTTTATACTAATGTCTGTCTCCCCCTTTAGACTGTAAGCTCAATCTGGGCACGGAACATGTCTACCAACTCTTTGATATTGTACTCTCCCAAGTGCTTAGTACGGTGCTCTGCACACAGTAAGTGCTCAATAAATACTCCTGAGAAGGAAAAAAAAGGGTTCACAACAACATACCTCCTCTGACTAGGCTATGTGAGAAGCAAGGATAACAGCAATGCACCACCACAGTAGTTGTGGGCATGCACAACCCAGGAGGGCAGAAAAAATGTGGTGATAAACAACCTCAGACAAATGTGTCAGAGCAGTGGACTATTGTGGGCCATTGCAGCAGTCAGGCAAATCTACAGGCTTAGTGGAAAGAGCACGGGTTTGGGAGTCAGAGGATGTGGGTTCTAAACCTGGTTCCTCCACTTGTCTGCTGTGTGACCTTGGGCAGCCACTTAATTTCTCTGTGCCTCAGTTACCTCATCTGTAAAATGGGGATTAAGACTGTGAGCTCCATGTGGAACAACCTGATTACCTTGCATCTACCCCAGGGCATAGACCAGTGCTTGGCACATGGTAAGCGCTTAACAAATAACATTATTATTATTATTATTAACGGGCAAAAGTCAGGGAAGGGATTGCTTCCTTAGGTCAAAGGCTTCGTGAAGACAGTAGGTCTGAGCCAATTGAATGCAGACCTGAAAACAGAGACAAATATGATGTGGGACAAACTCAGTAACTCATTATGGCTCTATCCTTATTGATAACTCATGTGGGAAGATATGTTACCCCTGCATCAATCTTTTAAGCTACTTTCATCTTGGGATTGTCTCTATTTGTTCCTGAATTATACTTTCCAAGCACTTAGTACAGAGCTCTGCACACAGTAAGTGCTCAATAAATATGACTGAATGAATGAATCTTCATCTTTAAATGTGGACAGCCAGATGTGAATATCTTTATGTATACGTATAATAGATAGATATATACACCTATGCTTATGTATATGCTTTTACATTATACATACAATAATCGATCAATGATATTTATTGAATGCTTATTGTGTACACAGCACTTACTATGTGGTTTGGAGAGTAAAATACAACTGAATATATATGTATCTTACAGAGAGGGGAATTGATGGCTATCAATCGCTGTATTTACTGAACTCTTGCTGTGTGCAGAGCTCTGTACTAAGCACTAGGGAGAATATAACAAAGTTAGTAGATGTGTTCTCTGCTCAAAATGTGCTTACAGTCTAGAGGGGGAGTTAATATATTACATTAATATAAATAATTTATAGATATATGCGTAAGTGCTGTGGGGCTGAGAGTTGGGAGAATACCAAATGTCCAAAAGTATGGATCCAAGTGTTTAGATGACTCAGAAGTGGGATGGAGTCTGAGGGAAAAAAGGACTTAAATGGGGAAGGCCTCTAATCAGGAAAGGGCTTTAATCAGGAAAGCCCTTGCTATAGATATATAGGTGAATAAATAGATAGATCATGCATACATATTCTGAAAAAGAGACATGTATGAAAGAGAATACAGTAACGGTTACAGCAAGCTGGGCTTTTCATAATGATACATCGGTCTGACAAAAAGGCAAAAATCCAATCTTTGTCCTTTGGCAGGCAATATCAATGCTGCTCCCTCTGGGCAAAATTGATCTAAGTTCAATTTTAAGATGGATTTATTATCTGTAGAGTGTGTGCCAAATCATCCACAGGTGGGCTGTCCACATTGTGGAACGCTGTGTATGTTTGGGAGTGTTTCATCTTTCCCATGAGAATCTAGATAAATTTCTGCTGGACAGAAATGGTCAAGGTCACCAAGTCTGGAAAATGCTTCTCCACTTACTCTTCTACCCATTGATGCCGGTCTACTTATTTTGTTTTGTTGTATGTCTCCCCCTTCTAGACTGAGAGCCTGTTGTTGAGCAGGGATTGTCTCTACCTGTTGCTAAATTGTACTTTCCAAGTGCTTAGTACAGTGCTCTGCACATAGTAAGTGCTCAATAAATACGATTGAATGAATGAACCACCACTCCTACTCCATACTACTCTTTTTCCAGTCTCAGCCTTCACTATTCTACTTCAATGGCTTTCCTTGCCAAATTACCCAGAGTGCTATACTCCAGGATTTTTCTCCTACCCCACACTTGCAGGGCTGAGTTCCAGGGTCTTTCCTGGCCACTTAATTTCTTCCAGATTGTCTCCCACTGCTGTTTAGAGTGCTGCCACTGGCAAGAGCTGTCAACAAAGCAGCATTAGCTTGGCGACATAACTGAAACTGGCAGAAAGACAAGTGAATATCTGTGACGATGTCAGTGCACAAGTGGGAGAGAGATCAGATTTCCACCAGAGAAGAGCATTAAATGGCAGTAGCTTGCTTGCAATTCTCTAAAATCCCAAAGTGAAGTATCTCTAAGGCTGAGAATAGTGCATCCCTGCCCTCATTCACAAATGGTATGTAGTTAGCTTGTTACAGGGAGGGAATGTGTCTAATTCTGTTGTATTGTTCTCTCCCAAGTGCTTAGTGCAGTGCTCTGCACATAATCAACACTTAATAAATACCATCAATTGATCAATTGAGAATTAGCTTAAGTAATCAGTAAACCCTGGGTACATGACCTTCCACACACAGTTTGGGGGAGAGTGAATTCTACACACCCCTGTAAAACTCACAGAGTAATCTTTTACAGTTTATGGAAATCCATTCTTCCTTTCTCCTGGGATGGGGCAGTTTGAGGGGAATGGACCCCTTTTTAAAATTAATCCTCAAAATATCCTGTGAGGTATGCTATTGCCATTCCTTGTTGGTAAATGTAAACCAGCAAAAGCTCGTCCAATGAGCCAGCTCTGGGCCAGGAATACAACACCGTTCAAATGAAGTATATGCCCAAAACATAACTCTTCAACTTCTTTGTTCTATACCTGACCTTCCTCTCAGTGTAGACACCACCAACCCACCTGTCTCTAAAGCCCATAATTTTGGCATTATCTTCAACTCAATCTCATTCAATCCGTACATTTGCCCTGTCATAAAATCCTGTCAGTCTGCCTTCATGACAATTCTAGAATCCACCCTTTCAATTCCATCCAAACTGCTACCAACCTGATCCAAGCACTTATTTCCTGCCTTGAATACTGCATCAGCCTCCTCACTGATGTCCCTGCCTCCAGCATCTCCCCTCTCTAGTTCACACTTCACTCTGCTACCCAGACCTTTTTCTGAAAAACCGTTCAGACCATATCTCCCCACTCCTCAAAAACTTCCAATTATTCCACCCACCACCTCCACAACAAACAGAAACTCTCTAACATCAGCTTTAGACCACTCAACTAACTCTCTCCTAACTAAAATCATTGATGTCCTACTACAACCCAACTCACATGTTCCACTTCCCTAACATCAACTGGTTTTCTGTATCTCGATCTCATCTATTCCACCACCGACCCCTTGCCCCCATTCTTCCTTGGGCCTGAAACACCTTCTGGCTTCATATTTGACAATCCACAACTCTCCCCACAACAAAACCCTCCCCCAAATCACATCTTCTCCAAGACATTATCCCAGAGTCATTCCTTTATTCCTCTATCCTTCCTCCCCTTTGGGTTGACTCTGAACTTGTCTGTGTACCCCTTAAGCACTTTGAAGCTCATTCCAGTTCCACAGAAGCAGCATGGCTCGGTGGAAAGAGCACGGGCTTTGGAGTCAGGGCTCATGAGTTCGAATCCCAGCTCTGCCACTTGTTGGCTGTGTGACTGTGGGCAAGTCACTTAACTTCTCTGTGCCTCAGTTCCCTCATCTGTAAAATGGGGATTAAGACTGTGAGCCCCACGTGGGACAACCTGATTCCCCTATGTCTACCCCAGCGTTTAGAACAGTGCTCGGCACATAGTAAGCGCTTAACAAATACAAACATTATTATTATTATTATCACTTATACACATATCTTTCTCTACTATTATTCTCTACCATTTCCCTTACTTGTAATTTAATGTCTGTCCCACCTTTTAGACTGTAAGCTCCTTGTGAGTGGGGATCATATTTACCAACTCTATTTTATAGTACTTTCCCAAGTACTTAGTACAATGATCTGTACAGAGTAAGCAATAAATATCAATAAATACCACTGATTGATTACAGTCCCATTTTACCAGACTGAAATGTCTAACAAAACCAAGATCAAAACTGAAAAATAAAACAGACTACAAATCTGAATTCAGGCAGGAACCATATTTACCATCTTAAACTACAACAATGCTATGGTAATTTAGAATGGCACTCCCTCCCATACCTCCCTACAAGAACACAGGGCAGGTAGAAGCCACTGTCATAGCATCCCACACACAGCCAAGGAGATGGTGGATTTTCAATCAGATGCTCCAAGGTGGTCAAGAACTATCTCAACAGTTATGAAATGCCATTTTTTAATCTAAATTTCAATTCATTTTAAAGATTAATTTGTCCAGTTTGCCCATTCTTGCCCCATTAGACTGTGAGTTTCTGTAGGCTAAGGACAGAATCTAAATTAATCTCCACATACACAATTTAAGTGTTTAAGAAATAATACTGATTAATATTTGATAATTGCTGTTTAACTTGAAGATGACTAAATCAGTCAATCAATGGTATTCAAGTACTTACTCTTCTAATCACTTGGGAGAACGAACTCTATTTTTCTAGCCATGATACTCAATTTCTATTTTTGTTTTAAGCTTTGTATATATCATTGTTCCTGCCTTTCATATTATTTTTGTGTTTTTATTGTTCCATCTTTCTTTATGTGTCTGTCACCAAACTCCTCTCTCACTCTTTGTTTTATATTTTGAGCCGCTGGTGGGCTAGAGTCTGTGTTTAATTCTCACCTGGTTTATTTTATTACCAAGGCTTAGTACATTACTTTGTACGCAATATGTACTTAATAAATATGATTGCTACTAAACCATTAGGTTCCTTGGCCTTAAGGATCTTAGGATCTAGTAAGAGATAGGATCACTAATACTATTTACCTAGAGGAAGGAAGAAGAAAAAGGGAAGGTGTACAAGACGATGGGGAATGTGTTATACTATCATTTTGTATTCCCCCAAGTGCTTAGTACAGTGCCCTGCACACAGTAAATGATCAATAAATACGATTAATTGATTAAACTAAGTGTTAAGTAAAAGCATATGGAAAATAATTGTTCTGGGCAGTTGTGAATATACCAGTTTGTTTAGGATGTACAGAAATTCTGAAGTGGCAGTATGGTAGCTATAACCAGGTAAAATAAAGGTTAATTAGAGAAGACCTCTAGAAGGAGGTGTGATTTCAAAAGCACTTTGAAGACTGAGTGTGCAGTGATCGAAGAAAGGGAAGGAGAAAGGAAGTCATGCAATGGGAAAGGCATGGCCAATGGGGTGGCACCAGGAATGGTGAGAAATCTGTGAGTAGGTTAGCTTAGCCCCTCTTAGAGTCATAACTGGAGAGTTTCCAGTATTCTATAAGTCTTGACTATGGGAGGGAGAGTCAAGTAGAGGCATATTCATTCCATTCCTAGCTTGGGCAGTGGATAGGGAGTGGAAGGCAATCCGCTACAAATCAAAACTAACCTGTGCTTGGCAGCAGCGGCATAGGAGAGAGTCGAGGGAGGAGACTCGAGTTTATTGCATAGAAAGCAATGCTAAACCACTTCCATGTTTTTACCAAGAAAACTCTATGCATACACTACCAGAACTATTGCAGATGGAGGTGGGGTGTTCTGGGAAAGATGTGTCCATGGCATCGCTAGGGTAGGAAATGACTCAACAGCATAAAAGACAACAAGATTAGTTTAAGAGGAATCAAGAATGTGAGCGGAGCTGTGATGTGATAAGGCAGTAGGATATGCAATGGGATATGAGGGTGAGAGCAATGACTCAAGTGGTTCAAAATATCCCTTTCTGGACTGAGATTTATCAAATTCATTTGCTGGAAGGCAAGAGGTTAATAGGTCTAAGATTGAACAAATCTCTACTGGCCCATTTTGAGAAAACTGTGAACTCATCTTCTACACTGTGAGCCCATTGTTGGGTGGGGACTGTATTTGTTGCTGAATTTTACTTTCCAAGTGCTTAGTACAGTGCTTTGCACACAGTAAGCGCTTAATAACTATGACTGAATTAATCAATTAGGAGAATGGAGTTCACCAGTAAATGGGCAGATTCAGTGGTTTCTTTTTCATGCAGTTAAATGGATTCCAATTTCATGTATTCTTATGACTTCAGATTTTCTCTGTCTTCCCGGAATGCCTGGTTCTTTGCGTCATGTTGAAAAGAACATACATTGTCCACAAGTCCTTTGCCACTAATTGAAAATGTATTTTGTAAGGGAATGCATTGGCAAAACACTTTGCTCATTTCCAGGAACAGATTTGATGACATTTCCAACAATAGCACTCCATTATCCTCATTGTATTACTTGGTAAATTTAGCAGAAACGAGGGAATGGAAGAATAGGAAAACAAGAAATATGAAAATAATGAAACTTTAATGTAGCACAAAAACTATGACAGATGTAATACCACAAAGAGTCATTAAATACCTCCCAGTCCATCTCTTTTTATATCTCTCATCCCATCACTATCAATTATTCCTAATGTTGTTTCCTTTCCTGGATAAACTTACGGATGTGAAATTAATTTGGGCTGTTTCCTTGTTATCACTCCATCCAAACTAGCTTCTGGCATTTCAAGACACTGAGCCAAATTGTATGAAACCTTGCTAGGTGAAGAAAATGATGGCAATTTCATTTGAAACAATATTAGTCTTTTTAGGAGCTTTATGGCTTAATCTTGTCCTTGCCATTAAAAAAAAAAGCCATACATATAACCAGTTTTAGATTAGGTAACCTGCTTATCTCAAATTTGCTCATTTGTTCTTAGGTCCACAACATATTCCAACAGACTATTAGTTTTTTTATCATGGATCAGTGCAGATGAAGAGTGCAATAAAGGAGGACTTATTTGTCCTTGTCATCTGTAGAAAAATGCCTAAATACACTTTAAAATAAAATTATCTTCCAATTACTAGATCCTATCAGGTTTGAAGAAATAACAGCTATTTGGTTCTTAAAGTGTTAAGGTTGTGGTAGCCCACAAAAATATAATGAATCCACTTAGAGCAAGACTTAGGATCATCTTCTGGAAAAAGCATGAGACTGAGAGTCCAAATACACACGTTCTAATCCCAGCTCTATCACTTGTCCACTATATGACCATGGGCAAGTCAATTAATGTCTCCCTGCCTATTTCCTCACCTGTAAAATGGAGAAAACATACCTGTGTATCCCTTCCCTTTTAAAATGTGAGTTCCATGTGGGGCAGGGTTCCTATCCAAGGATTGTGCTTGGTGAATAGCAAGTCCTTAATATTATCTTAAAGTATGGTTTGCCAGAAACCTGTTATCTTTATAGGAGCTTGAGTGTCTGAATAATGGCAGTCCACTTCTACATTTTGGAATACTAAACACAAAAATACTTGGGGGAAAGTAATATACAATTACAATTTGATTAGAGTAATATTTTCTGACCAAGATGCCTGAATCTTTGAGAGAGAGATGATGGATGGTCTTCAAATAGCCTTCAGATCAGATCTTTTAAAATAATTTGATTTTTGGAAGGCATAAATGTCTAATCCCTAAAGGGGATGGCATACAAATGTGTTCATTTTTATGTATTTATGTTGATGGCATATGTATGTGTAATTATCAATTATCATTACAATGTATACACACCACCAGTGTTTAAAAGCAGCATAATTTCTGATGAGAGTCCATCCACATGGATAAAAGTGAACAATTTGCAATGCCTTTCACATAATATTCATAACCCATTGCAGAGCTGCTCTATTTGCCATTTGCAATCAGGGGCGCTATTTCTGAAGTGGTCTCTTGCTCTCAGTTTTTCAGAGCTGCAGGTTTTAAACAGTGAATCTGATCCATGGTTGGTCTCATGACTTATACCTCTGAACAGTCCATATATTCATGCTGAGCATAGGCTTGAAATAATAATAATAATAACAATAATGATGGTATTTGTTAAGTGCTTACCATATGCCAAGCACTGTTCTAAGTGCTGGGATAGATACAAGGCTATCAGATTGTCCCACTTGGGGTTCAGTCTTAATCCCCATTTTACAGATGAGGTAACTGAGGCACAGAGAAGTTAAGTGACTTGCCCAAAGTCACACAGCTGACAAGTGGCGTAGCTGGGATTAGAACCCACCCTCACCGTCCCTCGGTCTCGCCTATCCTGCCGTCGACCCCTGGGTCACGTCCTCCCGCGGTCCTGGAACGCCCTCCCTCCTCACCTCCGCCAAACTGATTCTCTTCCCCTCTTCAAAACCCTACTTAAAACTCACCTCCTCCAAGAGGCCTTCCCAGACTGAGCTCCTCTTCTCCCTCTACTCCCTCTGCCATCCCCCCTTTACCTCTCCGCAGCTTAACCCTCTTTTTCCCCTTTTCCCTCTGCTCCTCCACCTCTCCCTTCCCATCCCCACAGCACTGTACTCGTCCGCTCAACTGTATATATTTTCGTTACCCTATTTATTTTGTTAATGAATTGTACATCGCCTTGATTCTATTTAGTTGCCATTGTTTTTACGAGATGTTCTTCCCCTTGACTCTATTTATTGCCATTTTTCTTGTCTGTCCATCTCCCCCGATTAGACTGTAAGCCCGTCAAATGGCAGGGACTGTCTCTATCTGTTGCTGACTTGTTCATCCCAAGCGCTTAGTACAGTGCTCTGCACATAGTAAGCGCTCAATAAATACTATTGAATGAATGAATGAATGAACCCACGACCTCTGACTCCTAAGCCTGTACTCTTTCCACTAAACCGGGTGATGTTTGGTTGACATTTCAGAAATATTCTTAATTAATCAGGGAATGCTTGCCAAAGGAAATTAGATGAAGAATTTAAATGGGCTTTGGTTATGGGGAGAGCTGTAGTTCTGCAAATAATAATTGTGGTGTTTGTTAAGCACTTTACTACATGCCAAGCATTTTACTAAGCTCTGGGATAGACAATGAGGTCCTACATGGGGCTCATCAAATAAGTAAGAGAGGGAACAGGTATTGAATTCCCATTTTGCAGATGAGGAAACTGAGGCACAGAGAAGTACATGACTTGCAGGATTGGGGCAGAGCTAGCAATAGAACCAGTTCTCTGACTTCCAGGCCCATGCTCTTTCCACTAGGCCACAGTGCTTCTCTATTTTGGTAGTCAACCAGGGGAACATCATGCTCTTCTGCCCAAGCCATGGAGGCTGCTGGCAGAAAAGTAGACACCTAGATTTCTAAACCTCTCACATCTCCTCTTTGCATTTAGTTTCCCAATTTCAGTTTACCATAAAACAGTTGTTTGGGTGTCCTGCTGCTATACAGTCTCCTTATATATTCCACCCAGTGTAACTGTGGTTAAGTATGCACAGCTTCAATAGTACAGTATTGATTACATTCGAAAACATCCTGTCTTCCCATTTGAGTGATGCTTAAGGTATTGCTTAAGCAATCACCTTCAAGAGTAGTAGTAATAATTAAGCAATTACTGTTTGCAAAGCACTTAAGTGACGTTAAAGATGTTTTTCAAGGAGTCAAATGTGGGATCCATAGGTAGACCAGGACTGATAGGTATAGGTAGGAAGTCCAGCTCTGATAGTTTAACATTACTCAGCTCAGCAGACAGCTTGATATAGACCCACATGTAACGTTGCTGCCACAATCTTTTTGACAGTCTTTGAAAGGATGTGCTGGCCTTCTTGATTCAATTTTCTACTCTATTGTTGCATCCTCGGGTAGTGTTTTGCCTAAATAAGAAAATTCTGTTGCAGCTTTTGGCTGTATAGTGCTAAAATAGATTTTTGGTCATTTGTAAGGTTTGTATACATATAATAACAAGGTTGGTATTTGTTAAGCGCTTACTATGTGCAGAGCACTGTTCTAAGCGCTGGGGTAGATACAGGGTCATCAGGTTGTCCCACGTGAGGCTCACAGTCTTAATCCCCATTTTACAGATGAGGGAACTGAGGCACAGAGAAGTTAAGTGACTTGCCCACAGTCACACAGCTGACAAGTGGCAGAACTGGGAGTCGAACCCATGACCTCTGACTCTGAAGCCCAGGCTCTGTCCACTGAGCCATGCTGCTTCCTATGAAATAATGAAATGAAAGCATGAAGTATGAAACAAAAACCACTCCCATTTCTATTTAACACTTAAACTGATAGAAAGAGAATGACACACCTAGAAAGAATATTATCATACTGAAACAAAATATGGTCTAAAAATAAAGTCAGTTGTACAACAGTAAATTTTCTATCAGCCTATCATTCCTGTAAAAAAAACCAAACATATCACTCTTGATAGGCAGTACAAGGGATGACAGACTGCAATGTTTGCTACATGTTCCTAGGATAAGTTTCTCTTTTTCTAGTCAGAAGCTGCTTGATCTCATCTTGGTGATTTTCATATAAATTACTTTTTAAAAAGAAAAAAAAAGTATTTTTCCAAAGTTTAACCGAAGTAGGAAACACCAGCAGGACTCACTAAGAGATTCAATCAATACGCATAATAGATTTATTCCTTCAACTCACTAAATCTTGAAGAATGACACACTTCATATTTTCCTGAAGATTAACTGTTTTTTAATTTCAGGAAAAACGCTTACCATCCCCTGTAAGCAATTTAGTGCTCTTGTCCATGAAAACGAGGGAGAATAAAAGGAATGTATTACTCACTACCAGGCAGTTCCTTATTTCATCCAAAACAACAATAACGAATACTTGTGATTTTTTTTAAATAGTGTTTTCTCCCAAAATATAACAACTGCTTCAACAATAACATTGTTAAATCCATCCTTTCTTCTCCATCCAAACTGCTACCATGTTAATCTAAGTGCTTGAGCTATTCCACCTTACTATATCAGGCTCCTTTGCTGACCACCCAGCCTCCTGTATCTCCCCATTCTAGTCCATACTTCACTCTGTTGCTAGATCATGTTTCTACAAAAATGTTTAGTCCATGGTTTGCTACTCTTAAAGAACCTCCATTGGTTGCCCATCCACCTCTGCATCAAACAGAAACTCCTTACCAATAGCTTTAAAGCACTTAATCACCTTGGCCTCTCAAACCTCATCTTGCTACTCTTTCCACAACCCATCCTACATACTTAGTTCCTCTAATGCCAACCTACTCACTGGACCTTAATCACATCTATCCCATTGCCAACCTCTCCCCCACATCCTGACTCTGGCCTGGAAGGTCATTCCTTTTCATATCCAACAGACAATTATACTTTCCACCTTCAAAGCCTTACTGAAGGTGCATTTCCTCCAAAAGGGCTTCCCTGACTAGGCCCTCATTTCCTCTTTTTCTGCTCTCTTCAGCATCACCCTGACTTGTTCCCTTTATTCACCACCACCCCCTCAGGCCCACAGTACTTATATACATAACCATAATTTATTTATATTAATGTCTGTTCTCCCTGTAGACAGTAAACTCAGAGTTGGCAAGGAATGTGTTGTGTTGTACTGTCCCAAGTGCTTAGTACCTGTCCCTATACGTAATAAGCACTCCATAAAAGATTGATTGCAAATGTTTTGTTACATTACTAGAAGATCTTAGATCTCTAAAGTATTACAATCTAAAGTTTAATGAGGTTTAAGATACATATATTTTTCATTAACATGAGAACTAGATGGGTAAAGATTTCTATTGTTCTTTAACAATTTCTAGAACTTTTTTCCCTTGGTATAACTAGTGTTACACCACGGTATCTCTCACAGAGACTACTGCTATCTTCATCATATTTTTCTAACCATACATTTCTCAGGATTGTTCAATGCCATTTCTAGACTTTTAGATTGAGAAAGGAGATTAAAAGAAAACATGAAAGTAAGAGGTCTTTTACTTCTACTTCATAGGGGTGGCTGACAAGATTTTTATTCTGCCTCATATGTATGAGGCTCTGTTTACATAATCTGTATATTTCTGATAAAAAAAGGCAAGGAGGAAAACACAGTACCAGGTCATCGCCTAGTGAAAATCCATTTTAATAAATACTTAGTGTAAAGTTTCAGAAACTGGAATCTGAAAGACATGTTTTTCTGTCCATCCTTGAAGAAAGAGAGCATATCAAATGTGTGAGATCCACTAACAGGCTATAGTCTCACATGACAGTAGCTTCTTCCTGATCCTTCTGACTACAGAAGGAATGGCAGCAATTTATTTAATAGCCCCATTTAGCAAATTATATCTCAACATGTCGTTGAGTTTCCATTATTCTATGAAAATAATAATGATAATCATAACAACACTTATTAAGAATTTACTATGGCCAAACACTCTTCCAAGCACTACGTTAGATACAAATTGGGTTGGATACAGTTCCTGTCCCACATAGGGCTCACCATCTATTTAGGAGGGAGTAGGATTTAATCTTCATTGTACAGATGAGGTAACTAAGGCACAGAAAATGTAAGTGACCTGCCCAAGGTCACGCAGCATGCAAATGACAGAGTTGGATAATATTTTCAGAGAATGGGGTGTTTCACAGTGTTGAAGGTATCTGAGAGGTCAAGGAGGATTAGGATGGAGTAGAGACCATTTAATTTGGCAAGAAGGAAATCATTGGTGACTTTTTAGAGGGTGAAGAGGGTGAAGTGAGATAGGAGTTTTTAAGGGAGCAGAAGCCAGATAGGACAGGGTCAAGAAGAGAATTGGAAAGGAAGCGGAGGCTTGGGTGAACACAACCTGAAAAGAGAGAGATAGGGCAGTAACTGGATGGAGCCCTGGAGTCAAGGGACGATGTTTTAGGATACGGAAGGCATGTTAGAAAAAAGTGGGGAAGAAGTCCTTGAAGAGTGAATAGTTGAAGATTCAATTCAATCATATTTATTAAGTGCTTACCATGTGCAGATCACTGTACTAAGCACTTATGGCAGTCAGGAAGGAATGAAGGAAGAGGCAAGCATTTTGATATGTGTGAAGGGATGTGGTTGAAGAATAGGTGGAAGGGGAAGTTTTTGAGAGGACGCGGAGATTTCCATCAATACATAAATATTAAAAATACATATAACCTAAATTATTTTAATAACTTACCCATTAGGATGAAACATTATTATTACTATTATTTTGGTATTTGTTAAGCGCTTACTATGTGCAGAGCACTGTTCTAAGCACAGGGGTAGATACAGGGTAATCAGGTTGTCCCTCATGAGGCTCACAGTCTTCATCCCCATTTTACAGATGAGGTAACTGAGGCACAGAGAAGTTAAGTGACTTGCCCATAGTCATACAGCTGACAAGTGGCATAGTGGGGATTCGAACCCATGACCTCTGACTCCCAAGCCCGGGCTCTTTCCACTGAACCACGCTGCTTCTAACATTATGGGTCGAACATATCTAATATGAGCTCTCATTTTTGTTATATTTGCTGCATACACAGCAACTCCCATTACTACTGAGCCAATATGGTACTTTCAAAAATAGTCACCACTGATTTCTAACACATTTTAAAGACTTGAAGGATGTATTAAAAAGTGTAATATAATTTTTTGTTCCCCCTGCAAACTTAAGTTTAGCATATCACTATCACTACAGTGCACATTCAACACATGCAGTGAACTCATATTGTCACATAATAATAAAGCAAATTGAAAATATATCAAATGGCAATATTGCTATAAATATTAGAAATACAATGCTATATTTTTCTAAATTCTCTAGATTTCAAAGACCAAAGATAATGATAAAATTGATTTGATAAAATTAAAATTGATTTGTATTATAAATGGAGTTGTGTGTTGTTCCACTGGAAATTATTAAGACCGTCAAAATAACAATGATGATTGGGTTTATAATAAATTCATTGATTCTCAGAATCACTCCAGGTTATCAATTCTATGTAAATGCATAATGGTTTATTCTGGGGTGAATGATGAGGAAGCTTCATTAAATCAAGCACTGGGCAAGGAGTCATAGCTAACTGTAAAATATAAGTATACTGAAAATTAATAAATGTCTCCATTTCAGAACTGTTCACTTCCCTATTCAAAACTCTGAAAATTCCCATTTTAGCCATATCCTACCCTCTCAATTTATGCTATTCCCATTTTGCACTGGCCAATCCATACTCTTTCTCCACTCTTTTTTGTTTCCTCTTGCTTCCAGTTCTGAGAATTCCTCTTTTCTTTCTTTCATTTTCTGCCTTATCTTTTCTTACCTTTAGTTGGGACCATATTCCTTAAAAAGATAGACGTTTACGAAGTCAAATTACTAGTTCAAATTGAACTAGGAAAAAGCATAAGTTCAAAATTAAAAGAATTTAAATCACAAATATAAGAATTTGAAAACACCTTCAATCTTTTGACCTCATCCAATTTTCTCAAGTCATCATGCCCCATTTAGTATCCATACCCAAATTACCATTCCTTGACAACCAAATTGACACTCTCAACACCATACTCTACTGAACTCACCCCACTTGTTCCCCTATCCTTTTAACGATCTAAGACATTAATTATCCCATAGCCCTGGATCACAGTCAGCTTCCTTCTCTCCTGGGCATAAACTGCAGAATGCTGCTGACAGAAAACCAGACATCAGGCTGACCTCATCCACTTCAAGGTCATCCTTGCATTCTTTAACTCTGCTCCTCTCCCCTGCTCAGTCACATTGTTGCTCCATCCTCATTGACTACCATGCCCAATGGCTTAACAGTTGTTTAAGAGTATTAACTCTCTCCTCAAACCATTTGTCATTCTCCCCGCTCACCTTTTGCCCCTAAGGGCCTGGACACATACTTTAATAAGAAAATTGAAACCCTCCCTCCTCCTGCCCCTTCTTCAACTCTCCTATTTCTCCCAGCAGTATCTCAAAAGGAGATCTACTGTCATCTCTCAAAATCCATTGCCTCCACCTGGACCTCCAACCCCATCTCATTGCACCTTATCAGAACATTCACTTCCTTTCGTCTTCTCTCCCTAATCACCATCTTCAACTTGTTCACTCTCCAATAGCTTCTCCCACACTGCTTTCAAACATATTTCTATCTACCCCATCCTAAAAAAAAGACCCTCCCTTGACCCCAAAGCTCTTTCCAATTATCTCCCCATTTCATTCCTACCATCTCTTTCCAACCCCGTTGAGCAAGTGCTCTACATCTGCTGTCTCCAGTCCTCTCCTCCAAATCTTTCCTTGACCCCCTCCAATCTGGCTTCTGTTGCCTTCAACACCATAGAAGCTGCTCTCTCAAAGTTCACCAATCATCTCCTTCTGGATAAATCCAATAGTCTCTACTCCATTCTAATCCATTTCAACTTTTCAGGTGTCTTTGGCACTGCTGACCACCCCCTTCTCCTGGAAGCATCCAACCTTGGCTTCACTGACTCTACTGGTTCTCCTATCTCATTGGCTGCTCATTCTCAGTCTCTTCACAAGCTCCTCCTCTGCCTCCCACTCTCTAACTGTGGGTGACCTTCAAGGTTCACTTCTGCATTCCCTTACATGCTCCACACTACCTTGGAGAATTCATTCAATCCAAGGCTTCAACTACCACCTCTATGCTGAGGATGCCCACATCTACATCTCCAGCCCCAGCCCTGATCTCTCTTCTTCTCTGCAGTCTCACATTTCCTCTTGCCTTCAGGACATCTCTACTTGAGTGTCCCGCCACCACCTCAAACTTAACATACCCAAGGCAGAATGCCTCATCTTCCCACTCAAACCATGTCCCCTCCTTGACTTCATCACTTAGGCAACGCCACCATCGTCCCTGTCTCACAAGCCCAAAACCTTGGCATTATCCTCTACTCATCTTCCTCATTCAACATATATATTCAATCTGTCACCAAATCCTGTAGATTCTATCTTGATGGCATCTCTAGAATCTGCCTCTTCCTCTCCATCCAATCTGCTATCATGCTGATTTAAGCACTTATCATACTCCACCTTTACTAATGCATCATTCTCTTTGTTGACCTCCCTTGCCTCCTCTCTCTTCCCTCTCTTCCCTCTCCAGTCAATATTTCTCTCTGCTTCCCAGATCATTTTTCTAGAAAAATATAGTCCACATTTCCCCACTTTTCAAAAACCTTCAGTGTTCACCCAACTCGATATCCACATTAAATAGAAACTTCTTACCATTTAAGATCTATTGTTCTCAAATGGGGAGCCTCTTCCTACCTTGCCTCACTCACTGTCACCACAACCTAACCAACACACTTTGCTTCACTAACACCAGCTTAATCACTGTACCTCCATCTCATCTGCCTTTCCACTGACCCTTTGCCAACATGTTCCCTCTGGCCTAGAGCTCCAACCCCCTTTATATCAGATAGTCCATCACTCTCCTCTCCTTCAAAGTCCTAATAAAATTGCATGTCCTCCGAGATGCCTTTCCTGACTAGTGCCTTATTTCCCCTAGTTACCCTTCCTGTTGTGTCACCTTTAGACATGAATCTCTATTCCTTAATCACTTTTACCTCTCCACCCCCAGCATTTTATGTACATATTTCTTGAACATCCCATTTCCCATATCTGTAATTTATTTTAATGTCTGTCTCTTCTTCTAATAATGACGGCATATGTTAAGTGTTTACTATATGTGAAGCATTGTTCTAAAATCTCGGGGGGGAGGGGATTACAAGGTGATCAGGTTGTCCCACGTGGGGCTCACAGTCTTAATCCCCATTTTACAGCTGAGGTAACTGGGGCACAGAGAAGTTAACTGACTTGCCCAAAATCACACAGCTGACAAATGGCAGAGCAGAGATTTATAACCCATGACCTCTGACTCTCAAGTCCATGCTCTTTCCACCGAGCCATGCTGTTTCTTAAAGCTCCTTGTGGGCATGGATTATGTCTCCCAACTCTACTATATTGTACTCTCCCAAGGGCTTGGTACAGTGTTCTGCACACATTAAGTGCTCTATATATATCAATAATGGGCAGGTAATGTGCTTACCAACTCTGTAATACTGCACTCAAGCATTTATACAGTGCTCTGCACACAGTAAACATTCAATAAATGCGATCAATTGATTGATTTGGACAACATGAGCAGATTCATTCCTTCTGAAGAGTTATGTTGCATTTGTCCCAGAAGGACAACAACATTATAGCAATATTTGCTGAATGACTTCATGACTTCTAGGTGCAAAGCACTCTAGTTAAAGCTTAGGGAGCTAAAGAAGTATGAGAAGCAATCCCTTGAAGAGTTTTTGATCTAATGAGGAAATTATGAAAGAACATGAAATAATTAAAAGAACTGGAGTATAGATAGAAATAAAAAAACTTAGATGGATAATTAGATATTAAAATAAGTATATGAATAATGAACACTTATTCTTTTGACATATTTCCAGTTTAAAATGGATACTAATGATTGTCTCAGGCTAACCTCAGAGAGAATCATTTCTGAATCCAACAGCAAGTCTTTCAGAAATAAGTGATTGGTTTCTAGAAAACCACAAAGTCTATAGAAATTTTCAAGGAAATTCAACCACTTCATAAAGTTGAAACAGTGATGTAATCCAGCATGAAGTTCAAAGTATTTCAAGGATCTTCAAGAGATGGGAATTCAAAAGGGTGTACTACTAAGATTTTGGCATTTTGAAATAATAATGATGGTATTTGTTATGCACTTACTATGTGTGAAGCACTGTTCTAAACGCTGGGGTGATCAGATTGTCCCACGAAGGGCTCACAGGCTTCATCCCCATTTTACAGATGAGGTAACTGAGGCACACAGCTGACAAGTGGAGGAGCCAGAATTAGAACCCACAACCTCTGACTCCCAAGCCCGGGCTTTTGCCACTGAGCCACAGAAGAAATGTTTTAGCAGTGGTTTTCTGGGAGTGTTTTCCTCAGTTCATATAATTACAGCATATAGAGTCAGGAATTAAATTTAAACATAGAGTTATAAGATTCAAATGACCTAAGAGGACTGATCCAAAATACACAAATGCAACCAAAATAATAGTTTATTGCATATTAATCACAAGTGCAAAGCTGAACACCTTGTGAAATGTTGAATTCTTTAATGTATCTTCTCCTAACTATGCCTCTGACCAATGAGATTGATAGTTAACCATAGTTTCTTTACTTATTATGATTATTTATTGAACATGTGAGTGCAATGGCCATGTTCTGAGCACCTAAGAAGTACAAGAGAAGCACAATACCCATTCCCAATCTATCAGTGGACTTTGAGTGCTTACGGTATGCAGAACAGTGTACTAAACTCTTGGGAGAGTACAATATAACAACACAGTATATATATTTCCTGCCCATAATGAGCTTACAGTCTAGGGGGGAGAACAAACATCAATATAAATTACAGACATGGTGTGGAGCTGGGGGTGAGGAAGGAGGATGAATAAAGAGAGTAACTCCACATGACACTGAAGGCAGTGGAAGAAAAGGAAAAGAAGGTTTAGTCTTTTAAGGCCAGATATAAGCCTCTGCCCAGAGTTGTCCAGACCAGCCACACTCCGTATTGCAGCACAGTGGCTTCTGGAAGTCCTATTCCCTGCAGGGGGAGGGAGTGGGTGTGGATTGATCCCTTTAAGACTAGGAGTTCTAGGTTTTTTGCCATCTGATTCCTGGAAAAGTCACTCCTTATAATCCTGTTCTCAAAGCTGAGCAGTATTATAACAAGATATAATTTTAAAACCCATCTTTATCCATTTTTAATTATTTTCTGCTTTAAATTGTTTTATTCTGGGTTTTTCCAATCATGATCAAATATTTCCATACTTTTGAGTGTATTGTGTTAATTGAAAGAATTGCCTTCCCTAAGGAAACATTTATGAAGTTTTTGTCTTCTGATTTCCCCCGCAAAGTGGAAAAGATCATCCATTGTTGTCTGAGCAATGCCTGTACTGAATGGCAAACAGCTAGAAAAGGATACACTACAATGTTTTCACCATACTGTACAGGCACAAAGAGTCTCTCCTGTGGTGCTGATAATGTTTGGGGTTTGCGGGTCCTGGCTTAGTTTTCAATTTTAGGATCCTCTCGAGCCTCTACTTTGAAAGAGCCACTCATTTCTTGACTGGGGCCTAGAAGACAAATCTGTTTGACACAGCAGCCTCACAATTTTCAGCAATCATGCATCTTGCTTGAGATTATGCCTGCCAGCATCCTTAAAGCATTCCATCAGTACTAGTAGTGATATAATAGTCTTTATTAAGCACTTACTGTGTGCTGGGAGAGAACACATACATGGAAATTAGAAACATTCCCTATCCCTCTTGGAGCTAATCTGCCCCCACTTGATTTCAGTTGTCCATTTCAGATGCATAGAGAAGCTGTATGGATTCATGCTACATGTCATAGAAACTGGGTTGTGATTAGGCTGGTGATTAGGTTGGCATTCCAGGACAGGGATAGATTCTAGAGATGTGAAGGTAGAACTGACTGGATTTAATGACAGATTAAACATGTAGGTTGCATGAGATAGGTGAGTCAAGGATATTGCTGAGGTTATGGGTTTGTGAGACATGTAGACTGGCATTGTCTACAGGGATTGGGAAATTACAGGGAGGACAGGTTTTGTGTGGGAAGATGAGAAGTTTTGTTTATATTAAATTTGAGATGTCAGTGGGACATATAAATTATTCTAAAGTTAGGAGGAAATCTAAAACAGCAGAGAAGGGTAGAGGTCAGGGCTGGAGATATAGATTTGAGAATAATCCATATAGAAATAGTAGTTGAAGCCATGGGAGTGAATGAGTTCTCCAAGATCAGTGAGTATAGATGGAGAATAGAAGTGGGCCTAGAACCACCACACTTAGAGGGTGAGAGTCAGAGGAGAAGCCTGCAAAAGAGACTGTGGCATAGGCAGAAAGATAGGTGGAAAACCAAGAGAGGATAGGGTCAATGAAGTCAAGCTTAGACAATATGTCCAGGAAGGGGGTCATCCACATTGTCAGAGGCAGCTGACAGATCAAAGAGAATTAGATGGAGTAGAGGTCAATGGATTTGGCAGGAAAGAGGTCACTGGAGATCTTGGAAAGGGCAGGCTCCATCATGTAAAAGGGGTGGAAGCAAAATTTGGGGGAACTAGAGGAGAGGAAGTGGAGGCAGTGGGTATAATAATAATAATTATGGTATTTGTTAAGCATTTACTATATGCCAAGCACTGTTCTAGGTGCTGGGGTAGTTACAAGGTAAGCATGTTGTCCCACGTGGGGCGCACAGTCTTAATCCCCATTTTGTAGGAGAGGGAACTGAGGCACAGAGAAGTTAAGTAGCTTGCCCAAGGCCACACAGAAGAGAAGTGGTGGAGCTGGGATTAGAACCCATATCCTCTATCAAGCCTAGGCTCTTGCCACTAAACCATGCTGCTGGAGTTTTGAGATGAATGGTAGGAGGTAGATGGGGCAATAACTGGAGGGAGCTGTGGGGTGAAGGGAAGCTTTTTTTAGGGTAAGGGATAAATAAGCAGTGGTGCAGGAGCCATTGGGAAGTAAGTGGTTGAATACTGTGCTCAGGGAAGGGAGAAAGAAGACAATAAACATTCTATAGTTTAATAGCTCAGTAAATACTTCTGCTTGATTATGCTTTTATGCAATTTCCACATTAAATGTGCACCAAATTCCAATCCCAAGATGCAAAACTACAATTTTTAAATTGTGACTCAGAGTTGAAACCTTCTCTGCTCCTCCAAGTTTACTGGAGGTTAGCCAGAAAAGCATAAGCCTCCCATTAGGCAAATGGAAATTACTCTTTCATTCACCCTTATCTTACCCTTCTATCCTTCCTACCTCTATGTTCTCTTTACTATTCTATTTGCTTTTCCCTCCCAATACTATTTTGGGGTCATTCCTAATGCCCAGGTTACAGATAGCTGCTCTTAAATTTCCTATTCTCTTTCTGAGTTTGGCTGGTGTTCAGGTAATTATTAAGCCTAAAGAACTATCACAGTGCTACTGTTTCTTCACCATAGTAAGCTTTTGATAGTGTTCTCCTATAGAATCCAAGCTCTCTGTTTTAAACCTGAAGAGTAAATTTAATGATTTCACTCCGAGCTTTAAGCTAAGTCCTTGATCTATTAAGTTTCATGTTTTGGCTTATGAAGGTGTGGCTACCAAATGCCGAGCACTCATTGAAAAGGACATTAGTTAAAACAAAATGACCAATATGTTGGCCTGATTGAATGAAAGATGTTCAAATTTAAATACTGTATATTATCAGGCTTCCTCCTAAATTATCCAGAAGGTTGTGTTATGGCATAATTTTTTTAATGATAAAGTTACAGATTATCTAGGGGTAGTAATTTTTTTTCCTTCCTTCTGCCCCTTCTCCTGTCCAAGCTCACATGCTCTAACAACAGATTAAAACTGAGTCTTCGAAATGAGTAGAGAATCAGCATCACCAAGTGGAAAGAACATGGGCCTGGAAGTCAGAGGACTTGGGATTTAACCATGGTTCTGCCAATTGCTTGCTGTGTGACCTTGAGCAAGTCATAACTTCTCTGTGCCTCCGTTTCTTCAACTGTAATATTCATTCATTCATTAGTATTTATTGAGCGCTTACTATGTGCAGAGCACTGTACTAAGCGCTTGGAATGAACAAGTCGGCAACAGATAGAGACAGTCCCTGCCATTTGACGGGCTTACAGTCTAATCGGGGGAGACAGACAGACAAGAACAATGGCAATAAAATATGGGGATTCAATACCTATTCTCCCTCCTACTTACACTGTGAACTCCATCTGGGACAGGGACTGTGTCCAACCAAATTAACATGTATCTATCCCAGACCTTAGAACATTGCTTAACAAATTAATAATAATAACAATGATAATAATAATAATAATAAGTTCATAAACGGACTTAATATCCATCAGCAACTTGTCTTTTATTCATAACTGTTTCGTCTTCCATAAGTGCTTATGTTCAGTATGTAATTAGTGGTCTTTGTAGCTCATTCACTGTCTTCAATCTTTCTTGTTCCTGGAAAGACTTCACTCCTTTAGATTTGATTCCTTCTGCCTTTTCCTTACTCATTGAAGTTTCATAAAAAAAGCATATTGGAAGTCATACAAAATATCTTAAACTCATTAATGATGCAGTTGTACTCACCAAGTTCTCTGTACACAGGTGAGCATTGGATTAGGGGAAGATACATTCAATGCCATTGTAAGGAATTAAATGAAACATCTCCAGGTTTTTCTATTTGATTTATTTTTCCTTCCTACAGACCTACATGCAGTTAAAGTCCACAAACTGGCTAATTTTCTTATTTTTCATAATTGAATTAGTTCACTACTTTTTTCCACACTAAGGCCCATAAATCACGACACTTAATATTTTACAGTACCTTGCAAACACTTTTTAAAGCACTCATTTTTCTACAACATCCCATATTTATTTGGAAGACATATTATGGCTTTTTTGTATTAAGTAATAAAATTACAGTTATCTTACAAATTAGAAATTCTGGTTTGCAGAACTGCAGCTACAAAATCATTTCTTCGGTCCTTGGCATCACAAAGAATTAGGGCAGTGTAGTCGCCCTCAGGTAGAGGTTTATGTGAAGTGAAAAGATGCCTACATGAGAGGAAGAACTTATGGTGGCAGGTGGCCAAAGGGAACAAAAGTAGAAAAAGAAACAGGCAGAGCGAACCCATGATAATAGGACATTGGAACAGAAAAGGCTCAGGTGGTTCAGAGTTCTTGGTGCACATAACCAAGCACATGAATGTGTTTAAAAAAGCTTTAGAGGCATTTGAGAAATGGGTCATGTTTCTACAAGGGTTTGTTGAAAGAAGATTGGAGGCAAAAGGAATAAAGGAAGGGGGTACAGGAATGGTATATGATTTTGACAGAACAAAACCTTATGCATTTCTACTTAGAATAACAAAAACATTTAAAAATGATTTAAAGGATAACTTGGTTCACTCTTAGTCAAATGTCGCTTATCTATATACACATACACAAATAATTCTCACATTCCTACATCTTAGTACACATGCACAAATAATTCTCACATTTCTATATCTTTCTTCTAACTGCTCCTACTTTGCCCACTGCCCACCCTGGTGGCTGTGCATTGGAGAATATAATTCTTCTTCCCTGCTTCTGCTCATGACTGGATGGGCTGGACACCAATGTAGCCAGGTGCCTCTGCCACGGGCCCTGGTACTTGGCCCCAGCCCTCAGCCCAATTCTGACAGCACTCAAGCCAACCACCAGGCTGGACCCCTGCCAAGCCATCATCACCACTGCCAGGAAAGGAGCAAAAGGGGAAAGGACCAGAAACTCAAGAAGAAGAATGTTTAATGGACAAAAGAGAAAGATAATGCAGGAAGAAAAGAAAAAAATAAATAAGGTTCTCAGAAAAAGGCCAACATAAAAACCAAGGCAAGAAAAAGCCAGTACCTTTGTTGGAATTGGGGTTTCTCAGCCCTGTTTCGAGGAGGAAGACCAAGACCAACCCAGAAAAGCTGGGAGACCAATCTTTAAGGATCATTATAAAAAAAAAAAAAAGATCAGTCCATGTCTCCCCACTCCTCGAGAACCTCCAAGGGCTGCCTATTCACCTCCGCATCAAACTCCTTACCATCGGCTTTAAAGCATTCAATCAGCTTGACCTATCCTACCTCACCTCACTAATCTCCTATTACATCCCAGCCTGCACACTCCACTCCTCTAGGGCCAGCTTACTCGCTGTGTCCTGATTTTATCTATCTCATCTCCAATCCCTTTCCCATGTCCTCCCCCTAGCCTGGAACTCCCACCCCTTCCATAAATGCCAGACCACAACTCCCTCCACCTTCAAAGCATTACTAAAATCACATCTCCTTCAAGAGGCTTTCTCCAATTAAGCCCTCTTTTCCCAGCTTGATCTCCCTTCTATGCTATCTATGCACTTCAATCTGTGACCTTTGATATTTGGCCCAACCCCACAGCACTTATGTACATATCTTTAAATTATATGTTACAAGTTACTTATTTATTCCTATTAATATCTGTCTCCCTCTATAGATTGTAGGCTCATTATGGGCAAGGAATATATCTGCTAATTCTGTTATATTGTACTCTCCCAAATTGCATATTGCAGTACTCTGCACATAATAAAAGCTCAATACCATTGATCGCTTGATCGCTAGAGAAGCAGCGTGGCTCAGTGGAAGGAGCCCGGGCTTGGGTCAGAGGTCATGGGTTCGAATCCCCACTATGCCACTTGTCAGCTCTGTGACTGTGGGCAAGTCACTTAACTTCTCTGTGCCTCAGTTACCTCATCTGTAAAATGGTGATTAACTGTGAGCCTCACGTGGGACAACCTGATTACCCTGTATCTCCCCCAGCGCTTAGAACAGTGCTCTGCACATAGTAAGCGCTTAACAAATACCAACATTATTATTATTATTATTGAAGGGAGCCACTTCGTTCCACTTTTTTATGGTATTTGTTAAGCACTTACTATGGGCTACATACTGTACTAAGTGCTGAGGTAGATCAATCAATCAGCCATATTTATTGAGCATTTACAGTGTGCAGAGCACTGTACTAAGTGCTTAGGAGAGCACAATACAAGCTGATCAATTTGGACACAGTTCCTGTACCATAGTCTTAGTCCCCATTTTCCAAATGAGGTAAATGAGGCCCAGAGAAGTAAAGTGACTTGCCCAAGGTCACATAGCAGGCAAGTGGTGGAACCAGGATTAGAACTCAGATCTTTCTGACTCCCGAGCCTGTGCCCTTTCCACTAGGCCCTTCCTGTGCTGCTTCACTGTGATTTTTTCTTGAACCCCAAAAACTGCTGCTGTTGGTATCTCTCTTGTATATTATGTGAATTATCATATTATTCTTGGACTACCAACATAATGCATGGACATAATAATAATTACAGTATTTAAGAGCTTACTATGTTCCAGGCACTGTTTTAAGCACTGGGTGGATACAAATTGGGTTGGACACAGTCTCTGCCCCATGAGGAGCCCCAGGTGTTCAACCTGATTAATTTCTACCTACAGCAGTGCTTAGAATAGTGCTCAACGTATCAAGTGCTTAACAAATACCATAATTGAAAATGATAACAATGAAACAAGGAAGCAAAAGAAAAAAGTGCTAGACTCAGCAAACAATGCGTGACAACACAACAAGAGATTGTCCTTGTGTGCACACAATAATGTCAGTACCTAAACCAACAGCAATGCCACATTTAAGAAGAAAGGATGCTGGAATTTAGGTGAAATTGCCCCAAAGAAGGAACCAAGGGCCTTTTAAAAAGGAGGATATAATGTTCCACTGGACATGAGCCAGTTAGAATGGACTGTGGATCTCTGACCAGGGGTTTGATGGTTTCTCACATCAAAAAGGGATGAGGGGGGAAGAAAAATACATTCTTTTGGAAAATCTTTTTTTTAATCTAATGATAATTTCAATTCCTTCTGTTTATGAGTATGTGGCCAATAATTTTCCTGGCATATTTCAACAATGCTTGATATACAGAGTATGTTAACTGTATAATTAAGCATATCTACTGATAATATATATGCATGGGGTTAAAAGATGAATGTACCATGTGCATATGTTTTATGTATTAATTAATTCTTAAAGGCCTAGCATAATGAATGGAGTTAAAAGATGAATGCACAATATTCATATAAACAATTAGGCCCTTAGACAAATAAATCAGAAGGTAGTTTAGTGAGAACTTCAGCTTTGGGAGTTGGGGATAGGGCTGTTTGCTCTCTCTTTTTCATCCTCAGATTTAGCTCACAAGCCCAATATTTTAGCTTAAATTACTGAGGCCTATCATCTTAATAATATATTTTCAACTAATCCAATGAGAAAGATGAAGATCATAATTAAAATGAAGCAGAGGATGGAGGCTAATTGTCATATATTGAGGAAAGGTAGTTCAGCTGGCAAATATATTGGCCTTTGTTTTCCAGGAAGTTAGCTTTGCCTGAGTGACTCTTTGCCCAATGTGGAGGGCAGATTAGCCATTCACCTGAACCGAATTAGTTGTCCTGCCAGGCAGAGCCCAGGATCTCAGACAAAAGGATGTTTGCAGCAACTGTGGAGAGGGAAAGAATGGGAGATTTCAGCTCTCCTGATATATGGAGCCTTCAGGGTGGGAACGGAGAGGGCTTCTTTCCTGCGGGGTCCAGGATGCAGACTAGTGATGTCAGCAGCATGAATGGGAGGGCAGAAGGTGATCTGATTTCTACAGGGCTCATTCATTCAATAGCATTTATTGAGGGCTTACTATGTGTAGAGCACTGTACTAAGCACTTGGAATGTACAATTCTGCAACAGATAGAGACAGTCCCTGCCCAATAACAGACTCATAGTCTAAACTGGGGAGATAGACAGCAAAGCAAACCAGAACAAAACAAAACATCAACACAATAAATAGAATCATGGAGATATACACCTCATTAACAAAACAAATAGGGTAATAAATAATATATATACAAATATGCAAGTGCTGAGGGGAAGAGAGGGGAAAGAGCAGAGGGCAGGTGGGGGGAAAGTGAGGTGAGGAGGAGCAGAGGGAAAGGGGGGCTCATTCTGGGAAGGCCTCCTGGCGGAGGTGAGCTCTCAGTAGCTTTGAAGAGGTGAAGAGAGTTAGTCTAGCAGATGTGAGGAAGGAGGGCATTCCAGGACAGTGGTAGGATGTGGGCCCGAGGTTGATGGTGGGACAGGCGCGAACGAGGGACCATGAGAGGTGAGTGGCAGAGAAGCGGAGTGTACAGGGTGGGCAGTAGAAAGAGAGAAGGGAGGTGAGGTAGCAGGGGGCAAGGTGATGGAGAGCTGAGAAGTCAAGAGTGAGGAGTTTATGTTTTGTGTGGAGGTTGATGGGCAATCACTGGAGATTTTTGAGGAGGGGAGTGACATGCCCAGAGCGTTTCTGTAGGAAGGTGATCCGGGCAGTGGAATGAAGAATAGATTGGAGTGGAGAGAGACAGGAGGAAGGGAGATCAGAGAGGAGGCTAACACAAATCAGTTGAGATATTATGAGAGCTTGTACCAGCACGGTAGCAGTTTGGATGGAGAGGAAGGGGTGGATCTTGGTGATATTGTGAAGGTGAGACCAGCAGGTGTTGGTGACAGATTGGATGTGTGGGGTGAATGAGAGAGCAGAGTCAAGGATGACACCAAGGTTGCGGGCCTGTGAGACGGGAAGGATGGTAGTGCCGTCTCCAGTGACAGGGAAGTCAGGGAGAGGACAGGGTTTGGGAGGGAAATAAGGAGCTCAGTTTTAGACATGTTGAGTTTGAGGTGGCGGGCAGACAACCAGATGGAGATGTCCTTGGAGGCAGGAGATATGAGCTTGGAGGGAGGGGGAGAGAACAGGGGAGTAGATGTAGATCCTGGCTTCATGGTGACAGTCTAAGCCCGTCAATGGGCAGGGATTGTCTCTATCTGTTGCTCAATTGTACATTCCAAGCGCTTAGTACAGTGCTCTGCACATAGTAAGCGTTCAATAAATACCATTGGATGAATGAATGGTCCCAAGATGGCGGGTCCCAGAGTGTCAGAAAAGGTGGAGCGAAGGCTAATGACCAAAACTACTTACTGGCTGAAGGCATGGATTGTCAGCCCAGCAACCAATGGAAGGCCTGTGTGACTGGAGGAGAGATTGTGTAAATGACCAAAGCAATAAAAGGTTAGTTTTAAAGGCAACATGTGTTCAGTGCCTGGAACTTCAGACATGTGCTTGGATCTTTCTAAAGGGAGTGAGATTAAAGACACTTGAACTTTAATGAGCTGAAGTTTGGGCCCTTTCTATGCTCCAGTCCTCCACAGAGTGAAAGGAGACTTTTCAGCCACAAATGCTCCAAAAGGAGAAATTAATCTTCAGAGATGTCTCTGAGTACAAATAATTAAACATATGTTTGTGTGTATACATACATAGGAATTCATGGGGCTATATTTTTGTGGATTTATACTTACAAATTATTTTCCTATGCCAAAGATGAAGAATCCAAATACCAGAGAACTATGGTGAATTTGATGAAGGGTCACCCAAATAAGGGACCATGCAAAACCCAAGCAAATGCAACATTTGAGAATTCTGGATCTTTCTATGTATTGTCTGTTTTAGTGTTTGTCTTCCTTTTGCATAGTAGTTTTCAAAGTCACCCAAAGGACATTAACAGTTCAAATAATGGCAATTTTCATATCCCTGGGAATATTTGGCATTTGACTAAGATAATGATTTTAACATTAAAAAAACTGAATTTCTTAGAAAAGACAGTTTGTTATATGTCTCTGGGCCACGTATTGATCAAAGTATTCTTTGAGGGATGAAGTAAATTACTTAGAGAGACCAAGTCTCCCAGAGTACAAAGAAATAGGGGTTGTATCAGCCCTGTTTCACCATAAAAATTTGTCTCCCCAGAGTCTTCTATAGTGGACATCAATACAAATGTTTAGTTATATTGTAAACCCCATGGGGGCAGTGATTTGCATCCACCAACTCTGTTGTATTTTACTCTCCCAAGCACTTAATACAGTGCTCTGCACACAAGTGCTCAATAAATAAATGATTGATTGACTTCGATCAACTCAACTTAAAAAGCAAACAATTCTGTTGTCTATACCTTGGTTATTCTTTAGAAAGGGAAGTAATACTGGATCAGTAAAACTGTTACCTAAGAATATTTAGTGAATGTATGATATTGTCTATAAGTTAAATGAACTAAGGTCTATGACATGTTGTTTTTAATGGGAGGTCAAGATGCTAATAGATCCCAGTCTAAAGATCATTTCCTTAAGCCCAGTAAGTACTTAGGAAATTAAATAATATGTGAAAGTCCACATTACATTTTAAGCAAGCAGGAGTCTGCTTCAGGCAAATAAAGCCACTAGGGCTATAAAACAATAGGTTCAGCCTGGCCTTTCAATAAAAGGGTAGACATGCCTCAGATCTGAAGAGCAATGCTGTAAATAAAAGCCTTTATTAGAACTAAAGGACTGAAATTGGATCTTAAGGTTTTCTCTTCCCTTTCTGGAATAAGGTTAAAAAAGTGATAATCAATACAAAGCTTTCCCTAGGAAGGAAACTGTCCAGAAGCATCGAGGAACCAAACAATATAAGCCTGAAAAATACCTTCCTCAATGAAGAATTTCTATTGAGAGTCAACTAAAGATCTGAAAAAGTACTTAATTTTTTCCTTAATTACATAAAAACTGCCAACTCTGGATTATCTTTGGTACTCGGTGGGAGAAAGAGAAATGAATAGGTAGGATTCTTGAAAATTACAGGTAATTGTAACTCATTTGGACTCTTCTGTTTCTGGTTTAATGTTTATGACTTTCACTCTACATGAAGCCCCTTTTGTGACTCAAATCACCAAATTCCCCAAACTCTCTTAATTTTCCTTCTAATAACTCCTATGGAACTCTCATCTATGATTTTATCCAGTTTTCCCTTCAATTTACATGAGGATAATTAGAACCCCCAACTACTATTACTTGCATTAGTTTTGCTCTTTCTCCAAATTTCATACAACATTTCCAGCTAGTTTTCCCTGTCTAGTTAAGAGGATTTTATTGTAGAACCTTACTGAAATATTTTTTGTGTTTAAATTTGGAAATTCTACCCACAGGAAGTCCACAGTATGCCTTATTTTATTACTGTGCCTGTTGTCCTTCCTTCATATACAGTGCTGAGGGCAGCATGGCTTAGTAGATAGACCACTGGCCTGGAATCAGAAGGATGTGGGTTCTAATTCCAGCTATGCCACATGTCTGCTCCGTGACTTTGGGCAAGTCATTTAACTTCTCTGTGCCTCAGTTACCTCATCTGTAAAATGGGGATGAGTGTAATCCCAAGTGGGACAGGGACTGTGCCCAACCTGATTAACATGTATCTACCCCAGTGCTTAGAACAGTGCTTGGCACATAGAAAGTTCTCGATAAGTACCATAATTATCATTATTACCTTCTCCTGACAATAAATAAATGGCATTTTTGAGTGCCTGAATGCTAGATACTTGGGAAAGTACAAAAACCAGGAACTTTGCCTGCCCTCAGAGAATATACAGCCTAATGGGCAAGCTAATTGAAAAGTATTTTCAGATAAGGAAATCCAGAGGAAGAACAAGTATAAAGTTGGAAAGGTGCAGAAACATTAAGAGGATGAAACACCTGAGCAAATAATTGAATGAAAAGATAAATTTATAAGGAATACATAAATTAAAATTAATGCATGTGCACTAGTGTTTAGGATAGGATTGAAGTACACAAGCCACAAGGGTGAGTATTGATCTGTTAGCATATTTTGAATTCAATATGCAAGGCATGGAGAATCAATAAGTATGGCCTAGTGGAAAGAACACAGGACTGGGAGTCAAGAGGCCTGGATTCTAGTCCCGGCTCCACTAACTAGCCTGTTGTTTCCCATCTCTAAATGGGGATTAAATACCTGCATTCCTCTTCCTTAAAATGTGAGTTCCATGTAGGACATGGACTGTGTTGCATCTGATTTTTTTGTATCTATCCCAGAGCTTGGCTCAGTGGTTGGCACACAGAAATAACTTAAAAAATACCTAAAGGATCATTATTACTGAAGGCTTCCGGGAGTATATGGATTTAGGGAGACATTAAAGATGGAGAGAAATGTGGACTGGTGGATTTTTGGGTAGAAGTGGAGTTTCAGGCTGGGGAAGAGCATTAACTAGGGAATGGAACTCTCCTCCTTTTAACTTTTATTCTATCTTCCATCTATCCTTTCTTATCTTTCATAATAATAATTATAATATTTGTTAAATGCTTACTGTGTGCCAAGCACTGTTCTAAGCACTAGGGTGGATTCAGACAAATTGGGTTGGACACAGTCCCTGTCCCATGTGGGGCTCACAATTTCAATCCCCATTCTACAGATGAGGTAACTGAGCTGCAGAGAAGTGAAATGACTTGCCCCAATTCACACAGCAGATATGTGGTGGAGCCAGAATTAGAACCCAAGACCTTCTGACTCTCAAGACTGTGCTCTACCCATTAAGCCATGCTATTTGTTCTGCACTTATGCATCAAGTACTGTTCTACGCTCTGGGGTGGATACAAGGAAATCAGGTTGGACTCATGGGATTCACAGCCTTAGTCGGGGAATTTAATCCCCATTTTACAGATGAGGTAACAGGCACAGATAAGTGAAGTGATGTCTCCAAAGTCACACAGCAGGCAAATAATAATAATAATGTTGGTATTTGTTAAGCACTTACTATGTGCAGAACACTGTTCTAAGTGCTGGAGTAGATACAGGGTCATCAGGTTGTCCCACGTGAGGCTCACAGTTAATCCCCATTTTACAGATGAGGGAACTGAGGCACAGAGAAGTTAAGTGACTTGCCCACAGTCACACAGCTGACAAGTGGCAGAGCTGGGATTCAAACCCATGACCTCTGACTCCCAAGCCCGTGCTCTTTTCACTGAGCCGCGCTGCTTCTCCTAATGACAGAATTGGGATTAGAATCCAGGTCCTCTGACTCCCTGGCTTTTACTCTCTCCACTGGCACATTCTGCTTCCTCACCTCTTCCTAGAGAATGTGTGGACTGAAAGCACTGACTAAATTGTGTTTCTTCCCTCCACCACATCTCATATAGTTTTAGGATAGTTTTAGTATTATTTTCACTAGCCTCCTGGCAGTCCTATCCACCCATTTATTTTTAGGCTCTTGCATTGGATTGTAAGACCCTTGAAGTCAGACCCATGTCTTTTACTTCTGTTGTATTCTCAATAATAACAATAATGATGGTATTTTTTAAGCGTTTACTATGTGCCAAGCACTGTTTTAAGTGCTGGGGTAGTTACAAGGTAATCAGGTTGTCCCATGTGGAGCTCACAGTCTTAATCTCCATTTTACAGATGAGGTAACTGAGGCATAGAGAAGTTAAGTGACGTGCCCAAGGTCACACAGCAGACAAGTAGTGGAGCCGGGATTAGATCCCATGACCTCTGATTCCCAAGCCCATGCTCTTTCCAATGAGCCACACTGCTTCTCAAAATACTATGCTCTGCCCACAGTAGGCACTCATTAAACTATCATCAATTGGTTCAATGAGTGATTGTAGAACATTTGCATATTCCAGCTTTAATTTGGCTATTTTCAATTGTGCCAGTTTCTTCCCCATTTAGAGTCTCATTGCCCTCCTTACTTTACCTGCAAAAATCCATTGTATTCCCTCCAGATTCCTCCACCACAGCAGTCCCCTGTCCTCAAGCTACCTCCCTCACTGTAATCTGTTAATCTGGGTCTTGTGCTTTTCTGCATTAGCCAGCCTTCTTTTAGTTCTTACCCTTAAAACCTTTTCTAACCCCTATGATTTAAGAAATGGAAAAGAATAAAAGATTACTGGCTTTACCTTAGAGAAACATGACCAAAAAAAGACTGCTCTGAATGTTGCCAATTCTGACCTTCCTTGTATAAGGTTTGGGTTGGAATACTGCATGTCAATCAAAAAAAAAATTGTCTTTTGAAGTTCTGTTGGTAGGTTCTAGCTGTGTTGCAGAGGAATTTAAAAACTTCAAAGACAAAGTCTTTAATCAGCTTCATCTAGTTGTCTTTCCCGACATGTAGAACCCTCGACTCAATCATGTTGTCTTATTCCACCTTGCAGCATGTAAATGGTGCCGAAAGCATTTTTTGAGCAAAAGTTTCTGATGAAAAAAGCCCTTAAATGACAGCCTGAACCTCCTTCAAAGTGTACCAAGTTATCCTGATATCACCCCGTGCAATGAGTCAGAGTGCACTCCATTTGAAAATTACAGCCCAAAAGGCCAGATGGACAATCTATATTATTTTCTTAAAAGGCATCTGTCTGTACTGATGAGAGATACTGGAATGAATGAAGGACAAAATAGCTGTCACCTGCACTTTTCAGTAGCCTTTAAAATCCTTTTGGATGAGTCTAGTGCAAGCACTGCTTTTTCTCCTATTTAAAAAATAGCTCTTGGTACTATTGACTTATGGGCCAAAGTGGGTTGTGTGTTAGGGAGGTCATATGAGTAGGCTTTCTCTTGCAATGCTTTGGTAATAAGTGATTCAGCTCATTAAAATCTCCTCCATGGTTCCCTCTTCCAGTGCCTAGGTTCATTCCAATAACTTAAAAATTACATAGACCTGAGCTACCTAGGCTGACTAGCTAGCCCATGCATCTTCCCTCAAATTAATCAATCATATTTGAGTACTTACTGTGTGCGGAACACTGTACTAGGTGTTTGGAAGAGTACAACGTAATGGAGTTGGCAGATACACTCCCTCATAATATTGAAGGTATTTGTTAAACACTTACTATGTGTTCTAAGTGCTGGGGTAGATACAGCTAATCAGATTGGACACAATCCCTGTCCCACATGTGGCTCAGTCTTAATCCTCATTTTACAGATGAGTTAACAGACACAGAGAAGTTAAGTGGCTTGTCCAAGGTCACACAGCAGACAAGTGGTTCTGGGATTAGAACCCAGGTCCTTCTGATCCCGGGTCTGTGCTCTATCCATTGGGAAATACTGCTTCCCTGTCCACAATGAGACATTAATATAAATTATAGATATGAACATAAGTGCTGTGGTGCTGAGAGGAGTGAGTAAAGGGAGCAAATCCAAGGGCAAGAGTGAACCAGATGGGAGGGGGAGAAGAGAGGAAATGAGGGCCCAGTCAGGGAAGGCCTCTTGGAGGAGATGTGTCTTCAGTAAGGCTTTGAATCATCTATAAGATATAAAGTGTGAGGGTCTTCCAAGCCAGAAGCAAGGTGTGGGTAAAATAGATGAGAATGTACAGTGAGTAGGTTGGCATTAGAGGAGTGAAGTGTGTGGGCTGGGATATAGTAGGAAAGAAGTGAGGTAAGGTAGGAAGGGGCAAGGTGATTGAGTGCTTTAGAGTCTATGGTAAGATATTTGTTAGATGCTGAGGTGGATGGGAAACCACTGAAAGTTCTTGAGGAGTGGGGAAACATGGACTGAACATTTTTGTAGAAAAATGATCCAGGGAGCAGAATGAAGTGTGGACTGGAGTGGGGAGAGCCAAGGAGGCAGGAAGGTCAGCAAAAAGGCCGATGCAGTAATCATGGCAGGATGTGAAAAATTCATGGATTAACAGTGACTGTAAGATTCTTGTGGGCAGAGAACATATCTACCAATTGTTATATTGTACTCTCCCAAGTATTTAGCACAGCTCTGCATCCAGTAAGTGCTCAGTTAATATGATTGATTGACCAGTGGCTCACCTCAACACCCACAGGGGCAATCACACTTGAATGGTCTTGCCCCAACCCTCTCCCCGGAATTAGATTATTCCCAAATGACATAAATCCTCACTCAGTGCTCCAGGCTGGATGTCAGGTTATCATCCAATCTGGGAATCAACCAAGGCAATCCCTTTATTGGTAACAGTTTATAATAAGGCTTAGTGATGGAAAGCTGAGTGAAGTAGGGATGATCAATGAAGGAATATCAATTATTTAGCATTTACTCTGTACAAAGCACTGCACTAAGCATTGAGAGAATGCAATAGAATTTATAGACCTGATCCCTGCCCATAAGGAGTTCATAATCTACCATGGGAAGCAACATAACCTAGAGGATAGAACAAAGGCCTGGGAATCAGAAGGCCCTGGATTCTAATCCTGGATCTGCCACTCATCTGCTCTGTGACCTTGGCCAAGTCATTTCACTTCTCTGTGTCTCAGTTACCTCATCAGTAAAATGGGGTTTGAGACTGTGAACCCCATGTGGCACAGGGACTGAGTCCAACAACCCAATTTGCTTGTTTCTACTCTAGCACTTCCTACAGTGCCTGGCACACAGTAAGTGCTTAAATTCCACAGTTATTATTAACTGCACTTCCCTGCAGAGCTATTATTAAAATGGATTAATATATGGATATGTACATAAGTGTTGTGGGGCTGAAGGAGGGATGAATAAAGAGTACAAATCCAGTGCAGCGGTGATACAGAGGTGAGTGGGAGAAGAGAAAATGAAGGATTAGTCAGGGAAGGCTGCTTAGTACAGAGCATTTTAGTAAGCATTTGGAAGAGTTCAGTAAAATAGATTTAGTAGACAAGACGTTTATAGTCTACAGGGAGAGACAGACTTTAAAATAAGTTAAAGACAAGAGAAATGGGAGAATATAGGGACATGTACATAAGTCCTGTGGGCCTGTGGTAAATATGAAGAGGTAGGAATCCAAGCATATAAGCAACAGAGAAGAGTCAAAGAGGGGAAATGAGGGCTTAAGAAAGGCGTCTTGGTGGAGATGTGATTTAACTAGGACTACTCAGGGGTCACACATAACTAGTTAGCTTGTTAGTTAATGTGATCTTTGCTATCCAAGCAAGGCTTGAGGACTCAAAGGACCTGGGAGCTGGTGTCAAAATACGATTCCAAACCTTTGGGAAATTATTTCAGTTCAACAGACCAAGCACATCATTGACTCCATGAATTATTAAAATGGGAGACTTGTGCACTGATTTCTCTACTTTGGAAGTATCTACATCCCAAAAAAACAAAAGAACCACTTCTCAGAATCATCAAACCACAGTGCAGTGACAATCTGAAAATGACCAAGATTCAACATCAGTGACGCAGAGTTAATAACATCCCCGATTTTTACCCGGGTAACACACTGTCCAATGGTGCAAGGATA
This sequence comes from Ornithorhynchus anatinus, assembly GCF_004115215.2. Classification (NCBI taxonomy): domain Eukaryota; kingdom Metazoa; phylum Chordata; class Mammalia; order Monotremata; family Ornithorhynchidae; genus Ornithorhynchus; species Ornithorhynchus anatinus. Next base: position 75,111,971 of record NC_041728.1, on the reverse strand, counting down.
GATAAGGAGGTAGAAGACTAAATCAAGAGAGGGTGTGGCATAAACCGGGCATCAAGATTCAGACAAAACTGAATGCATATGATCAATAGTGTTTATTGAGCACTTACCAGGTGCAGAGCAGTGTATTAAGCATTTAGGACAGTTGAATACAACAGTTGGCAGACACCTTCCCTGTATACGTGATAAATGTTTTTCAACTTTTTCTATGGTTTTAAGACTAAGTCATATCAACAATTCCACTTTCAACTTTTGGAGCAATTAATGCCAACTTTGTGCAATATGTAAAATCAAGTGGCCAGACAATATTATACATAATAATGACCTAGAGCTGGGTCAAACCACCAGCAGTCAACAGTGCTCATCATATCACATTTCCATAGGGATAGATGTGTGAGGAAAATAGATGACATAAGATTTTCCAACTGCTACTAATTCTATATAGTGGATTATGATACTGAGATAAGAATGATTTAAAACAGAATTCATTCTGCTAAAATGGGAATTCTACAGGAATAAAATTGTTTCTGCTAAAATGGAAAGTATGCAGATCACATTCTAAAATACTACATTTCTAACAGTATTGCCAAAATGATTTTGGCTGGAACAGGTAGTCTCACATATGCCTCCAAAAAGAGAAGCCGATGTATCAACATTTCCCATATAGAGCTATTCAAGTACATAGTTTGGAAATGTCAAACCAGGGTATGTTGTGATATTGTTTCTTTATACTAAATGAATGCAAAGAAATATAATCTTTTCAACCAGATACAATGGAATGCTCAATATGTACATCCCTAGTAAGAGAAATGAGGACTTCCAAAAACTGAGCATTTCATTTCAATCTCTTCCGAAAGAAGCTCCAATTTACCCTGTTCTCTTTTGAAACACACACATACAGACACACATGTGTGCCTGTCTTGGTCTGTACAGTACTAGAGAAAATCAGTTCAGTATAATAACTGCAAGATGGGAATTTTGATTTATGAGAGTAAAAGAGCGAAACAGACAGGGAAAATGAAGGTAAAAGATTGCAGAAGGGAGAAAAAATTAAAGGTTTAATGGGAAGAGAGAGAGAGCACATGTAGAGAGAGGAAAAGAAGCCAGCTGAAATTCCTCCTTGTCAGGCCAAGGGACAGAATTAACTGCTGCCAACTGCGCAGAATGCTTAAATGCCAAAATTTAGACATATCACCTGAAAGATGGAACAGCACTGTGAATCCTGAGCTCATTCTTTTCTGGTGAGTATCTTAGCAGAAATGATCATGGTTGAGTTAGGTTGTCATTTTTGGCTCAATGGTGCTACAAACGACTAATAAGGGAGAAAGAAGAAATGGCTTCTCAGGAAGCCACCACCTCTTGGAAAAACAAGCTTCCCTTTTGGAGGCAATGAACTACTGAAGAGTGCTACTCCTGGAGGATGTTTGAAAACTGTACATTTTTGTGGTCTTAAACTAAAAAAAATTCTCACTGCCCTCCTCCCTGCCCCAACCAGAGTGGTTTCATTTCTCATTTTGAGGATCTATTGGTATCAAGCATGCCTCATTAGTTTGTGGGAGGTAGCCAGTCTTCATTAATTCACTTCTCACTTCATTTGCTTTGCACACAGTCATAATTAGCTTCAAAATAACTTAGGTAACCAATAGATTTATTGCCACAATTTTACTCTGAAGTAGATTTTTTTCTGGCCCATTCCAGTGTGTTGCAGAAGTTAAAATTCAGGAAGGCAAAGCTTACTCTAGGGAGCAGTTTGATTTTGAGAGTTTTTTAGGGAGATGATGCTCTTCCTTCCATCTGCTGTTCAACTGTTGTAAATACTTTAATGCTTCATGGTTTTAGGCACCTTCACATACTGAAATGTAAATTTCCCTTGGAAACATGAAGAATTTGGCAAAGATTTTTTATCTATTAAAAATCCCAACCCATTGGGAAGTCTCACAAACAATAATTCTCAAGGGGAGTGTTCCTCAATGTCATTCCATAAAAAAAATGTTACTTTGTGTCTACTTCATTCTATGTTGAAAATGTTTACTACATTATTGAATCACAACACCCCACATCAAACCCATCATTCTAATCAATTCTGAACTCCCTCTGCCCCCACCTAAAAAGCAAAATACCACCCAATAAGGGCCAAACTTTAGAATTAGGATGATGATATTCTTATCGCAGCATTAACTTGATTGTAGAAACCATTTTGTGAAACTAGTCTATGGAATTTCAAGCCATTTTAATCCTAGTCTACATCTGGGAGCTATGTCTATAGGGTAAATTCATCTCCATCAGGAAGGTGAAAATAATTTACTCAGCTCCACCAGATTCTTAACAATGGTCATATTATCTGACAGCCACTAAATAAAAAGGAAATTAATATTTATAATTTTACCCACAATTTAACAAAGAGGTCTGAAAAACAATGCCTGAGAACAAAGAAAAGATAGTGTTTTTTCCAGGTAAATGTGGCCACACCTAAGCCTTTTACTTGGCCCATCAAATTATATTCATGTAATTTAAAGGAAAAATGAGACAGAGCAGAACTTGGTATACTGAAAAGATATTTCCACTCTGTAAAAATCACCACAAAACAGTGGCCAAACCTAGAAGTTAGATGCCTTTAGCAAATCATTTGTTCCTTCCCCTATACACCCGCAAGGTTGGTTACCAATACATTTACCATTTCTGAAGCAGTTAAAGATGAAGAAGCAGAATTAGACTCATGAGTGTCAAAACTTCACTAGAAGGATAAGTTTATAATAGAGTGTAGATTTACAAGCACAGCTCATCTGAATAATTCACTGAAAACTACACTGACTTTTGTTATGAATGAACTGAGGAAGGGAAAAAAATTGTCTGATATATCTGAGCAATATAAGCCAGAAAGCAACTTAGAGGCATGATTTAGTTATAGCAGCAGCAGTATCTAATAGTGGTACTTAATGTGAGACACTATACAAAGTGCTTAGAAAGCACAGAATAATGAAGTGACACATTCCATGCCCACAAGGAATTTACACTCTAAAGGGAGAGATAAACATAAAAATGTTTACAAGTAGATAGATCAAAATAATTTAAGTGGACATATATACATGAGAGCTCAAGGATGAATATAAGTTCTTAAGTGCTGGAGTTGGCTGAAGAGATAATATGTCTCAGGATGCTGGGAAACTTATTGGGGGCAACTTTTTGGAGGGGTTGGGCTTCTAGGAAACACTTGAATATAAGGTGAGCTGTGAATTTGTTTGATGTGAGAGGAAGGGAGTTTCAAGCCAGAGGAACAACATGATCAAGGGTACAGAGGAAGGAGAATTGAGAATGAGCTAAAGTTATAAGGTTGGGTTGAGAGGAACAAAATCAGTGAATTGGGGAATAGTGGGATGAGAAAACAGATAAGCAAGGTGGGGCTCAAATGATGGAGAGCCTTGAATTCTATCGTGAGGAGCTTTTGTTTGATGGGAAGAAACACACTGGAAGGTTTAGAGGAGGAGAGAGGTGGGTCACTTTTGAGACAAGTTTAAGTGATGCTTCAGGAAGATGATCTATGAAGTAGCACACTATATATTGGAGGTGGGAGGAGGCTGGGAGACTATGGAGAAGACTAATGCAATAGCCTAGCTGTGATAAAACCAGAAATTACACTAGGTTTATAAAATTGTGGGTGGAGAGCAAAAGACAAATCCAAAACCCACAAGATTTGGAAGTAGACAATATGAGAGTTGAAAGATAGTGAAGAACTAAGGATGACACAAGATAGTGGGCTCCTGAGAGGAAGAGGATAGTGGCGATGTTGACAGTGATGGGTAGTACAGGAGGGGAGTGAGTTTAAGGAGAGTGGAGGAGTTTGGACTTACACTTACATCTATGGACAACATCTCCTAAAATTAAGATGCTTCATTACTTACACTGGATCTTCAAAGTGATAAAGAGTTTACAAAAAGGAGCATGAGCAGCAAGAAAACTGGATCCAACCAGTGTTCTAGCAAACCAAGGATATTGTCTCCAATAGATTACTTAAAGAATCAATTGAAATTTGGTACTGTTAGGCCAGAAATTCACCTTGCAATCTGAATTGTGCATTGGCAGTGTCTATTGATTAAAATTAACTAACTTCCAACTATAATAATAGTAATAATGATGATATTTGTTAAGTGCTTACCATGTGCCAACCACTGTTCTAAGCACTGAGATAGATATAAGGTATTCAGGTTGTTCCATGTGGAACTCACAGTCTTAATCCCCATTGTACAGATGAGGAAACTGAGGCCCAGAGAAGTTACTGATTTGCCCAAAGTTACACAGTTGGTAGGTGGTGGACCTGGACTAGAACTCATGACCTCTGACTCCCAAGCCCGTGCTCTTTCCACTAAGCCATGCTGCTTCTCATGTCTATCCCCGAGTACATTTGGTTCTCAGCATTGCATTCCAGTACTGAGAATGAGAGGAGGAAACACATGCCAGAGAGGCCAAGATGACTAGTTTAATAGTGAAAAAGCTACAATCTATGCTTGTAAAGGAGTATCCTATCTGGGAGTTTGTTCCAGATCCATTCTTTAAAAAATATTCAGAGTGAGAATGGCAGATGCCAAAGAAGAAGGGAGTTTTGAGAGAGAAGGAGGTGCTGGGAGCACTCAGTCATTTGTTGAGCACTTATTGAAGGCAGAGCACTGTAGTAAGTGCCTAGGAGAGAACAATATAATAACAGATTCCCTGCCCACAAAGAGCTTACTGTCTAGAAGAGGAGACAGACATTAATATAAATTAGATATGTACGTAAGTGTTGTGGGGCTGGAGGGGAATGAATAAAGGAACAAGTCAGGGCAACATAGAGGGGAATGGAAGAAAAGGAAAAAGAGATCTTAGGGAAGAATCTAGGAGGTGATGTGCCTTCAATAAAGCTTTGAAGGGGGTGAGAGTAAAGAGAGTCTGACAGTCTGACAGTCTGAGAGTCTGTCAGGTATGAAGAGAGAGGGTGTTCCAGGACAGAAGCAGGATGTGGGCAAGAGGTGTGTAGTGAGATAGATGAGATCAAGGTACAGTGAGTAGGTTAGCATTATATGAACGAAGTGTGTGGGATGGGTTGTAGAAGGAGAATAGTGAGGTGAGGTAGGAGGAGTCAAGGTGATTAAGTGCTTTAAAACCAATGGTAAGGAATTTCTGTTTCATGAGGAGTTGGATGGACAACCACTGGAGGTTCTTGAGGAGTGAAGTTCATTGTAGAAAACTGATGCAGGCAGTAAAGTATTTACTGGAGTGGGGAGAGACAGGAGCCAGGGAGGTTAGCAAGGCGGCTGATACAGTAATCAAGTGGAATAAATAAATGCTTGGATTAACGTGGTAGCAGTTTGGATGGTGAGGAGATGATGGATTTTAGCAATGTTGTGGAGATAGAACTGACAGAATTTAGTGATAGACTGCATATGTATACTGAATGAGAGAGAGAGCAGTGGGGATAATGCCAAGGTTACGGATTTATGAGACAGGAGGGGTGATATTACTGCCAACAATGAAGGGAACTCAGGAGAAAGGGGTGGGAAGATAAATTCTGTTTTTCACATGTTTGGTTTGAGGTGATGAAGGGACATACAAGTAGAGCTGTCTTTAAGGCAGGAGGAAATGTGAGTGCAGGGAAGGGGAGAGATCAGGACTGGAAATGTAATTTTGGTAATCATCCACGTAAGATTGGCAGTTGAAGCCATGTGAGCAAATGAGTTCTCCATGTGAGTTGGGGTAGCTGGAGAATAGAAGGGGACCCAGAACTGAACTCTGAGGGACACTCACAGTTAGGGGGTGGGAGGCAAGAGGAGGAGGCTGTGAAGGAGACTGAGAATGAGAGACCAGAATGATAGGAGGAAATTTCATTTACATATACGTATTTATTTCTCTTCTCTGCTGCTTTAGAGAAGCAGCATGGCTCAGTGGAAAGAGCCCGGGCTTCGGAGTCAGAGGTCATGGGTTTGAATCCCAGATCTGCCATTTGTCAGCTGTGTGACTGTGGGAATGTCACTTAACTTCTCTGTGCCTCAGTTACCTCATCTGTAAAATGGGGATTAACTGTGAGCCTCACGTGGGACAACCTGATGACCCTGTATCTACCCCAGCGCTTAGAACAGTGTTCTGCACATAGTAAGCGCTTAACAAATACCAACATTATTCTCTGTAAAGTATTTTCTGTTTCCCCCAACTAGACTGTAACTTCCTTAAGGACAAGGATAGGATCTCCTAACTTTTCTGTACTTGTCTAAGTAGTGCACTGGCCACAGTAGATTCAATATATTTAAAATGGAGCTATTGTCCCATCAAACACACTCCTCCTCCTAACATTCCCAGCTCTAGTACACTACATACTCCTCCTCCTAACATTCCCAGCTCCAGCACACTACTGTCTTTCCTGTCCCAGCAATCCACAACCTCTTCTGGACTCCCTTTTTTTCTAATTCTTAAATTTAATCTACTGTTAAACCCTGCTTGTTCTTCTTCATAGTATTTTAGATACACCCTTTCCTTTCCATCCAAACAAACAGCACTTGGTCTAAGCTCCAGTATTATTTTTTTTAAATGGCATTTGTTAAGCACTTATTTTGTGCGAGGTACTGTGGTAATCAGGAATCAGGCAATCATGCTAATCCCACATGAGGTTTACAAGTCTTATCCTCATTTTACACATCAGGAAACTGAGGCACAGAGAAGTTAAGTGGCTTGTCCAAGATGACACAGCAGTCAAATGTCAGAACTGGCATTAGAACCCAGGTTCTTCTGACTCCCAGGCCCATGCTCTATCCACTAGGTAATGCTGTAGTGTGACTAATCTATTGCACCATCCCCTTCACTGGTCCACCTGCCTCCAGCCTTTCTCCCTCCAATGTAGAGTGCACACTGCTGTGGGGATCATCTTCTTGGAATGATATTCCTCAGCATCCTCCATTCCTGTGTCCCAATGCATCAAGAAAAAACTCCTATCTGGCCTCAAGACCGGCAACCAATTGCCCCATCTTTATAAATGTGCTCTCTTTCTGCTACTCCCCAACCCGCTCTATTCACCTATCTGAAATTAACCTTCTAATTTTATCTCACTCATCTTTTCTGTCTCCATCACCCCAGGTATGCTGTTCCCCTGGCCTGAAACTCCCTCCTTCCTCAAGTTCAAAAGATCACAGCTCTCCCCATAATCATTGTCCTCCTGAAACTCTACCTCTTTGACAAGCCTTCCCCAAATAGTTGGGGAACTATTGAACACAAATACTTTCATGACTCACTTCTCCTTTAGAGTGTAAGTGTGTGAGAAGGGAACATTATTTATTCTCTGTTTTGTACTTTCCAAGTGCTCAGTTTAGAGCACTGCATCTTGTGTGTTCTACTCCTAGTTAGACTGTGAGTCCCATGGGAAATAGAGACTGTGTCTGACCAGATTATTTTGTATGTACCCCAGTGTTTAGACCATAGTAAGCACTTAAACATTACCATTACTGCTACTTCTGCTGCTCCTATTGCTACACACTTAAATACCATTTACTGGGAAGCCTGAGCAATGGGAGAAATAAAGGGGTTCCACTCAAATTGGAGTTGAACCTAGGTGACTGAAATCACCAGAAAGAAATAAACTGAGCAGACAGGGGAGTTTTCTGGAAAGAGCTGGATTTCATCTAGTCTAAACTTGACTCAACACTTGTTGAGTTTAGCTGTGGCACAAAATACCTTTGTATCTGGTATATTTGCTTTCAGTTCTCATTTTTTCCTCTATCTCCCTCCTGTCAAAGTTTGCCAACTCTTTCACCCAGACCTGAGTTGGGAATTTAATGGCTTTGATGCAAGTTGGGGCTGGGGGTCATGGATCCCCTGGAAAAACATTCTAGGTTTGGATGAACTCAACCTATAGTAGCAAACTGATGGTAGGACAACAGTTCAGTACACTGATGCCTGGGATAATGTAAGTGAGATATGCACATCTCACTATCTGGCATTCTTCAGTCCATGAGTGAACACCCAACTCAGAGGCAGGCCTGGACCCTGAAGTAAACACTTCTGAGACCTGAGCAAGACTAATAGTGTTGCATGTAACTAAAGACAACTGTGTTTCAGATGACTGCAAAGATCTAGCGCTACATTACTTCTCCGTTACACCCCTAGAGACCTCTCTAGGAAACGGAATTACCTACTAGCATAATATACAGAATTCAAATCCTGAAAAGCAGTGAAAATGTTTCTGTCATTAATAAAAACTCATGTAGCAATAGCCTTTATAATTGGCAAGTATTTTAGTCAGTGTGTAGGTAATAAGGGTGTTGAGCAATTGACAAATGTTTATCAGATATTTATTTTCATTTCTCCTTTCCTAATTTTTAAACTTTTTAAGAATGCATAAAGGAAATTAAAAGGTTTGTTGTAATTAGGCCAATGGCTGAAACAAAACTAAAACTCTGTTCTTAAATGGTTCATAAGTTCTTTAAAAGACAGAGGACTTGGTGCTTAAAATATCACATCACCTTGACTGAAAACTAGAATAATTCCAATGATTGGCTGCCACTGATCTTTTAAAGTTGATATTAGAATTCAAAATATAACTGGATTCGGATATGTGCAAAAAAAATGTGGTTGTTCATTCGTTCATTCAACCGTACTTATTGAATGCTTACTGTGTGAAGAGCACTGTAATAATAATAATAATGGTGGCATTTGTTAAGCGCTTACTATGTGCCAAGCACTGTTCTAAGCACAGGGTGTCCCTCTTGGGGCTCACAGTCATAATCCCCATTTTACAGATGAGGTAGCTTAGGCACAGAGAAGTTAAGTGACTTGTCACTTGTCACTTGTCACTGTTAAGTGACAGAGAAGCAGCGTGGCTCACTGGAAAGAGCGCGGGCTTTGGAGTCAGAGGTCATGGGTTCGAACCCTGGTTCTGCCACTTGCCAGCTGTGTGACTTTGGGCAAGTCACAACTTCTCGGTGCCTCAGTTCCCTCATCTGTAAAATGGGGATTAAGACTGTGAGCCCCACGTGGGACAACCTGATTCCCCTGTGTCTACCCCAGTGCTTAGAACAGTGCTCGGCACATAGTAAGCGCTTAACAAATACCAACATTATTATTATTATTATTGTCCAAAGTCACACAGCTGATAAGTGGCGGAGCCAGGATTAGAACTCACGATCTCTGACTCCTAAGCCTGTGTGCTTTCCACTATGCCATGCTGCTTCTCTCTGTACTAAGCATTTGGGAGAGTACAATATTACAAACATTCCCTGCTCATAATGAGCTTAGAGACTCGGGGTGGGTGGTGGAGGGGGAGAAAGATATTATTATAAATACATTACAGTTATGAACATTAGTGCTGTAGGCCTGGGGTGGGGGAATAAAGGGAGCAAGTCAGGGCAATGCAGAAGGGAGAGGGGAGAAAATAAAATGGGAGGCTTAGTCAGGAAAGGCCCCTTGGAGGAGATGTGCTTTCAACAGGGCTTTGAAGGCACAGAGAGTAATTATCTGATGGATTTGTGGAGGGAGGGTGTTCCAGGTACAAGAGAGGGGTCAATGGTGAGGTAGAAGGTTAGTATTAGAGAGCAAAGTGTGTGGGCTTGGTTGTAGTACGAGAGTAGGAGGGGACAAGGTGACTGAGTGCTTCAAAGTCAATAGTGAGAAGTTTTTGTTTGATGTAGAGGTGGATGGGCAACTACTGGAATTTTTTTGAGGACTTGGGTAACATGTCCTGAATATTTTTGTAGAAAAATGATCTGGGCAGCAGATTGAAGACTGGAGTGGGGAGAGACAGGAGGCAAGGAGGCCAGGCAAGGAGGCTGAGGCAGTAATTCAGGTGGGACAGGATGAGTGATTGTATTAACATAGTAGCAGTTAGGATGGAGAAGAAAGGGCGGATTTTAGCGATGTTATGAAGGTAGGACCTTCAGGTGATGGACTGAATATGTGGGGTGAATGAAAGAGGAGTCAAGCCTAATGCCAAGGTTATGGGCTTGTGAGACAGAAAAGACAGTGGTGTAATCTAGGACAGAGCTTGGGTGGGAAGATAAGGAGTTTGGGACATGTTAAGTTTGAGGTTATGGGAGGCCATCCAAGTTCAGATGTCTTGAAGGCAGAAGAAGATGTGAGACTGCAGAGAGGGACAGAGGAGAGAGTAAGGGCTGGAGATGTAAATTTGGGTATCATCTGAATAGATGTGGTAGTTGAAGCCTTGGGAGTGAATATGTTCTTCAAGGGAGTGGGTGTTGATGGAATATAGAAGGGAACCCAGAACTGAACCTTGAGAGACCACGAGAGTTAGAGGGTGGGAGGCAGAGGAGGAGCCCATGAAGGAGACAGAGTGAACAGCCAGAGAGATGAGGAGAACCAGGAGGGGACAGTATCACTGAAGCCAAGGTTGGTTAATGTTTTCCAGGAGAAGGGGGTAGTCCACAGTGCCTAAGGTAGCTGAGAGGTCAAGGACAATTAGGATGGAATAGAGGCCATTGAATTTGGCAAGAAGGAGATCATTGGTGACCTTTAAGAGGGTGGTTTCTGAGGAGTGAAAAAGATGAAGGCTAGATTGGAGGGGGTCAAGAAGAGAATTGGAGGAGAGGAATTTGAGACAAGCAGGTGTAGACAACTCGCTCAAGGAGTTTGAAAAGGAATGGTAGGAGTGAGATGGGGTGATTACTGGAGGGAGCCTTGGGGTAAAGGGAGGGGTTTGTTTTAGGATAGGGGAGACATGGGCATGTTTGAAGGCAATGGGGAAGAAGCCATTGGAGAGCAAACAGTTGAAGATGCCTGTTAGGGAGGAGGCAAGAGTTTTGATAAGATGTGAAGGAATGGGGTTGGATGCACAGGTGGAGGGGTAGATTTTGAGAGGAGGCAGGAGATACTGCTGGGAAGGACAGGAGAGCTGAAGAGGGGATGCTTCAGTCTATACTTCACTCCGCTGCCTGGATTATCTTCCTACATAAATGCTCTGGGCATAGTCACTCCCCTTCTCAAAAACCTCCAGTGGTTTCCTATCAACCTTCACATGAAGCAAAAACTCCTCATTCTTGCCTTCAAAGCTCTCTATTGCCTTAACCCCTCCTACCTCACCTCCCTTGTCTCCTTCTACAGCCCATCCCATACACTCCTCTCCTCTGCCACTAACCTCCTCACTATGCCTTGTTCTCACCTGTCCTGCTGTAAACCCCTGGCCCACATTCTGCCACTGACCTGGAATGCCCTCCCTCCTCACATCTGCCAAACTCTCTTCCCCTTTTCAGAGCCCTACTGAGAGCTCACCTCCTCCAGGAGACCTTCCCAGACTGAGCCCTCCCTTTCCACCTGCCCCTCCTCCCCTCCCCATTCCTCATATTCCCTCCCTCTGTTAGATCCCCTTCACCTCCCCACAGCACTTGTGTATATTTGTATATATTGTTTATTACTCTATTTTATTAATGATGTGTATATAGCTATGATTCTATTTATCTATTTTGATGGTATTGATGCCTATTTGTTTTGTTTTGCTTTCTGTCTCCCCCTTTTAGACTGTGAGCCCAATGTTGGGCAGGGATTGTCTCTATCTCTTGCCAAATTGTACATTCCAAGTGCTTAGTACAGTGCTCTCCACACAGTAAGTGCTCAATAAATATGATTGAATGAATGAATGAATGAGGGACTCAGGAGGGACAGCAGAGATTTTAAGAAGCTCACAACTGATAGTGTCAATTTTTTTAATAAAATAGGTGAGCAGATCATTGGGGGGAAGGGATGGGGGAGGTGGGCAGACAGAGGGACCTGAAGAGGGAGTTTAATATCTGGAATAAGTGATGAGTGTGAGGAGCATGGGTGTCAACAAGGGTGTAGAAATAATTCTGCTGGGCAAAGAGGGCAAAGTTAAAGCATGCAAGGATAAACTTGAAGTGGATGAAGTCAGCCTGATATTTAGATTTCTTCCAGCAGAGCTCTGCGTCTCGTGCACCAGAGCAAAGGAGGCAGACTGTGCAGGTGATCCTAGCCTGGGGTTAGTGATACTAAATTGACAAAGAGATAGGGGAATGAGTGAATTAAATTCAGTAGAGACGGTGGTGTTGAGAGTGTCAATTTGGTCATCAAGGGAAGGTAGTTTGGGTATGGAGGTTAAGTGGGGCATGATGAGTTGAGTTATTAATACCTGCTGCACTGGAATTAAAAGATTAAAAATCATGCTAAAAAGAATTCACTATTGGATTTTAAATGCATCACTACTTTACCTCCTTGTGAAATTAACTATGGTCTGAAGTTACTGGTAGGTGGTCTTTTGGCCATTGTAAAAATCTAACTTTATCACCAATTGAGCTGACATCCTTTCTTTAAAACCTTATGTGGTCCCTAAATTTGGAACTCAATCCCTACTGAGTTAAACTCATTCAAATCTTCTCTTCATTCTGGATTTACTTTACACAAAATCTCAAGTACTTATTAAATATGTATTATAAAGCTCTCTTGGAAGTGCATTTTGAATGAAGCTTGGAAAGTCATTATTTCCCTAGGATGTTAAAGCACAAGCTAATTTGTTTTAATAGAAAAAAGGTATTTATTGAAAGATGACTAGTTTCTTTAGGGAAAAAACTGATATATGCATTATACATACACACACACACAAAATACTCACTAAATAGGCATATATTTGTGTTGAGGCACATAATGATTTACAAATATAAATGCAGATCTACAAAGACACAATAACAAGTACTGGGCTAAAGCAACTTGCTTAAAATAGGGAGTAATTTATATTAGTTATAATAATAATAGTGGTATTTGTTAAGCGCTATGTGCAAAGCACTATTCTAAGCGCTGGGGGTGATACAAGGTGATCAGGTTGCCCCACGTGGGGCTCTCTCCATTTTACAGATGAGGTAACTGAGGCCTAGAGAAGTTAAGTGCCCTGCCCAAAGTCACACAACTGACAAGCGGCAGAGCCAGGATTAGAACCCATGACCTCTGACTCCCAATCCTGGGTTCTTTCCACCGAGCCACACTGCTTCTCTAAATGATGGTGTATGTTAAGCTCTTACTATGTGCCAAGCACTGTTCTAAGAACTGGGCTAGATACAAGGTGATCAGGTTGTCCCACGTGGGGCTCACAGTCTCAATGCCCATTTTACAGATGAGGTAACTGAGGCAAAGAGAAGTTAAGTGACTTATCCAAGGTCACACAACAGACAAGTGGCAGAGCCAGAATTAGAACCCATGACCTCTGCCTCTGAAGCCTGTGCTCTTGCCACTAGGCCATGCTGCTCCTCAAATATAGTTATGAAATATATGCATATTGTGTAGTGAAAACAGATATCTGTTCTCTTGAACACATCTGTACTAGCTGGCAGAGACAAATCCATGGAAGAAGCATTATGTAAAGTCACTATCACTATAATCATCTCCTTCACACCCATTCACACCCATGATGTCTTAATAGGAGACTGTGGAGGTCACTCCAACTAACTTCACACTCAGGAGAGGGAAGAGGGATTCCTAAATGTCGCTCCCTGTGGGAAGTTTAATTAAGCAGCTACAAAGCCTTTCATGGTAATAGCTTGGAACTGAACTAGGTAACTGGGAAAAGAGAACTCAGCCATTTTGAAGTGAGAGATTTTGAGCCATGTTCTTGGGAGGGCAGAAGGTTAGGGAAGGCTCAGAGCTGTGGCTCTTGGAGGACAGAGGATACAAGGAAGGATCAGACATGATCCCAGGTTAGGGTTAGGATCATGGACAATTTGGAGTGCAGCAACTAGGTGTCCAGAGGTGGGAAGCTCCTACCTCTGAAGGGGAGAAATGGCACAGATCTGCTTGGGCATCCAAAGGATTCAGAAATTGAAATCCTAGAATCATGGATGCCCTAAAAAAGGGGCAAGGACCAAAGGAATGTGAGCTGCAGAACACCTACAGGAAAGTACAGAGGGTCCTGGGAATAGTGGTAGAGTATTAGATCTAGGGAAAGACAGCTTGAACCAGATTTCTTTTTGATTATTACCTTTTTAAGCAAGAATACTATTAAATGCTATTGAGAAATCTGATCCTGGTGTCTTGAATGCAGTAGGGGCTGGAGGAGAAACCAGAAGCAGCTGTAAGTGGAATGGATCCCTTTCTCCATGAACTTCCTTTAACCAGTCCCACAAGGGAGACGGTAGACTAGTCCCTCCGACCCCCCCTCCTCTCTGGGAAAGAATACAGCTGGGCTTCAAATGATGCATAATGGAAGCTGTAAAGGTGCACAAGGCCAAGGTGCACAACTTTCTGATCCAGGGAGGAGAAGAGCTTGAGGGTTTTAGGATACAATGGAGGTTAATGGGGAGGTCTGGACATTCTTAAAATGACTCCAGAGGATCTTTCATCTGGGATTTGGAGCAGAGAACTCCAAGAAATATCACAAAGACAAAAGTAATGCCATATTATCAAGCCTTTTTAATTTGGAAAAATTGTCTAGGATTGGGCCTGGGGGACAGAGATCATATGTCTACTAATTTTATCGTCCACCCACAAACACTTAGTACAATATCCTGCACAAAGTAGGTTCATGATGACACTATTAGCTGATTGGATGAGGGAAAAGGTAACCTTTTGCAGCTGGACAACTAAGACAAAAGCAGGAAAAAATATGTTAAGGCCAGGGAGAAGAGATTCTGTAGAATCCTAATTTCTCTCTCATTCTCTCTCTCACACACACCCGCACACCCCTAAAGTGCACACACACAGGTACAATCAATAAGTATATTTAATGAGTGCTCATTATGTGCAACTGAGAAACTACAATTAAGATGACAAGATCCCTGCCTAAGGACTTTACAATCAAGCAACTCTACACACCTGTACACATCCTTCTCCATTCCCCAGGATGTTTAGGGCCGAGTGATGTTTAAAAATAGTAATTAGATGCTTCACATCTTCTTACCTATCCAACCTTCTGCTTTGGTGTCTCTGACTCCAGTATTTTTCCACACTCCGCTTTTTTAACCTATTCTCCTTGGCAGCAGTTAGTGACTTCGTAGTTGTTCACTATTGATAATAATTTAAAAGCGCTTATTTTGTGCCAACATTGTGTTAAGCACTGGAGTAAAGATTATCAGTTTGAACACAGTCGCTGTCCCACATGTAGCTCACAGTCTAAAAGGGAGGGATATCAGGAATTTTATCCCTATTTTATAGACTAGAAAACTGAAGCACAGAGAAGTTAAATGTCTTAGCCAAGGTCAAAAATCAGGCACATGGTGGAACCAGAATTAAACCCAGGTCTCCTGACTCCCAACCGCTGCTCTTTCCACTAAACCATATCATCTCTTGTATATCTGAATTTTCATAATTCCAAATTAATGGGCTCAGATTCCTGAAATTTTTCTGAATTTGAAAATTGAATATTTTTCTCACAAGTATACATGGTGCTAATTTGCAATCATAAACCCAAACTAGAATATGGAAATAAATAGATGGGCATACTTAAGACATGAAAACAGATTTGCTTGCAACTAAGGTACTTAAAGGATTGAAAGATATTATTGCAGATCCATTACCTATTAATTTTGAAAAATCATGGAGGGAAAAGATCCCTGAAGGCCTGGAAAGATCATTAAGTATGTCTATCTTTTGGAAAGGGGATCCCCTGATAATTACTAACAGGTCAAGTTAACACTGATATCTGGAAAGATACCAGATGAAATCAAGCCATTAATTTGCAGCTACATAGAAGAATCTAGGATCCTAGGGAGAAAAAGCCATTTGACTGTGGAAAGAACAACTTGCTCCAAACCAATTTAAATTTCTATCTACAGCAGAGTGACACGTCACAGATAAGAAAGTGGGGAGGAGGGAGTAACAGATGCACTCTATTAAGATTTCAGTAAGCTTTTGATTCCATTCACAAAAGGAGAGAAAGTCAAAATATTTCTGACAGGCACAGCCAAGCATCCAAACATCCAAAGTTAAGCCCAGCTTTCTGAGACCAGAACCTTCGGGAAAGGTTCACCATCACTCTCTCAAATACCTAGTTTAATCCTCTGCAGACATCAATATCCTCCCCCTCCTCCAAACATTGGGCAGCAGACTAGAGAGTGAAGGGAATGATTCAATTCCCTGATGGATACCCAACTTACTCATTGCCACTATCAATGCATGTGGCACCCGGCACAGGGGCTGCTACTGCTTTAATAATAATAATAATGTTGGTATTTGTTAAGCGCTTACTATGTGCTGAGCACTGTTCTAAGCACTGGGGTAGACACAAGGGAATCAGGTTGTCCCACGTGGGGCTCACAGTCTTAATCCCCATTTTACAGATGAGGTAACTGAGGTACCGAGAAGTTAAGTGACTTGCCCAAAGTCACACAGCTGACAAATGGCCGAGCCGGGATTTGAACCCATGACCTCTGACTCCAAAGCCCCAAAGCCCGTGCTCTTTCCAATGAGCCACGCTGCTTCACAGTGCTTTACATCATGCACTATCTGTCCCACCACCAATTAAAGGGCAGGAACAGCAGAGGAGTTGCCTTTCTCCCTATTCCCACCCTGGAGCAGCCTCCACATCCCTCCTCTCCCCCCAAACCAGAGCCATGTGGGATTAGCCAGTAGAACCAATGGCAGCAGGAAGCAGTGGGACAAATGCCTCGATACCTTGAGAATTCCTTCTGTATCCTCATTGCTCCAAAGCTTTGCATTCCCTCCAGGGTCAGAGAGAATTCTGGTATAGCCAGGGCACTCAGCAGCAACAGGGAATAGGTGGAGGCTCAGTGGTTCTAAATAATTCATACTAAGATTTGGTTCCTACACTTCCTCTTCTAGAAGAACTGTAATCCAGTCCATGCAGCTTACTTTCACCTCTGTAATGCAGTCCTGTTGACAAACGGGGAAACTGGTTACTAATATGTGGTAAGTGGGTGCCCAACTGGTACTGGAGTTACTTCCAAAGGGTAGTATTCAATTGTTTGGCAACACCTCAAGAATGAATATGTCCCACAGAGATAGGTCTTGGAGCATTTTCTAATCATTGCCTTTATTAAGAATTAATAAAGATTCTAAAGATATTATTTATGAGGATTTATTAGAGAAGCAGCACGGTCTGGTGGAAAAAGCACGGGCCTGAAAGTAAGACGACCTGTGATTTTTTAAATGTACCTGAAGTAAAAAGGAATCCGTGTTGCACCTAATTGTGCTTTGATGGATATGTTGCGAAAAGTTTGTTTTCACCTAAGGAATATATTCCTTGTCCTTGATTCAAGCTTTCTATACCATCACTTAAAAAACATAAAACGGAGAAGCAGCGTGGCTCAGTGGAAAGAGCAGGAGCTTTGGAGTCAGAGGTCATGGGTTCGAATCCCAGCTCGGCCACTTGTCAGCTGTATGACTGTGGGCAAGTCACTTAACTTCTCTGTGCATTAGTTACCTCATCTGTAAAATGGGGATTAAGACTGTGAGCCCCACGTGGGACAACCTGATTCCCCTGTGTCTACCCCAGTGCTTAGCACTGTGCTCTGCACATAGTAAGCGCTTAACAATACCAACATTATTATTATTATACATTACTATTATAATAATAATGATGATGGTATTTGTTAAGCGCTTACTATGTGCAAAGCACTGTGCTAAGCTCTGGGGTGATACAAGGTTATCAGCTTGTCCCTCGTGGGGCTCACAGTCTTAATCCCCATTATACAGATGAGGTAACTGAGGCACAGAGAAGTTAAGTGATTTGCTCGAAGTCACATAGCTGACAAGCGGCAGAGTTGGGATTAGAACCCAAGACCTCTGACTCTCAAGCCAGGGCTCCTTCCACTGAGCCACACTGCTTCCCATATGCCACTCTGGCCCCGGAAGATGTAGAAATAACTTTTCAATAACTTTTCTATAACTTTCACACTGGTTATTTAAACGACAATTAAATTACATATCCACTTTCATTTCTTCTTCCAATCTGTATAATATTTTAATGTCTGTCTTCCCTCACGAGTTTGTATGCTTCTTGAAGGTAGAGATTGTCTACTAACGCTACTGTACTCACCCAAGTACTAAAAATTGTACTCTGAATATAGTAGGTGTTCAGTAAATACCACTAATTCACAGGGAAAGAAAAGAAAAACAGAAATAACTCACTCAACCAGAACTGGAAACAACATGCAACACCCAAGAAATAATCCTACTAACAGCACTTGCTGACCCATTGTGCTAGTTTTGCTTATAGCAATTTTGAAAGGATGTCTAAAACAAAGTGAGTTCAGAAAAAAATGAAACTTTTTTAAAGGATCAAAATAGGGCATAAGAGTAAAGGTTAGAGAAATTCTGATTGTCTTGACAGAAGACTAGATCACTAAGATCTATTAGATTATTTAGTAAATATCTTCAAATAAAATTAAGCAGCTTTATGAGAAAGATACAGACCTGTCCCAGTGCTAACCAAATACTAAATAAGAAAAAAATTGAGTTTATTTTAAGATAGGACAGCTATCAGTTAGTCATAAGAAAGAACATTTGGACAGTAAAGGTGATTAAGATCTTTAGAAATGGATATCCCTGCCCAGTGTGTTACAAAAAGGGTGGACGATTATCTATTCTGAATTGCTTAGCTCTCCAGCTGTCTCCACATAAGAGCTAAGCCAGATGATCTCTTGAGATCCTGGGTTTTATGATTGTTTTTAATTAAATGCATTTTCACATTAGGAGCAGTTTGAGCTGATTCGCTGGGCCAGCATTTTAGCTCTGTAATTGAATCTACTCCTGAGCTAGATGTAGATGCCCCCTAAAGGTTCTGTCCCATTCTTTTGAAGAAATCCTCTGGAAGAGAAAGAAATTTAAATTTCAAAGTGTTCACCCTATGTGCATCTCAGTATCAGAAGGAAATAGAAATGTACTCTGGAATTACTTGGAAAAAGACTAACAGTGGAAAAGAGCCAATGTATTTATTAAAATCTAGGTTTGCACCTATGCCACTAGTGGAGATCTAAAGAAGTCTACAGTGACCCATAGGCTCGGCCTAACAAAGAGTTAGGGGCTCAATGGAGAACATATTCACTGAGTTGTTGGTACTGAAACTCAAGTGTCAAAAATGTTCTCAGGTAGTTCTGTAATGATTATCATCATACCTTATGTAGGTTGGCATTTAAGTCAACAGTCCATATTATAAGGATAATCTACTCCTCACATAAAGCAGAAGCTCCAGACCACTGGTTTTAAGCCACTCAGTTCTCATCCTCCAACTTATCCATTCTCCCGTCCAACTGTACCCAAACACACGTTTTCTTCCACTCAAATTAAAACCTACTCATTGGGCCCTTTTTTCATCTCAACTCTAGCTGATCTCTTATTTACACAGTCTCTGCTGCCTTTCAGAATTCCCTCCCATTTCATATTTGACAAACCACTGCTCTCTCCATCTTCAAAGTCACTTTAAAAACACATCTCCAGGAGCCATTGCCGGATAAATTTATACTTCCTTCAGTTTCTATCTCCAACTCCCTGATTCGAATTTTCATAACACCTAAGCCTTTACTCTCAGCTCCTCTTAGAAGTCAATCAATCAACTGCATTTATTAAGTGCTTACTGGGTACACAGCACTCTAAGCACTTGGGATATCTTACATGCTATTCCTCCTATCTGTAATTTGCCTAGTCCCCGACTCCCTTGCTAGATTTTTAAAACTCCTCGAGGGCAGGGATTAAGTTTATTCGTTCTATTTTATTCTCCTTAGTGTTTAGTATAGTGCTCTGCAAGATAAAGGTGCTCAATAAATATGACTGATAATGGAAAGTCTATGCTGACTCAGAGAGTCTCTAATTGCTAATAATAATAATGGTATTTGTTAAGCACTTACTATGTGCACTGTTCTAAGCGCTGGGGGTATACAAGGTGATCAGGTTGTCCCACGTGGGGATCACAGTCTTAACCCCCATTTTACAGATGAAGTAACTGAGGCCCAGAGAGGTTAAGTGACTTGCCTATAGTCACACAGCTGACAAGCTACAGAGCCTGTATTAGAATGCATGACCTCTGACTCCCAAGCCTGTGCTCTTTCCCCTGAGCCACGCCGCTTCTCAAATCACTCTTCCCACTTTGCTCTCTTCTCCAAATATTGTTCCTCTTCAATTTAGCCTAATCAAATATCTCCCCTCAATCCAAGAGTTATCTGTTGAAACAACAAATTTCACAGCACTGGGAACCACAGCAGATGCTATGTTTGCTATGCAACTCTGAGTTCCATAAACCCAGTTCTGTCCCACCCTGCCTCCTTTAGATTCTGCAGTTTTTGTGGGGTTCCTGACCTCTCTCCCCAAACCCAGAACTGTTCCTCTGTCTCTTCAGTCACCCACTTCTCACTGTATCCTGTATCTAGTCTGTTAATTAGACTATAACCTCGTTATGGGTAGGGAATGCATCTGCAATTCTGTTGTACTGTATTCTCCCCCAAATGTTCAGTGTTCCTCATAGAGTAACTGCACAATAAGTACTACTGATTTACTGACATTTATTCATTTTCTACAGCTCTGATATTTGCCAAATCCCTTTAGTGACCTCACACTCCAGCCACTGTCACCATTCAAACTGGTTCCTCATCTGGAGGTTTCCATTCTCTCGAGAAGGCAGTAACAGCTTCAAGGAGGAAAGAAGTGGGGAAGGAGGAGGAGGAAACAATAGAGACAAAGGAAGAGGAAACTTGTCATAAGGCCCCAGGTTCCTTCCATTCCCTCCCCTCTGCCACCACTATTGCCACTTTCCCTCCCTACAAAACACCTTCGTCCAGACTTAACCTCCCATCTTTTCAACTCTGGAAGGTGATCCCTGCCAGCCACAGAAGTTACTGGAGTGGCAGCACCAACAGCAAGATACTCCATGGAAGCTAGCAAGGTATACTGTACTCACAAAAACAAAAAAAATTAAAAAATAAAATCCGAGACATGGAATAAAAGAGGTCACAAGAGGGACAGAAAGACAAGGAACATGAGTCTGGGGTGCAGAGAAAGGACCTCAGAATGCCATAGAATCATGGCAAGGGCTGAAATGGGAGAAAGGGTTAAGGTTACTTCCTTGGAAAATTTACCCAAGTGGAGACTTGAGATGGAATAGCTTCAAGAGGAAGTGATTTCTGCAGGGCTGAACTCTTTAAAGTTCTAAAACATTGCCTCGTCTTCTCACCTTCACAGTCAGGCTATGGCAGTCCACTAATCATTCATATATCGATATATTTATTATTATATATTAATATTATAATTATAATTATATTATTATATAATATATATTAATATTATATATTATAATATAATATATTAATATATATTCCATTTACTTGTGAAAATCATTCTATTCTCACCCTTAATTTAGTTTACACAGAAGGGCTCAGATGGTAGCTGGGGATACTGTAAAACATTGCGGTGAAGGCCTAGTGGCGATGTGATATCAGGAGGGCTTTCAAGTTGGGGAGAACAGTTTTTTTGTCAGATGAGTGGAAAAATAGTTTCAGGAAGCAAAGACAACATGAGCTGGAGGTAGGCCAAGGAACAGATGAGAACATTGCACAGTGATTTGTTTAACTTGAGAGGAATGAAGCATATGACCTGGGATGCGTTGGGAGAAGTTGGTATATTGTCAATTAATGACATTTATTGAATGCTTGCAGAGCGCTGTATTAAGTGCATGCCACATTTGTTACACTGTTCTTTCCCAAGCACTTAATTTTTATGGTGTTCATTAAGTGTTTACTATGTGCCATGCACTGTTCTAAACACTGAGGTAGATACAAGATAATCAAGTTGGACACAGTCCCTGTCACACATAGGGCTCACAGTCTTAATTGCCATTATACAGAAGAGATAGGCACAGAGAAGTGAAGTGACTTTCCCAAGGTCAGAGAGCAGACAAATTGCAGAGCTGGAATTAGAACCCAGGTCCTTCTACCAGACCCATGCTCTATCCACTAGACCACAGTGCTTCTCAGCCAAATAATGAGCTTATATTGAGCTCAGTATATTGAGATCAAGACATAATGAGCTTATAGTCTAGATGGTATATAGCTTATAGTCTAGATGGTATATGTAATAGAGAAATGAACTGATTAAATGTTTCAAATTCAGTGGTCAGGAGTTTTTGCTTAATGTGAAGAGGAATGGACAACTACTGCAGGTTTCTGAGGAATGGAGAGATGGGAGAATTAGTGACACTTTTGAAAGATGATTGAGGCAGCAGAATGAAGTATGAAGGATGCTGATGCTATTAGCACCTGAACCAGTAAGGTGCTCATTTGCATGGAGAGGAAGGGATAGATTCTAGTAAATGCCATGAAGGACAAACCAATTGGATCTAGTAACAGACTGAATATGGAGTTTGAAAAGGAGCAGATAATCAGGGATTGGCAAGGTTATGGGCTTGAAATTCAAGAGTAAAAGGGTATTGTCAATTGCAATGGGAAAGTTGAAAAGGGGGTAGTCCACAGTACTGAAGGCAGCCAAGAAATAAGACTAAGGCAAACTTGAGAAGGAGATCATTTCTGACTTTGGAGAGAGCTTTCAGTTAAATGAAAGGGACTGAAATTGGGCTGTAGAGCATCAAGAAGGGAGTTTGAGATGATGTGGAGGAAGCAGATGTATACAACCATGGGAGCAATTTCAACAGGAATGGAAAGAGGGAGATGGAGCAGTTGCTATACGGTATAGTGGGGTTCAGAGGAGGTTTTTTTTTCAGGATAGGGGAGACAACGGTGTTTGAAGCAGGAGGGGAAGGATTCATCAGAGAGAAAGGAGTTAAAGATGACATGCAGGAAGTGAAGAAGTGTGTGGGCACAAGGGTTTTTAGAAGGTGAGCAGGGTCATAAGCATAAATGGAGAGTATAGATTTTGAAAACAGATGGGAATTCTCCTCTAGAGAGATGACTGAGAAGGATGAGAGAGTTGATGTAACAGAGAAGTGAATAATTAAAGGTCTGGAATAATTGGTGGGGCAACAGACATGGGAGTTGGTGAGGGAGGCAAAGTAGCACTTCTGATTGAAAGAAAGGACAGAGATATAGTAGGTGAGGATTCATATGAAGTGAGTTGAGTCATCCTGGTGCCTGTATTTCCACTTACGCATGAGTAGAAAAAACCTACTGTGGAGGTGATAAGGTCTGGAGTTTGGTGATGTGAGATCCACAGGAGAATCACAGGGTAGAGTTGAGTTTAGCCAAGATGAAAGAATTGAGGACATGAATGTGTACATCAAGAGAAGAGAGGTTAGGTAGGGAGTTCAAATGAGGCATGAATGTCTGAAATAAGTAGAAGAGGTCTAGAGTTTGAAGATCTCAGGAGACTATTTTTGCAGGTAGATTAGAAGTTGTGGTTGCAGGCTAGGATTTCAGAGTTGGTGAAGTTACAAATGATAAAATAAATTGTTATGATGAGATCCAGTGTGTGTCCAAGGTGATGTGTGGCTGAGGGTGGAGTGGAACCAAGATTCCACCAAGTTGAGAAGTGAAAGAAAGTGGGATATTGGAGAGGGGATAATCAGGAAATTCCAACTGGATACTGAAATCTCTGAGATTCCATGAAAGGGAGGAGCAGGGGAGAAGGAAGGTGAGAAAGGAATCAAAAACTGTTCAGAACACTGGAGGTGAGCCTGGGGGTGGCAGTACCTGGTTGAGAGAATTGAAATGAGTGGTAGAAGTCTATGATATAGGCTTTAAAGTAAGAGGTAGTGAGGATGAAAGGGGTGGAATGTCACACAAGTGGTACTGTCTGGAGGTCAGGCAAGGAGCAGGCCAATTTGTTCCCCTTCCCCTGTGAGTGGGGAAAGGCTAGCTGGAGGAGGTAGGGTTTTAGGAGGGCTTTAAAGGTGAAGAAAGTTACATTTTCTCTGATGTTTGAGGTCAAGATATTCCAGCAGAGGGTATGGTGTGAATAGGAGGATGGAAATGGAAGAGTCAAGAGAAGGTTCAGTTTGGTTTGCTTTGGAGGAATAAGGACAGGGAACAAGAAATACCAGTAAAGTAAGCAGATATGTAGGGTGGAGAAAGTAGCTGGAGAGCTTTGAAGCTGACTGTGAGGCATTTTTTCTAGATACAGAGGAAAATAGGAAGCCAGTCAAGGCTTTAGAGAAGTGGAGAGGTGGGTGCTGAGCAACACTTTAAGAAGATGATCTGTATAGCTGAGTACAGAATAGACTGGAGGCAGGAAGATAAGCGAGGGGGCTAACATATAATCTAGCCATGATATGAACAGAGCTTGGATGTGTAGCACTTAAGTACATGTCAATTGACTCTTCTGTAATTTATTACTTATTTACTTATTCATCTTTACATTCTTTATTTTCTTTTAATTGTATATCATTTTGTGTCAATCCCCCATCAAATTGTAAATTCCCTTTTGGTGAGAATTATGTTTTTTTATATCTATTGTTTAGGCCTAGTGGAAAGAGCATGGGCCTGAGAGCCAGAGGACCTGGGTTACAAACTCAGTTCCACAACCTACCTGCTGTGTATCCTTGGGCAAGTCAATTAACTGCTCTAGGCCTCGGTTTCCACATCTGTAAAATGGGGGTATATACCTGTTTTCCCTTTCCAATAGACTGTGAGACCCATGTGGGACAGGGACTGTGTTTTACCAGATCGTCTAGTAACTACCACAGCACTTAATACAGTGCTTAGTATATAGTGAGCACTTAAATACCACTATTACCACTATTCAAAAATGAGGACACTCATGCAGAAAATATGCTCAATAAATGCTACAGATTGAGTTTTCCTCTGATGTAACCCAGCACTGAGTGGACACTGTGGAATTATGGAGCCATATTCTTTCACACATGTAGGTGAGAGAGCAGGGATTAATGCTAAAATCTTATTATTTAATGATAACATGTATTATTCAATGATAACATGTCAATTTTATCTTTAATACCAGATGCCCAGAATATGTTGGTACACAGAGTGGGTACATGACAGCCCCCTCCTTGATATAATGCAGATTCCCATGGAAGTTTGCTAGATATAATGTATGAGGAGAATAGATGACAGAGAATAGATGACAGCAGCTTAGCCTAGCAGCTGCTGTTTAGTAAAGTGAAACAGTATGGCCATAAGGAAAGTGTGCAGAAGAAATAAATTAAATTAAAGATACAAGAAAACACATCCTTAAGCAATATGGCAGAGCTGGGAACCTTTGGGAGGTAACAGCTGTGGGCAGACCATCCTAGCGTGCAGCAGTAAAGAATCAGGAGCTTTCTTTGAGCTAGTGCTTTAGGTTGACCATGAATTTAAGGTTGAGTCACAACCACTGGAGCAGTGTGTCCTAATGGAGAGAACCTGGGCCTGGGAGTCAGAAATTCCTAAATTCTAATCTCAGTTCTGCCACTTTACTACTGTGTGAACTTGGGCAAGTCACTTGACTTCTCTGTGCCTCAGTTACCTCATCTATAAAATGGAGATTAATACTGTGAGTCCTATGTCAGACAGGAACTGTGTCCAATCTGATTAGCTTCTATTTACCCCAGCACTTAGTATAGTGCCTGGCAAATTCATTCAGTCATATTTATTGAGTGCTTACTGTGTGCAGAGCACTGGTACTAAGCACTTAGTACAATTCAGCAATAGAGACAATCCCTGCCTACAACAAACTTACAGTCTAGAATGGGGGAGAGAGACATCAAAACAAGTAAACTGGCATCAATAACACCAATATAAATAAATAGAATTATAGACATATACACATCAAAACAAGTAAACAGGCATTAATATAAATAGAATTATAGATATGCACATATATACAAAAATACTGTGGGGCAGGGAGGGAGGTAGAGCAAAGAGAGAATGTTGTAGAGGGTGGAGAGGGGAGGGGAGCTGAGGAAAAGGGGGGCTTGGTCTGGGAAGGCCTCCTGGAGGAAGTGAGCCTTCAGTAGGGCTTTGAAGGGGGGAAGTGTGATTGTTTGGCAAACCTGAGGAGGGAGGGCATCCCAGGTCAGAGGTAGGATGGGGTCAACTGTGGGACAGGAGAGACCGAGGCATGGTGGGAAGGTTAGCATCTGATTGGTGGAGTATGCAGGCTGGGATGTAGAATGAGAGAAGGTAGGCGACGTAGGAGGGGGCAACTTTATGGAGAGCTTTGAAGCCAAAAGTGAGTTTTTGCTTGATAAGGAGGTTGACAGGCAAACACAGGAGATTTTTGAGGAGGTAGGTGACATGCCCAGTACATTTCTGTATAAATATAAGCTGGGCAGTGGAGTGAAGTATGGACTGAAGTGAGTAGAGGCAAGAGGTTGGGAGGTCAGAAAGGATGCTGATACAGTAAAGCAGCAGGGATAAGACAGTCGGGATAGGATGAGTGATTGTACTAACATGGTAGCAGTTTGGATGGAGAGGAAAGGGCAGATCTTGGCAATGTTATGAAGGTGAGACTGGCAGGTTTTGGTGATGGATTTGATATGTGGGGTGAATGAAAGAGCGGAGTCAAGGATAACACCAAGGTTGCGGGCTTGTGAGAGAGGAAGATGTAAGTTCCGTCCACAATGATGGGAAAGTAAGGGAGAGGACAGGGTTTGGGAAGGAAGATAAGGAGCTCAGTTTTGGACATGTTGAGTTTTAGGTGGTGGTAAGACAATCAGGTGGAGATGTCCTGAAGGCAGGAGGAGATGCGAGCCTGGAGGGAGGGAAAGAGAACAGGGGAGGAGATAGAGATTTGGGTATTATCTGCACAGAGATGATAGTTGAAGCCTTGGGAGTGAATGAGTTCACCAAGGGAGTGAGTATAGATGGAGAATAGAAGGGGACCAAGAACTGACCCTTGAGGAGTCCTACAGTTAGGGGATGGGAGGGGAAGGAGGAGCCCACGAAGGAGACCAAGAATGAACGGCCAGAAAGATAAGAGGAGAAACAGGAGAGGACGGAGTCAGTGAAGCCTAGGTTGGATAATGCATTGAGGAGAAGGGGATGGTCGACAGTGTCAAAGGCTGCTGAGAGGTCGAGGAGGATTTAGGATGGAGTACGAGCCATTGGATTTAGCAAGAATAAGTTCATTGGTGACTTGAGAGAGTAGTTTCAGTGGAATGGAGGGGATGGAAGCTAGATTGGAGGAGGCCCAGAAGAGAGTTAGAGGAGAAGACTTCGAGGGACCGAAGGTAGACTACTTGCTCCAGGAGTTTGGAAAGGAAGGGTAGGAGGGAGATGGGGTGATAACTGGAGGGAGCTGTGGGGTTGATGGAGGGTTTTTTAGGATGTGGGAGACATGGGGATGTTTGAAGGCAGAGGGAAAGAAGACACTGGAGAGTGAGCTGCTGAAGATGGAAGTTAAGGAGGGAAGGAGGCAAGGGGCAAGAGTTTTTTTGTTTTTTTTTTACAAGGTGAGAGGGAATGGGGAGTGAAGCGCATGTGGAGGGGGTGGCACTTGAGAGGAGGGAGGAGATGTTCTCTGAAGATACTGCTAGGAAGGATGGGAAAGTAGAAGAGGGGGTATAGTGGTGGGGGGGATGGAGGCGGGGAAGGGGTGGTTTGGGAAGCTCAAACCTGATGGTGCTAATTTTCCTAATTATCCTAAGCATAGTAAGTGCTTAACAAATACCATGAAAAAACAACACATGCCCAGATTATCAGTGCACTAAGTGTGGAGTTCTTTCCTGTTATAAGCACACAAAAAATAACATACACTAACATCAGCATCATCTTCAAATTCAACTGAAGTAAATTAAAGAGACAAGGGAGAAAGAGTTTTGGAGCAGGCAAAAGAAAAGGAAGTTAAGGGAGAGGAGTTAACAGCAACAAACTGGCCACTTTTTCTTTTATAATTAAAAAAAAAATTCCCCACTGGGAAAGATGAACCAGATGGTTCATGGAGCTTCTCCTAACACTCCATATTAATTATAGGATTGCTTGGATAGTCATCAAAAATACTGCCTTGTGATTTTTTAAAAATGCTCATAATTGCATCATTCATTTTCTAATAAACAGGCAAGTTGAATGTCAAGTAAACATGGAACTGTGCCAATTTCCCTTTAAGTTGGTGTGTTAATGAATCATCACTTTATCGTTAATCCAGGGCATTGAAATAAGTACTATCTGCTCAGTAGTAGAGAGGATTTAAAAAAACAACAAAAATACCAGAGGAAAACTTGCCCTCCCTAGTAAACTAGAAGGACCCATTATAGCTAATCTTCCTTTGGGGAATGCAATGGAAGATAAACTAGAATTGGATCAATTCAGCTGTGAATCTTAACCCCAAAATTTACTAATTTTCTTAATGCAATTGTTCACTCAATTGAAAATTTCACATAATAAACAGGACTTCACAATGCATTCTTTGATTTTCTTCAGGCAGCAATGGAATCCATTTTTGTGTGGGTAAGAACTGCTGTCTACAGTGTGGAAGACTTTTGCTCTTCTCTAAATGTTAGAAGCACAAGATGTCAAAATATAAATATTTTGTTTTTGATAATATCATTTCAAAAAAAGTACAGACTACCATGAATATAATCAAACTCAACTTGACATACAAAGCCAGGTTCTAGACAATCAAAATCTCTGGCCTGTTTTGCTTCATTATCAAAGGATGGTGTCAGTGTTATTCTGTAATGACAAGTCATTCCACATGACAATATTGCTAGAAAAGCAATTTCTTTCATTTCACTTTAAAAAACTGCAAAGTAATTAACTTCCCAGCAGTTTCATTTGGCAAAGTAGTCTGTAGTTGGAATGAAATGTTAATTAATAATTGACTGTGAAAACTATAGTTAGTGCTGTTCAGCTAATTTAATAACAGATATAAGAATGCAGAGTGAAAATACTATCAGCTGTTAAGCCAATGGTAAAAAGAAATGGTGGTGATCAGCGGGTGGGAATGAATGAAAAGCACTGTTTGTTACAGAACAAAAGTTTGCTATTTCTTAGAATAAACTAAGTGACCATATTGTTCAAATACATATTGTATATTCTCTTCAAAAACTTACACAGGACAATCAATGGCTCATTTCTGTGAAGACTCAAAATGGCAAAATAAAAAAAAAATACAAATAGAAATTGATCTCAGCATATAATGGAATATCCAGTCAAGCTAGTAATAACTTTGCCATTCAATTTACTGCATACAACCATGCTTAAGAATGCAACCAGGGATCTGGGAGCTGGTGTCCAAATATTATTTCGATCCCTTGGGAAATTTTTCCAACATAGACTGGAATCATCATCAAGCATCCTGGAATCACTCATACAGGAAGTTCCTAATCTTTGAGGACTATGGCCTGAAAGCATAACTTTGAGAAGAAATATATATGATTTGACCAGATTCTCAAAATCAGCAAAGGGCTGTGGAATGACAATAATCTAATCAATCCAACTGTGTGCAGAACACTGTATTAAATGCTTGGGAGAGTATAGTATAAAAATATAACAGAGTTGGTAACATGTTCCCTGCCCATAATGAGTTTACAGTCTAGAGAGGAGACAAACACTAATATAAATTATAGTTATCCATTCAATCACATTTATTGAGCATTTGCTGTGAGCAGAGAACTGTACTAAGTGCTTGGAAGAGTAGAATATTATAATTAACTGATGTATTCCCTGCCCACAATGAGCTTACTTTTGGGCTAAGGAGGAGTGACTAAATGGAACAAATCCAAGTGTAAGGAAGATGCATAAGGGAGTAGGAGAAGATGAAATGAGACCTTAGGCAGGGAACCCCTCTTGGAGGAGATGTGCCTTCAATAGGCTTTGACTGTGAGGAGGACAACTGTCTGTCAGATATGAAGAGGGAACATTCCAGGCAAGAGGCAGGATGTGGGCAAGAGGTTGGTGATGAGATGGACAATACTGAGGTACAGTGAGTAGGTTGGCACTAGAGGAACAAAGTGTGTGGACTGGGTTGTAGTAGGAGAGCACCAAGTAAGGTAGAAGGGAGCAAGGTAACTGATGGCTTCAAAACAGATATTGAGGAGCTTCTGTTTGATGAGGAGGTGGGGTGGGCAACCACTGGAAGTTCTTGAGGAGTGGGGAAACATGGACAGAATGTTTTTATAGAAAGATGATCCACACAGAAGAGTGAAGTATGGACTGGAGTGGGGAGAGACAGGAGGCAGGGAGGTAAGCACGGAGGCTAAAACAGCAATCAATACAGGATAGGACAAAGACAACTAAGGTTTTGTACAAACCTTCACCTGGCCCATCATGTCTACAATCAAGGTACTCATTTTTAGGGGAACAAAAGAGAATTTATCATTTCATTCTGTCATCAGAGAAGCACATTTTCCAAGATTACCAAATTAAGCCTATTGTTCTCTTGTAAACTCAAAGATTAAATGTGGTACTAACATAATGATCGCTCCAGACCAAAGTGAAAGTTTATAGGTCAACCTGCATTATCTCATACCACTAACCCACAACCCTGGATCACCTCCACAGTACCCTTCTTCTGCTACTGTGCTCCTCTAGCTGCAGAAGGTTGCTGGTGGAAATCCAGATACCTAGCTGACCTTATTATCCTCAACTTCAGCAGCTTCAATTCCACCCTCTCCACCTAACAATACTTCTCCAAAGAAGTCAACTCTCCCAATCAAGCTTTCTTTCTATGTTCTGTTGACTTTTTAGGGTTTCACTGTTTTAACCTTATACTGTTTTAATGTACAGAGTTCAAAATCATTAAAAGTACTTGCTTAATAGTAATAATAATGGTAATAATCGTATTTTTAAGCACTTACTATATGCTAAGCACTGTACTAAACACTGGGGTGTAGAAAATATAACCAGGTCTCACATGGGACTCCCAGTCTAAAAAGGAGAATAGGTATTGAATCCCCGATTTGCAGATGAAGGAACTGAGGTACGTAAAAGTTAAGTAACGTGCCCAAACTCACCCAAAAAATAAGTGGCAGAGCCAGGATTAGAATTTAGGACCTCTGTCTCCCAGGCCCATATTCTTTTTACTAGGCCACACTGCTACTTGGTCTTATAATTAAGCTTGGCTATTCTTTTTGAAGAAGAGTACTGTTAATATTGACATATCCTAGATATTTTTTTTTCCTCGCCAGCATACTCTGGCCAAGACTCAGGAAGGGAACTCAAAGTTCCTATCTTGTATTAACCCTATTTGTCTCGTCCTATGCTGTCAAGTCATCTACAACCCATAGTGGAGCTGGGCTTAGAACCCAAATCCTTCAACTCCCAGGCCTGTGCTCTGTTTCTCAGGCTCTTGGAATATGAAAATTCAAGTAAGGATTTAGGATCACTTCTTTAATTTAAAAAAAAAATCCTTAATCTCCCTTTGGATAAATGTATATATTTTTACTCAAAGACAGCCACTCTGAATTCATGAAGACAGGACATATTTTGGCTTACAAAGACCAGAAGTAAAAAGTGACAAACAAAACAAAGATAAATTTTAAACAATAATTACTTTGTGACAAAATATTAGCAATAGAAATATTTCTCAATTCAAGTTTTTTTAAAAACTGCTCTATAACCAGGGTAATTGGATTTTTTTTTATTTGTGACCTTTTATAGAACTCACCATAGTCTAAAGATTAAATCTCTACACCACATTACCCTTTGGCACAGTGTCAAAACTAGAGCATTTTCTTTGTGGTTTTGAAATCAGCAGTGTCCTTTAAAAGCAAACCTATTTAAGCAAAGAACCATACAATTGATTTCTTAAGGAAGACATCTGAAGGGCATACAACACCCAAATCTAAAAAAGCTTCACCTTAGATAATTTATGAGGCATTTCGTCATCATGTTTAGACATCTGGGAAAACAAGCAGGAAATCTGACTTCTGAATGCCACACTTAGGGTTTGAAGCTCTCTAATAATTTGATTTTATGAAATTCCTCAGGGAGATCTAACATATGCATTACTGAATGCTCTGATCTTGCCAGTGTGGTAAGTATACTGTACAGCAGAGGTACATTCTCCACCAAGCATTATCTGCATCATTACTATCATTGTTATAAGTGCTTACTATTTTTCAAGCACTGTTCTCAGCAATGGAGTACATATAACTTCATCAGGTCAGACACAATTTCTGTTCCACAAGGGACTTATAGTCTAAATAGGAGGGAGAACAGATATTGACCCCCCCATTTTACAAATGAAGAAACTGAGGCAGAGAAAAGTTAAGTGACTTGCACAAGGTCACACAATAGGCAAGTGGCAGAACCGGAGTTAGAACACAGGTCATGTGAATCCCAGGTTCGTGCTCAATTCACTAGGCCATACAGTACCCACAGAGCAATTGTGACTGAAAAAAAAAACTCCTGTATTTCTTATCTGGGAGGTTCTAAGACAAAGCAAATTCTTCCCTGCGAAATTGGCTCTAGCAGTAGGATTATCCTGCCCAAAGAACATTCGCCTAAGATGCTGGCAAATGTACAGGTAATCCTAGGATGGATAATAACCAGCAAGCTTTCTCAAAAAAAAAAAGATAAGGATTTTCAAAGATAAATATATCAGAGGAGGAAAAATACTGTTCTCAAGTGTCAGCAATTTTATTATGGTTTTGACGTTGTCAAAAATAATTCATTGTGGTTAACGAATAAGTGAGAATTTTAGTGTTTCTATCTCTAGGGTATTATTTGGATTAGTCCATTGATCTACTTGGTTTTATAAGGGATGAATAGATCCAATAACAGGGTTGGAATGGCTTATTTCCTTAATATTCCTCTAATTCCCTTAGTCCCTTAATATTTAAACATTTAGTGAATCTCACATTAAGGATTAGTCCCCCTACATATCCTCCCTCCTCTTTCATAACTCAGCCCACACACGTTGCTCCTCCAATAGCCTTGCCACTTTCCTCAATCTTTCATTCACTCATTCAATCGTATTTATTGAGGACTTACTGTGTGCAGAGCACTGTATTAAGCACTTGGAATGTATAATTAGGCAATAGATAGAGACAATCCCTGCGCAACATCGGGCTCACAGTCTAAAATGGGGAGACAGCAAAACAAAACAAGTAATCAGGCATTAATACCATCAAAATAGATAAATAGGAAGATATATACACATCATTAATAAAATAGAGTAATAAATAATATATTGGAAATATACACAAAGTATTTACAGGGTGCTGTGGGGAGGGGAATGGGGTAAAGCTGAGGGAGGGAGTAGGGGAAATGGGGAGAGGAGGAGGAGCAGAGGGAAAGGGAGGGCTCAGTGTGGGAAGGCCTCCTGGAGGAGGTGAGCTCTCAGTAGGGCTTTGAAAAGGGGAAGAGAGTTAGTTTGGCGGATGTCTCTCCATCGACCCCTTGCTATGCCCTCCCTCCTGCCTAGAACTCCCATCTCCCTTCTGACAGACCACCAATCTCCCCATCTTCAAAGTCTTATTAAAAGCATACCTCTTCCAGGAAGTCTCTCCTGACTAAGCTTACCTCTCTCCATCCTATTTTCCCTCTTTGCTGCCTCAGCCATGTACTCAAGTTCCACCTGCTAAGTGCTTAGCTACTCACCCCACCACTACTGCACTAATAGTCTATCACTTTCCTCATCCGTGCTTTATTTTAATGTTTGTCTCCACAGCTAGGGTGTAAGTTCTTTGAGAACAGGGATGATATCTACTTACTCTATTGTTGTTTCCCCAAGTGCTGCATATAGTGCTCTGCACAGAGTAAGCGGTCAATAAATGTTGATTGACTGAAAGTTGGAAATGTATTTTATCCAATAAATAAATGAAAGCCCACAACTGAAGCAGACAAATCCCTGTACCTTTTCTTTAAGAAATTGCAAAACATATAATATGTTGGTTTCTTCAAAACACCAACCAAAATTTTTTTGGATAATCAATTTTTCTTCAAATTGAATTATATTGAATTCATTTCTCAAGAACTAAATCAATGAATAAAACTTGAAGGAAATAATCTAAATATTTCCTATTCTGTTACACCATTATGTTCATAAGAACATGGGCATTGGATTATTTGGTCAAACCAATGGCCCAACCAGCCCAGGATTCTTTTCCAACAAAACCAACAATATGCTTGAAGGAAAAAAAAGTCACCATTGCCTTTATTGACACCTACATTCAACTGACTGATGCAATTCAATCCATGGTGTTTATTGAGCACTTACTATGTGCAGAGCACTGTTCTACTAAGCACTTGGGAGAGAACAATACAACAGAATTAGCAGACACACTCCGTGCTGTATTGTACTCTCCAAGTCACTTAGTACAGTGCTAAACGGGAATAAAATACAGATTTTTTTCACATAAAGTAGGTGCATTATTTAAAACAATGGTACTTACATACTTACTATGTGTCGTGCACTGTGATACATGCTAGGGCAAATAGAGCTAATCGGATTGGGCACAGTCGCTGTCCCAATAGCAGTATAAGAGGGACTAAATGAAAGGCTGCTCAGACAAATACTACAACAATTTTCTTATTAGGAATTTCCAAAACCAAAATGTCCTTCCAACTCAAACAAATGGCCTTCCAGGCCTATTCAGTACAGTCTTCTCTACACAAAAGGTCCTAAAAAATTACTGTTGACAATGATGATTAAAAGAGACAATCAGTGGTAAGGAATTACATGTGTCCTTAAACATAGCTCTGTAGTCAGGAGAAAGGATGGAAGACCAAAGGGAAGAATAAACTTTCTTCTTGCATAGAATTGCTTAAAACCACAGTTGTTGGTTGTCCTCTTTACACTTCAAACAATTTTTCTCTTTATACCAAGGGAGAATAGAATTCAACAACAGTAATAAAAGAGCATGATACTACTGAAATCACTGATCTACCAGGCACCATATAAAACATTAAAACCATTCCTTTTTCTTTTTTTGGCCCAGGGGATTTTTCTAAGTTCAAACACAAATGCAATACAACAGCAGTACATTATGGAAGGATAAAAAAAATTCAAAACAGGACTGGCTAGAACTCAACAATAAATGTCTAGTAGAAGAGGCATGAAGGAAAAGTAAGCAGGCTCAGAAAAGAGCTTCTCTACTTCCTTTTTCCAACAGGAATACTTTTGCATTAATGCAGATATAATCTTTGTTGCTCCATCTAAAGGTACTGTCGGCACACACTGTAGTGTTATCCTAGAGAGGACCTTGAGGGATTGGGTCTGTGTCAAGATAGAATTGATGTATCTGTCAATGAAAGAAAGAAAAGCACAGCTTCCCTCTATCCCCAGAGCATTAAGTAAGTGAATTTCCTCATTCAGCTGTGCTTGAGGAGTCATTACTGCACACATCAGACTTTCTTTTAATGCTTCAGCCCACCCAAAGAAGAAAAAGCAGTATTCACTCCACCTTTGAGTTTGTTACAAGGATCATTATAAATGACAGCCAAGTAGCCGCTGGGCATTCCATCTTGCATCGTCTAGCTAATGAAATGTTTTTTTAACCGAACATATTTAAAATGGGATTACATCTCATGTAAAAATTTCCACACATACCTCAAATGAAAGATTAATGGCAACAAAGCATACTTATAACTAAATCCACACTTTTCAGGTAAAAGAACTAAAATGACTGTGAAATAGCTCCACTTCGATTAAATTTCAATTAAATGATACTTAAAACTTTAATTTGCCCCTTACTTCCAGATAAAGATAATGCAGATCTCAGTAATCCAACATGCTCTTTTAGGTATTCCAGCTGAATTACAATTTTTCACTTTAGGCTTCATTGGTAATCACAAAACATTGCTCAAAATGAAAAAAAAGCAATTATTATGAAACAAAATTCAATCAATTTCAGCATGTGTGGAGGTCACCGTATTGATCTATGAAAAATCATTTTATTTAGCAGCCTGAAGCATGGAAACCTAGAGTGCTGGAATAATAAAATGTAAACACATAGTAACCTTTAGCATGCATCTTGTCCTTTCAACTTCAGGCAATCTTTGGCAACAAAGGATTGAAAATAGAAAAATCAACTCCTGGAACAAGATAATCAGATAAGCTGAGAAGGAGAGAAAATAGGAAAGCATGGAAGGGAAATGGGAGGAACTAATGGATAAACTACTCAACAGAAGCAAATTTTAGATTGAGTCTCCAAGGGACAGGGATCATGTCTAATGCCCACCTGTATATTCTATCCCAGCATTTAGTAAGCCATTCTGCACTCAAAAAGCACTTAATATTACTACTACTTTTAGAAGTAAATATTTACCTATTCGTGTATAGGTAGTGATAGTGGATAAGAAAGATATGTTGTTAGTAAAAGCAGTAGAATTTATTGAGCTCCATTTGGTGCTGCAAACTCTACTTAGGAAATACAGAATTATTATATGACATGTTCCCTGAAAACAAGGAGCTCACACTGAAAAGGGACACAATAAAGCTTATTTATAGCTAAAGGGGTCAAAAAATAAAGTGGACATATATCCATAAATTGTGATTTGGGTGTAAATAAGTTAATAATAATAATTATTCTGGGGTTTGTTAAGTGCTTACAAAGTGCTAATCACTATTCTAAGTGCTGGAATTGTTACAAGATAATCAGGTCAGACAGCATCTGACACTATTATCTTTTATTTACCCCAGCACTTAGCAAAGTGCCTGGCACATGATAAGTACTTAACAAATACCGCAATTATCATTATTATTATTAGTCCCTCTCCCACATGGACCTCACAGCCTAGGTAGGAGGGAGTAGGATTTAATCCTCATTTTACAGATGAGGAAACTGAGTGTCAGAGAAGTTAAGTGACTTGTCCAAGGTCACACAACAGACAAGTGGCAGAGGTGGGATGAGAATAATTATGGCATTTGTTAAATGCTTACTATGTGCTAAACAATGTTCTAGGGCTGGGATAGACACAAGGTAATCAGGTTGTCCCATGTGAGGCTCATAGTATTAATCCCCATTTTACAGATGAGATAACTGAGGCACAAAGAAGTTTAGCAGCTTGCCCAAGGTCACACAACAGACAGGTGACAGAGCTGGGATTAGAATCCAGGTTCCCTGACTTGCAAGCCCAGGCTCTTTCCACTAGTCTACTAAACCAACAAGTTCCTAAATTGTTGCCAAGATAAAGGTATTTCTACTGCTAAGCACTGAACACACAATATAATAAAATAGCTACTTTACTGAAGAATATAATCATGCTTTTAGATTTGGGTTGGCTATTGACTATGTGCTTGCATGCCCTAATCACACATCATTCACAAATTTCCACAGTGACCTAAAATTTGTTGTTTGCTATTCCTGACACTGCTATTTGTTTATGCCAATAGAATGACATTTCTAATATATTATGTTTGGTACCATATTTTCCACTCTTAAAAGATTTATACTTTTCTTAGGTTTTCTGTATCCTCCATCCTCCCTCACACTTTTCCTCTTGGCACAGTGCATTCTAAATAAGTTGGCTGGTGGCATCCACAGCTAACTTTGTTTTCCGCAAGTTCTTACCTAAAGATAGAACAGCATGGTCTCCAAAATCATGACTACTTTAAATATTTAAAAGAGGAAATTACTACAGTTCTATTGCCCATCAGGACTCTATGGCTCCTGATTTTCTTCTCTTTCAAATCTGGCCTAGGCTAAAAATAGCCTCAAGAGTGTGAATGAAAAGGCTGCAAGCCAGGCAAATGATTTATACACTATCCAGGGATGGTGAGTAGAGGTGTATTTAGCCTGGAGAGTCTCCTGGTTTCCACTTTCCCATTCCCAGAAGACTTAAATCTGGTTCTTTCCAGAACATGAGGCAATAGCAGTTGCCAGTCAGAATCATGCTTTGAATCAAATGATTAGATTCCAGTTACTACTGATTTGGTGGTCTGGTCACAAATTTTTTTTTCCCCATCATGTGGACAAGAGGTATATTACACTCTGGAGGCACTGTTCAATAGGAACCTACTCTCCCTTAAAAGTGACTGACTAGATTTACAGCTGCCAACTACATTTAAAATAAACTCAAAATTAAAATAATTAATAAAAATAATAATGGCATTTAACAACCCCTTCTATGTGCAAAGCACTGTTCTAAGCGCTGGGGGGATACAAGGCCATCAGGTTGTCCCTCATGGGGCTCACAGTCTTAATCCCTATTTTACAGATGAGGTAACTGAGGCACAGAGAAGTGAAGTGCCTTGCCCAAAGTCACATAGCTGACAAGCAGCAGAGCTGAGATTAGAACCCATGACCTCTGACTTCCAAGCCCATGCTCTTTCCACTGAGCCAAGCTGCTTTCCAATTATGATGCTATCCCCAAAATATCAATGAAGTTAAAGGACCACTAGCTTAAGGTACAATTGTAGAAGCCAGAATCGGTAATCGTACTATTGAGAAAATTAATTATGTTTTAAATTAGTATTTTTAAAAAACTTGCCATAGATAAAATGCTCACTGAGTTCCCTCCCTCTTAAAATCCACTAGATAGCTCTCCCCATCCACTAGATGATAGCTCTCCCCATCTTCAAATTCACTTTTTTCTCCCCAGATCACAACCTTCCAACTACCACCTCCACATATATGTACTCATGTGGCACTTTTGTACAGATCAATATACATAATCTTTTTAAACACTAATTTGTTCACTGATCCATATTTCCATTCTCTTCTTCCTCTTATCTGAGCATTGATTTGTGTCTGTCTCCCCTATTGGACTATACACTCCTTAAGGGCAGGGATCATATGTTGTGCCCTCCCAAGTGATTAGCCCAGTGGTCTGAGAACACTGTAAACTGTAAGCTCTATTTGGACAGGAATTGTGTCTACCACCTCTGTTATACTGTACTTTCCCAAGCACTTAGTACATTGCTCTGTACACAGTGCTCAATAAATATGATTAAGAAATGCTCAATAGATACATTTGATTTTGAGCATCTTGAGCTCTATGTGATTACATTTTTAAAAAATAAAGATGCATGGTAATGATGAAAACAAAGTTGGGCACTGTAAGTAAATGTTATCCACATGTCAACAAAATAGGCAGCCCATACTTCAGCCTACAGTGATTTCAACCCGTGCTAGTACCTCCACTTACAAAACATTTGCTTTATTTCCATAGCACACAGGCTACAACTGCCTAGGTAATCACATCTGCAAAACTCATTTAACATTGTTAGTTTGACAGGTGCAACTTAGTGAACCATTAAAGTAGAAACCTTTGCTAAATTGTACAACAAAAGCTACTCGAAATATGCTTAGGCCAAAAGCATCGAAATCCCTGGGAACTACTAGGGTTCCTGGTTTTAAGGAATAGAATGAACGTGTTCCAGAATCTGAATAGAGGAAAATCACCATTTTCTTCATTATACTATTCCATTTAGATATTCTTTTTTTCTTCCACCTGTAGAGTTAAATTACTATAGGTATCAAGCTGCTGACATTTAGGGCAAATATGTTCACTCCCTTACAAGGACTTGAGTAAATAGTAAACACATAAAAGTTGGATGTGAGGAAGATTGTAGGCAATATCTTGAGTCCCAGGTTTCCCAAGCCTAACAAGGCAGTATTAGCCTAAAATATTTCTCATTATACTGAAGGTGGATCCCTTTAAAGGAGTTGTAAAGTCCTATCATTGTCCTTCATGTTCACTAAAATTCATTCATAGGTGAATAAGTGTATGAGAGCGTGGCCTTATGGATAGAGCACAGACCGGGCACTCAGAAGTACCTGACTCTGCAATTGTCTGCTCTGTGACCTTGGACAAGTCACTTCTTACCTAATCAGAAGAATGGGGATTAATACTGTGAGCCCCAAGGGGGACATGGACTGTGTCCAACCTGATTAGCTTATAACTACCCCAGAATTTAGTAGTGTCTGGCACATAATAAATACTTAACAAATACAATTTTAATAAAGCCTAATTCAGAAATCACAGTCCCAGTTGCATTTTGTGCACAAAAAGACCAATCCATATTATGTGTTGGCATGCTTAATGTTTGCAGCACCAGCAATCATAATCAGAGCAGAGAATGATGAGTCCTTGGATCAGCATGGTAACAGTTTGGTTGGAGAGGAAAGGGAAGATTCTAATGATGTATGTGTAGAATCAACAGGATTTGATGACAGGTTGAACTGTGGTTTGAATGAGAGATGAGTTGAGGATAATGCCACAGTCACGGTTTTGTGAAACAGGAAGGATGATAGTTCCATCTACAGTGATAAGAAAGCCAGAAGGACAGAGTTTGGGTGGAAATTATTAGAGTTTTGTTTTGGAAATGTTAGGTTTGAGGTGTCAGGGGGCTATCCAAGTAGGGAATGGATCAGACAGGGTACTTGATGAATTTTTCAGGACCACTAGATTTGCCAAATCAGTTCCAGAACTCAAAATCTACTGACAGTAACAAACGTTTCTGCAAAGTCTATGAAAACTGATTAGAGATCTTGGTGTTGGATCCTGTACTTTTTTTGTACTGACACACAGCTGCTGCGCCATAATGAAACACACTGTGATTCTGGGAACAATTTGTTTTATAATATTCTTTAATAGTTGATCCAGGAGTATCAATAGTGGAAACTGTCTATCAACTGTATTATACTGTACTCTCCCAAACACTTAGTATACAGTGCTCTGCACACAGTAAGCACTCAATAAATGAGATTGACTGACTGAAAACCTTCTGTATGCTGACCTCTGTACTAAGCACTTGGGAGAGTACATTACAACACAACTGGGAGAGGCATTCTCTGCCCACATGAGCTTACATCCTAGAGATGGGGAGACAGACATTAATAGAAATAATTTTCAGGTATGCATATGTAGGCTTTTGGGTCAATTGGGTTTTCCATATTTTGTACTTCTGACTACTGTCATGACTTACCCAATAGTTGGCAAATGAGTCATGTCTTCCCAATTTGGAAGGTTTTGAATGTTCTGCAGGGCCTTACCTTCAGTAGAAGGTAGCATATTAAAAGGGATATTGAGATGTTTTTGCCTTCTCAGGTTTCCCTCCTGGTCTTTGATGTGACTGGAGCTGCCTCAACAC
The DNA here is from genome assembly GCF_004115215.2 of Ornithorhynchus anatinus. Lineage (NCBI taxonomy): Eukaryota > Metazoa > Chordata > Mammalia > Monotremata > Ornithorhynchidae > Ornithorhynchus > Ornithorhynchus anatinus. The sequence continues at coordinate 75,071,198 of NC_041728.1, read as the reverse complement.
ATCAATGTACTGCAATGTCATGAATAGAGCCATGAAATGTCTTCAGTGATGTGAAGAGTTTGGTTTCATGGAGGTCTGCCTAGACCTGGATCTCTTCTGCTTTCATATCTCACCACCTGTGGCATATGTGCTTAAATTTAATTGGCAAGTGTACCTATCTATTGTATTCTCTCAAACACTTAGTACAGTGTTCTGCACACAATAAGAGCTCAATAAATACAATGTATTGATGTCACTTTGAAAGTTTCTGAAAGACATTCTCCTGCCTGAGTTCTTGGGTCCCACAAAGCACTGCTAGGGCAAAATACTTCACATCAATATACCTTTATCTCTAAATCATTTGTGCTAATATTTCATCTTTCTGGCAATGTAGCCTGCCCTTACCAACCACAGTTTTGAGGAACCATCCTAGCCAGAAAGATTTCCACCCCATACTTAAAATATTCTCCAGTGACTGAATGGAATTGGGAAACAGTTTGCCTTTGAAAATGAAATTAGTCTGAATGATTCAATCAATTTTTAATTCAATCAGATTTCTATCCTATTTAGTTGCTATAGTAATCATTATATGTAGAAATGGAGAAGATTAAGAAGATGAGTGTTGAGAGAGCAGATTATAAAGAGGAGAAGGAAAAGGAGAATCCCTGGCTTTCTAGGGGCTCACAACTGGGAGGCAGTAAGACCTATTGGAAAGAACACGGGCCTGAAAGGATCTGGGTCAAATCCTAGTTCACAACTTGTCTTCTGTCACTTAGCTTTTCTTTCAATTACCTCATCTATAAAATAGGTATTAAGACTATGAACACACCTGAGACATGGATTTTGCCAACCTGATTAGCTTGTATCTGCTCCAGTGTATAGTACAGTTCCTGGTACACAGTAAGGGCTTAAACATTGCCAAGATCTGCCCTTTTCTCTCCATTCAAACTGCTACCATGTTGGTACAATCACTTATCCTACCTCGACTGGATTACAACGTCAGCGTTCTTTCTGACCTCCCAACCTCCTGTCTCTCCCCACTTCTGTCTATACTTCACTCTGCTGCCTAGATTATCTTTCTACAGAAATGTTCTAGGCATGTCAACCCTCTCCTGAAAAATCTCCAATGGTTGCCTATCAACCTTCATAACAGGCAAAAACTCATTATTGACTTCAAAACTCTCCATCATCTTGTCCCCTCCTACCTCACCTCCCTCCTTTTCTTCTATATGCCAGCCTGCACACTCCGCTCTTCTGGTGCTAACCTCACTGCACCTCGTTCTCGCCTGTCCCGCTGTCGACCCCTGGCACATCCTACCTCTGGCCTGGAATGCCCTTCCTCCTCAAATCCACTAAAAAAAAAAAAATCACACTTCCCACCTTCAAAGCCCTACTGAAGGCTCACCACCTCCAAAGAGACCTTCCCAGACTTCCTCAGCTCTCCTTCCCTTCCCCGTTGCTCCAACATGCTCTACCTCCCAGCCCCACAGCGCTTGTGTATATATGTACATATCTATAATTCTATTAATTATATGTATTATTTATATTAATGATTGCTTACTTGTTCTGATATAAATCTATAATTCTATAATTTTATATATTTATAATTCTATTTATTTATATTGATGCTATATATGCCTGGTTAGTTGTTTTGAAGTGTGTCTCCCTTCTAGACTGTAAGCCTGTTGTGGGCAGGGATTGTCTCTATTGCTGAGTTGTACTTTCCAAGCAGTTAGTACAGTGCTCTGCACACAGTAAGCCCTCAAAAAATATGATTGAGTGAATGAATGAAATGACAGAAAAAATTTAAAAACTGCTAAAGATATCAAAAGACATCTAATTCCATTAAAGATAACCTGCTTTGACACCCTATTTCATTATTGAAAGGGACCTAGGCAGTAAGCTTTGAGTAAATATTCATTTTAATTAATTCTAAACACAGTGGAATGCCTTTGCTAACTCTGCATGGTTATTGACTCAACATCTTCATCATTACTGGCGCTAAATTTAAAGGCAGATTATCTCAGGTGTGCTTTCTCCCTGTCAACCTTCTCTCCACCTCTCCTTGCCTTTATTAAATGGAAAATCAGTCAATAGTGATATCACTCAAAAAGGACTTACTTTTAAATTAAGAGAACGTGCAGAGATATAACAGGTTACTATTTGATGTCATTCATATTCTTCCCTCATTCTAGTTTATTTCCAGTATACCCTCTCTTTCAGTCCTTCCCATCCTACTCCTCACGTCTTTTCAATAATAAACAAAAATATCAAGGAAATGCCTATGTTCTAGCTTAACATACTTTTCCTAGGATATAACAGTTGGATGCATTGAAGTCAGGACAGAAGAATCTGAGATCATAAAACATATACAGACACAAATATACATGTATAGAAATATATATATATTTACACACACATATACATATATATGTAGCTGGGGACACTGGGGGTAGGAAGGAGGGGGGAAAGATTATTCGGATTTGGAATCAGCTGAAGCCAGAATGGTTCCTGGGACTCCTGATCCTAACATCACATTGCACCCAACTTGGGAGAATACAAATGGATGCACTAAATTTCCCAGGTAATTCAGAAAATTCATATTTCTCTCAATTATTTGGTTATTTCACTTGCTAATTATCAATAAAATTTCCCTGATACTCTATTTCATTTCACTAAGGTCAGCTTGGACTTATTGCTTAATGTCCCGCTGGTCCAGAGTGCTTAATTTACACTCAGCAAGAAGGTCATTCACCTGTCATAATCTGGCTTTTAATACTGTAAAAGTTATTAAATTTAACATAGATTAGCACAGCAAGGAATGCTGGTTGTTAATCAAACAACCCGTGCCTGAAGGGCCAAAGATAGAGCTGGTAGTGATGCAAGGGGAGAAGGCTTTTGATCTTATGAAGCCTATTGTTCATGCACAGTCATGTTTATTAAAACTTGTGAGATCTGATCCACCAGGCAAAATAAATGGGATTTGTTGTTTTTTCCCCCCCTTCTGCTCTTCCATTCCTCTGCATAGTCTGCAACATCTCTATTTTATTCCTTCTGGTTCTGCTTATGGTGACTGATGGTCCATGGAATGATTAATGCAATCTGTTCTGATACAGTTGATGTCAGATATGCCACTACTAGTAAAAAGTATTTATGGTTACTGATTAAAAGCCTAGTAAATAATACCGGCTTTATAATGCTGCTGCAATAAAACGTGCTTCCAAGTAGGGCATGTTGTTGTTTTCATTAGTTCTAAGAAAAAAGAAAATAGGAAAGTAAAATCATAAATGATCATAAAAATCCCTGGAAAATGTTACTTGCTTCGGGTAGCGTGAAGAATGCATAAAAGCAGATATATCAGGAACTTGAGGTCAACAAATTTTAGCAGATGGTGGCCAAATGCCTTTTCTGTTTTGAAAGCTTTTGACTTCATAGTTGCTACATGCAAGAACAGAGTCAAGAAACTGACCGAGTGGAAGTTATCCAATAACTCATGTTTTCCAAGATAACCTGGATTTTCTATGCTCTCCCATTCCTTTCCTCCCTTCTCCTCCTCCCAGCTCCCAGTCTGAACTATTAAATAAGCAAGTAGCAAAATCTTTCTTCTTGAATTTGTTTTCTTGCCAATCAGTGATATTTATTGAGTGCTTATGATGTGCAGAGCCCTATAATAAGTGCAAGGGAGGGAACTTTGTGACAATCCAGCTAGTCCCCTCTACAAGGGTAGAAGGGTGCAGGGACTTGCTAAGGAAGGTGAGAGGTGAATTGGAGGTCTCTCCAACTACCCTGCTCCATTAGAAGTTAAAATATCCATAACATATAAATAGTAACCAGATCTTACCCCAAACCTCTATTCTCTCCTTCTCCTCCCTTTCTTACACCCTTGATTCAGTCTCATAGAGAATCTTGTCAAACAGAAGTGCCTCCAGACTCCAAAAAGATATCCCACAGGGAGGATCCATCAGGTAAATGACTCTTAGGGACCAGTCTAGCTGAGGGTCATTACCACCCATCTTTACAGTCACCCTAGGAGATTTGTGCTTTTATATAAGAGCTATGAATTCTCTTTCTGATGCTGAGGAGCATGGGGTCTTTGCACAGTATGAGTATGTATGTAGTCACAGATCATTACCTCCTGGCACTGCAGCATTAGATTGAATCATTGGGAAACAAAGATGTTCAGATTTTTGCCTGAGGAGAAACTCCGTGGTGAAAAGGGAAGATCTCCCTATCTTCCTTCAGGAATTGCACAACAGTATGGCAAATGACACTGTATGCAAGACAATGTTTCCATGCAAGTTGGGTAAAGTGTTAAGTTCTAAATGAATATCAAAACTTTGTTCAGCAACCTGGCTGCAATCTATTTTAAAACTGTGTTGATTCTGGATAAAGGCTGAACTAGAAGAAGATGTTAACATTTCACAAACTTTCTAATTTGAGAGAATTATCTGTACTTACAGTCAGAAGTCCATCTTGCCCTTAATCCACTTTTATACCAGACAGTCCATTTTTCAAAAGGTCCCTACCTCATCTGACACTTTTTGCCTGGTATTTTTATCATTAAATGCTAATTTATATCGTTAAATCTTCAGCCTTCCTCTGCCTTAGCTTCTTCTGCAAAGCCCCATGGCTCAGAGGCCACACCGTTGTTGACAAGAACCTGGGAAGGAAATGTCCACTCTGGAGCAATGAAGAGACTCACATGTCAACCCTGTAAAACACTCAGCTGAAATACACTGGGAAGGGGTGATTCTCTCCCTCAATTTGAAACAGAAAGTCCTGGGTTCAGTATACATCCCATCTCTCAGGTCCATAACTGACACTATTCTTTGCTCTTCCTTCTCTTTCAACTCCCATATTAAACTTGTTGCCAAAACCGATCCTTTGGTCCTTCAAAACATTTCCAGAATTCCCCCCTCCCCACAGTCTCTCTATCCAAATAGCCTCCAATAACTCCCCCTTCCTGATGCAGGACCTATCTTTTTAAAATATCATTCTGCATGGGTCTCCCCATCCCCTGAAAACCTCCAGTAGTTCCTATTGCATCAAGCAAAACCTCCTGACTTTGCTCTTAAGACACTCAGTCAGTACTATCTTCCCTACTTATCCACTCTTCTCTCACTTCACCCCAGCCCACATGCTTCATTCCTCTAAAGCTAAACTACTCACCTGCTACCCCATTCTTGTCTCTCCCACCTTTGACCTCTTGCTTACATTCACCTCTGTCTGGAATTTCTACCTCCTTCAAATTCAATCATTCAATCGTACTCATTGAGCGCTTTTCTTATAAAGAAACATTTTCTTTAAAATATTGGGTCTCTGACACTACTTATTTTTGTCTATTGTGAAGGGAATGGGTCAAGGAGTAGGAAAACATGAAAGTTGTCAAATTTGTTTGTTCTACAGAAACATTCTGAGCATGTCACTCCCCTCCTCAAAAATCTCCAGGGTTTGCCTATCAACCTTCGCATGAACCAAAAGCTCCTCACTATTGGCTTCAAAGCTCTCCATCACTTGCCCTCTCCTACCTCACCTCCCTTCTCTCCTTCTACAGCCCACCCGGCACACTCCGCTTCTCTGCTGCTCACCTCCTCAATGTGCCTCATTTTTGCTTGTCCCACCGTCGACCCCTGGCCCACATCCTACCTCTGGCCTGGAATGCCCTCCCTCCTCACATCCAAACTCTCTTCCCCTCTACAAAACCCTATTGAGAGCTCACCTCCTCCAGGAGGCCTTCCCAGACTGAGGCCCCCTTGTCCTCTGCTCCTCCTCCCCTCCCCATAGCCCTTACTCCCTCCCTCTGCTCTACCCCCTTTCTTGCCCCACAGCACTTGTGTATATTTGTACATATTTACTACTCTATTTCATTAATGATGTGTATATATCTATAATTCTATTTATTTTTGATGCTATGCCTGTCTACTTGTTTCATTTTGTTGTCTGTCTCCCCCTTCTAGACTGTGAGCCCATCGTTGGGTAAGGATTGTCTCTTTCTGTTGCCAAATTGTACTTTCCAAGCACTCAGTACAGTGCTTTGCACACAGTAAGCGCTCAGTAAATACGATTGAATGAATGAAAGAAAATGCATCTTGAAATAGCAAATTGATTAAGAATGTTCTTATACTTGTTATGTATAACATGCACTTTTACATAACATTTGCTGTGACAGCATTTGAAGGAAAGACTTACTCTGGCTTTCATTTGGGTTTACTTGGAACTAATCTTTAAAAGCACCTTTGGGATTGAGGACAGCTCATTATCAGCTAATGGCCTTTTAAAACATTCAATTATAGACACTCAGATAAATAAAAATCTACCAGAAATGGGATAAATTCAGATCTTTTTCTTCTCTGGCCTCTCAAGTTTCTGGGGAAATGCTTTTTCAAATGACATTTCAATTTCCTTAAGTCAGGAGTCAAAAACATTGTAATGTTTTCCTATTCTGGATGTTTCAATAAGTTTAAAATAATAAACATATAATAGATTGTTAAAGTATCTGCCATTTTGGTTTCTCATTCTAATGAGCAGTATGTACCTTGACCTTTTATCTCTCTAGGAGGTGTGAACAAATCTGGCCACATTTTCTCCATTTAACTTACAGAATTATTTCTCTCAGACTAAAGGGGATGAAAAACCTAGAATATATTTGTCTTAAACATTACCATCCGATTGCATTGCTAGAGAACAAAACACAGCTAGAGCAGGGTGCTTTAAAAATCCCAAGGAGGTCTGTTTGGAGAATTGCAGAGAAGAGAAAGACTACAATCTCCCTGATCTCCCTGGTGCAAAGGAGCTGGTTTTCCCTACATACACTTCCCTAGAACTACTAAGGCATCCTGGGAGGAGTCCAGCTTCTCTGCCAATAATAGGAGAGGACCTCCCCCTCTTCCTTGGAACTGGGGCTGAGACCTCCTATAACAAAATCTAGCAGTTACTTACCTTTCAGCCTTGCTAGGATGTGTGTGCCTGACTGCTCTCCTGAAACCCAGGCATAAGTGATCTCCAGTCAATCAATCAATGGTATTAATTGAGCACTTACTATGTACAGAGCACTGTACTGAGTGCCTCGGAGACTACAATGCAACAGAATTAGCAGAAATGTTCGTGTCCACTGTGAGCTTACAATCTAGAGGGGGAGACAGACACTAATAGGAAAAAATAGTTTATAATAGAAATTTAAATATAGGTACATAAGTACTATAGGGTTGGGGGAGCAAATATCAAATGTCCAAAGGTCACAGATTCAGGTCCATAGACAAGCAGAAGGGAGAGTTAGCTGGGGAAAAGAGGGATTAATTGGGTAAAGTCTTTCAGAGGAGATGCGATCCTTGAAGGTGGGGGAGAGTGGTGGTCTGGTGTATATGGAAAGAGAGGGAGTTCTTGGCCAACAGGAGGATGTGGGTATGGAGTTTGAGGCAAGATAGATGAGATCAGGGCACAGTGAGTAATCTGGCACTAGAGGAGCAGAGTGCGCAGGTTGGAATGTAGTAGGATACCAGTGAGATGAGGTATAATGTGGTGAACTGTTTGAGTACTTCAAAGGAATGGGGAGGAGTTTCTGTTTGATGCAGAGATGGATGAGCAGCCATTGGATGTTCTTGAGGAATGGGGACACAGACTGAACATTTTTGCTGAAAAATGAAGTGAAGTGCAGAGAAGTGTGGACTGAAGTGGGGAGAGGTAGGAGGCAGGAAAGTCAGTGATGAGGCAGATGCAGTAGATAAGTTGGGAAAGGATAAGTGCTTGGATCTGCAGGATAGCAGTTTGGTTGGAGAGGATAGGGCAGACTTTAGCAATGTTGTGATGATAGAACTGACAGGATTTGGTGAAAGATTGAATATGTGGGTGGACTGAGAAAGATAAGTTGAGTACAATGTCAAGATTACAGGCTTGTGAGATAGGAAAGATAGTAGTGTTGCTATGGTGATGGTAAAGACCGGGGACAGACAGGGTTTGGATGGGGAGACAAGCTCAGTTTTGGACATGTTTAGTTTAAGGCATCAACAGGACAGTCAGGTAGAGATATGTCCTGAAGATATAAGGAAATGTGAGATTGGAGGGGAGTTGAGAGGGAAGGGCTAGAGAGATAGATTTGTCATTCATCTGCATAGAGATGGTAACTGAAACCATGGGAGAGAATGAGTTAATGAGTTTTCCAAGGGAGTGGGTATAGAAGAAAAATAGAAGGGGACCTAGAACTAAGTCTTGAGGGACCATCACTGTCAGAGAGTGGGAGGCAGAGAAGGAGCTGGCAAAAGAGTCTTAGAAGGAGCAGTCAGAGAGATTGGAGGAGAAACAAAAGAGGAATCCAAGGTTGGATAAAGTTTCAAGGAGAAGGGGGTGGTCTACAATGTTGAAGGCAGCTTAGAGATCTAGAATCCAGTTAAAGTGGAGGCCATCAGATTTAGTGAGGAGAAGGTCACTGGTTACATTAGAGAGGGCTGTTGCTGTGAAGTAAAGGGGGTGAAAGCCATATTGGAGAGGATTTAGAAGAGAATTGGAAGAGACAAATGGAAACAGCAGATGTAAGCAACTCTCTCAAGAAATTTGGAGAGAAATGGCAGAAGGGAGGTGGGGCAGTAACTGGAGGGAGCAGTGGGGTTAAGGGAGCATTTTATTTTTAGGATGGGGATACAAAAACATGATTTAAAGCAGGTGGGGAAGAAACCACTGAAAAGTGAACCAGTGAAGTTAGAAAGACCTGAGTTCTAATCCCAGCTCTGCTACTTTGCTCTATGACCTTGGACAAGTCATTTCACTTCTTTGTGCCTCAGTTCCTCATCTGTAAAATGGGAATTAAGACTGTGAGCCCCATGTGGAACATGGACTGTGTCCAATCTAATTAGCCCAGTACTGGCATATAGCTTTCCTCTCCATCCATACTGCTACCATATTAATACACTCATTCTATCCCATCTAGATTTCTCCATCAGCCTTCTTTCTGTCCTCCCAACCTCCTGCCTTCACCCACTCCAGTCCATACATCACTCTTTTGCCCAGATTCTTTTTCCACAGAAACGCTCAGGACATGTCACCCCCCCCCCCAGCCCCGGTCCTCAAAAATCTCCAGTGGTTGCTTATCAACTCCTGTATCAAACAAAAACTCCTCACCATTGACTTTAAAGCACTCGCCCCCTCCTACCTCACCTCCTTCTACAACCCAGCCTGCACACTTCACTAACCTTCTCACTGTGCCTAGATCTCACCTGTCTCACCTCTGATCCCTGGCCCACATCCTGTCACTGGCCTGGAATGCCCTCCCTCATATCTGCCAATTACTCTCCCCCCCATGCAAAGGCTTACTGAAGGCACATCTCCAAGAGGGCTTCCCAGACTAAATCTCACTTTTCCTTATCTCCCTCTCCCTTCTGTGTCACCCTGACGTGCACCTGTTGCCCACCCCACAGCACTTAGGTATATATCTGTAATTTTATTTGATTGATGTCTGTCTCCGCCCCACTCTACACTATGAGCTCATTAAAAAAAACCCACTCTTGACCCCACTTCCCCCTCCAGTTATCGCCCTATCTCCCTGCTACCCTTCCTTTCCAAAATCCTAGAACGAGTCATCTACAATCGATGCTTAGAATTCCTTAACTCCCATTCTCTCCTAGACCCTCTCCAAGCTGGCTTCCGTCCCCTCCACTCTACCGAGACTGCTCTCTCTAAGGTCACCCATGACCTCCTTCTTGCCAAATCCAGTGGCTCCTACTCCATTCTAATCCTCCTTGACCTCTCTGCTGCCTTTGACACTGTCGACCATCCCCTCCTCCTCCATACCTTATCTCACCTTGGCTTCACGGACTCTGTCCTCTCCTGGTTCTCCTCTTACCTCTCTGGCCGGTCATTCTCGGTCTCCTTCGCTGGAGCCTCCTCCCCCTCCCATCCTTTAACTGTTGGAGTTCCTCAAGGGTCAGTCCTTGGCCCTCTTCTGTTCTCCATTTACACTCACTCCCTCGGTGAACTCATTCGATCTCACGGCTTTGATCTACATCTCCGCCCCTGTCCTCTCCCCCTCCCTTCAGGCTCGCATCTCCTCCTGCCTCCAGGACGTCTCCACCTGGATGTCGGCCCGCCACCTAAAACTCAACATGAGCAAGACTGAGCTCCTCATCTTCCCTCCCAAACCCAGTCCTCTCCCAGACTTCTCTATCACTGTGGATGGCACGACCATCCTTCCTGTCTCTCAGGCCCGCAATCTCATTGTCATCCTTGACTCGTCTCTCTCGTTCACCCCACACATCCTATCCGTTACCAAGACCTGCCGGTTTCACCTCTACAATATCACCAAGATCCGCCCTTTCCTCTCCACCCAAACGGCTACCTTACTATTACAGGCTCTCGTTATATCCCGGCTGGACTACTGTGTCAGCCTTCTCTCTGACCTCCCTTCCTCCTCTCTCGCCCCGCTCCAGTCTATTCTTCACTCCGCTGCCCGGCTCATCTTCCTGCAGAAACGATCTGGGCATGTCACTCCCCTTCTTAAACAACTCCAGTGGTTGTCTATCAACCTCCGCTCCAAACAAAAACTCCTCACTCTAGGCTTCAAGGCTCTACATCACCTTGCCCCTTCCTACCTCTCCTCCCTTCTCTCTTTCTACCACCCACCCCGCACGCTCTGCTCCTCTGCCGCCCACCTCCTCACCGTCCCTCGGTCTCACCTATCCCGCCATCGACCCCTGGGCCACGTCCTCCCGCGGTCCTGGAACGCCCTCCCTCCTCACCTCCACCAAACTGATTCTCTTCCCCTCTTCAAAACCCTACTTAAAACTCACCTCCTCCAAGAGGCCTTCCCAGACTGAGCTCCTCTTCTCCCTACTCCCTCTGCCACCCCCCCTTTACCTCTCCACAGCTAAACCCTCTTTTTCCCCTTTTCCCTCTGCTCCTCCACCTCTCCCTTTCCATCCCCACAGCACTGTACTCGTCCGCTCAACTGTATATATTTCCATTACCCTATTTATTTTGTTAATGAATTGTACATCGCCTTGATTCTATTTAGTTGCCATTGTTTTTACGAGATGTTCTTCCCCTTGACTCTATTTATTGCCATTGTTCTTGTCTGTCCATCTCCCCCGATTAGACTGTAAGCCCATCAAACAGCAGGGACTGTCTCTATCTGTTGCTGACTTGTTCATCCCAAGCGCTTAGTACAGTGCTCTGCACATAGTAAGTGCTCAATAAATACTATTGAATGAATTATGGGCAGGGATTGTCTCTACTGCTGTATTGTACTTTCCAGAGCACTTATTACAGTGCTCTGCACACAGTAAGTGCTCAGTATATATAACTGAATAAATGAACATAGTAATTGCTTAACAAATGCTACTAAAAAAAGATGTGCAAATATTAAGAAGGAAGGAAGAAATGAGGGGTTGAGTATTTTAAAAAGGTATGAAGGAATGGGGTCAGAATCACAGGAGGAGGTGGTAGATTGAGAGGAGAGAGATTTTATCTTGCATTATTCCAGGCAATAGATCACCTCCACATGGTAAATATCCCTCTCAATTCAAGCTATTTTTGAGGAGAAAAGGAAACTAGGATGAGATAATTTGGGGGGTTATTTTAGACTATATCCTGCTTCCAGACATTTTCCAAAGCAAGCTCTCAAACAACAGCCTTGCCAAAGTGCATGGTGTCTGATTTCTGCTAATCAGATTACCAACTGGGCCCCATGAGTTTTGAACTCCAGTGGCTTTAAATACTACTTTGTGAATCTTGACTTCAGCATTTTTTGTTGTGATCGTTATTATTATAATTACTATAGTATTTTTTAATAGCACTTACTATTTGCCAAACATTGTTCTAAGCACTAGGGTAGATACAAGGCAATTTGGTTGTCCCACGTGGAGCTCACAGTCTTAATCCCCATATTACAGATGAGGTAACTGATGCACAGAGAAGTTAAGTGGCTTGCCCAAGGTCACACAGCAGACAAGTGGATGAGGCGGGATTAGAACCCATGTCTGCTGACTCCCAAGACCATGCTCTTTCCACTAAGCCATGCCACTTCTTGTGATCCTTTCAAATTGGTGTTCTGACTAAACCCCTACCTCGATCTTGTCCTACTTGAAAATTTGGATTGGCCATGGTCACTGGAGCCTTTACTCTCAACTTAGTCCTGACTGGAGCTTTTAATTCCATATCTCCCTTAGGTAGCCCAAAATTCCAATTGGCTGATTTTGGTTCTAGTTAAGGGTTATACAAATTACCTGCTCCAATTTTGAACTCCTGAGGAAAATGTCAGAGAATCTAATATCCATTGCTTTAAGAAAAAACAAATCATAACCCACAAGTTCCATATATCAAAATAGCCCACAACAAAAATTCAATAAAACTAAAACTACTTAAATTGAAGGAAACAATGTCTGAATTCAGTAAGATCCCAAACCTTAAAAGGTTTAAAAGATTTTAGCAGCATGAAACACAGGAAAAACCTGAAGACTTTATAAAAAAAAGAGTTCCCTTTTAGTTTATTGATTTACTCCCACCTTCTGCCACAACAAACTACTACATCTGTCTAGAGGTTTCCCTGTCTAACAATCAATGGTATTTATTGAGCACATACTGTTTGCAGAGAAATGTATTAAGCACTTGGGAGAGTAAAATACAACAGAATTGGTATACACATTTCCTGCCCACAGCAAACTTCCTATGTAATTACAAGAGTCTCACAGGGGTGAACAGTGATGAAAATCCACTTCATAGATTGTGAGTCAGTCAATCATATTTACTGAGTGCTTACTATGTGCAGAGCATGGTTCTAAGCATTTGAGAGAGTAGTATATAACAATAAACAGGCACATTCCCTGTCCACAATGAACTTACAATCTAGAGCCCCTTGAGGGACAGGGTCCATGTAATTATCAGCTGTATATTCTTTCCCACTCAAGTGGAAGTGATTAATAAATACTATTACAACTACTACCAACATCAAAAAGAAGTTAGAGCTGGCTTAGAGATGATAGAACAACAATCCAAAAATCAATTAAAAATGTTCTGCTTCTTTTTTTGATATCCTCCTTGTAATCAAAAGAATGTGTATGTTTTCAGAATAAAAGAAATATTTTCTAAATTGCAGAGTTGTATTCTCTAGGAATATGTAAAGAAAATCATGGACACCTCCTCCATTAGTCTGTAAACTCCATAAAGACTGGAGACACATCTAATACTCTTACTCTTTGCTTCCATGCACTTAGTATAGCACTCTGCACACTATACATGCTCAAAAAATACTAATGAAGTGCAGTGTGCAAGCAGAGAAAAAAAAAGTAAATATGGGTGGAGATTATGCAAGTTTTCAGACTAAGGAGTTGTGTGGATCATCTTAATTTTCCATTTCCATTTCAAGCATTTATGTTTCATGGATGAAAATTCTTTATAAAGTTACCATAGCATCATACTGCAAATCTGTTTCCATAAGAGCTGCTGATTTTAGATAAACCTAAAGGAGCCAGAGATCAATGTCACAGAAATTTCCCTCTGTCACTTTCCAGAAACAACCAACAGCTTGAAGCTAATTCAACCATCATCACGCAAAGCTGAATAAGTGTTCAAGAGAGATAGGCATCCGTCCAGTGGCAAAACATCTGCTCTTTCAAGAATAGTACTTAATTCAATACTGCCTCAGCACAGAAGTAATTTCCACAAGCCTTAGGATATGGTTCCCTTAATGTACCAATTTCACTAAGGTCTCTGGGTGCATGTATTCAGAATAACTTAAAAGTTGAAATTGACTGAAAAGAGTTGCCCTGGCAACCAAAGGGTAGACCAAATCAAGGATATATTTTTTAATTGGGTCCTGAAGATCAACATTCCAGGGCTCTGAAGTAGAAAGAGAGGAAACGATGTACAAAACCAAAAAGGCATTCTGCATCAAAAATGTTCTGATTTGCCATTCACCAGAAAGGCCCAATCTCAAACATAAAAAGCAAGAGCAGAAACACCACCAGTCCACTGAAACTGCCTGTGGGGAAATCATAATAGGGACTCTCTAAGCTACATCCTCACCTGGGGATGCAAATAAGATGGTGTCCTCCTCTATACTAAAATACAAGAAACAGACCATGTTCTCCCACTTGGAGCACCTAAGTAGAAATTTAGTGACTCCTGATTCAAGAAATCAAAAGTCCTCATTTCAATATTTTCAATGCTCCCACTTGGGGATGGGAAAGAGATAAGGAAAGAGGGGAGAGGAGGAGATGGGGGAAGGAGAGGGAGTGAGAAGGGGAAGGGGGGAGGGAGAGAGAGAGAGAGCGAGAGAGAGAGAGAATGCATCCCAACTATGTTTTTGATTGGGAAAGGAAAGGAAAAGTATTAATTGTGGGCACAGAGAACTGTACTAGGCACTTGGATGCATTCAGGTACAAGTCATGGACCCATCCCTAAAGGAATGTCCTATACTCAGAAGCTGCACTACCTGTGTGGAAGGTCAATTCCAAGTGCTACTGAGGATGGTGCCTGGGAGCCTGGGAAAGTCTTATGTCAGAAGAATATGCACAAGAATTTTTTCTGACAAATTCAGGGACAATCTATCACTTTCAATTGCTGCCCAGATAAGACAGTTTTCCTCTACTCAGCCATATTCCTTTCACTCCCCACAGACTCTGATATTCACTAGTAACCCTTCATTAAACCTGTGCCCTAGTCCCCATGTCTTTAGGAACCACCTAAGTCCCCATAAAACCGTTGTGCCAGATTAGGTTAGTAGGGTTAGGAGGGAAAGACATCCATTGCCACATGGACCCCATCTCTACTACTCAGCTTCTGGGAGACCAGAGAGATGAGAGCTGGAAGGGGAACTGTCAGCGTTGGGACAGGGGAGGGAAACCAAGCCAAATGAAAGCAAAGTTTTATGGAGCTCAAGTCCCAAGGCCCATGAGGCAATCACACCACTCCTGGCCCTATCAACATGGCCACTGTTTGGGGCATTATGAAGGTGGAACCCAAACTAGACCTTCCCACAATGGTAGCCTTACTTGCAGAGCACCAGGAGAGGGGTGGAGGCACAGGCTTGGCCTCCAGCCCTTGCAGCCCAACCCCTCTACTCCAACTCCCATTTGTTTCCTCACTCTTTAAAGGAGTGGGTGGCTGATGGAGGAGCAGCTAGGGTTCCCCAGGCCTGGGGGTTGCACTTGGTTGCCTCAGCTCTGTGGTTCTGCAACCTCTCCAGTGGTGAGGAGACATCCCAAATGGTGCAGGGCAGTCTGCTATCTGACTAAAACCCAACAGCCAGGAAGGAATTAAGCAGCTTGAGGGAGGAGTCTGCAGGTCCAAGCAGTCAGTGGGGTGGCTTCCCCTTAATTACCTCACTCCCTTGTCATGCTGGGCCTGGCATTGCTGAGCACCATTCAGCTTGGTTTGGGTCATGTAAGGAAACAGAGAAATTGGGTGCCTTGCCCAAGGTCAAACAGCAATTTGCAGAACAGGGATTAGAATCCAGGTTCTTCTGACTCCCAGGGTGCTCTCTCCTCTTGGCCATGCAGCTTCTCATTTGGCAATTTGGGCTTCTTTATTTCCCTGTGTAAACTCTAAGTACCTTGAGGGCAGGGTCTTGATCCTTCCCTGTTCTCAACTGCTTAGAACCTGTGCTCTGCTAACAGTAGGCACTCAATAAATGCTGTTGATGCTGACAATATGTAGTACCACTCCCTAACCTTCCATCTTATACATGCTTTTGAGAGATTTACTAAAATGGAATTTTGGCATTTAGAACTGGAAAGACGTTTGTCAGTAGGAACATTCCAGTGGAGTGCTATGCATGAAAGAATGGAAAACAAGACTAGTTTTACATAGTGCCTTCCTGCTGAGGTAAGAGGCAACCTCCATGGAGTATACTTAGAGCTATATTGCATTTTATAGAGGGAATTTTTGATCTCTAGATCCTGAGCTCGTTGTGGGCAGGGAATGTGTCTGTTGTATTATACTCTCCCCGGTGCTTTGTACAGTGCACACAATAAGAGCTCAATAAATACAACTGCATGAATGGCTGAATCAAACAGTGGTATTCATTGAGTTATTTCAGTTCTCAGTGCACTATCTTAAGCACTTGGGAGAGTACAGTACAATGGGGTTGGTAGACAGGTTCCCTGCCTACAGTGAACTTATAGTTTAGCGGGGGAGACAGACATTAAGGTAAATAAATTGAATAAAGATAGGTATATAAGTACTGTGGGAATGAGGGTGGGATGAATATCTGATACTTCAAGGTTACAGATCTAAGTGCCAAAACAGTGCAGAATGGAGAAAAAGGAGTTTAATTAGAGAAGGTCTTTCATGGGAGATGCAATTTTAATAAGATTTTGAAGGTGGGGAGAGTGGTGGTCTTTCAGATATAGAATTCAGAAGTTCCAGGTCAGAGGCAGGATGTTGGTGAGGTGTTGGGGTTAAGATAGAAGAAATTGAGGTACACTGAGTAGGTTCATGTTAGAGGAGCAGAGTGTGAACTGGGTTGTAATAGGAAATTAGTAAGGCAAGGTAGGAAGGGGTGAACTGATTGAGTGCTTGAAAGCCACTGGTAAGGTGTGGAGCTGGATGGGTGACCACTGGAGGTTCTTGAGGACTGGGGGGTGATGTGGGTTGAATGTTTTTTGAGACAAATGAGTAGCAGAGTATTGATGTATGTATTGGACTGGGGAGAAACAGGAGGCAGGGAGATTGGCTACAAAGCTGATGCAGTAGCCAAGGTGGGATATAAGGAATCTGAGGTCATGGGTTCTAATCCCAGGTCCTCCACCTGTCAGCTGTGTGACTTTGGGCAAGTCATTTAACTTCTCGGTGACTCAGTTACCTCATTTGTAAAATGGGTATTAAGACTGTGAGCCTCACATGGGACAACCTGATTACCCTGTATCTACCCCAGCCTTAGAACAGTGCTCAGCACATAGTAAGCACTTAAATACCAGCATTATTATTATTATTACAAGTGTTTGGGTCTGTGTAGTAGCACTTTGGATGAAGTAAAAAAGGAGGAATTTAGTATGATGTGAAGGTGGAACTGACAGGACTTGGTGATACAATGAATATGTGGGCTGAATACAATTAAATGAATGAATGAACGAACGAGAGATAAATTGAGGGTAATGCCAAGGTTTAGGGTTTATGAGATAGGGAGGATAGTGGTGTTGTCTTTAATAATGGGAAAGAGCATTGGGGGTCATTGGGATCAGTTGTTGTTTAAGGTACCCATGCTCCATCTCCTGCTCTTCAGTTTGTGTTACAGCCCCCATCCCTTGCAGGGAATGAATAAACAATATTAGAAGGACCTTAGCTCCCCAGGGATGAATGCTGTTGATTTCTTGACAAGGGAAGGTTTATCAAGCAGACTATGAATGCAGAGAGGAAAGGATGGTTCATTTGTTTTTTTAAGTGGGTGCTCGGGAATTAAGTGGGACAGAAAATGAAGGCAGAAACCTCTCACTAGAATATTTAATCCAGCTATTTCACTGCTCGTTAGCAATGAAAGGTAGCATGGCTTAATGGAGAGAGCACAAACCTGGAAGTCAGAGGACTAAGGTCCTAATCCCAGATCCGCCACTTGCTTGCTGGGTGCCTTAACTTCTCTGTCCCTCAGTTTCCTCAACTGTATAATGGGATTAAACACCTGTTTCCCCTCCCACTTTGATTGAGAGCTAAGTGGGACTAGGACTATGTCTGGATTATCTTCTATCTACCCCAGGGTTTACCATGGTGGTTGGAATATAACAAATACCATCGGTACTAGAATTACTGGCTGGGAGATCTCTATACCTCTTTGCCAATAATTGTTCTGGGAGGGGAAAAACAAGAATTATTGGCTGGAAGATATCAATGTCTCTCTGCTAATAACTGTTCTGGGGAGGAAAAGCAAGATGGGGGAATGAAAGCAGGAGAGCATGGCCTCCTTGCTCAGAGAAATCCACACAGCAGCTGCCCACGCCCTTCTTGAAGCAGCTTTCACCTGTGCTTGACTGAGAAAAATTAAATTTCTCCCACCACCTCCTCAAGATAGGCCCCCCTGCCACAAAAGGTGAATGACGGGGTGGGAGATGAGGTGCACTAGGACAAGCCTCTTGATCATGGCAGGCCCTAGGAAGCCTCTCACTCTCCCCTTCAGCACTACAGGGGTCCTCTAGATGAATGGCACCCCAGCTAGACAGATGCAGAAATCCGAGGCTGCTCTCAGGTCCCTTCTATCTTTGCCGCCACTCCGGAGATGCCATTACATCATGCTACAGAAGACATCTGCATAGTGGGTCTCATTAGGGACTTTTCAAGAGTGTCTAGCCCTGGAAAGAAGACCAGAACAAGTTACACTTTGAAAATAGAGAAAAAAACAAGGAAGGCAGAAGTGGATGATGTCTCCCCAAAGTTGTGGGGATAACAGGGGCACAAATTTAAAAGGAGAACAGCGTCAGTAAAGAAAATCAAAGGTTTACAATCTCCAGGATCCATCCCTTCCTCTTCACCCAAACTGCCACCATATGGCCAAGTACTTGTCATTTTAACTACTACATCAGCCTCCTCACTGACCTCCACCCTCTCCCATCTCCTGTCCATATTTCACTTTACTGCTTGGATCAGTATGTTAAGAGAGCATCCTGTGCAAATTTCCCCATACTTCAAAAAATCTCCAATAGTTGCCTAACTGCCTCCACATCAAGAATAAACTCCTCACCATTTGCTTTAAAGCACCTGAACAACTCTCTTCCCCTTGTCACTCCTCTCATTCATTTTAACTGAGTGCTTCCTGTGTGGAAAGCACAGTACTAAGTGCTTGCGAAGTACAATTTAAGAGTCAGTCAGTAGACACATTCCCTACCCACAACAAGATTCCAAGCATTAATAGAAATGAATAAATTTTGGATATGTACTTAAGTGCTGTGGACTGAAAGAAGGGGTGAAAGAAAGAGCAAATTTACATGCAAGGGTGACAAATGGGAGTGGGAGAAGAGGAATTAAGGCTTATTCAGGGATGGCCTCTGGGAGGAGGTTTGCCTTGAATAAGGCTCAGAATAATAATAATAATGGCATTTGTTAAGCATTTCCTATGTTCCAGGCACTCTACTAAGCACTCAGCTGGATATAAGGAAATTGGGTTGGACACAGTCCCTGTACCTCATGTGGCTCACAGTCTTAATCTCCACTTTACAGATGAGGTAATTGAGACTCAGAGACGTGACATGACTTAGCCAAGGTCACACAGCAGACAAGTGATGGATCCGGGATTAGAACCCTGACCTTCTGACTCCTATGCCCGTGCTCTATCCACTACGCCATGCTGCGGGGAGATCATTTGTCTGTCAGATATGAAAAGGGAGAGTTTTCCAGGCCATTGGCAAGATGCAGGCAAGAGGTTAACAGTGAGATAGATGAGACTGAGGTTCATTGAGTAGGTTAACATTAAAGGAGGGAAGTATGCATGACGTAATGGATAGAGTATGGGCCTGGGAGTCAGAAAGTCATGGGTTCTAATCCTGGCTCCGCTGCTTGCTTGCTGTGCAACCTTGGACAAGTCACTTCACTTCTCTGGGCCTCAGTTACCTCATCTATAAAATAGGGATTGAGATTGTGGGACAGGGATTGTGTCCAACCTGATGAACTTGTATCTACACCAGTGCTTAGAACAGTGCTTGGCAGATAGTAAATGCTTAATAAGTACCATAATTATTATGTGGATTGGGTTGTAGTGGAAGACTAGTGAGGTAAAGTAGGAGGGGGCAAGGTGAATGAGTGCTTTAAAGTCAGCGGTAAGGAGTTTTTGTTTGAGGTGGAGATGGATGGGCAACCACTGGAAGTTCTTGAGTAGTGGGGAAACATGGACAACTATTTTTTGTAGAAAAATGATCCGGGGAAATAGAATGAAGTGTGTGCTGGAGTGGGGAGATCAGCAAGGAGGTAGTTACAGCAACCAAAGTAGGGTAGGAAAAGTGTCTGGATAAACATGGTAGCAGGTTGGATGGAGAAGAAAGGGCTTATTTTAATGATGTTGTGAAAGTTGAACCAACAGGATTTAGGGGTACATTGTGTGGGTTGAATGAGAAAGGTGAATTGAGGATAACGCCAAGGCTATAGGCTTGTGAGACAGGAAGGTCAGAGATGCTGTCTACAGTGACAGTGAAGTTAAGGGGGAGGACAGATTTTGAGTGGCATGGTAAAGGAGTGTTGTTCAAGACATTTTAAGTTTGAGGTGTCATTGGGACTCCAAACAGAGATGGATTGATGGCAGCAGGAAATGTAAGACTGAAAAGAAGGAGAGAGATCAAGATTGAAGATGTAGATTTGGGAATCATCCACATAGAGATGGTAGTTGAAACCATGGGAGTGAGTTCTCCAAGGGAGTGGATGTAGGTGAAGAATAGATGGGGACCCTAAACTGAACCTTTAGGGACTA
Organism: Ornithorhynchus anatinus; assembly: GCF_004115215.2. Lineage (NCBI taxonomy): Eukaryota > Metazoa > Chordata > Mammalia > Monotremata > Ornithorhynchidae > Ornithorhynchus > Ornithorhynchus anatinus. The sequence goes on along the minus strand of NC_041728.1, from coordinate 75,050,851 downwards.
CCACAGTAAGGGGGTGGGAGGCATAAGAGGAGTCCCTGAAAGACTGAGAATGAGCAGCCAGAGTGATAGGAGAGCCAGGAGACGGCAATGCAGCCTTCACAATCTGCTCCTCTGACATCCACTTATTTGTGTTCTTGTCTCTCAACTCTCTTTCAGTTGACTCATGCCATCCCTCCTGCCTGGAACTCCTTTCCCTCTCACAGCTGGTTGACCAACACCCTCCCCATCTTCAAACCAGGAAGTCTTTCCTAATTAATCGGATTCCCACCCTATTTCCTTCCTGTGTCACCTATGCATTTTGAGTCCTATCTTCTAAGTATTTAGGTACTTATCCCACCCTCCCTAGCATCTTGAACATATCTTTACACTTGGTAGCTTCCCCTGCCTGTAATTATTTTTAGAGTTTGTCTCTCCCTCTAGATTCTCAACTCCTTGAGGGTAAGGATTGTGTAGCTTAGTGAATAGACCATAGGCCTGGGAATGAAAAGGAGCTGGGTTCAAATCCCAGCTCTGCCACATATTTGAGAAGCAGTGTGGCTCAGTGGAAAGAGCACGGGCTTTGGAGTCAGAGGTCATGGGTTCGAATCCTGGCTCTGCCACTTGTCAGCTGTGTGACTGTGGGCAAGTCACTTCACTTCTCGGTGCCTCAGTTCCCTCATCTGTAAAATGGGGATGAAGACTGTGAGCCCCACGTGGGACAACCTGATGACCCTGTGTCTACCCCAGCACTTAGAACAGTGCTCTGCACATAGTAAGTGCTTAAATACCAACATTATTATATCTGCTGTCTGACCTTGGACAAGTCATTTCACTTCTCTGGGCCTCAGTCACCTCATCCGTAAAATGGGGATTAAGACTGTGAGCCCCATGTGGAACAGAGACTGTGTCCAACCTGATTAAGTTGTATCTACCTCAGCACTTAAGTGATTACTATGTGCCAAGCACTGTTCTAAGTACCATAATTATTACTATTGTCTACTTACTCTATTGTTCTCTCGTAAGCGCTTAGTACAGCACTCTGCACAGAGTAAGCATTCAAATACCACTGATTGATTGCACAGCATCTGACAACAGGGAGTCCTTCCAGTGCCTTCCCAGCAGTAGCTAATCTGTACCTCTCATACATTTAAGTTCAGGCAGCTCATTATAGTGGCAGCAAATCCAATGTAAATGCAGCAGCCCTATTTCCTGTGTAACATTTATTGTTGGTAAGGAGAACAGATGTCTCTGTCCAGCCAGCTTGTAACTGAACATTTTCTTGCCTTCAATCAAAAAGAAAACCTACCTGGTGGGAATAAAGCAGGCAGAATGGGCGGTCATCCACAAGGTCCCCAAGTTACTTGCCACTGGGACTGAGACATCATTTAATAATTGCAAAGGGTCAAAGAGAGTTGGTCTCCTCTCTGCGGCTCCCAGGAAGGCATTATTGCACCCAAACACTACAGTTCAGTAGATCCTGATCAACATTTGTTAGCTTTACTGCATATAAGTTCAAATTTCCCATTACCTCCCTCGGGAATAGCCCCTATAAATGAAGGTATCTAGTTCCCTATTGCTCACTCTATGTCTGTTTTCATCTTATAGCCCATATCAAATGTCTATGAAGAAAGAGTCCCTAAGTGAGTAAGAACCCAGCTATATACTCCTCCTAATGGAAGGTGGGCTGGTTTGTAACTAAGTTCTTTCCTTTTTCAGTATTTTCAGGAAAAAAAGATAGAGGCAAAGTACTCCTAGCCAACGAGGGAAAAAAATACATTTGCCACTTGCATTTCTGATTGTAGTCAAAAATTTACAAAGCAAGTCACAGTTCTTGAATACCTATCTCCCTCAACAGGCCTGGAACTTAGAAATCTGTAACTATGTCAAGGTGATGTTTATGCTCTGCTTCCTTAGAATTAAGCACATTATAAACTGTGAAATAACCTTTGGCAGCACTTTTTTCCCCACAATTAAGTAAAATGGAAAAAATGAGTTTGGCATGAAAAGTACCTGGATTAAGGAAACTGTCTTTGACTACATAAGGCCATTAGAGGGATGGGAAATTATAAGACTTTTCTATTACTTTCATTTCCTTTTGGCAGAAAATTAATTTCAGGTGACTAATTTGAAATGCTTTAAAAGCAAACTCCTTAAAATTACACTTCATTTAGTTCTGAGAGTTTCCACCTTAAAATCCTCTTCAATCCAATATGCTCTTTCACCATTGTTAATAGGACCAGAAACACAGACATCCCCTCAGGATTTTGAAAAACTAAGCACTCTTGCAAACTTTCTATTCTATGTAAAAATCTAGTGTAAATAAGCCACATATTTACACAGATTATTTATATCAGTTGTCTTATTTTAGAAAGGAAATGTTTCAATTTGATGTATTATATATCAGAGCTTTGTGAAAGAAGAAGATTTTAAAGCATTCCCCATACAAACAAGAGATCGTCACACTTAAAGGTCATTTGAAGCAAATCTACAAAATCTTCTAGGAGAGGCCAACTCACAGCTCAAAGGAGAAACTTTCAGATGAAAAGCTCAAGTATCTTGTGGACTGGTGTCTTGTTCTGTAATCAATTTTTGCTGAATAATATATCAGCTGCTTAAATATAATAATATTATTCTATTATACTCTCTCAAGTGCTTAGTACAGTCCTCTGCACAGGGTAAGCACTCAATAAACATGATTGAGCCATTTATATTAATAGGGAGAAATCAGAAATTCCTCCAAATTTACATTCATTCAATCGCATTTATTGAGTGCTTACCATGAGCAAAACACTGTATTAAGAGGGTAAACTATAATAATAATGTTGGTATTTGTTAAGCGCTTACTATGTGCTGAGCACTGTTCTAAGTGCTGGGGTAGACACAGAGGAATCAGGTTGTCCCACAGGGGGCTCACAGTCTTCATCCCCATTTTACAGATGAGGGAACTGAGGCACAGAGAAGTTAAGTGACTTGCCCATAGTCACACAGCTGACAAGTGGCAGAGCTGGGATTCGAACTCATGACCTCTGACTCCAAAGCCCATGCTCTTTCCACTGAGCCACGTAACAGACACATGCCCTGCCCACAAGCTAACAGTATAGAGGGGGAGACAGACATTAATATACATAAATTAAGAAGTTACAGATATGTCACAACTTCTCTGTGACTCAGTTACCTTATCTGTAAAATGGGGATTAAGACTGTGAGCCTCACATGGGACAACCTGATTACCTTGTATCTACCCCCATGCTTAGAACAATGCTTGACACATAGTAAGTATTTAAATATTATCATCATTGTTACATATACATATGTACTGTGGGGATGGGAGGGAGAATGAATGAAGGGATCAAGTCAGGGTAATGCAGAAAGGAGTGGGAGAAGAGGAGGACTTAGTCAGGGAAGGTTTCTTGGAGGAGATGTACCTTTAATAAGGCTTTGAAGTGGAGGAGAGAAATTATGCATCTGATATGAAGAGGGAGGGAGTTCCAGTCTAGAGTTGGATGCATGCAAGACGTTGGCAGCGAGATGGACGAGATCAAGGTAGAGTAAGAAAGTTAGTATTAGAGGAATGACATGTGTGGGCTGAGATGTAGTAGATCAAAGATGGGCAACAGAAGGGTCATCAGGAACATCTATGTGGATATTGGAAGTTCCCAAAAATCAATGTAGGCAAGGAGAAAGAGAGAAGGAATGCAAGAAATTGATTAAAATAGTTGAAGGAGTTGGAGGTGGGACCTCACAGGGCCAGTAGATGACCATTACTATAATCTGGAGTGGCTGGTAGAGACAGATGATATGGGCTTGATTAGAAAAAAATATATCCTAAGTAAAAAATGTAAACAGAAGAAAAGTTAATATGTGAGGTGAGAAGCAGCATAGTGTAGTGGATTGAGCACAGGCCTGGGAGTCATAAGGTCATGAGTTCTAATCCCTGCTCTGCCACTTGTCTGCTGTGTGATCTTGGGCAAGTCACTTCGCTCCTCTGTGGCTCAGTTACCTCATCTGTAAAATGGGGATTAAGACTGTGAGCCCCTCGTGGGACAGGGACTGTGTCCAACTTGATTTGCTTGTATCCACTGCAATGCTTAGTAAAGTGCCTGGCACATAGTAAGCACTTAAATACCATCAGCATTACTATTATTACCTAAGAAGTCAACAGGACTGACAAACTCAGAACTGTTTACAGATGCATTTATTTTCCATCATTTTTTTAAAAAAAATTGTTCTAATGGAGCTGGGAAGATGATTCATCTACCTTCTACATTATCTCAGCATATACTGATGATATTTAAATGTAGATTTCCATTTTCCCCATTCTACTTTATTCTTCTCATTTCCTAATCCCCACATTCCAAACAAGCCTGCTTAACTGTCCAGATTCACCCCCTCTAGTCCACTTCTACACTTCTTCCACCCCACCTTGACCTACCTACCCAAATGACCTTTTTCACTCCACATAAGACTTTGTCACCTGTGGGGTTTTTTTTTGGTATTTGTTAAGCGTTTACTATGTGCCAAGCACTGTTCTAAGCACTAGGGTAGATACAAGGCAATCAAGTTGCCCCACATGGAGCTCACAGTCTTCATCTCCATTTTCCAGATGAGGTAACAAGCACAGAGAAGTTAAGTGGCTTGCCCAGGATCACACAGCAGACAAGTGGCAGAGCCAGGATTAGAACCTAAGTCCTCTGACTCCCAGCGCCATGCTCTTTCCACTAAGCCATGCTGCTTCTACCTTCTTCCTCCAAAGCTCTGTTCAGTAGGCACTTGTTTGCTTGGGTTTAAATGTGGGTCTCAAATCTCCGTTTAACTGGGGAAAGTTTCCTCAAAACATATGTTCCCTCTTTCCCCAACATAAAGTACATGTTTAAATATACTGTACATATCGTCGTATGCATACTTCTCTGGTTGATTTTTCCAGTTTTAATGTTGACTTATAAGGTCTGTATCTGTTTGCTCTGGCCTAGAGCATCCAGGATATATATGTATGCTGCATTCCTAAACAAAATCATGATCCCTAAAACTGTAGACTAATAACAATTACTTAGATTAATTTTGTGTCTAATAAGAAGCCCCAGAATATCCATAGTTTAAAATCTTACCCCTTGGAACTGAATCAAAAATGACCTACACCACCAACAGAATTTTAAGAGCCATGAAGATTTGCAGCTTGGATAATAATGTTGGTATTTGTTAAGCACTTACTATGTGCAGAGCACTGTTCTAAGCGCTGGGGTAGACATAGGGGAATCAGGTTGTCCCACGTGGGGCTCACAGTTAATCCCCATTTTACAGATGAGGTAACTGAGGCACAGAGAAGTGAAGTGACTCACCCACAGTCACACAACTGACAAGTGGCAGAGCCGGGAGTCGAACTCATGACCTCTGACTCCGAAGCCCAGGCTCTTTTCCACTGAGCCACGCTGCTTCCCGAACCACCACCTTTAGGAATGTTGATTTCTCTGATTGATCAGGTGAATTAAGGACATTACAGACAGAATTCTACTAGTAAAGCCAAGCGGTGGATATGGCACCTCTGTGAATTGGGGTTGTTTCAGGGTAGATGGAATACCTTTCTCCAGAACTAATTATTTTAATTATCCACTTAATTTGGACCTAGTCTTAAGGTCACTTAAATTGTTCTTGCCATTTCTTGTAACTCATTAACAGATAAGAAAACAGTTATCTTGTAAACTCCTTTAAGGCAGGGCCTGTGTCTTCCAATGCTGTTGTATTGTACTTTCCCAAGTACTTAATACAGTGTTCTGCACACAGTAAATGCTCAGTAAATATGACTGATAATTCAGTTGCCTAGTCTCTGAATTTCTATTATTTCATCAATTTATGTGAGCTTAGTCAAGTCACTTAATTTCTCCATGTCTCATTTATCTCTTCTGTAAATGGGGATTAAGATTGTGAGCTCTATGTTGGATAGGGACTGTGTCCAACCCAATTACCCTGAATCTTCCCCACTGCCCAATGCAGAACAAATTAAAAACAAAACATAACAAAAAACCCTTCTAGTTCTAAGGGCTAACAATTTCCACAAAGAGTGTAGTTTCAGAAACAGCTATATAGATATTTAGGATCCATTTCCTTATTTAAATCTAGAATATTTTTAAATATCTCTGAGTTGTAGGAGGACAGTATAATAATTTATCTTGCCTCAGAGAGACAAGTCAAGTTGTTCTAGAGTTATTTATGCTTAAATAATTTATAATTATTTCTGGCACACTGACTTTGGAAGGTAGTAATCTGCACCAAGTCACTAGACGTACTTGGCTTTTAATCAATCAATGGTATTTACTGGATGCTTAGTATGTGCAGAACACTGTACTAAGCTATTTGGAGACTACATTACAACAGAATTAGCAGACATGCTCCCTGACCATAACTAGCTTACAGTCTAGACAGGGAGGCAGACATTAATACAAATAAGTAATTTGTAATATATAATTCAGAGATATGTACAGGATTCTGTTTTCATCCATGCCTGCTGTGTCTTCATGGGGAATTGCAGAAAAGATCATTGATTCCTACTCCAAGAGGTTCACAGCACTAGGGTGTCTGGTGGGTAAATGCATTCTGACTTCAGATAAATTTGAATCACACCAATGGAAAAAAAAGTCTTCAATTGCTAAAACACTAGTACTTTCTGGATAAGGAAGCAAGAGACCAGGGAAGATATTAATTCTCTAGGTAAAGTAGGATTGGATGTTTGTGGAGTGGGTATCTAATCAGGTGTTTTTATTGGCACAAATTTAATATAGATTTATTTTCTTGAGGTTGCATTTTCTGCTTCAATTCTTCAACAACAAAAAAATGTAATTGCATCTGCAATATCTGTGTACCATGCTAATTGTCAAAGGGTTTACACGGCATCCTAACCAGGTTGATTGCTGGTTATCTTGATTATCTTGTATCCACCACAGCTCTTACTACAGCGCTTGGCACAAAGTAAGTGCTTAAGGAACAGTTTAAGGAGTAGTATGGCCTAATGGAGAGAGCACTGACCTAGGAGTGAGAGAATTTGAGCACCACTCCTGGCTCTGCAATTTGCTAACTTTATTACCTTGGGCAAATCCCTTTACTTCTCTGTGCCTCAATTTCCCTAACTATAAAATGGGGATTCAATATCTGCTTTCCATTTTACTCAGATGCTCCTTAGAGAAGCAGCAAGGCACTGTAAATAGAGCATAGGCCTGGGAGTCATGCCATGAGTTCGCATCCTGAGTCCACCACTTGTCTGTTTTGTGACCTCGGGCAAGTCATTTCACTGTGCCTCAGTTACTTCATCTGTGAAATTGGGTTTGAGACTGTGAGCCCCATTTGCTTGTACCCACCCCAGTGCTTAGTACGCACCTGGCACATAGTAAGCACTTAAATACCATAATTATAATTATTTACCATGTTGGACAGGGGTTGTCTGACCTGATTAACTTATCTAACCCAATGTTTAGAATCAATCATATTTATTTAGCACTTGCTGTGTGCAGAGTACTAAGCACTTTGGAGAGCGTAATATGATAGAAATAGTAGACAGGTTCCCTGCCCACGAGGTGCTTACATTCTTTCCATCAATAATAGAAGCAGCATGGCTTAGTGGATAGAGTACTGCTGCGAGTCAGAAGGCATGGGTTCTAACCCTGCTCTGGCACACGGCTGCTGTGTGACCTTGAGCAAGTCACTTAACTTCTCTGTGCCTCAGTTATCTCATCTGTAAAATGGGGGTGAGTGTTAGCCCCATGTGGGAGAGAGACTGTGTACAACCTGATTAACTTGCATCTATCCCAGTCCTTAGAATAATAATAATAATGTTGGTATTTGTTAAGCACTTACTATGTGCAGAGCACTGTTCTAAGCGCTGGGGTACATAGAGGGTAATTCATTCATTCAATAGTATTTATTGAGTGTTTACTATAAGCAGAGCACTGTACTAAGCACTTGGAATGTACAATTCGGTAACAGATAGAGACAATCTCTGCTCAATGAAGGGCTTTACAGTCTAATCGGGGGAGACAGATGGACAAAAACAAAACAACAAACAATAGAATCAAGGGGATGTACACCTCATTAACAAAATAAATAGGGTAATAAAATATATACAAACGAGCACAGTGCTGAAGGGAGGGTAAGGGAGAGGGGGAGGAGCAGAGGGAAAGGGGCCTTAGCTGGGGGGAGGGAGCAGGGGGTGGAGGGGGAGCAGAGAGGGAGCAGAGGGAAAAGGGGAGGCTTAGTCTGGGAAGGTCTCTTGTAGGAGGTGAGCTCTCAGTAGGGCTTTAAAGAGGAGAAGAGAGTTAGTTTGGCAGGAAATGAGGACAGAGGGCATTCCAGGACAGCGGGAGGATGTGGGCCAGAGGCTGACAGCGGGATAGGCGTGAACGGGGGATGGATGGTGAGGAGGTGAGCGGCAGAGGAGCGGAGCGTGCGGGGTGGGCAGTAGAAAGAGAAAAGGGAGGTGAAGTAGGAGGGGGCAAGATGATGGAGAGCCTTGAAGCCCAGAGTGAGAAGTTTCTGTTTCACGCAGAGGTTGATAGGCAACCACTGGAGGTTTTTAAGGAAGGGAGTGACATGCCCAGAGCGTTTCAGGTTGTCCCATGTGAGGCTCATAGTCTTCATCCCCATTTTACAGATGAGGTAACTGAGGCACAGAGAAGTTAAGTGACTGGCCCACAGTCACACAGCTGACAAGTGGCAGAGCTGGGATTTGAACCCATGCCCTTGACTCCCAAGCCTGGGCTCTTTCCACTGAGCCACGCTGCTTCCCTTTAGAACAGTGCTTGGCACATAGTACTTAACAAGTACATAATTATTATTAATCTTTTATTGAGCTCTTACTATATGCAGAGCGCCTGTGTTGCAGAGCACTGTACTAAGAACAATACAGCCTTGAGAGGGAGGACAATGAACAGTGAGCAGGGAACAGCTTAGAGCAGTGCTCAACATACAGGAAATGCTCAGTACCATAATTATGAAATATCATTATTTTCATTATTATTAGTTCCAACTGTGATAGCCTGATCCAGGGGCAAGAATGAAGCCAAAACAATTGCTATTAGATTTTAATAACCTTCAGGGCAGGTATCAATTCTTTTATTCTTCCGTATATTTGTCTAGGCCTCATACATACTAGGCTCTCATGAAATCTTTATATTTGGAAGGAGCCGAAGGAAGGCAGCTAAGGTTAAGACAGAGCCAAGGAAGCTCATCTAAGACATTTCTTCAATTGTATTTATTGAGCACTTACTGTGTGCAGTGCACTCGACTAAGCATTCAGAAAAGCACAATATGATATAATTAGGAGACATCTTCCCTGCCCACAAGGTGCTTACATTGTTTCAGGCAATAGTTTTTATTGAGATCATCCTATGAGCAAAAGATCTACTGTGTTGCAGAGCACTGTACTAAGCACAATGGAGTTAGTAGATGATTCCTGTTCTCAAGGGGGTTACAGTCCAGAAAGCGAGATAGACAAAGAATTAAATTGCTCCAACCAACATTACTACTTGATGTGCATATGTGATCATAAACTCCAAAGGCAACCTCAATATCTTCCAGCCAGGGTACCTGTATGGCAAGTCCCTGTGTGCCATATCAATATATCCCCCTCTCTAGGCTGTAAGCTCACTGTGGGAATAGAATGTGTCTGTTTATTGTTATACTGTACTCTCCCAAGCACCTAGTACAGTGTTCTGCACACAGTAAGCACTCAAATATGATTCAATGAATGAGTAAATATTTATTGAGCTCCTGCTGTGTGCAGTGTGCTGGATGTCACAGAACTTGCTTCGGTATATAATTTTGTCTCTCTCATAGGAAAAATGTTTGCGGAACCAAAGGTCTAACACATCAGTGAAAACTCCAGAAAGTGACTCTTGGCCTGGGGCTCATCGGCCTTGTGGGAGGCAGCCTAGAACATGGCCTGTATGGGTAAGAGAATCTGTGGCTCCCATTTTAAAGGACAGAATCACTAGTTTTCCTCTGAGGCACTGCCATCAGATGATCTCCCTCTAAGCTAAACTCTCATAAGAGGTGGCTTAAGAGGCCTGAAGCAACACAGGCAACATTTTTTCTCTCCCCATGTTGCTTTTATGAGTGAGATTCAGCCTAACCTGAACAACAGAAGTTTCACTCAAAAGTTTCCAGTGCAGGCAGTGATGGTCAGTCTTGGCATTTGATTTTGAGGGACTGGAAGACAAGTGGGCTGGTAGAGACAGGGATGGCATGGCACGAGCCTCAACTTGTGCTCCTTGTGGATAGGAAACAATACAACACTGCTGTATTGTGCTTTCTCCCAAGCACTTCGTACAGTGCTCTGATCAATCATATTTATTATGTGCTTACTGTGTGCAGAGCACTGTACTAAGCACTTAGGGAAGTACAATAGAACCAAGCTAGTAGACACGTTTCCCGCCCACAATGCACCGTACGCACTCACTAAATACCACTGATTGTCACATCTGGGATGACCAGAAGGTGGAGAGGATCCAGGGCAGTGTGGTTCATTTAGATGACTACTACCTCCTACAAGAATGGTATTTAAGTGTTCCCTTTTCTCATACTGTTGGACTCTGAAAGCAACAGGAGGATTAAAGTTCTGCATTGTCCACAGGCTGGTTGAGGCCAATGTAGAGCTCTAAATCAATGTTTCCAATGGTTGAAAGTTTTCCCTCAGTATGCATTGCTCTAATATTTCTTCTGCTCAACTTGTTTCTTTCTGTAACCACTGATTCTGAACTGCAAGGGTGAGAAAAGGTCTCCGAAGAGGACTAACCAGAAAATACAAGGTTTATTGTCCCTGATTCTCTACACATGGTTCCAAAATTATACTACTTAATCTCTCAGCCAGGTCCCATGGGAAACATTCATTGATCATCAAAAGGAAAAAAAAATCACATTTCTTAGGTTTACCTAGTGGGTAATGGGTCCTTTGGATGCCAAAAACAGATACCATTGATCTTCTGCACCATTCTTTGCCCTTCTGCTTTGAAACATTCTTCCACTACTAATCGGGTCACTGAGATGGCAGTAGGAAAACAGAAAGCAGGTACCTCAGGGAGAGTCTGAGACAACAAAAATTGTGACAGTCCCAACCTAAAGATGACTTCTCACCATTTTATTTTTTTTAGAAAATTAACTTTTTTAGGCATATAAAAATTTAGTTAAAGCCATCCCAAAACTTAAAATCAATAAATGATTAATTCCAAAGAACATGCTAGAACTTGGTATTTTTCTCAAATGATATAGTGGATTTTTAACTAAACCTCCAAGTTACACCAGGAGCAGTACTAGGGCATAGACATTTGCACCCCGTCTCATGAACCTGCCACTGTACAAAGCCATCGTCACAGAAAATGTAGATGGAGAATAGGTTTAAATTCCAACAAGGTTACAAATTTTTTTTACAATGAAAATAATTAAGAAAATGTGCTTATTGGTATTGCAGCTCAAGCAGGGACTCAATTAAATTTCAGAATTTACAAATATCAAACACTTGGGATTTGGGGAAGTGTTCTTCGATAAACAGAAATAGAACTAAAGCTAGTCCACTTATCATAGGACACATAATACAATCAGTTATCACTTCTGGCATGATTAAAAAAATGAGTAAGATATCAATCATTATTTGAACTTCAACCAGCAGCAAAAAACCAGGTAAATACTGATAGCACATCGAATTGGACACACCCTTTGGGAAATTGAGGAAAATTACAATGTAACATGGCTGAACCAGATCACTGGGCAGGGAGAAAAGCCTCTTTGGGTGAAAATAATATTCCATCTGTGGTATTTACTGAATGCTTACAATGTGCAGAGCACTGTACAAGCACTTGGGAGAGTATAATGCAACAGAATTAGCAGGCACATTCCCTGTCCATATTGAACTCACACTTAATACAGTGCTGATTGGGTAAGAGATGAAAATAAATAGGAAACATAGAAAGTGAGTGTGGGGGGGATTAGTGCTATTAAATGAGAGGGGGAATACAGGGGCAAGACATTGTAAATACTGGGCTCCCTGAAGGAAGTACAAATTTGGTGTCCCTGCTTTTGCAGGACTGTGCAACGCCAAAGCAGATGGATTTCTTTTACTCTTTTTAATTACCAAGAACTTTAGGGGAGAATGGTGACTCACATGAACAAAGAGGTCCCACTAGCATAATGCTGCTACAGACTTTAAGGAAGAAGAAATAGAGAAAGTCCTCTCTGAATATTAATAAAACAGAATGCTGAAAAGGTCATTTGATGCAGCCTCCTTCCCTCTTAAGGTGTTATCGCAGCAATTGGCTATCATTGTCTGAAAGGAGGAGACCTATATCAATGTTTCCTCCGCAATCATGCCTGCAGAAGCTGTGGGGTAGGGGATAGCTGATGTTTGGGACTGACTGCCCACACCTGCCCAGCCCCAAGAGTAAAGTGGGTCTTACAATTGCTAGAATTTTGGGAAAGTTATTGCTTTTATTGGCTACTTTCCTGCAAGATACCAAAGCCTGTCCTTAGCCAGTTCTTTCTACCTTATGCACCAAACTGTTTTTATTGTTGAAGTTCAACCTGTGTTCCACTAGATTTGCATTATAATCTTTTGTTCTATGTACCTGTACTCCCCCCTGCAGGGAATTTGCCACTATTCATATTAATAATAAAGCGATACCTGGGTTGGTCACAGTTTTTGTCCACATGGGGCTAACAGTTTAAGTAGGAGGGAGAACAGGTACGGAATCCTCATTTTACAGATGAGGAAACTGAGGCACAGAGAAGTGATTTTCCAAAAGTGTCTTATATTTGCCCCAATATTTAATACAGGTTTGTACCTATATTCCAGACATGAGATGAACTGAAAATGTTACAATTTTTCATAACCTGGCTTATGGGAAAAGGTTTGAAGAGGCATGGAAGATCCAGAAAGTCATGGATTAGTTCTTAAATAAGCCTCTTTTAGGATTAAAGAACACAGAACCTAATAACTTTTTCAGGGTGCAAAGTTTAGTCCCTCCAAGAAAATGTTGGCAAAAAGGCAACTGCTTGATTGAAAGAAGACAATTCAGAAGAGAGTGTCTGGAGGTGAGGAGGGGGTGGGAGAAAAACAAGGTGAGGAAAGATAAGATTTTGCAGGGGTGGGTAGGAAATTGGGATTCCCTCTGGGTTTCTATCAAAGGAACAAGAGAAAGGAATTGCATTCTGGCTGATAGATGGGCCAATGAACACCAAAGGCAAGAAAAGGAGAAACCCTTAGTTTAGAGGTTGTTACCCAGACTCAGGAATGGCTCAAAAGTTACCTCTCCAGGCCTGAGCTCTCACTCTCTCTTCCTGCCTTCAGGACATTTCTTCTTGGATATCCCACCAAAAATATCAGTGACATCACTGAAAACAGCATCAGCAACCTCCCTATCTCAAGGTTATAACCTGGCATTAATAATGAATTCATCTTTCTCATTCAACCCACATATTCAAAACCTCTCTACAGTCTGCCCTTTTACATGTTAATCCAAGCACTTATATGCCACACTGACTCCTTAATCAGTCTTAACTGACCTACCTGCCTGTCTCTCCCCATTTCAAGCCATACTTCACTCTTCTGCCCAGATCATGTTTTCTTAAAAAAAAAAAAAGTTCAGTCCATATTTCCCCATTCCTCAAACATCCTGTGATTGCCCAAGCTCTTCCACAAACAGAATCTACTTACCATCACCTTTAAAGCACTCAATCATCTCTCCCCCTCCTTCCTTACCCACTGATCTCCTACAACCCAGACCATACACTTAGCTCCCCAAATGCCAAACTACTCACTGATCTTGGTTTTATCTTGTTGCTGCCTCCTTGTCCATATCTTCCAGACCTAGAACTCCCACCCCCCTTCCGTATTTAACATAACACCATTGTCCCCCAACTTCAAAGCCCTCCTAAAAGTACATCTTCTCCAAGAAGCCTTCTCTAAACTCTTATTTTCTGAATTCACCCTCCCTTCTGCTTTACCTTTGCATTTGGATCTGTACCCACTAAGCACTTGATATTCACTCCATTCTCAGCTCCACAGTAGTTATGCACATATCCTTTCACTTGGCCATTTCCCATCTCCCACTCTAGATTGTAAGCTTCTTGTGAAAAGGGATTTTATCTACCAACTCTTTTGATTATAATCTCTCATGAGCTTAGTATGTTGCTCTGCAGGCAGTAAGTGCTCAATAAATAACACTGAGTAGGGAATAGGGGGTTGACTTTGGAATTAATTTATGCTTAATGGTTATGTAGGAAAATTACCTGGATTCTAATTCTAGCTCTACCACTTGCCTGCTGTGTGGTATTGGGCAAGTCACTTAGCTTCTCTGGACCTCAGTATCCTCACGTGTAAAACAGGGATTAAATAAATGGTCTCCCTACTACTTAGACTGTGACCCCCAGAGGGGTAGGGGTAGGGACTCTGATCTACTTATGTCTATTCTAACCCCTAATAAAGTCCTCTACACATAGTAAATGCTTTATGTATAACACAATTATGATTTGTTAAAGTTTCTTTATAGAATTACCTTGTCTCTTGTTTAAGTGGGAAGAGGAATGTGGGACCCGATGATCTTGTATATACACCAGGGCTTAATAGAGTGCCTGACACATAGTAATGCTTAAATGCCAATATTATTACTATTATTATTTTGAGAATATCAAGGAGTTCCCTCTGTTGCCACTATGGTCTGCAACATGACTCAAAAATTCCAGACGGACATAATCTTTGTGAAACACAGAAGAGCTAGTGCATGCTATGGCTTGTTTCTAAGAGCTAGGAACAAGCAGGGTTAAGAGCTGAAGGGGGAGGCAAAGAAATTAACTAAAATTAGGACACTTGGGTTGGAACTTAGGAGTTCCCTGAGGGCAGCAACACTATCATCCATCTTTCTCATTTCCCTCAATAGCAAAATTATGGACAGAATCAGCCTGATACATCTACTTAACTATAGCTCAAATCATAACAACATACAACTGGCTTTTTCAATCATTGCTAGCCTCAGCCTTTGAAGAGGACAAGAGTGTGTTTTATTAGCTGTTCGTTTACTTTCTTACTCTGTCTACTCAAATAGTGACCTTGGACCATTAAGAGAAGTCATAGTTATTAGGAGTTGCTCACTCTTTTTAACCCATGCTGGTCCTATGCCTGGAAAACATCTTTCACATTTTTCCCTTACTAACAATCCCCTCATAATATCTTTTCAACTACTTGGTGCCTGCTTGAAGATCATCATTTACTTCATTTGAATGTAAACAGTTGGCTGTAACCCTAGTCATGTTTTATTCAGAGTTTCCCATCAGGCAATATTCTTTTTAGGATTCTGAAGTTAAATTCCTTTCTTTGGATTGCAGGACACAAGTGCCCTCTACAAATCAAAATTTAGTGTAAGTAGCATCCTGGGTAAAGATATTAAGGAGGAACAAAATTCTATCCCTTCCACCTAGTTCCCTCTTCATTGAATCCAGTAATAATCCCACTTAGCCCTGGATTCCAGTGACAAATAGCTCTTTCTGCCTCAGAGGAGGTTCCTTAGCTACTAAAGACTGTGAAACAACCAGAACTCTCCATCCCAACCTTGTTATATTTTACCCCAAGAGTTGTAAAGAGATCTTTACAGAGATCAAAGAATTCCTCGCCAAGATAAAGTCCTCTAGTCACCTGTCCCCTTAGCAATCAGAAATATTCTTTAATTCTCTATCAGAAACTTAACCATGATGGTTTCTAATTCACTAAAGAGCAGGTAGCTCGGCCTTCTCAAACTCCCCCTCCCTTCACCAATTTACACAGACCTTTGGTATATAAATGCAAAGTTTTGAGGCAAAGATAAAGTTTTTTCATTGACACAATAGTGTAATTCAATCTATTGGAGTTGTGAGTTTATAAACAATCTTGCTTATATATTTTATATTGACTTTCCATTTTTTAATAGGGAATCAATCAGTGCTATTTATTGACCACTTACTGTGTGCAGGGTACTTTACTAAGCACTTGGGAAAGTATAAAAAACTGACTTGGGAGTTCTGTTCCTGCCCACAAGGAGCTTACAGTCTGGAGGAGGGTTCAGAAGAAGATAAACGAAGGGAGTAGGTCCTTTTCCTTGCACTTCACACCAAGCTGAGGAGGCCAAAGCAGTTGTAGGCCTCTTCCAGACACCAGAGCAGCATATCGCAGGCAGCATCCTGTAACCACAAGAGATTATTCCAGTCCATACGAGTCCTGACTGCTGCTCTCACACTGGGGAAGATGGGGAGCAATGATGGAAAATCCAGAAGTAGGCAGGGGTGATGTGCAAAATCAGGGGCCTGGAACCTGGACCAAGGCTATATGGTCTCTAGAGGTACTAGAAGCAGTGCATCTTTCAGGAAGCTGATGACATCACAATGATATTATAGCCTAGTCACATACCCATGGGGCTGACGACATCACAATCACAAAATAGCCTATTTGCATGCCCATTCCAGGCTCTGTATAGTAATGAAATACAATGCCTGTATTTCTTATAAACCTCAAGTTGAAAGTGTGGCTAATACATATCAATATAGAGCCACTGGATTTAATGCCTTGTATGCCACTCATTTATAAAATAAACCAAAATTTTACATAGGTAATGAAATAAATGTTTTGGCCAAATTTTAGTTAACCTGACTGTAGAATAATTGACCTTCCCTCTTGTGTTTGTGTGATTTTTGAGGAAAACTATTCAATTATTTATCATCAAACTCAAGGACTAAGTACCTGAAATAAGTTACTTTACAATCAACAGGCATTACTTCCCACAGTCCCTTCACATTATCATCATTCTACTGCCCCTCCTTTGTCTCCTCCTGAATCAGCCAGAAAAGAGATCTCCTCCGGCTTTCTAACTCAGCCTCTGATCCTCTTCCCTCTCAGCCTCTGATCCTCTTCCCTCATCTCTTAGAAACACATGCTTCCCCTCTGTGACTTTCCTATGACCACTATCTTCAGTCTCTCTCTTGGATGCACTCTACCTTTAAAAATGCTCATCAGCCCTATACAAAACAACAATAATTATTTCTGTATACTACTGCTCAATTTCCCCTTTCTCCTTCCTTTCTAAATTCTTGAAAGGGTTGCATACAGTCTCTGCCTTCACTTCTTCTCTTGATCCATTACAATGCAATCTTCACCTCCTTCATTTCTCTGAGACCACACTTCCCAAAGACTCCAATAACCACGTTACAGCCAAGTTCAGTGAACTCCACTCTGGCCTATCCTTCTCAACTTTTTGCCACTTATAATATTGACCATACTCTTTATCACATTAGTTGATCTTAATTTTACTGACTCATACATTCCAGATTCTCTTCCTACCTTTGATTACTCCTTCATTCATTCAATCATATTTATTGAGCACTTTCTGTTTGCAAAACACTGTAATAAGAGGTTGGGGTAGTACACTAACAGTAAACAGGCACATTCCCTGCCCACAAACTCACAGTCCAGAGGGGGAGATATTAATATACATAAATTACAGATATATGCCATTGGGCTGGGAGGGGGGATGAATGAAGAGAGCAAGTCAGGTCATTGCAGAAGATAGTGGGAGAAGAGGAGGGTTTAGTCAGGGAAGCCTTCTTGGATATGTGCCTTTAATAATGCTTTGAAGTTGGGGGAGAGCAATTGTCTGTCTGATGTGAGGAGGGAGGGTGTTCCAGGCCAGAGGCAAGATGTGGTGAGAGGGGCAAAATGTGGTGAGAGGCTGGAGGAGAGATAGATGAGATCGAGGTACAGTAAGAAAGTTAGCATTAGAGGAATGAAGTGTGTAGGTTGGGCTGTAGTAGGAGAGTAGCGAGGTGAGGTAGGAGGGGGCAATGGTGAAGAGATTTTGTTTAATGGAGAGGTGGATGGGCAACCACTAGGGTTTCTTGAGGAGTAGGGAAATGTGGTCTGGACATTTTTGTAGGAAAATGATCAGGGCAGCAGAGTGGAGTAGGGACTGGAGTGGGGAAGAGACAGAAGGCTGGGAGATCAGCAAGGATGCTGATAAAATCAAGTCTGGATAGAATAGATGCTTGTACTAACATGGTAGCAGTTTTGGATGAAAAGGAAGGGGCAGATTTTAGCGACGTTGTGAAGGTAGAACTGACAGGATTTAGTGATGGCTCAAATACTCCTCTGCTCCTTCGCTGGCTCCTTTTCCACCTCCCATCCCCTAACCATATGTGTCCCACAAGTAATAATAATAATAATGGAATTTTTTCAAGCACTTACTATGTGCCAGGAACTGTACTACCACTGGGGTGATTACAAGCAAATCAGGTTGGACACTGTCCCTTGTCCCACATGGGGCTCACAGTCTCAATCATTTTACAGAAGACATCACTGAGGCCAAGAGAAGTAATGTGACTTACCCAAGGATACAAAGCAGACAAGTGACAGAGCCCAGATTAGAATCCATGATCTTCTGACTCCCAGATCTGTACTCTACCCACTATGCATGCTGCTTCTCCCGTACAATTGCTGCATCCCTTACTCTTCTTTCTCTAAATTCACTATCCTGGGGAATTCATTCACTCACATGACTTCAGCTACAATCTCTCTGCAGAAGATTCACTACCTACCGAGCTCTGACCTCTCAATTGCTATACAGTGTCACATCTCTCACCTCCAAGACATCATCACCTACAAGGATGGCACACTGAATGGCATAATTCAGCCTGTTCAGAACTGGATTTCTCTTTTTACCAATTAAGCCCTTCTTTCCTTCCAACATACCCATCACCATTGATAATACCACCCATCCTTCCTGAGACGCATGTCCACGTCCTTAAACATCATCGTCTTCTCCTCACCTTTATTGCTTCTCACATACAATCTACTACTATAACCTTCCAATTTTTCCTCACACAAATTAGTGGATCCAACTCTTCCTATCCACCTGTGTTACCGATTTGGTTCAAGAGCTCACTACATCCTGATTGCACTTCAGTCCCAGCTCCCTCGTGGAGTTTCCTGCCTCCCACTTCTCAGGACTTTAAGCAAATTACTCAGATAATCATCCTGAAACCTCATTCAGAACATGTCTCCCTTCTCCTCAGAACCTCCCAGTGGTTGCTCTTTTCCCTTCCTGAAACAAATATTCCTACTATTGATTTAAAGGCACTCCACCAATTCCTTCCCACCTTGCTCATCAACTATCCTCATCCACTACTCCCTTTATTGCACTCTTTGATCCAGGCTGTACCCACTACTCATATGGTCCCCATTGCCTGGAATTCTCTTCTCCCCCAAATTTTCCAGTGCTGAAATTCCACCACCTCCAAGTGCTACTACAGTGCTCTGCACACAATAATCACTCAAATATTACTGATTGATTCAAAGCTCTCCTAAAAATCCCACCTATTCTAGAAGACTTCAACTAATTATCAGAGCCTCAATCCTATCAAACCTTTAGCTACCTCTTACACATCTATATTCATTTCTATTTGAATATTCAATTATTTTATTTAATTGTATTTCTTAAGTGTTTATTATGTGCCAGGCACTGTACTAAGGGCTAGGGTAGATACGAGCTAGGTTGGAAATAGTCCATATCTCACATGGGCTCACAGTCTAAATTCCCATTTTAGATTTCAGATGAGGCAACTGAATCACAGAGAATTTAAGTGACTTGCCCAAGGTCACACAGCAGGCAAGTGGCAGAACCAGGTTCTTCTGACACGCAGGCCCATGCTCTATCCACTAGGCCATGCTGCTTCTTTGTATAATGGTTATGTATTTTTCTGTGCTGTCTTTCCCATTAAAGCTTTAGTGCTTTGTGGGCAGGGACACGGTTTGTTTCTGTTGAACTTCCTAAGCACACTCTATTCAGTAGGTGCTCAGTAAATACTATCGTTACTACCTACTTTTCAAAAAAGGGTTACATTTTGTCATATTTTCACAAGTTATACTGAAACAGGTATTCAAGAGCTAAGAAATTAATGTCCAGAGTATAAAGAAATCTGGAATAAACTTTTTTATAGTCATTTCAAGGCTTCCAGCACTAGTGACCTTCCCATCATTCTCACAGGACCGAGGCATTATGGTCCATTGTCATGCAAACTTGACAAACAGACATCCAACAGAAGAGTTTAGCAGAGTTGTGGAGCTGGACAACTCAGTTTTAATAAACTCTCTGGCAGCAAGAGACAATTATATCTTCATTCAAAACTGCTAAGTTGCTCACTTTGCTTCACTTCTATGGTGAAGGAAGATAGCACAAGATGAATTGTATGGAAGGGGATCAATTGAAAAAAGGAGTGTCAGTAAGGGGGAAATTCCCATATTCAGTGACTTAGGTTAAAGCTACAGATCCTCACCAATCAACAAAATTACTTAAAAATCCCAATACCACTACATTTTACTTAAATTACAGTTCAGGGCAACACGGGAATTCAATTCTTGTTTAGCTAATGGCATTGAAAGTAATTTTTGGTATGAAAATTAATGCTCTGGGAATATGAAAGCACACGAAAGTAGGATTTAACTTTTGTCTCAGCCTTCAGAAGTCTTTTGCTCACCCTGACATCTCACTTGGATCAAACAAAAGGCAAATCTCCACAGAAATACCACTATATTCTTGCCTTCTCTCAGATCTTTCTTAAGGATGGGAAGAAACTCAGACCTTATAAATCTTTTGTGGCAAATCAACCTTATCTTTTTCCCTTGATGTTTTAAACCTTTTTGAGAGGAAAGAAGGAAAATCACTTACAACAAAGAATGGGAAAAACCTCCAGGTTTAAACAGGACTTTACAAACTCTTTCATGGTGTGGTTAGCATAAGAATCCATGCTCAATGTTGATTATACATGTTCTCCAGCAGCTACTTGGCCTTACTATCATTTCCTTTGTCTTCACCTTGGTATTATGGGCAAATTCAAGAATATCTCTATATATAGATGTCCTTGAATACTGACCATAAGTTTTCAAGCACTGTACTGTTGGATAATGAGAAAGAGTCAAGAACCCAATCCATTCTGTTAATTACCTCACAATGCACAGTATCCAGAGATGCTAGTAATGAACGTGTGTGCACATCCATGCAATTTTCTGTTTAGAGTCCAGCTGGAAAACAGTGTTTGAGATAAATAGCTGATTATTTGCACACATATTAAGGTAATTGATTTTTTTCAATATACCTACCTAATATGTTGGGCAAGCCCCCCAAAACCTTATCCAACTCTTGGCATGAGAGTTTTCTGGAATTACTACTTTGCCCTTCCACAGGACTGCCTGAGGGCCTTGACTGCATCTCCATAGAGGTACTCCTTGTTTTAATCAGGATGGGTCATAGTTAGGACTTGTGCCCCAACAATGGTAGACTGGTGTGATTGAGTCAGATCCAGTTGCAGCACCATCAATCACCAGTTCCTCTCAGGAGCAAACAATGTTTTGATGAGCAATGTCAATCATAAAACTAACATTACCTTGCCATCAGTCTTGAAACAGTTTGACAATCTAATAAAAATTTATCAGATACCAGATTTCAACAAGCTAGATTCATCAGGTAGCAATGTCTCACTTGATACCCCTGTAATGTCATCATACCTGGCAAGCTCTTTGGAAATGATTGCTAGTCACTGTTTGGGAGTGTTGGCCAGTGATCAACCAGTTGGCTGTGTCTGACCATCCAAATGATTATTAGGGATTATTTTCTCCCCTTTTCTGATTAGGGAGATTAGTGCTATTCCTGGAAAAGGCTATTCTACAGTGAGAGAAGAATAAATACTGCCATTTCTTCTGGTCAATGATGAATGATTGTTACTCTTTCACCTCCTCTATCTGTAAATTGTTATTAAAAGCTTCCAACAGCATCCTTTACCTGCCCCACCTTCAGGTATCCAGCTACTTAGGCTTTTATGTTAGCAAGCCTTCAGGAACCTATGGGAAACAATTGATTATAGTAATGGTGGTTTGTGCAGTGCCAGCCATGCTCCCTTATTCCTTACCAACCATAATCCAGCTGGGGTGGGGGGTGTGGGGGCTGGCACCAAGTGAGCAGAGGAAGACGGATGCAGCTAATTGTGAAATGCACAGAAGAGTTTTATGAGCAGAACTCACCTGGCCAAAGTATATTAATGAGAGAAACTCTGCTGCAAAAAAAAAGTGGTCTACCAATGCATCAGGGACATAATACATCAGATGATTAATATGCATCAGATGAAGTAGAAGAAAAGAATGATGAAAGAAAAGGAGTGACTGCAGTAACTGATGACCTGAACAACAAGGAGTTTTTTCAAGAGCTTAGTACGGTCTATACACCAAATTCCAGTGGCTCTAATCCCATCTGAAACAGTGAGAAAACATAATAATAATGTTGGTATTTGTTAAGCACTTACTATGTGCAGAGCACTGTTCTAAACCCTGGGGAGGATACAAGGTGACTAGGTGGTCCCACGAGGGGCTCACAGTCTTCATCCCCATTATTTTACAGATGGGGTAACTGAGGCCCAGAGAAGTGAAGTGACTTGCCCGAAGTCACACAGCTGACAAGTGGCTGAGCCGGGATTCAAACCCATGACATCTGACTCCCAAGCCCGGGCTCTTGCCACTGAGCCATATAACATTATGGACTATATACTTCAACAAAAAATATCTATCAGTGGTCTTAGATACTGCTCTAAGTGCCTGGAACCATTTCCTGAAATTAAATAGCTGACATTTCCACCAACCATGTCGCAGGTATGGAAGGCTACAGATCAAGCTTCATGAGGAAAGGTCACTGGTCCAGTGGGTATTTGTAAGGGGGAAAGACAAGAATGAAAGATATAAGCTTATGAGAAATATTACTAATCAGATTTGTGTTATCTAAGAATGGGAAAAAGTGCTTCAAGAATTCAAAGATGCAACATTGCAAATCTGTAATCACACCTCACACAATAACCTTTACGAGATGTCTCTCCTGGACACCACTGCAAAGGATCTAGCCAAAGAAACACTGAACTGTTAAAAAAAAAAAAAAAAAGAGTCTTCTGGAAAACAAATGCACTTCTCAATCTGGAAGCAGCATGGCCTAGTGGATACAGCATGGGCCTGGGATTCAGAAGGAAATGGATTCTCAGTCACTTGTCTGCTGTGTAACCTTGGGAAGTCACTTCTCTGAGCCTCAGTTACCTCATCTGCAAAATGGGGATTAAATGATTGTGAGCCCCACATGGGACATCATTTGTGTCCAGTCTTACTCACTTGATGGCCAGCTGCAGGAGAACTGCACAAAACAGACCCAGGGCCTGTAAACTAATCAGACAATGATCCACAATGACACTGCAAAGGCTTTAGACTCCTTGGTCTTTGCGAGTTTGGTAGTCCTGAAAAGTTTAACATCAGGAGGTCATTCTCAGTTGGAATAAAGACACAATCCTGGATCCAGAATGCTTCTTCACACCTTTCAGTGTCCCAGCTCTGCTACTTGTCTGTGACTTTGGACAAATCTGTTCACTTCTCTGAGCCTCTGTTCCTTCATCTGCAAAATGGGGATTAAGACTGTGAGCCCCACATGGGACATAGACAGCATCAAACCTCATTAGCAGGTATCTACGCCATGGTTATTGCAGTACTTGGCACATAGCAAGAACTTAAATACCATTAAAAATGGATTCAATCAGTGGTATTTATTAAGCAATTAGTGTGTGCAGAGTAATGAACTAAGTGCTTGGGAAAGTATAACAGAGTTGGTAGCCATGTTCCCTGCCCATGACAGTTTGAAGTCTAGAGGGAGAAAAACACACATAAGTACATTACAGGTATGTACCTACATGTTGTGGAGTTGAGGATGGGGTTAGTATCAAGTGGTTAAAAAGTACAGCTCCAAGTGTATACATGACAGAAAAGGGAGAGGGAGTAGGCTAAAAGAGTTCTTAGTTGGGGAAGGCCTCTAGGAGGAGATGTGTTTTTAATAAAGCTTTGAAGAGGGGAAGAGTGATGGTCTGTTGGATATGAAGTGGGAGGGAGCTCCTGGCCAGAAGCAGAATACGGGCGAGGGATCAGTGGCTAGATAGATGAGACTGAAGTACAGTGAGTAGATTAGCCTTAGAGGAGCAGAGTGAGTAAACTGGCTTGTAGTGGGAAATAAGTGTTGTAAGGTAGGAGGGGGTTCTTTAAAGCTGATGGTAAGGAGTTTCTACTTAATATAGAGGTGGATGAGCAACACAGAGGTTATTTAGGAGAGGGGAGACATGGTCTGATTTTAAAAAAATTTTTTTTAGAAAAATGAAAAAAGTGAAGAGCTGGAGTCGGGGGAGAGACAGGAGGCGGCAGGGTCAGTGAGGAGACTAATGTAGTAGTCAAGGTGGTATATGAGAAGTGAATAAAATCAGCACAGTATAAGTTTATTTAGAGAGGCAAAGGTGGATTTTAGTGATATTGTGAAGGTAGAACTGACAGGATTTAGTGACAGTCTGAATGTGTTGGTTGAATAAGAGAGATGAGTCAAGGATAATGCCAAGGTTACAGGCTTGGAGAGATAGGGAGAATAATGTGGACTTGGAGGTGTGAACATGGAGACAGGAGGCAGGGAGGTTTGCAAGAAGTTTTATGCAGTAGTCAAGGAGGGATATGATAAGTGTTTGGATCAGCATAGCAGATGGAGAGGAAAGTGTGGATTTTATGTGGATTTTATGCTCTGCACATAGTAAGCACTTAAATACCAATTTTATTATTATTATTAAAACTGACAGACTTTGGTGACAGTTTGAATTTGAGAGAGATAGGGAAGCAGGATGACCTAGTAGGTAGAGCACAGGCCCGGGATTCAGTAGGACCTGGGTTCTAATCCCAGCTCCACCACTTGTCTGCAGTGTGAACTTGGGCAAAGTCATTTAACTTCTCTGTGCCTCAGTTACTTCAACTGTAAAATCGAGATTAAGACTGTGAGCTCTATGTAGGACTGGGTCTGTGCCTAATCCAATTACCTTGTATTGCTTAGTGACAATGCTTAGTAATAAGAATAATAATAATGATGGCATTTGTTAAGCATTTACTATGTGCCAAGCACTGTTCTAAGTGCTGGGTGGGGGGGGGGGGGGGAGAGATACAAGGTAATCAGGTTGTCCCACGCGGGGCTCACAGTCTTAATCCCCATTTTACAGATTCATTCATTCAATAGTATTTATTGAGCACTTACTATGTGCAGAGCACTGTACTAAGCACTTGGAATGTACAATTTGGCAACAGATAGGGACAATCCTTGCCCATTGACAGGCTTACAGTCTAAAGATGAGGTAACAGGCACATAGAAATTAAGTGATTTGCCCAAAGTCACACAGCTGACAAGTGGCGGTCAGGATTAGAACCCATGACCTCTGACTCCCAAGCCCAGGCTCTTTCCACTGAGCCATACTGCTGTGCCTGGTACTTAGTAAGCATTCAAATACCATAAAAATTATTATTAGATAAATCGAGGTTAATACCAAGGTTATGGGCATGCGAGACAGGAAGAATAGTGGTGCTGTCTACAGTGAAGGGAAATTCAGGGGGCAACAGTGTTTGAGTGGGAAGAACAACAATTCTATTTCAAACAAATTAGGTTTGTGGCATTGGCAGTACATCCAAAGTAGAGATGTCCTGAAGTCAGGAAATTGTAAAACTGTAGGGAAGAGAGGTCAAAGCTGGAGATAACTATTTGGGAATCATTAAACAGGGCTGCTTTCTCACACTATTGCTTTTCACATCAGTCTTGCTGATTGAAATGTTCAAAGTCATATGGGGTCTACCTGCAATATGGCTAGATAGTGGTTCCTTAAATTTGTAGTGCAAAGACAAAGATTCTAATCCACAACTGCACAGTAGTGACCAATGTTTTTGTGGTACATAAAATTGCTTGATGAAGGTTTCTACAAGCTACTAATCACCTTGGGTTGGAAAATCAGTTTGCTCACACATTTTGCTCCATCTGAGGCCCAATACCACAGTGGTATTTATTAAGTGTTTGTGTGTGCAGAGCACTGTACTAAGCTCTTGGGAAAGGACAATACAATAGCCTTGATAGAACACATTTTCTGTCATCAATGAGCTTATGCTCCAGATGGGGAAGCAGAATTATTATACAGATATGTACATAAGTGCAGTGCCTATCTCAACAGTACCTATTGATGATATGTAACTTAAAGCCAGTAAAAAGTCTACGAATTGTGCAAGCTCTCATAATGTTGGTATTTGTTAAGCACTTACTATGTGCAGAGCACTGTTCTAAGCGCTGGAGTAGATACAGGTTAATCAGGTTGTCCCACGTGAGGCTCACAGTTAATCCCCATTTTACAGATGAGGTAACTAAGGCACAGAGAAGTTAAGTGACTTGTCCACAGTCACACAGCTGACAAGTGGCAGAGCCGGAAGTCGAACTCATGACCTCTAACTCCGAAGCCCAGGCTCTTTTCCACTGAGCCACGGTGCTTCCCAGTAGCTCTCATGAGCTACTGTCATAGAGGACAAGATCACAAGACCTATTTCTCAGTCCAACATTCGATAAACTAGAACATCTGCTCTGGAAGGAAAGAACATTAGCCTGAAGACAAAGATCGACATTTACCATGTTCATGTCATGCCTGTGCAGCTATCAGGCATGGATACCTAACTGATTGGAACGTCAACTTCACCAGTTCCATCTGACCTGTTTGGGCTTGGGATGAGATCCTACCAGCTTATGTGGGCTATCCACCTCAAAGTTCCTAGGTTACTGTAAGATCACCAGCACTGCGGTCATGCTCATAGGACTCAGTGGTAATGGGGAAGCAGCGTGGCTCAGTGGAAAGATCCTGGGCCTTGGAGTCAGAGGTCATGGGTTCGACTCCTGGCTCTCCCACTTGTCAGCTGTGTGACTGTGGGCAAGTCACTTAACTTCTCTGTGCCTCAGTTACCTCATCTGTAAAATGGGGATTAACTGTGAGCCTCACGTGGGACAACCTGATTACCCTGCATCTATCCCAGTACTTAGAACACTGCTCTGCATATAGTAAGTGCTTAGTAAATACCAACATTATTATTATTATTATTACTATTATTATTAATGGGATGGTGAACTGAGGGTGAATGAAGGGTTGGGGATTGGGCAGATTTTTTAATTTGAATAGCCTAGCACAGGAATATGCTTCAGAGGGGGGCAGAAGGAAAGGAAGGGGGTCATACCTCAAAGTATCCTCCATTAAAAATAGGGCTTGGAAACTTGAAGAAACTCAAGGCATCAGATATGTGTTGGATAATCTAGTCTTTCAAGAACTGTTCCATCACCTCAACAAATGAGAAACATTCTAGGTGAAGAATGCCTGTAAGCCAACTCTGTAATAAGTGCTAATCTTCACTTTCACGGTCTGCCATAGAACCTGTTCTCTATCCATATTGACAGTCATTTTCAGTGGGAGACCGCCACTACCATCACCAAAGGGAATTTAACAAAATTGCGAAGAAAATGAATTTTGCATCTAATAGACTTTTAAATAAACCCTCTAAATATCCAATAAAAATTATTCAACCTACTCTCTTCTCAATCAAATGTTCTTTAGCCCCCCAAAATACAAATCTGTATTGGCCTCATAAATAATTTTCAAAATCCACAGGACAAATCATTTTCTTGATGGACAGAATTTGGGACAGCATTGCACATGCACATAAAACGTGGCTCAGTGGAAAGAGCACGGGCTTTGGAGTCAGGACTCATGAGTTCGAATCCCAGCTCTGCCACTTGTCGGCTGTGTGACTGTGGGCAAGTCACTTAACTTCTCTGTGCCTCAGTTACCTCATCTGTAAAATGGGGATTAAGACTGTGAACCCCACGTGGGACAACCTGATTCCCCTGTGTCTACCCCAGCGCTTAGAACAGTGCTCGGCACATAGTAAGCGCTTAACAAATACCAACATTATTATTATTATTATAAAACAGTCCCAGTCATCCTCTATTTAGGATCCTCAAAGGAAGTTATGGACCCAGAAATTCCACCCTTGAATTCCATTAAATAAAGCTGTCTAAGCCCCAGAGGGCATGACTGAGCCACAACCAGACAGGATTCAATTCACAGCCTTAGAGAGAAACAACCCAGAATACATGGGGAGAGGTTTATAAAAGTAACTACCTACAGCTCCTGGGGGCTTTAGGATGATTAACAGACAATCCTTCTAGAAATCAGGCCTAATCAGCTGGCCATGAGGACTGGGACCCTAGCTGCTTGAAAGATCCTTTCAATACCTGAGTTTAAGGTGAAATTATCCACCAACGACTCACATAACCAAGTTAACCCACGGTAACCTTTCTTTTTATCCCAGATGTAGCCTGGAGAGAGAAAAATATCAAGTACTTAGGTCTCCCAAGACAGGGCTCCAATTCTTAGCTCATGCTTAGCTTCCAGCAAAGAGAAGTTTTCCTCTTTTCTTTGCTCCATAGCCTGGCTTCATCCCACCCTAAGGGGGCTCTTCATCTAGTTGGCTAAGAGCAAATTCATTTTCAAATCATTCTTAAAAAGTCTGGAAGTGATGAGGTAGGGGAGCAGAGAGTGGATGTGGGGGAAGAGAAGTTGCATGCCTAGAGGAAGAGTATGGGTCTGGGAGTCAGAACACCTGGAAGTCGGAAAATCCTACTCTCTCCTCATACTGTAAGCCCCATGTAAGACAGGTTCTGTATCCAACCTGATTAATTTGTATTCACCCCAGGGTTTAGTATAGTGTTTGACACACAGTTAATTGTATAAGTACCATAATCATTACTAGTATGGCTGAAATATTCTAAACAGCTGATGGTCTCCATGGGCCTAACAAAAAGTATCATGAATTTAACAGTCCAACAAATGGTCAACCAGGCTTCTTTCCCTAAATTAATCACTCATTCTTTCTTGTTTGGTATAATTTGATATTTGACCAATGGAGGGTTTGATTTAATCTCAGAGAGAGAAATGGCTGTCAAAAACTGATGGGTTGTTTCATCCTCTCTCTAGTTCAAGGAGGAAAGAATGAAATGGAAAGCCAACTACAAAACAGTATTCATTCAATCATATTTATTGAGCACTCACTGTGTGCAGAGCACTGTACTAAGTGCTTGGGAGAGTAGAGAGTAACAATAAACATACACATTCCCTGCCCACAACAAGCTTACAATATAAGGAAGTTAGCCACAGTCCCTGGAGATGGAATGTCTGGAGCAGAGAGCTTGGTCTTCTTAACCTGATTACATCTGCCATGAAGCCCAAGGACAAACACCCAACACATGAAAAATCTTTCCCAGAGGAGAAAGAGCAGAGCAGGCAGATAAAAGAAAATATGACGGTCAGTGGACATAGAAGCTGCAACACTTGCCATTCCTGCATTGGACTAGGAAGATTTCTGGCTTCCTGCCCAACATTAAGGCTTTTGAACCTTTACAATTTATGGCAGAAGTTAAAGAGAAGTCATTAATCAGCAATGCTCTTTACACAGTAAGTGCTCAATAAATATGATTGAATGAATGAACTTCAAATGAATGAACCATTTAAACTGAATTCATATACCGAGAACAATTTCAAATCAAGAAGTTGCTACAAATACAGTCAAATCATTCCCATGCCAGAAATAGCCCTGCTTTTGGTTCACGTGTTGCCAGGTGCAAACAGGTTTCTCCATATTTTTCAAGCTTCAGTTTCAGAGGATAGCAGTTACATAAAGAATTTGGCAACCCTGATGCACTATTTTTTCCTCTCTCATATGTACATATATGCATACACATACACCTTATCTTCAACACTGCCCATAGTCACCAACAGATCTTCTCATAACCTATTTGTGTATAGGCAGCCCTAAGAATCATGAAAAATTAATTCTTTTGAAAAATGAGAAGGCAGAGATTCTGAATATGTTTCCATATGTTTGTGGCCAAAGGAACTGGAAGTTAATTTAGAAGCATCTCTGAGGAACTTGGTCTCAATGACTATAAAAATAACAATACTTCATAATGATGTATTATCTTTACCTACATTAAACACTAATTTTAACAACCTTGGTTGGAGTGAGGCAGAGGTGAGAGCAAAGATGGAAAGGAGAAGGGCTCGAATCATCAATATTCTCATCTCATAAAGGGGGAAGCTGAGACAGAAAAACATTGAATTCCTTAAACACACAACTGAGTCATCGGCTTAAGCAGAGAAATAGTATACCACCTCACAAAGCACTCCAATAACTGCCTGTCAGGGAAAGTTGAGAGGTTTCCTTTTCATTATTAAAATTATTTTGTGCAAATTTAGATTATGAAAACATTAACTGCACCATTTCTTCATTGTCTTTACAAGGTTCTTTAGTTGGTGCCTTTTGAGATTTCTCCCAAAGGGGCTGATATCCCTATGGCAACCACCTGTACAATATGCTTGTACACAAGCAACGCATACATCAAGGCAAGCAGCGGCATCTGGCAGACTGATCAGAAAAAGCAGAGATTGTTCTAGGTCTGTGACCACTGGAGCAGTGAGGAAAAACCTCTGGTTTCCACTTTCCTCCATTCACAGCTCCCTAACACTTAAAATGGATTTTACCTCTATTGCTGTAAACTCAAAGCACAGATGATGAGATGCTGAATATTAAATAATAACTGGCATGGCATTTGGCAAGCAATGTAAAACATTCAAATGAAATTTCCAGAAATACCTATTCTATGCCAGAAAGCATGCCACTAAAGAACCAAAATTAAAGCTCATGGTGAAGATTGCT
The DNA here is from genome assembly GCF_004115215.2 of Ornithorhynchus anatinus. Lineage (NCBI taxonomy): Eukaryota > Metazoa > Chordata > Mammalia > Monotremata > Ornithorhynchidae > Ornithorhynchus > Ornithorhynchus anatinus. Next base: position 75,020,214 of record NC_041728.1, on the reverse strand, counting down.
CATTCATCATGTTTTAAAACTAATCTTTGACTCCCATTTGCCTATTGCAGTTTATAATACTTTGCATTTTTACAGTGGAAAAGGGAATTTGTGAAGAATACCCTCTGATTAAATTTCATTGTATGTAATCTTCTCTATATTTTCTTATTGTAGCTGTAGTAGTAGTTCTAGTACTTAATGTCAATACGATATATTGAAAGGTAGGAGAGAACAAAATGAGGAAGCAAAACATTCGTCATAGTGAGCTTACACTTTAATGGGGTAGACAGACAAAAATTAGAGGCAAATTCCTCATCCAGATCTCTAACATCAATCATTGTTCTTTTTAAGCGCTTGTGATGTTCAGAGCATTAAGTTGGTGGGCAATTCATTGCCCACAAGAAGCTTACAGTCTACAAGGAGAAATAGATGTTGAGAGATTTGAAAAAGAGGAAATAAAGTACATAAATACTGTGGGGCTGGATTATTATCAGGCTTAAAGGGTATATAGCCAAGTTCATAGCCAACTCAGCTAGGAGGGTGGATAGGGGAAATAAAGAGCTTAGTCTGAAAAGGAGTCTTGGAGGATGTGTGACTTTAGGAGGGTTTTGAAGTAGGGGAGAGTGGTGGACTGTTGGATATAAATGGGGAGGAAGCTTCAGGCCTGAGGGAGAATGTGAGCAAAGGGTCATGCAGGATAGACAAGAATGGAGTTAGAGTAGGGAGGTGTTGATGAGTCTAGTGTACAAGTTGGGGTGTAGTAGATCAGTAAAGTTAAATAGGAGAGAGAGAGAGAGAGAGAGAGAGAGAGAGAGAGAGAGAGAGAGAGAGAGAGAGAGCTGACTGGGTGCCTCAAAGATGATGGTAAGAGGTATCTTTCTGATGTGGAGTTTCTTGAAGAGGTTCTGGAGGTTCTTGAGGAATGCAGAGATCTGGACAAAATGGTTTCTCAGAAAAATGATCTGTACAGCAGAGTAAAATACTGACTGTAGAGGGTAGAGACGGGAGGCAGGGAGGTCAGCGACGAGGCTGATGCAACAATCAAGGTGGAAAAAGATGTGTGCTTGGATCACCACAGAAGCAGTTCTGCTTGGAGATGAAAGGGTGGATTCTTAGAGATGTTATAAAGATACAACTGACAGGATTTGGTGACAGAATAAATGTGTGAGTTGAGTGAGAGAAGTCAAGGATGATGTCAAGGTCATGGTCTTGTGAGAAACGAGTGTGGTGGTTCTGTTTAGTGATGAGAAAATCATGGGTTTATGGTGGACAGGGTTTAAAAGAGAAGATAAGGAGTTCTGTTTTGGACATTTTAAGTTTGAGGCGTCAGCAAGACATCCAAATAGAGATCTAGTACAATGCTCCAAGTGCTTAGTACAGTGCTTTGCATATAGTAAAAGCTCAATAAATACAACTGAATGACTAGAGGTGACCTGAAGGCAGGAAGAAATTCCAGACTGCTGAGGAGAGTGCTCAGGACTGGAGAAGTAAATATGGGAATCATCTGTATAGAGCTAGTAGTTGAAAAATGAGGGAGCTTATCACTTTTTACAGGAGAATGGGTGTAGGTGGGGAATAGAAGGGATCCAGAACTGAACCTTTGAAGCAACCCAACAATTTGAGGGTAGGAGGCAAAGGAAGAGCCTGTAAAAAAAGATTGAGAGCATGCAGCCAGAGATAGAACCAGGAGAGGACAGTGTCTGTAAAGTCAAGGTTAGATAATGTTTTCAGAAGGGAATAGTCCAGAGGATTGAAGGCAGCCAAAAGATCAAGGAGGATTAGAATGAAGTAGAGGCCATATAAAAGGAGGAGGTCAATGGTGGACTTAAAAAGGTCTATTTTTGAGGAGTAAAGGGGGCAGAAGTTAGTTTTTAAGTTGTTAAGGAGAAATTTGGAGGAGACAGAGTGGAGGCAGTGAGTATACAAAACTTGCTCAAGGAGTTTGAAGAGGAATGATAGGCAGGAGATGGAGAAGTAACTGGAGGGAACTGTGGGGTCAAGGAAGTTTTTTTGTTGTTAAACTAGGGGAGACACAAGCATGTCAAAGTAGTAAAGAAGGAGAAACCAGTTGTGGGTGAATCTTTAACATATCCGATACTAAAAATTTTGATTTTTTTTTAAGATAAAGGCTGATCAAGCATTTTGATGACTTAAGCAATCAAAATTTCACATGGTAAAGTGTTAAGAAGCCAAAAATTAAAGTAATTTTTTTTTCCATTGGCATTTTTTCTATAAGCACTTACTATATGCCAGGCACTGCACTAAACACTGGGGTAGATAAAAGCTAACCAGATTGGACAGAGTCCCTGCCCCACATGGGGCTGAGAGGAGAGATTTGGGAGGAAAGATGAGGAATTTAGTTTTGGACATATTGAGCTTGATGTGGCAGTTGGATATCCATGTAGACTTATCCTGAAAGGTTAAAAAAATGTGAGACTGCAGAGAAGGAAAGAGGTCAGAGTTAGCCCGGTAGATTTGGGAGTCATTTGCAAAGAGGTTGGAGTTGAAACTGTGGAATCAGATGAGGTCCCGAAGGGATTCAATATAGAGTGAGAAGAGATGGGGACCCAGAATGGAGTCTTGTGGGACACTCAGTGTTAGGAAGCAGGAAGAAGAGGATGGCCAGTTAAAGGAGACTGAGAAGAACTGCTCAGAGAGCTAGGAAGTGTTCCTGGAGAGAACTTGGGTCAGAAAAATGTAGGTTAGGTTGGTTGTTCCAGGAAAAGGAAGTGGTCCACAGTGTCAAATCAAGCAAGTTTATTTAGCACTTACTGTGTGCAGTTTAGAAGAGTACAACATAACAGAATTGGTAAACTTAATCCCTGCCCACAATGAGGTTACAGTTTAGAGTGGAAGACAGACATTAATACAAATAAACTATCTGTACCTACCTAAGGGGCTGAAACAGGGGTGAATAAGCGGTGCAAATCCAAGTGCAAGTCAAAGGTGGCTGAAGGGAGAAAGAGGATTAAGATTGGAATGGAGTACTTAAATATGCAAAGAAAGATTACTGGGGACTTTAAAAAGAGTAAAAGTCGTAAAGGAGCCATAAGCCAAATCATAGGAGGTCAAGTAAAGAGTTAGATAAAAATGTAGGCAGCTGGTGTAAACAACTCACTTAAGGAGTTTGGACAGGAATAGAATAAGAGATGGGGCAATAGTTATGCGATACATTGGAGTTCAGAGACGAACTGTCAGGTAGTGGAGACATGGGCATGATTAAAGGCAAAAAGGAAGGCGCCATGGAGACTAAGGTGTGCAAATACGGAGGTCAATGAATAAAAGCTATTTGCATAAGAACTATGCATTCTAATCCTGGCTCCACCACTTGTCTGCAGCAAGATCTTGGGCAAGTCACTTAATTTCTCTGTGCCTCAGTTTCCTCAACTGTAAAATGGAGATTAAATCCTCCTCCCACCTACTTAGACAGTGAGTTCCATTTGAAACAGGGATTGTGTCCAACCTGACACATTCAGGAAAGAAGAGGGATTTCATTTCTGTCTCCATTTCCCATAACAAAGAGAGACTATGCAAGCGCATGCATTAAGAGTGTGTGCTCAGAGAGAGCACATGAGAGCATGCAAAAGGAGAGCATTCTGGAGGCTTGATTATGGCCAGTACAGCTCCATACCACTGCAATCCGCTCATTTCCCCTTCCTTCTCTTAAATTTTCTTGGCAACTTTCAGTCAATCAAAAATATTAATTAAGCTCTTATTGTGCTCAGATCACTGAACTAAACACATGGGACATGAGCTTAGTAGACATGATCCCCACTTTCAGGGGGTTTATAATCTAGTAAGGGAGACATTCACTAAAATAAATTACAGCTATGAGGAAGAAATAGAATATAAAGATATGTACCCAAATACATAAATGAGGCAAGGAAGATGGGTGAACAACCATGTGTTTAGGTGGCATGAAAGTACTGAAGTGACTCAAGGGGGATTTAAAGTGAAGAGATTAGGGATTATTTGAGAAAGGCTCCTGGGAGAAAATGTGATTTGAGAATAGTTGGGAAGATGGGGAAGACAATGGTCTGTCAGAAGTGAGGGGAAAAGGAGATTCAGGCAATGGGAGGATGTGAGCAAGAGGTCAGTGGTGGGTGAAACAAGATTGCCTTATCTCCATATGACAAGTTACACTGGTCCCCACACATAGGAGAGGGAGGAAGAAGCAGCCAAGAGAGTCACTCTGTTGTGCTCTTCCTTGAGAAAAATGTAGATCATGGGCCTGGGCGTCAGAAGGACCTGGGTTCTAATCCCAGCTCTGCCATGTGTCTGTTATGTGACCTTGGACGAGTCACTTAACTTCTCTGGGTCTCAGTACCTCATCTGTAAATGGGGATTAAGAGTGTGAGCCCCACCTGGGACAAGAATTGTATCCAACCTGATTAGCTTGTATCTACCCCAGCACTTATAACAGTGCTTTATACATAGTAAGTGCTTAACAAGTACCATAGTTATTTATTACTATTAAAGATTTAGCTGGACCAGTCAGAGAGAAAGATTGGAGAGGAAGTACAGGAGCCAGGGTAGGGGAGGAGACTCTTAGCCACCTTGGAGAAGGGAGGTTAGTGAGCTGCAGGCTGAGGAGAACAAGACATGTGGAAAGCAAGACATGGAGAGTCAGTTTCAGCAGTTTATGAAACAAGCATATAAAAGATATTGGATGCATTCATTTGTAATTTTGAAGATATCTGACAACTTTAATACCACCAACACAGTCTAGAGATGCCACTTTGTTTTTCCTATTTTTCAACAAGTATCTGTCAAGCCACTAAGTCATCATTGCATCAATTTGGAGCTAATTCTGTGTTTTTGCGTTACAAACCTTGGGAGGTGCACATTTATCTTGTCAGTGCCTTCACTTAGCAGACAGCATAAGGGCATTTGGCTTTGTGCTGTGCAGATCTTAAAAGGATAGGACTAAGCAGCATTTCTGAAATGTCAGCCCAGATGGAACACAAACATGTTTACACTGCTCTGAAATTCTGCATTACTTTACATTTGTTAAACTAATGAGATATCTCTTTAAAAGAAAATGAAGAGATTTTAATTGAAAGACAATTTATGAAAAGACGACAACCAAATAGTGTTTTATTCCCACACCACAGACGCTCTAAATCCTGACAGACACAATAGTTCTCAGAAGTTTTTGGATGGAAGAGGAGGGATTCTTTACACTTGGATGTTTGAAGTATTAACTGTTCAAGAAGTAGCATGGTCTAATGGATAGAGTCAGGGCCTTGGAGTCAGAAGGACCTGGGTTCTATTCCCTGCTCTGCTACTTGTCTGTTGTGTGACCTTGGGCAAGTCATTTAACTTCTTTGTGCTTCACCTGTAAAATGGGATTAAGACTGTGAGCCCTATTTGGGACAGGTACTATGTCCAACCTGATTATCTTGTATCTGCCTCAGAGCTTAGAATAGTGTCTGACACATAGTAAGTGCTTAAATATCAAAATGATTATTATTATTACTACCCACCACAAATGACTGCTGGTACAACTCTTATGTGGTTTCAGGATGTAGCTGCTGACTGAAAATCTCCACGACAGTGGAAATACTCAGGGCCATGTAAGATGCTCACTGAGTGCACCAGACATTCCCACGGGGCGAGATTCTGACAAGCAATTTCTAATCCAGGCATGTGGCTCCTACTTATCCACAACCATAAGCTGATCTTTTTTAATAATATTAAACCTTCACAATAGCTTAAACCATTCACTTGCCTTCGAGTTTCCCTAGGGTAACTCTAGATACAGGATCACTTGGGAAGAAGTGGACATCGCAGCACCAGTATAGAAAAAGTTGCAAATAAAGGCCAACAGCATTTCCGTGTCCTCTATAATTCTAATATTTTTTTTAAATGCTCTGAGAATTAGATGTTATGTGCAGCGTGCTTTCCCATTATGAATAGTTATCAAACTGCTTCCTCAAAATGAATCATTAAAGAGAGTTTATGGTAAATGCTCTGAGAGGTCATTAGCTACCATAATTCTCACATCCTTTCTTCATTGCTTTATTCATAAAGTGCAATTCTCATTACCACCCGAATGTTGCCTGTAAAACAGAAGTATTCCCCATAGACCAAATCCTTAGGTTCCCTGCTACATATTAGCTTTATAAATATTAGACATACACATCTGTCTGGGCTATCCTGACAGTAAGTAGTGTAGAGTGAATTAGTGTATGATTTTTATGAATCTCAAAATATGTGAACAAAGAAAGGGGGTAGTAAGCCATAAAAACATATATGCTGACCTTTCTGGGTATTGATTTGCAATGAAAACATGTGTAGGAGAGATTGGAGAAGAGATGTCTTGGGCCTTATTTTCTCATTATTACTTCTGTTTCCAATGTCACCTTATAAAGTCCACTTGGCAAAACTGACTACTAAAACTGACAGTCCTGGACAAGTTTTGCCTTTGGAAATTACATTGTGAATATCAGGGTTAAAAGCAGGCACATTCTGGAGGTCTCCCATGATCCCAGAAAAAATCTTTCATTCTTCTGATACAACCCATAGGAGAGGGCTTTGTGACAGTTCAGTTACGTGAATAGAAAACTAAGAAATCCAAGAAGTTTCATTTTGGCAGTATGAAGGAGGATAATCATAGACAAGGCAAGTTGGAAGGAAACTTCAAGGACTCACCGAAATGCAATATAAAGCAATATAAAAATTGATATTTTTTCAGAAAAGACAAGGGCAGAAAAACTGGGCTGGCATGAAACAGTTGTGGATTTGCTGACCCAATGTAAGCTAAAGTAATATGCTAACTAGGAAGCCAAGATAATGCTATAAATAGTAGCAGTGATCCTCAGGTGCAATCATTATTCACAAGACAGTCCGTGGCACAGAATGACAGATCATTTCTAATGTACTAGATCCCAGACTACATTTGGCTTTATAGATCAAGGTACCACTCAGATGCAAGCTTTGGGGCTTTTGCAGAGCAAAGATATAATATGTTCTGTATGATCAACACTATAAAGGAGACAGACTGTGATATCCTGAACCAGCTGAAACTTTCAAGTTGCCAGGGCGGTAGAACAAAGCATCGCAGGAATCCAATCAGATTTAGAGATCTGGGGCATCACTCACCAGAGAAAAGAACTCACAACCTTTGAGCTAAGGCAAACGAAGAGTTATTAAACAACCCAGTGTAAAAAGAGAAAAACCATAAAGTTTCCATGTCAGATTTTTAAAAATCAGGGAAATAAGAGGGAAAGTGATTTGTTAATGGTTAATGGTTAGGGACAGATTTAGAATTTTAAGATTATATGAATTCTGACTGCTTAGCAATATTGAACCCAACTGTAAAATTTCTAATAGAAAGTAAGACGGTAAGAAGAACCATACTTGGTGAAATAACTTTCCTTAACACTCTGAACTTCTTTCCTGCACTACCAAAAGCCCTCTTTGTAACTAGCAGGCCTGCTCATTAAAAACCGTTATTTGTGTCCCTGTAAAGGGCAAGAACTATTACAGTTGAAATGATGTAAAAATAGGCTCGCTAATGCCACTACTACAAGAAAAGCTCTGAACAGCCTCCAGACAATTTTTAGGTCATCAGAATTAACAATTGCCCAAACAATAGGTCCTATTGTGGACATATGCTTAGTGCTGAAAAATCTAATACCTGTAAAACATTTTAAGGACTGTAGTTAACCAACAGCTCCACCAAGAGTCACTCAAAAAAAAGCAAGGAAGGAATTGGTCAACACAATATTCCCTATAATTCACACAGTAGGCAATTTTTTTTCCTATTTAGAGTTGGTATTTGTTTTTGATTTGTTTTGACAGACTTCAAAGCAGAAGCTCATAAATTCTTAGCAACAATCTATAATTATTCCTATAATGAATTTGAAAAAATGGTAATATTTCTTCTGACCAATTTCCTATAAACTGTAAACCCCTTGAAAACAATCAAGTTGGATATTTAACAGTCAATATCATTGTCTTGACTGTTTCTATTTTCATCAAAAGCCTGAATTCCTTTCAAAATACTTGGATATACAAGGACCCATCTGCAGCAGAATTTAACAAGGGCATAAAGCTAATAATGAAAGTGTCTCCAAATACGTCAGTCATATTTATTCAGCACTTGTGTTGCAGAGAGCTTGGGAGAGCACAGACACGTTCCCTGCCCACAATGAGCTTATAGTTCTGATGTGGGAATTGGTGGGAATATTTGGTGATCATAGCATAAAAGATAAACTCAGGGATAAAAAGGAGCTGCCCAAGAGGCATGATGAGTTCAACCTTTACTGAGGATAATGTTAGAGAAATTCCACCATTTTGTCTTTTCTGGTAGGAAACAGATTACAGTGTCTACACAAGATGTTTTGAAATAAATTCACAAATACAGTGGAATTACATCAACAGGAGTAGATGGGATCCACGTTTGAATTCTGAAGTAACTCAGAGGGAAGAATTGCAGATATCTGACCAAAAGTCTGTAAACTATCATTAAAAATGTCCACTGCCCTGGAGGAAAGATGATTACCAATTTTTATGGGATTCCCATGGGAATGGCTCCAGATGTTTTCCTGGTATTTATAGAACAGTGAGTATCACTTATACAACTAGTTAGTAGAATTAAGTTTAGGAACAGTAACAACTTAGAAAAAGAGAAGCTGTTGGGGGAAAAGTGATATCTCTGCAGGAAAAACATGCCTCACTAATCTGTTGGAATTTTTTCAGTCAGCAAGTGTGTTAATAATAATGGTATTTGCTATGCACTTACTTTATGCCAAGCACTGTTCTAAGTGCTGGGGTAGATACAAGGTAATCGGGCTGTCCCACGTGAGGCCCACAGTCTTAGTCCCCATTTTACAGATGAGGTAACTAAGGCACAGAGAGGTTAAGTGGCTTGCCCAAGTTCACACAGCAGACAAGTGGCAGGGCCAGGATTATAACCCACATCCTCTGACTCCCAAACCCGTGCTCTTCTCACTAAGCCACGTTGCTTCTCTAAGTGTTGATATCATACACTTAGATTTTCCAGTGTTCTTTGATAAGGTTGCAGGCCGATTACTTTTAAAAAAATTTCAGAATCATGGGATTAAAGATGTTTTTACATGAAAAAATGGTTAAAATATTGGAAACAGAGTAAAGGGATCAATGGTTATTTTTGGAATAAAAAAGAATCATTGGTCTTCTGGGGATCAGAGCTGTGATTAATTTTGCTAACATTTATCAATCTACAAGAGGATGTGTAGATTATAAAATTCTGGGGGTCAGGGATTATGTCTATTCACTCTATTGTACTCTCCCAAGTACTTAGTACAGTACTCTGCACATAGAAAGCACTCAAGAATACAATTGATTGATTTCAGTGAGATTTCTAAAGTTTGCAGATAAATTCTAAACTCTTTCCTCTCCTTAAACCAATTCTTTCCCCCTCTCCTGGTTTTCTTCCATTCTTTATCCTTCTCTCTCATTCTTCCCTGTTTCTCTATTTCTCCCTCTCTCCCACTTCCACCTTTTTCTCCTACATTCCTCCATTTTCTCATCTCCCATACCATACTGCTCCTACAAAGAGATACTTTAGACTTCTCTAATATGCACACACACATACTATGACATATCTATCTCCCACTCACCCAGTCATAATACTTACACATGCTCAGAATCTGCTCACACAGATTCACTTTCCGGGACAGATATAAGACTGATAGAAGCGAATACTGGGATGCTTGTTGGATCTGGAATAAGGCCGAGTTGTGGGGGAAGGTGAGGTGGTTTGGGATATCCCACTGACCAGTATGTCATTCCTTCCCTGGAAGACCACCATCTGGGGACTAGTTTGGGGTCTGTTAGAAAGTCTTCACTAGTCCAATTCATTCTATAGCCAAGAACCTCTACAGAGACCTAAGCAGTTCAGGACAAATTCCCAAAAAGGAGCCTTCAGAGGCAAAGCCAATGCAACGATGTGCCTACCATAGCACTGGGCTCTGGAGTTAGCCCTTCTCACCTTGTAAATTTATGTAGATATTTCTCTGTGGAAACCAGTCTTTCTACGGTTAATCAACCTCACTGGTGTGTCTATTAATAATACTCTGCCTTGCAAAGGGAGAAATCAGACAATGCTAAATCTGTGAAGGGACACCTACCAAACACAGAACGCAGAAGTTCTGGGAAATTTGGGAGAGAAAAAATGAGTTATTGGAGAAATATTTGAAGATGTAGAGGGAGGGGGAGGGATTAAGATTATTTCATGTTGATCCCAAAGGTTAAGAAAGTACCTTTTGATTGTGCATTCTCATTACTTTATTTGTAAATATTTTTTTATGTCCATCTCACTGGCATAAGGTCCTGATAGTCACGGAACACATCTCAGGCTTCATTTATGCTTTCCCAAGCATTCTGTACAGTCCATTATACCCAATTGGTGCTCGATAAATACTAGTATTACTACTAAATCAGAATCAGGTTCTCTCTTCCAATCCACCAGGGTTCTTTCTAGTTGTCCATGTTAACTTTATGCAGGTATTTCAGAATCCCACTGGGAAAACATGATCAACTTTGCTTTAAACTGTGTTATAACTGAAGCTTGCTTATTTTTTAAAATCCACTTAATTCAATTCTGGCCTCAAAAGATAGTCTGTCAACCATAACACCCTGACAGAAGAGCTGGCTCCCTCAGCTAACTGGACATGTGTATCTCTAATCATTTTGAATTCTGACCCCCTTCCACTTTTCACAAAAATCACAAGATAGCCCCCTGAAAGCTACAGTATCACTGAATTGATCATATTCTCTTTTCATTAATTATTTATAAGACAGATGGTACATAAATGTGTATGCTAAAAATTCACAATTTTTCCATTTGCTTTATTTTCTCCCTAAAGCACTCTCCAAGCCAGGCAGGAGTAGCTCCTCTTTTCCAGGAATCCAAAATATTTTCTTGGCCATCACAAAGTGTTATACGCAGCTAGTTAGGAAGGTAATGCTTGGACACCCTATACCTCAAAAAAACTGTCTATGCTTGTAGAGCTTCTGGTTAGCAGGTTTGATACAGATGGTAAACAGGTTTTTTCACCTGGTTTATCTCCAGCCTGTCAAAGCAGAGACACTGTAAACTCAGGGCATCAAAGGCTTTCCTAAAACATGTTTGTTAGTTTTCATTATTGTGTCAAGGAAAAAGGTATTAAACTTCTAATCTGTACTGAGACTTAATTCAGTTCCATTCCTCTATAAGTCCCCAGGGTTTCAGGTGTGAACTTTCATAAGTAGATGAAGGGGTGATCGTCACAAAATGCACATCATTTTCAATAGGTATCTCCACAATTTTACTTAATAATGATGATGATGGTATTTGTTAAGCACTTTCTGTGTTCCAGGCACTGAACTAAGCATTGGGGTGGTGCAAGAAAATTGGGTTGGACACTGTCCCTGTCCCATGAGGGGCTCACAGTCTCAATCTCCATTTTACAGATGAGAGAACGGAGGCCCAGAGAAATGATGTGACTTGCCCGAGGTCACACAGCAGACAAATGATAGAGTCTGTATTAGAACCCACAACCTTCTGACTCCCAGTCCTGGGCGCTATCCTCTAAGCCATGCTACTTCTCTTAGTTTATCAGGTATCTTCCCTGATGGAATTTATGGAGGGCCTGTCTGTACAGAGCACCAAACAAGGTGCATGGGAACATAGTAGTAGAAATTTATTCTCTACCCTCAAGAAGTTTGCTATCAAATGAGAAGCAATTTTTACATAAAGCATACACAAAATGGATAACAAATACACTAAGCAATTAAAAGCATATAAAAAAGACAAAAGAACTGGTATATACAAGTGCTAAGTGGTGGTAAGGGTCAGAGGACCAAACCAAGATACTCAGGTACAGCTTCTTGGAAGAGGTGACCAAGACGGCTTTAAAGTGGGTTAAGTCTGTACATTTCTCACAATGCCCTGTTTCTGATTCATTTCTTACCCCTTTGTATTGCTGTGCTGTATTCCCATCCACTTCAAGGAATGGTTTCATACTGGAAGTTCTCCCACCCAGTTTCCAAATCTAATCTACCCCATCCAGCCCCCCTTGGGTAGAGAGCCTTCCTCTCCTGCAAAGGAAGAGAAGAGCTTCAATCTCAGATACCATCTGGAAGGAAAGCCCACTCTGAGAGGAGGAGCAACAGCAGCTGAGGGGAAGGAAGGATACTGTTTTGGGTAATAATGATAATGATGGTATTTGTTAAGCACTTACCATGTGACAAGGAGTATTCTAAGTGCTGGGGTAGATAGAAGGTAATGAAGTTGTCCCACGTGGGTGTCTCAGTCTTAATCCCCATTTTACAAATGAGGTAACAGACATAGACAAGTGACTTGCCCAAAGTCACACAGCTGATGTGGCAGATCCAGGATTAGAACCCATGACCTCTGATTACAGTCCCTGTTGATTCTCATTTTTTCCAATGGCAATTGCTGCTAGGTCTCTCTTTCTTGCTTGTTTTCCATTCTGATATTGTCCAGATACTGTATCAAGCACTAGGGTAAATACAAGGAAATCAGGTTGAACATAGTCCCTGTCCCATTTGGGGCTCATAGTCTTAATCCCCACTTTAGAGATGAGGAAACTGAGGCCCAGAAAAGTGAATTGACTTGCCCAGGGTCACACAGCAGACAAGTGGTGAAGGTGGGATTAGAACCCAGGTCTTCTCACTCCCAGGTCCATGTTCTTTCCACCTGGTCCTTGTTATATGCAGTTATTCCCCCTTATATGTAATATAAGATTACCCATTAGATTGTAAAGTCCTTGAGGACAAAAATCATGAGTACTAATTCTAATGTCCTCTCCCAATTGCTTTCATAGTGTTCTACACAGTGAATGCTGAGCAAATCCTGATTGATTGGGCAGTATCCCAATGACATCACTAATGGAATGACTAGTTAACATTATGGAGAATAGTTAAGATTAGAAATTGCTTGTTGCATATTTTATTCTCCTCTTTTACAGTGCTAAATATTTGAACTGGGAGGACTTCATTTGCAAGCTCCTCCAAGATTGGAATCAAGTTTTACACTTCTTTGGGTTTGTCTCCCAAGTCTTTAATAATAATAATAATAATAATAATAATAATGGTATTTGTTAAGCACTTACTATGTGCCAAACACAGTTCTAAGTGCTGGGGTAGATACAAGGTAATCAGGTTGCCCCATGTGGGGTTCAGTTACTTTTGCAGATGAAGTAATTGAGGCCCAGAGAAGTGAGGTGACTTGCCCAAGATCATACAGCAGACAAGTGGTGGAGCCAGGATTACAACCCATGACCTTCTGATTCCCAGGCCTGTCCTCTAACCACTACTCCATGCTTCTTCTCATGCTTCTCTAGCACAGTGGTCTACAAACAGTAGGTGTTCAATAAAAACTGGTTGTATAGGCCAATGGGGTTTTGTAGACCAGAAAGTGAAAGGTAATTTTCCCAGATTTTGCTCTCAAAAATCATTAGTCATATTGGGGATAGGTGAAATACATAATTAGTTAATACCCTTTTCTGGCTCCATTGTTGTAAAAAGACATTTTGGCCCAATCTCTTTTGTTCTTAACTTTCTAGAAGCCATGTCTCAGGAAAACCTAGCCTATTTATGAAACAAAATATGCACTCAGAAAAATTTTTAAAAAATGAGATTTTTCCTTACAATTTAGCCAACAAGATCAAATCTGAAAATAATACAGATTTCCTGTGTGTCATGTTTTTATCTTTGGTAATTACTCATAAAGAAGCTTTCATTTTTACAGCCAAGTTCAAAGTGTGATAGGTATCAAGAAGTAAAAACAACCACCAATTGAGTCACTCCATCAAACCCTGTCATAGTTCAGCTGAGCAATGACAACAGCAGCAAATGTGCCAACGCAAGCAAGATGCATTTACAAGATAAAGCTTAGCCTTCTCCATCCCAAGCTCTCTCTTGAAAGGAGAAGGCATGAATACTCTCTGAAGCATGTGGTTGCTGAAATAGTAATGCCAGAGCATCAACATCAGGCAGTAATTGAAAATGTCTGTCTCTTTCAGGTCCCTTTGAGACAGGCCAGCTGTGATGTCTTTTGACATTATTATTCTGAGCCAAGTCATCCTCACTAGGTCCCTTAAACACCACCTGTCCATGTAGAGAAATTTTTCTGAAATAAAAAGAAATGTTAGCAGTGTTCTCCTGTTAAGGGTATAGTTAAAGCTATAAAGAATGTGAGAAATCTAGCAGTAGGCTGAGGCCTGAACATTACAGTGATTTTGGACTGTTCTTTGACTTAAGTTATTTCAGTCCAGTCCACAGTGTTAGTAAAAATTATAGGCAGTATGCCAAACGCTTAGTTCAAAGGAAGTTCTTTTCAGTCTGAGGGCATTTCATTAGAGCAAAGAGGCTGGTGCAATTAAGGGGCTCATCCTCCACTTTTGGAAGTTTAACTCCTGCTCTAGAATGAGAGGGCCCTTGCTACTGTTGTTATCCAGAATTCTAGGAGCCCCTCTTCCTGCACACTGTCTAATTCAGAAACCCGGAGAGCTGCCCCAACTCCTTTCCAGGGAGCTTGGCAGAGGTTGAAGAGAGTCAGTATGTTCAGGGAATGGGAAAAACTGGTTTATCCAAAATATCCATTATCCAAGAACCAGAGCTGACCAACTGAGCTTTGCACAATATTGCAGAGGACTTGAGTAAAGGTCCTCATTTGTCTGAGGAAATCTTGCAAATTCCTTGCAGATAACACAGTGAAACCTGTCACTTACATTCAGAGGACTGTTTGTTAGACTAGATGGTAACTCCATGCAGAAAGGATTGTCAGTTATTAGTATGATATACTAATCACATTATTAGACAATGAGTCATATCCTTTAGGGAGTTACACAAAAACCCCTATGGAATACCGACAGCCTGAAACCCTCAGAACAGTTACCAGAGGAAGATCTATGATGGGTTTAGCAAACTCCAAGACTATGACAAATGAAACCTCAAGGAAGTGTGCATTGCTTGGCTATTTCCAATTAAAACATTAGTTTATGATCTGCTCCTGGTTTATTATCTAGTACTCCCTTCCCCTTCTCTGATTGGTTTCCCCCAGGCCAGATATACTTCATAGGAAATTTCCCTGTTGAGTCCCCTGTGACAGTGATGCAAGCATTTCTGATTTAGCAGTAGATTAGAGAAGATAGGGATACTTATTTCAGTCTTGTTCCTCTCCATTTTGAATGTCTTCCCATGTCCATTCTGACACCGAGTTTACCCCTAAACCATAAGCCAAGTTCCCTCCCTCAAACCACATAGCAGGAGCTAATTCCTAGTCTGCCATCTATTGTGTTTAATGTCCCATATCCAGTTTTTCAAGCCAGCAGGCTGAGTCTGTGCCAAGTCACACTCACTCAGGACCCAGGCTTCTGGTTCCAGAAACGCTGAAGATAAATGGATGGTCTCCACAAATCCCCCCAAAATGTCTGGTAGGATGACTACTATTGAGGATTTCATCTTTTCAGTGGCAAATACAGGAAGGCAAGGGAAGGCAAGTGGTCTAGACCCAGTTTTCCAGCTCCAAAATATTTCAGAGTAAACAGGTGGCCCCTGACCTAAATGAAAATCAAAGGTAAATGGTGGTCTCTAGGGAGCAACCCTGTGGAGGATGCTCCTCTATCACCCCCACCTCTTCACTAACAATGCCAAAATCAAGTCTTAGTAGACTTGAGAAAGGGAATAATTGCTCTGTAGAATTACCTGTAAAAATAATCAATCCTGGGGAATTTGCCAAACAAGAGTTATCTCTGTCTGTTCAGTCAGATTAGTTTCATGATACCTCAGAGAACTCATATAAATTCACTGAAGGAACTGAATCCATTCATAACCAGATGATAGTAATTAACAATTATGGAATTTGTTAAGTACTTACTATGTGCCAAGCCCTAAGTACTAAATGCTAGGATAGCCACAAAATGATCAGGTCAGCCTGTCTGACCACATGGGGTTCACTCTAAATAGGAAGAAGAGGTATTTAATGCCTGTTTCAGAGATGAGAAAACTAAGGCACTGAGAAGTTAAATGTCAAAGGTCACAGAGCAGGCAAGTGATGGAGCTGGGATTAGAACCCATGTCCTCTGGCTACCAAACCTGTGCTCTTTACACCAGTCCACATCACCTGGATATTCACACTCTTTGGACTCAAACATCATCAACTCTTTCTCTACAAGAGACTACCTGGCCAATATTGCCTATGTATGTGAGTTAGAAGTGCTGGTTAGTAGAGATCAATGAAACCAGATGAGATTTTTTGATTATTCATCTAGTTTGGGTAAAGATTTTCATCCAATTAAATAATGCAAACCTACTCACTATGCCTCATTTTCATTTCTTTCACCACTGATCTCTTCCTCCATCTCCCTCTTCCCATTCCACTCCCAATTTGTCCAACTGATTACAATACACCCACTGTCCCCACTTCCTCTCCTTCAACTCTCTTTCTGGCTGTATGGTACAGTCTCAGCCCCTATCACTCCACTGAGTCGACCCTCTCCAAGGTCAGCAGTAACTTCCTACTTTCCAAATCTAACAGACTCTTGTCTCACACAACCCAGCTCACACTTCTTGTTTGTCTCAAGATAACCTACTCACCATGCTTTCTTCTTATACCTGCTCTCAGCCTCTGGCTTACACCCTCTCTTCTGCTTGGAACTCACATCTGGTAGAATGCTACTCTCCCAAATTCAAAGCCCTACTGAAATCACATCTCTTTCAGGAGGCCTTCCCTGATTGACTTCTCAATTCCTCACCTTATTTCTCCTTCTACTGCCACTTCAGCACTTCCATAAACTCCTGGATAATCACCACACCAGCCTGTTCATAGCACTCTGTACATATCATTAAAATCTGTTGCTTCCACCTACTTGTAATTTATCTTAGTGTCTATCTCCATTACTAAATTTTAAACTGTAGGGATTATCAATTCTATTGTACTCTCCCAAGCATTTAGTACAATTCTCTCAGAGTAAGCACAAACTGTTTGAGAGCTAATCTATCAGAGTTTTCTCTTCACTTACTGTGAGAAGAATTTAGCCTGTGTAAAATCCACACTGACTTAGCCAGTGCAGAATTAAGAGGGGATTGAAGTGTACACCGAATTACATCTTCTCCTTCCCTTTATAGAATCACAATGGTCATAGGCAGAGGCAGCCCAGATCATCCACAACTGGGGATGCAAACTAGCAAAAGGGTATGGTTATAGCTGTTAGAGGCGGGGGGCAGGAGACCAGGGGGCATCTGGGCCTCCCTACAGCTATCACTTCTGTAACCAGCTTCAAAAGGTCTCTCAGAGGTCTCTGTTTCATGTGGAGAATCTGGTTTGAAAGGAGTTTTCCACTGACTGACACGTATGGCACCCAGGATAAACACCCTTAGGGCATGACCTTCCGGCCAGCCGCACTTTCCCAGTTTCTTGATGAGGATGTCATGTGGAATAGAATCAAAAGCCTTTCTGCAGTCAAGATAGATTACATCTACTGCTTCTCCCTTGTCTCCTCAGTCTGTCACCATCATAGAAAATTAAATTTGTCTGGCACAATTTACTCTTGACACAGCTATGCTTCCTAGATTCTTATGCTCTTCTAGTTGGTTGCAAATTGATTATTTGATAATTTTTTTCTACTTCCCTTCCAAGGATCAATGTTAAATTTACCAGCCTGCAATTAAAAGGGTTTTCCTTATTAAAGTTGGGCAGAGCATAGAAAAAAAAAAAATCAGCCAATATTTCTGATGCTATAGAATGCGGCAGCCTGAGCAGGAGTGAGGACAGTACAGAGCATTGCCAAACCTGTATCCTACAGCTGTCAACCTCTGACTGCAATTCAAGGGCACAATTCATCTGGTCACTGCCTATTTTTCCAGTTTTTGCTTTGAAGTATGTATTTTTCAATGGTGAATCAGTGACCATTTTTGTGGAAAGCATATGCTAAGGACAACTTTCAATGATAGACTATATAATTTATTAGCTATTTCCTCACTATTTTCTGTGGCTTACTACTATGAAGATTGGAAATTCAAAGGTTGGGTGCCAAACTATCTTCACAATACCTTCTTCAATTGGAGATTTTGAATGATGATGAAGTGTCAGGTTTAATGATGTTACATTCTGACTTCTCCAGATCAGAAATTATTCTAGGACATAAATACAATGCAAAATAACATCCAGGTAAATACTGTGTGCAATAAACACGAATGAATGAATCCTGTGACATGACAGCTGATTGGCTGATCGATACCATATATAGAATTCATTCAGTGCTCCTGAGAAAACAGGTGTCTTCCTATTTCCTGCTATATTTCTTGATGGAAATGAAAAATGAAGCAACAGAGACTCCTTTAATTTCACAGTCTGTGATTCTTTCGTAAAACTTTTAGAGATCAATTATGTCCTATCAATGTTAGATCCAGGCTGAACTAAGTGATTTATGCGTAAACACTCCCACAAATGGAGCAACTGTTGAGTAACTTATCTCTATTAAATATGAGATGAAAAAATTATTTGGGAGAACTACAACTTGCCAATTTTTACATTTCCTGCTCAGTAATATTTTCTCCTTTTAAAATTCCCTAGATTGTCAGTTATTTTGCATTTAGAATAAGATAAACACAATATCTTAATAGCTGAGTTATCTTTAAATCTAGTACTTGGTACACGTTGCTTTTTAAAATTAAAAAAAAACCATGTCTGTTCATGGTGCTGTATACATGAAATGCAGCATTTTCATCAGCATTCAAAGATAATGCTGCTGGCCATGTATCGAGTCAGCGAGTCAGAAAGGACTAACGGAAGATTAGCTGTCCTTTCCCCACTCTGCATGTCCTTTGGTGTGCAGTTACAATGGTGTACAAGATCTGATAGGGTTCAAGCCTCTTCTACCCTGCTTTGTGCTGTGCTACATGCACTTCTTCAAAATTATTTTTCCCTCCCCCTTGTAATTCTGATAGCTAAATAGTAAAAACTAGAAGTGACCTTATCCAGAGAGAACCAAAAAGTGGGTCTGACTCAAAATACAGAATGAAGTATTAGAGGGTGTAGGAGTAAAAAAAAAAAAGGAACTAATTTTAAAAGAAAGGGAAGACAGACACAGAGGGAAAACTATGTACGGTAAACATTTCTTTAGAGTCTTTCCACATGGCTAGAAGTCTTATTCAATCCCCATGACAGATATGGCTCCAACTATGGATTCATAATTATATAAAATAGAAAGAATGTCAAATTATAGAACCAAAGACAAATTATCTTCTGGGTTAAGTCCTTAAACAGAATTGTGAGTGGTCTGTTGTTCTTTTGATCATTCACAATAAAGTCACAGTGAAAATGTCCTTGAAGAAGGTATATTAAAGTTCAAATGAATCTAGAAAGAGAGAGTCCCTAGCATCTTGTACACCAACTGCATTCCTAAACTCTGGAAGTCCTCCTTCATCCCATGGAGTAAATGAGTTGAAATCTATCTGTAAAATTATCCTGTAGAGACATACAGATGACTAAGAATGTACTACTGGAACCCACAGAAGCAGTAACGAGTTTACCAGTCCATTTTCCCCATGATCTACACCTAAAAGGAAAAGCAATGGCAACATACAGCGATTAAAAACACAGTTGAAGAAAGTTAAAGCAGGATATCAAAAGGAATCTACTATTCATTTCTTCAGAATTTATCCACACAACTTCCTTTAGAGCAAAAGAATGAATTGCATTCCTATTTTCTCATTACCATCCAGAAGACAGATTTTCAAGGACATCTGTAGAACAAATCTATCCAAATCCTTAGATCCCTAAAAGAAAATCTTATGATGACTTATTTTGGACTAGCTAAAATTTTCAGGTGGATTCATTTAATTACAATCTGATTTAAGTATACAAAAAATTTCAAGTGGCAGAGACCATTTTTCGAATTAGAAATAGAGGGAAAAAGTGTGAGAGATTATTATTAACACCAGCTAAGTCTAAGAAATACTATGCTGAGTTATACTGCATAGAAGACAGATAAACTAGGATTAGATCATTCCTATAGCACATTTACATGTATAAAACTTTAAGTATTATAAAATGAACCATAATTTAATGTTAAGCAATATTTTTACTAATTGGCAAAATGCAAAATGGTAGATAAATTTTATCTGATTTCACTACTTAGAAAGTAAAAACAGAGAGAGACAAGTGTTATATCCACTGACAGGCAACACAGATTCAATCAGTAGTATTTATTGAGCCTCCACTGCACTCTGAGCCCTACATTTAGTTTTGGGGAAGCAGCATGGCTTTGTGGATAGAACACGGGCCTAAGAAACAGAAGGACTCCCATCTCTGCCACTTGTCTGCTGTGTGATCTTGGGCAAGTCACTTAACTTCTGTGCCTCAGTTACCTCAACTTTAAAATGGGGATTAAGACTGTGAGCCCCATATGGGACAGGAACTGTGTCCAACCTGGTTAGCGTGTATCTACCCCAGTACTTAGATCACCATACTTTCTATTTACTGGTATTTCCTGAGCAGCTACTGTTTGCAAAGCACCACAGTAAGCATTTAGGAAGGAAAAGTAAAGTTGGTAGACAGGAATGACCTTTGCCCTTGATGAGGAGCTTACAACGTAATGGGAAATGGACAGGCACTGTAAACTCATTATGGGCAGGGACAGTGCCTGCTAATGCAGTTTTATTGTACTCTCCCAAGCGCTAAGTACAGCACTCTGTACATAATCAGCACTCATTAAATACCACTGGTTGACTTCTGAGTGGAAAGGCATGTGCTGAACAAAGTTATGGGAACATGATACAGAGTGTATGGCCAACTGAAGAAGGGGAGAGACTGGTAGCAGAGACTCCAGTGATCTAATTGTGAGATGATGACAATTTGAAGCACAATAGGGGCATTTAGATGGAGAGGAGGCAGCAAAGGAGGAACACAGCAAATTTAGACACAGACTGAAAGTCAGATTAAAAAAATAAAATAAAAACCAGTGAAGATTCAAAGGTAATGGAAAGATTGCAAGTGAATCTTGAAATCAGATCTGCTATAGTCTCCTCTATCTCATTGCACAGTATAGCACTGCATTCTCTAAATTCCAGTGTCTGGAGCATATTTTCTAAACTCTATAATATTATACCACTGTTTGATGCTTAAGACATTTCATTATAAAGATGGGCCTTACTTCCCATGCACAACCATTACCTCATAGGCATACCACGGAAAGGTACAAAAAAAAAGTATAAAATATGTTAGGAAATAAGCCTGTTGAATTCAAAATAATAAGCTCTGATCTCCCAAACTTCTTGTTAATAGGAAATCTCAAATTTGGCGAGATTCTGTATCAAGGGATAAGATCCAGAAGAGTTCCCTTCAGTCTCCTTTATGATCTAGGGCCCGACTCCATGATATTCAAGTAACTTGTGAGCCTGGACATTTATAGTGGGTAAAAAAGCAACTGTCACGAATGCATATGCAGCAATCACTCACATTGTGCTGGCATACAGCACTGAAGCTTGCCCAGCATATTGTTCTTAATGGCATTATTGGCTTACAGTCAGCAGCACAACATGCTGACCAGACTCTATGTATTTAGCTCACCCTTCTTCGGTGCACCTGTTACTTTTGTTTCACAGATACTATACTGTATTAAATTAAATCTCCGTGTGCCCTTGAAGCATTGCTTCCAAAGTACACACACGATTACCTTCCTTCAGTTCTCCATCTAGCAAATTCTCTGGCATCCTCAAGTCATCCATTTTCAACACATTGCTAGTCAAGCACAACTCTGCTCCCAAGTCCTTTTATTTGAAATAAAACCTCATAAGTGATGGAAGTGAATATTTTCCAGAAACCAACTGTGATGGCACTGGGTGATCCATGAGCCACTCCCTCTCAGCTAATTCATTGGCATCATTGCTCTGTTGCACATAGAATGACAACTTTGATGAATGACATAGCTTTCACACCATAGTCAATTTGCCAACCTGAAATTACCCACAAAGCATTTCAGAAAACCAAGCAAGCCAGAACAGAACCAGATAAAAGGTCTTTAGTAATCACAATATAGGAGTAATGAACATGTATACAAAAAATAAAAATACTTACACCCTCAAAGGTACTGCTGTCTGTATTCCTGTCTGAGCATGGCCAGCACTTTATTTTTTTTCCTTTTATGGTATTTGAGTGTTTATTATGTGCACCTCACTGTGCTAAGTGCTGGAGAGTATAACAGAGCTGCCCACCAGGAGCTTACAATTTAGTTTTCCTATAATGCATGTCTGCCCAAAAATCGTCATCCTTTGAGAGGCACTAAGTCTTCTGAGTGAGTGGCTCCTGCGTGATCTTTAGGAACAATCTCTTTCCCATATCTGGACCATCCTCACCTGCTTTAACTCTGCCCGCTCTTCCAGCCGATAACATTATTTCTCCATCCTTAATCACTCCCAAGCCCATTGGCCTCACCAGTTGTTTCAGATATCTAACTCGATCCTCAAACCCCATCCCTTGCCCCTAATGACCTGACCACATACTCATTTGATAAAATTGAAATCAGGTGTGATCTTGATCTAAAATCTCCCCTCTTCCTCTCCAGTCCCTCCCTCCCTCATGCCCATTCTTTGGCTCTCCCAACTATCCTAGTAGTATCTCAAGAGGAGATCTCCTGCCTCCTCTCAAAATCCATTCCCTCCACCTCTGATTCCATCCCTTTGCAAGTGCTCTGCACATAGTAAGCACTTAAATACCAACATCATCATCAAAACACTTGCCCCTTTCTTCCTTCTGTGACTATCTTCATCCATTCCCTCTCAAAAGCTTTTTTCACACAGTTTTCAAACATGCTCATGTGTACCCTGACCTAAAAAAACCCTCCCTTGGGCCCATGCCTCCCTTCTACTATTCCTGTGCAAATGCCTGAGCAAGTTGTCCACACCAGCTGCCTCTACTTCCTCTCCTTTAAGTCCCTCTCCAATATGGCCTTCCACTCCTTCACTCTCATAGATAGTGCTATCTCATGTAACCAATGACCTCCTTGCCAAATCCAACAGTTCCTACTCCATCCTAATCTTCCTCGACCGCTTAGCTGTCTTTGATACTGTTGACCATCCCCTTCTCCTCAACACGTCAACCTTCACTGGCTTCACTGACTCCGTCCTCTCCTGGTTCTCCTCATCTCTCTGGCCATTCATTCTCAGTCTCCATCCAGGGCTCCTCCTCCCCCTCCCATCCCCTAACTACAGAGATTCCTCAAGGGTTAGTTCTTGGTCCCCTTCTGTTCTCCATCTATACTCACTCCGTTGGTGAACTCATTTGCTCCCATGGCTTCAAGTATCATCTCTATGCAGATGATAACTAAATCTATATTTCCTCCCCTTTTCTCTCTCCCTCCTTCCAGGTTCGCATCATCTCCTGCCTTCAGGACATTTCCACCTGGATGTCCGCCTGCCACCTAAAACTCAACATGTCCAAGACTGAACTCCTTATCTTCCCTCCCAAACCCTGTCCTCTCCCTGACTTTCCCATCATTGTAGAAGGTACTACCATCCTTCCCGTCTCACAAGCCCGCAACCTTGGTGTCATCCTTGACTCTGCTCTCTAATTCACCCCACATATCCAATCCATCACCAAAACCACCAGGTTTCACACTCACATTGTCAAGATCCGCCCTTTCCTCTATCCAAACCGCTACCATGTTAGTGCAATCACTCATCCTATCCTGCCTGGATTACTGCATCAGCATCCTTCCTCCTATCTCTCCCTATTTCAGTCTATACTTCCCTCTGCTGCCCAGATTATCTTTCTACAGAAACACACTGGGCATGTTCATTCATTCATTCAATAGTATTTATTGAGCGCTTACTATGTGCAGAGCACTGTACTAAGCACTTGGAACGAACAAATCGGCAACAGATAGAGAGAGTCCCGGCCGTTTGACGGGCTTACAGTCTAATCGGGGGAGACAGACAGACAAGAACAATGGCAATAAATAGAGTCAAGGGGAAGAACATCTCGTAAAAACAAACAATGGCAACTAAATAGAATCAAGGTGATGTACATTTCATTAACAAAATGAATAGGGTAATGAAAATATACAGTTGAGCAGACGAGTACAGTGCTGAGGGGATGGGAAGGGAGGGGGGAGGAGCAGAGGGAAATGGGGGGGAAGAGGGTTAAGCTGCGGAGAGGTGAAGGGGGGTGGTAGAGGGAGTAGAAGGAGAAGGGGAGCTCAGTCTGGGAAGGCCTCTTGGAGGAGGTGAGTTTTAAGTAGGGTTTTGAAGAGGGGAAGAGAATTAGTTTGGCGGAGGTGAGGAGGGAGGGCATTCCAGGACTGCGGGAGGACATGGCCCAGGGGTCGACGGCGGGATAGGCGAGATCGAGGGACGGTGAGGAGGGGGCGGCAGAGGAGCGGAGCATGCGGAGTGGGCAGTAGAAAGAGAGAAGGGAGGAGAGGTAGGAAGGGGGGAGGTGATGTAGAGCCTTGAAGCCTAGAGTGAGGAGGTTTTGTTTGGAGTGGAGGTTGATAGGCAACCACTGGAGGTGTTTAAGAAGGGGAGTGACATGCCCCAGATTGTTTCTGCAGGAAGATGAACTGGGCAGCAGAGTGAAGAATAGACTGGAGCAGGGCGAGAGAGGAGGAAGGGAGATCAGAGAGAAGGCTGTCACAGTAGTCTAGCCAGGATATAACAAGAGCCTGTAGCAGTAAGGTAGCTGTTTGGGTGGAGAGGAAAGGGCGTATCTTGGCGATATTGTAAAGGTGAAACCGGCAGGTCTTGGTAACGGATAGGATGTGTGGGGTGAACGAGAGAGACGAGTCAAGAATGACACCAAGATCGCGGGCCTGATAGATGGGAAGGATGGTCGTGCCATCCACGGTGATAGGGAAGTCTGGGAGAGGACCGGGCTTGGGAGGGAAGATGAGGAGCTCAGTCTTGCTCATGTTGAGTTTTAGGTGGCGGGCCGACATCCAGGTGGAAACATCCTGGAGGCAGGAGGAGATGCGAGCCTGAAGGGAGGGGGAGAGGACAGGGGCGGAGATGTAGATCTGTGTGTCATCTGCGTAGAGATAATAATAATAATAATGTTGGTATTTGTTAAGCGCTTACTATGTGCCGAGCACTGTTCTAAGCGCTGGGGTAGACATAGGGGAATCAGGTTGTCCCACGTGGGGCTCACAGTCTTAATCCCCATTTTACAGATGAGGGAACTGAGGCACAGAGAGGTTAAGTGACTTGCCCACAGTCACACAGCCGACAAGTGGCAGAGCTGGGATTCGAACTCATGAGCCCTGACTCCAAAGTCCATGCTCTTTCCACTGAGCCACGCTGCTTCTCCATGGTAGTCAAAGCCGTGAGAGCAAATGAGTTCACCAAGGGAGTGAGTGTAAATGGAGAACAGAAGAGGGCCAAGAACTGACCCTTGAGGAACTCCAACAGTTAAAGGATGGGAGGGGGAGGAGGCGCCTGCGAAGGAGACCGAGAATGACCAGCCAGAGAGATAAGAGGAGAACCAGGAGAGGACAGAGTCCGTGAAGCCAAGGTGAGATAAGGTATGGAGGAGGAGGGGATGGTCGACAGTGTCAAAGGCAGCAGAGAGGTCAAGGAGGATTAGAATGGAGTAGGAGCCTTTGGATTTGGCAAGAAGGAGGTCATGGGTGACCTTATAGAGAGCAGTCTCGGTAAAGTGGAGGAGATGGAAGCCAGATTGGAGGGGGTCCAGGAGAGAATGGGAGTTAAGGAATTCTAAGCAGCGATTGTAGACGACTCGTTCTAGGATTTTGGAAAGGAAGGGTAGTAGGGAGATAGGGCGATAACTGGAAGGGGAAGTGGGGTCAAGAGCGGGTTTTTTTAGGATGGGGCCAGACGTGGGCATGTTTGAAGGCAGAGGGGAAGGAGCCATTGGAGATTGAGTGGTTAAAAATAGAAGTCAAGGAAGGGAGGAGGGCAGGGGTGATGTTTTTAATAAGGTGAGAGGGATTGGGATCCAAGGTGCAGGTGGAGGGGGTGGCACTTGCGAGGAGGGAGGAGATCTCCTCTGAGGATACTGCAGGGAAAGATGGAAAAGTAGGGGAGAGGGTTGGTGGGGGGGAGGGGAGAGGTGGAGGGGTGACTTCGGGGAGCTCAGACCTGATTGTGTTGATTTTTGTGATGAAGTAGGTGGCCAGATCATTGGGGGTGAGAGATGGGGGAGGGGGAGGAGAAGGGGGCCTAAGGAGAGAGGTAAAGGTCCGGAACAATTGGCGAGGGTGACAGGCATGGGTGTCGATGAGGAAGGAGAAGTTGTTTTGCCTGACAGAGTTAAGGCAGGAAAGGAAAAACTTGAAGTGTGTGAGGTCGGCTTGGTGCTTGGACTTTCGCCAGCAGCGCTCGGCAGCTCGAGCATAGGAGCGTAGGAGGCAGACAGAGGAGGTGATCCAGGGCTGTGGGTTAGTGAAGCGAGAGCGGCGGAGGGAAAGGGGGGCGAGAGAGTCGAGATGAGTAGAGAGGGTGGAGTTGAGAGCGGAGACCTGATCATCGAGAGTGGGAAGTGAGGACAGGGCGGCAAGGTGAGGAGAGATGCTTTTGGAAAGACGGATGGGATCGAGAGAGCGGAGGTCTCTGTGGGGCAGTAGCGAAGATTTGCAGGGGGAGGGAGTGTGAGAGATGAGGCAGGTGAGAAGGTTATGGTCAGACAGAGGGATTTCAGAGTTGGTGAGGGAGGAGATAGTGCAGCGGTAGGAGATGACGAGATCGAGGGTGTGACCGAGTCGGTGAGTGGGCGCGGTATGGTGGAGCAGGAGGTCGGCAGTCGAGGAGGGATAGCAGGCGGGCGGCAGAGGAGTCATCGGGTACATCCATATGGATATTGAAGTCTCCGAGGATCAGAGTGGGCAGAGAGAAGGAGAGAAGGAAGGTGAGAAAGGGGTCTAGGTGGTTGAAGAAGTCGGAGGCGGGACCAGGAGAGCGGTAGATGACAGCGACAAGTATCTGGAGGGGTTGGTAGAGGCGAATGTTATGGGCTTCAAAGGAGGGGAAGGAGAGGGAGGGGGGAGGAGGGATAGTGTGGAAGCGGCAATGGGGTGAGAGGAGGAAGCCGACGCCTCCTCCCTTACCAGTGAGTCTGGGAGAAGGAGAGGCCTCTGCTGGAGAGAGCAGCGGCCGAGACCGTGTCTTCGGGAGTGAGCCACGTTTCTGAAAGGGAGAGGAGGAGGAGAGAGCGGGAAAGGAAAAGGTCATGGACGAAAGGTAGTTTACCTGTAATGGAGCAGGGGTTCCAGAGGCCACACTTGAAAGTAGCTGTGGGTGCAAGGAGGGGGGAAGAGCAGGGGGAGGGGAGGATTTGGATGGGAAGGAGGTGGCGGGGCCCTGGACGGGGAGAGGGGGATGAGGGGCAGCGGTGGGATAGGAGGACTGGGATGGGGCATGGGTGGGGAAGAGGGAATGGGGGAGGGCGTGAGGAGGGGGGTTGGTGGGGGGGGAAAGTACGGGGAGGGGGAAGAGGGGTAGCGCTGATCAAGTGGGGTTCTAGGGCAGGGGAGGGGAGGGGGGAGGAGGCAGAGGAGAGAGCGGGAAAGAGCTGAGCAAGAGAGGGGAAGGGGAGGATAGGAAGGGGCGGGAGGGAGGAGGGGGGGAGGAGGGACATGGTGAGGCCAGAGAGGTGGGTGGCAGCACTGACAATAATAAACAGTAACAAACGAAATCGGTAATATAGCAACATGATACAGTATGATACAATTCAGTAGTGTTAATAAGCGGGCGATGACCAGGGTCGGGGGTAGGCTTAAGGGCCGACCTGATCAAACTCAAAGTCAGGCGGCTGGTGAGGCCAGAGAGGTGGGTGGCAGTACTGACAACAATAAACAATAACAAGCGAAATCGGTAATATAGTAACATGGTACAGTATGATACAATACAATAGTGTTAATAAGCAGGCGATGACCAGGGTCGCGGGTCAACCCGACCCGATCAGACTCAAAGTCAAGTGGCTGGCAGCCGAGAGAGTCCCAGAGCTCATGACCAAATGTCCCTGAGGCGGCGGTGGGGGCCCTGAGGTTTTCCGGGGTGGGTCAACCCCCTCCTCAAAAATCTCCTGTGGTTGCCTATCAGCCATATCAAGCAAAAACTCCTTACTCTTGGCTTCAAAGCTCTCCATCACCTTGCCGCCTCCTACCTCACCTCCCTTTTCTCCTTCTACATCCCAGCCCGCACACTCCACTCCTCTGGCACTAACCTTCTCACTGTGCCTCATTCTCACCTGTCCCACTGGAGACTCCTGACCCACATCCTACCTCTGGCCTGGAATGTCCTCCCCGTCCTCAAATCCAATCACACTTCCCCTTCCCCTCCCCCATCCCCCGACTCACTCCCTTTGCTCTGCCCTATCAACCTTTGCACAAAACAACAACTCCTCACTCTTGGCTTCAAAGCTCTCCATCACCTTGCACTGCACCTACCACCTCACCTCCCTCCTCTCTTTTTACTGCCCACCCCATACACTCCGCTCCTTTGCCACTCACCTCCTCACTATCCCCCGTTCACGACTATCCCACCGTCGACCCCTAGCCCACATCCTACTGCTGTCCTGGAATGTCCTCCCTCCTTACATCCGCCAGACTAACTCTCTTTACCTCTTTGAAGCCCTACTGAGCGCTTGTTTTTGTTTTATTCTGTTTTGCTTTGCTGTCTCCCCTACTTAGACTATGAGCCCGTCATTAGGTAGGGATTGTCTCTATCTGTTGCCAAATTGTACATTCCAAGTGCTTAGGACAGTGCTCTGCACATAGTAAGTGCTCAATAAATACTATTGAATGAATTAACCCCCCTCCCCATTCCACAGCACTTTTGTATATATGTACATATGTATAATTTTATTTATGTTAATGCCTGTTTACTTGTTTTGATGTATATACATCTACAATTCTATTTATTTATATTGATGCCTGCTTACTTGTCTTGATGTCTGTCTCCCCCTTCCAGACTGTAAGTCCGTTGTGGGCAGGGATTGTCTCTCTATTGCTGAAGCAGCGTGGCTTAGAGAAGCAACGCGGCTTAGTGAAAAGAGCACAGGCTTGGGAGTCAGAGGACATGGGTTCTAATCCCTGCTCTGCCAGCTCTCCCAGCTGTAGGATTTTGGGCAAGTCACTTCACTTCTCTGTGCCTCAGTTACCTCATCTGTAAAATGGGGATTAAGACTGAGCCCCACGTGGGACAATCTGATTACTCTGTATCTATCCCAGTGCTTAGAACAGTGCTTGGCACATAGTAAGCACTTTACAAATACCATAATAATAATAATTTACAAGCGCTCAGTACAGTGCTTTGTACACAGTAAGCACTCAAATACGATTAAATGAAGACATTATTCAACCTTGGCTTCACTGTCACTGTCCTCTCCCGGGTTTTTCTATCCCTCAATCACCTTGTATCCCCTAGCACTTAGAACAGTGCTTTGATACCATCATTATTATTATCTGGCCATCCCTTTGCAGTCTCTTTTGCAAATTCCTCCTCTGCTTCCAAACCTCTAACAGTGGGAGTCCCTCAGGATTCAATTCTGGGTGCCTTTCTGTTCTCCAGCTATACTTACTTCCTTAAAGAACTCATTCACTCTCATGGATTCACCTACCATCTCCATGTGAATGTTTCCCAAATCCCTCTCCAGCCCTGATCTCTCTCCTCTGAAGTGCTGTATTTACTCCTTATCCATAACTTCTCTACTTGGATATCCCTCAATTTCAAACTTAACATGTCCAGAACTCCTCATCTTCCCCAACCCTATCCTCTCTTCCCCTTTCCCATTACTTTAGATAGCCCAGGTAATTCCCCATGTCTCATATTGCCAGTGCACTTGGATCTGTACCCTTTAGGCACTTAATATTTACCCCACCCTCAGCTTTGAGCACTTATGTACCTATCTGTAATTTATTTTCATGCCTGCCTCCTTTCTCTAGACGAACTCCTGGTGGGCAGGGAATATGTCTACCAATTCTTTTGTATTACACCCTTTAAACTTGGTTATCCAATGAGTTTAAGAAATAAATGGAAAGAGACCATTTATTGGAGAGAGACCAGATGACGAAGACATTAGACTATAAGCCTCATGAGGGCAGGGAATGTGTGACTAACATCTTTTACACTCTTCCAAATACTTAGTTCAGTGCTTTGCATTTGGCTGGTGCCCAATAAAAACCACTGATTGATTGACTGTTAGCACCCAGTATAAGAAAAGGACCAGAACATGAAGTTTTTGCTGTAAAACAAAAGTGGCACAGAATCATATCCAAAAAGGATTCATCCACCTTCCAGGAGGGGATTCTACAAGTGGAACTACACCCCTAGAAATAGAGTTATTCCTTGAATCACAGAGTAACATGCTCACTCCAGAAGTTCAACTATTCCATCCATTGTTCTTTGAAAAAAAAGTACACCTCAATGCTTCAAGTCAGATATCTGCATATTTCCCTAAGTTATTTTATCAGTCTCCCCTTTTAATTTTTTCCAGTAATTTGAGTTACAATTCTGTCATACAATTCTTCTAATTGAAACATCTAATATTGCACTTTAACAGCCCTTATGTGAAAAACAGAGAACCAGTGATCACTGTTTAATATACTTGCCCTTCATATAAATTACTTAAAGTTTTTGTGCTTCTGATATACATGGCCATATTTCCTTAAACCTCTCAGTATAGGTTCTATTTCTTCTAATTTTTCCATTTATTTTTGGATATATAGAGTGGTACCCTGAAGCTCTGAAAAGGTTAATTTACCTCTCAGAGAATAAGTACTGAGACATGGAGAATAAAAACAACCATAATGGTACACAATATTGAAAAGAACATGAGAAGCAGCATAGCCTACTGGATAGAGCACAAACCTGGGAGTCAGAAGGACCTGAGTTCTAATGCTAGCTCTGCCACGTCTGCTGCATGACCTTGGGCAAGTCAATTTATTGGTGCCTCAGTTTCCTCATCTGTAAAATGGGGATTAATACTGTGAGTCCCACGTGGACATGGACTATGTCCAACCACCAATTTCTCTCCCTCTCTCTAGGCTCACATCTCCTCTTGCCCTCAAAACATCTCTACTTGGATGTCTTCCTGTTACCTCAAACAATATATCCAAAACAGAGCTTTATCTTCATCCAAATCCTGTCCTCTCCTTGATTATCCCATCACTATAGATGGCACCACTATCCTCTTTTTATGAACCTTGGTGTTATCCTTTACTTCTTTCTCATTCAACCAACATATTCAATCCATCACCAAATCCTGTTGGTCCCACCTTCACAACATCACAAAAATTCCCCCTTTCTTTTCCATCCAAACTGCTACCATGTTAATATAATCACTCATCCTATCCCACCTGGATTACTGCATCAGCTCCTCGCTGACCTCCCAACCTCCAGTCTCTCTCCACTCCAGTCCACACTTCACTCCACTGTCTGTATCATCGTTCTACAAAAATGATCAGTAATAATAATAATTGTGGTATTCGTTAAGCGCTTACTATGTTCAAAGCACTGTTCTAAGTACTGGGGGATACAAGGTGATCAGGTTGTCCCACCTGGGGCTAACAGTTTTTTTAATCCCCATTTGACAGATGAGGTAACTGAGGCACAGAGAAGTTAAGTGACTTGCCCAAGGTGGCAAGTTAAGTGACTTGACTAGCGGCGGAGCCGGGATTAGAACCCATGACCTCCGACTCCCAAGCCCGCGCTCTTTCCACTGAGCCACGCTGCTCTCTAAGTACATTTCGGTCCCCACCTCAAAAATCTCCAGTTATTTCCTATCCACCTCTGTATCAGACAAAAACTCCTCACCATTGACTTTAAAGCATTCCATCATCTTGCCCCCTTCTACCTCACCATGCTTCTCTCCTACAATCCAAACTGCATACTTCGCTCCTTGAGTGCTAAACTTCTCACCTGTCTCACCTCTGACCCCTGGCCCTTCCTCTGGCCTGGAATACCCTCCCTTCTCAAATCTGATAGACAATAACTCTCCCCACTTCTTCAAAGACTTATTGAAGGCACATCCCCTCCAAGAGCCTTCCCAGACTAAACCCCACTTTTCCTCATCTCCCACTCCCTTCTGCATCACCTTGACTTTCTGTCTTTGGTTCCCCACCCCCAGGCCCATAGCACTTATGTATATATCTGTAATTTTATTTATTTGTACTGGCACAAATATTAATAAATACCATAAAATACCATAACAAATAGTGCCAAATATTAACAAATGCCATAAAAAGTGACCTAGACTATTCAGATAGAAGAGTTCTGGCACAGATGTTCTGATCATTTCCATATTTTTCTTTATCATTTATTATTGCAAAAGTTTGTCCTAGAAGATGCACCTCGGAAAGAAAACAAGTAAATGTGTCCTGTTTTTCCACCAGGGAATTCTTGTCAAAGTTCTCAACTGAAGATTTTGTATCTCACCAGACTCAGTGCCTTACAGTTTTGCTTGTCTTTGTAAGGGAGAGGAATGCTGGCAGCTTTTGCCGATTTAAAAAAGAAACTGTAAAAATTCTGATTTGAAGGCACCTCTGGGCCTGCTGCCTGGCTACTCCTATTGAATTGCAATTTTCTGTGGCTAAAGGAAGGAGCGAGGAACATCAGACTTACTGCCTAATAGCACAACTGTTGAAGTGCCTTCTTATAGGCTCAAACAGCATCTTGTGAAAGCTTAGTGGGGCTATTAAATAAATAACTCAGGCAATAGCTTAGTTTTAGAAACCACATTTCCCTGCCATCAGGATGATTTATCACAATCACAATCCATACATTCTCAAAAACCTGCAAAGCTTTTGTACATTACCTGTATACACAAAAGAACAGATCAACAGACCAAGGCAGTGAGAACTACAGTTAACTCAATTATATGGGTGTCAGTCATCTGTGTTGCCAACTACCCACCGGGTGCTGGGGCAGAGTGTGGAGCAAGTTAAGTGACATTATGATGTCCCTTGCTATCCAGAGCTACCTTGCTACTGGCTCAATGCTATTGTCACCATTCAATGATGATGATGGTATATGTTAAGCGCTTACTATGTGCCAAGCACTGTTCTCAGCACAGGGGTGGATACAAACTAATCAGGTTGAACAAAGTCCCTATCACACATGGGATTCACAGTTTTAATCCCTATTTTACAGGTGAGGTAACTGAGGCAGAGAAGTTAAGTGACTTGCCCAAGGTCACATAGACAAATGGTAGAGCCGGGATTGGAATCTAAGTCATTCTGACTCCCAGGCCTGTGCTCTATCCACTAGGCCACGCTGCTTTCCCTTCTCAATAAATGGTATTTATGGAGAGCTATGTGCAGAGCACTGCAGTAAGCACTTGTGAGAATACAAGACAGTTGGTAGGCTTTTTCCCTGCCCACAAGCAACTTACAGTCTAGACAGGAAGACAGTCTTTAAAATAAATTATGGATATGTAAGTATTTGCTGAGAGGCTGAGGTAGAAATGAAGACATAAGTAGGGAAGGCCTCTTGGAGATGTGATTTTAATATGGCTTTGAAAGTGGAGAGAGTGGTGGTCTGTCAGATATGAAGAGGGAGGGAGTCCCAGGCAGAGGGAGGATACGGGCAAGGAGATGGAGGCAAGATAGAGGTACTGAGAGTACATTGGCATTAGAGGAGTGAAGAAATGTGAAGGCTGAGTTGCAGTAGGAAATCAGCAAGGTAAAATAGGAGAGGGGTGAGCTGATTAATTTTAAAGCCAATGGTAAGGAGTTTCTGTTTGAAGTGGAGTTGTATGGGCAACCACTGGAGGTTCTTGAGTGAGAAAACATGAACTAAATTTTTATTGGGGGCTTTGGGTTTTTTTTTGTTTGTTTAAGAAAATTGATCTGGGCAGCAGAGTGAAGTCAGGACTAGGTGAGACATGAAGGCAGGGAGGTCAGCATGGAGGTAGATGCAGTCATCAAAATGGGATATGATATATGCTTGTAGCAGCTTGGATGGAGAGTAAAGGATGAATTGTAGGTATGTTTTGCCCAGAAATCACTTGGGCCCTAATTAAGCAGTGCTCTGAGACTTGAAAGAAAACAGCAGTTATAGAAAGCTTAATTGCAAACCAGGGATAGTACTAAACTGGCCCATAGCTAGAGTTCTGCTGCAGATACCCTGCTTCCCAACACAGAAGCAGTGTTACCTCCAGACTAAGCCTAAAGTTTCTGTAACAGCATAGAACCAGTTGCTATGCTGCTCTGGAGACTGGTCCATCTCACCCTTTTTGGCCAGCAAGGGCCGAGTCAGAAGTGAAGAAAATATTCACTGAAACAAGGGAAAATGAAATGAACAATTTCTTGCAAGAGAATACCATAATGCTTTAATCGTTTAACATTCGACAAATTTCTTCCCTATTGATTAAAAAAGATGAATATTTATAACTATTAAAATGGCGGTGAAGCCTTTTAAAAACTTGTCAATTTTCGGGCATGTACAGCCTGTGCTGTATGAAATGAATCAATTTTGAGAATGAATGAATGAGCAGCTAAGTATTTTTCTCATGATTCAATGTCAATGCAATGAAAGAGATGGATGGTTTGCTGTGTGATTTCTAACAAGATTTAAATATTGGGTCTAAGATGTAAACAAAACTACCACATACATTCAGGCATATTGAGTCATTTGATGATGGAAAACAAGACCTTAATCCAACTCTTATATCAGTGACCTGTTCGCACCATCTTTTCATTCCTAAATGACTAATGGAGGCTGCTTTTTAAATTATCACAATATCCTATAACAAGAACAAAGAAATGCACATATAGGTCATCAAGCAGTGAAATATATTGAGCTCTTACTGTGTGCAGAGCACTGTACTAAGCACTTGAGAGTACAAAGTAGACATGATCCCTGCCCACAAGGAACTTCAAAGACTTTCCAATTAGTAGAGGAAAGCTAACATGATAAAGTTATTTTTACATGAGTCAGGCCTTGCTTGGAGAAGTTTCTTTAAAGGTGCCTTTGCTTTTAAG
Source organism: Ornithorhynchus anatinus (assembly GCF_004115215.2). NCBI lineage: Eukaryota > Metazoa > Chordata > Mammalia > Monotremata > Ornithorhynchidae > Ornithorhynchus > Ornithorhynchus anatinus. Next base: position 74,985,304 of record NC_041728.1, on the reverse strand, counting down.
TGACCCCCTAAATGTGTACAATTCCATTGCTTTTAACATGCTCCCTTGCTTTTTCACAATTACAAAAATACAAGTTTTCCAAAAAAAAAAAAAAAAAATCAACCCTCCAGCATGCCCCAAACTCATATTCCCTTCACGAGCTCATTAAAAATAACCTGTTCTTATAAAAAGGTGTCCTGCTGAAAATTAGTTTCCTTGCACATCGGTCCAAAAATATGAGTATTCCCACACAAAATATGTTCAGCCCACATTATTGGGAAGTCTAACAGGGTAAGTAAATTGCCCACACTTTGCCCATTGTCTTTAACTGTTAGCCATGCTTGCTGTTTTTCAAAAGAATCGCACCCACTAATAGCAAGGGAGAATAATTTCTTTGCAATCTCTGTTTTTTTCCTCTGACTATCTAGCAATTTGTGAAATCTAGCTTAAGACAAGAGTCTTATTTTTGCACTTGGGGCTTCAGTCAACTTTATTTTCAGGTGAGTTATCACCACAAATTTAATTTCCATTTCAATGAGAAAAATTAGTAAAAATTAAAATGAAGGGCTTTTTTCTCCAAGTCTGAAAGGGAACAAGAAGCACACCCAAGCATGTCCAAAAATCAAAGCCCCCTGGTTAACTGAAGTATAGAAACTATATTTTTAAAAAAATCAAACCTTATCAATTGTTTAAAAATCTTAGTGGACAAGAATACAGTGGAGAAAGTCATAATATTAATAATTGTGGTATTTCCAAGCACTATCCTAAGTGCCAGAGTAGATACAGGATTTAATCATTTTGGATACATTCCCTCTCCCACATGGGACTCACAGTCTAAGGGGGAAGAGAATAGGTATTTAATCCCCATTATACAAATGAGGAAAGTACACTGGGCAGGTAAATGGCAGAGCTGAGATTAGAAACCAGGTCTCCTAAGTACCCAGCCCATGATCTTTTCACTAGGCCACACCCTGGTTCCCATGGACCTTCTATTATGAATATAATTTATTTGGTGTGGGCTAACAATCACTTAATTGGCAACACCATATTATCACTATAATTTCTTATTGTAAAATTGTTACATAATATTCTCTCCCACCCACCAGAGTAGAACATATGGAACAAGTTAGTGGTAATCATAAGGAATGTTTAGGGACCTTTAATCCAACCTGTCCTTAGAGAAGAGAGGCTGTGGTTGCATGGCCAGTTGTCTATGGCTTTTCCACTAAAGCCATCTTATATGAAAATTAAGCAACACCTACTCTGACCTTAGCGAATTCCATAGTGTACCTGATGTCACTTGCTCATAATAACTGCATCCTTAGTTTCAAATTTTGCTTTGGTGAGCATTTGCAAAAAAAAAAAAAAAACCTCAGGAATATACTTAGGATGATTTTGCAAATAATTCACTGGTCTTGTCAGAAAGTACTACGTCCTCAGCAATTAAGTTTCACAACATGCTTCAGTTGGCCCATGAAGGAACAGAGAGTTTGTCCAAATATTACTGTGCTAAATGATATTAATGGCTATAGGGAGACTGGAAAGGCAGTAATCCTTTTTTTTTAAATGGATTTCAACATTCCCTGAAGCAAGATGACTATTTTTTATCTGGTTTATTTTCAGAAAAGAAAAAAAAAATAGTCCTTCACTTTTCTCTCTTCTAAATGGGTTACAAGATAGAAAGGAAATTGGAGAAAACAAGGATGAACAGAAGTGCAGCACTTTCAACCAGGCAGAGGAACGAATCCTCTCGTACGGTTACATAAAAAGAAAAATCCATCATTGACAAAAGAGACTGTCTGAGGATACTAGTCTCATTTGAATTTCTCAGGAAGCAGTTCAGAATAACAATGATGGTCAGTGCAATGACTAAAACGTGTACCTTCTAAATGGTTTGCCTTAGAAAAATTTTACATTGACACATCTGTTAGCAAACTGCTATTTCTTCTGGGTCATTTTTCATGTTCTTCCTGAATACATTCTTCTTGTCTAGCAAAATTCCAGTTAGTACCCCATATTAATGGAATAAAATGGATCAGAGTATAAAAACAAGTTGTATAGAATGGCTCGTTATAGATTTATCTCTTGTCAGATGAACTCAAATTGACCTTAGTGGGATGTTTAGGTGCTACTTCCCCAAGGATACTCATTCTGCAGGCTCTAGGAGGACAGCTGTGGAGGTGACACATTGCAGGAAGCAGAGGGAATAATAGGTGTTTGTTCCATAATTACCACAAATCGGGTCATTCATGGCACCAGCCCTAACACAAGCCTAGAAATTCAGTAATGAGAAACAATATAGCTATAGTCTTCCAACAAAGCACCTGCTATCCCAAGGTGACAAGTAACTGCCTCTATTTTCTTACTATTTGCTGGCCTCTGGAACCAGAGACAGAAAAATAAACAGGGCATACAGTCCACTGCAATATATCCTAGAAGCTCATTTCGATAAAGATCCTCCAAGCACAGAGATAGATTAAAAAGCCAATGATTTTGCTTGTCCTCCCCCAACATTTTAATCTGATACTTCTACAGTTAGGGACAGCAAGTCTCACCTTTTTCAGTCTTACCAAATACTGATCAGTGACTCAACCAGACTTCATTGAGCATCTTTTAGGCAAATATAGTTCTATAGTTGCTCTGGAAAATACCTCAAAATTTTTATGTGCATTTGACAGCTCTTCTTGCTGCACTCATAAGTGCCCACCCATACTTAGAGCAATTCAAGGAAGATGCATGATTAAAAACTCAATCAGACACAATGGATAGCTTTGTGAAGGCCCCAAATAACCATGACTGAACTAGACTGCCAAATAGGATGACCAGATTTAAAATTTAATCAGTACTACAAATCTAAAAAAAAGCACAGAAAATTACAAGATCTGAGATTTAGAGTGATAGTTAAAGTCGCTGTAATTTAAAGCTGCAAATGCCAAGCTTGATTGCCTGATTATCACTCACCATGTTGTTGTCTGCATAACCACCTTAAAGTATTGCTTGGAGGAAGTGGCTGAAAAGGGGCTTAGGCTAAGAATTGTCTAAATTAAGCTCATTTTACTTTCCCTTTTACCTTAGGTAAAATGTTAGCATAGAAAAATACATTGTCATGTTGAACTCTTCTTCTAGTGTGGACCCCATCAGGAACTGATCACATGCACACACTATAGCAGCATAAGAAAACAAAAAAGTTGGCAAAAAAGAACTACTAACAGACCAACCAGTTTCCACTCAGATGACTCCAGTAGCTTCTGGGAGGTTTAGGTGAACCAGAACCTTGGCATTATGGGTATTGTAGTTTTGTGTTTTTGCTTCCTCTCCTGCAATTCTCCAGCCAGATCTGCTTTCAGAGTATTTTAAAGCACACTACAACTGTGACTTTGCCGTCTAAAACTTCTCTAGAGTAACCCCAAAGAAAGAATTCAAGGGTGTGGATGATGAATTATCCCACTTATAACAGATGTGATCATCTTAGGGTAAGAACATAAGTGTACTCTAGGAGCACTGAACTTAACCTGCATCTAATGAGTACTATAGGGAAAAGGCCATGAAGTGTTCCTATGCTCTCAAATATTGTTATTCCGTTCCTCCAGTAATTTGCTGCAACAAATGGAAATTCCATCCATGTTCACTCCTTGAGCCTAAACTACCTGACCCACTCACAAATCAATGAGACTGCTAAACCCATAGTTGGTACAAAATTGTGGATGTGCCATGGTGTGTCCATGTTTCACTGGGCATACAAACTTTATCTTTTAAATGGTTTTTACTAAGCACTATCTTTGTGCCAGGCACTTTACTAAGCACTGTGGTAGATACAAGCTAAACAGGTTGGACACAGTCCATGTCCCACATGGGGCTCACAGCCTTAATTTTCATTTTACAGATGAGGTTATTGAAACCCAGAGAAGTCAAGTGATTTTCCCAAGATCACACAGCAGACAAGGGGCAGAGCAGGATTGGAACCCAGGTCCTCTGACTTCCAGGCCCATACTCTTTCTACTAGGCCACATTTCTTCACTTCAACTCTTAGGGTGTGCATCTCCAGATCCTTAGCCCTTATATTCTGAGCCCCACATGAAACAAGAGCACCTGAATATCTTTTTTGTACCCCAGTTCATAGCACAGTGTTTGACAAATAACGCTTGGCACTTAGTGCTAGAACAAGAATAATTTTGATGATAATAATTTTGGTACTTAAGCACTTAGACTGTGGCAAGCACTGTACTAAATACTGGAATAGATACAAAGTACTAAGATTGGACACAGTCTCCATCCCAAATGGGCATCACCATCCAAATTGGAGGGAGGCCAGGTATTGAATCTCCATTGTACAGATGAGGAAACTGAAGTACAGAGAAGTTAAGTGACTTGCTCAAGTGCAAGTGACAGATTTAGGATTAAAACTCAGGTCCTCTGATTACCAGGCACATTACTCTCTCCATCTCCAAACGCCAGTTGGTGGTTCAGTGCTCATTTAAATTGCTAGAGTATTAGACACATGAATCGTTACTATCCAGTCCTGCTTGCCTTACATGCTTTGTGATGTCAATTTATGGGACCATCCATAAATTAATCTAATTTACTCCCTCTTTGGGAAGTTGACCAGTTAAGGAATTTGATATGAACAGATACAAATTATGTGAGACAGGCCCTTAGTTAATTTAAATATTCTAAAGCATTATTAGGACTTGATGAACATTAATCGGTCCATTATTTCCAAGAACATGTTTAAGAAAAAGCCAAGCTATTGGCATTTCAAGGCAAATTCATGCTTACCTTTTACTTTGTCCAGGTCCTTGAAAATGGTACTGTTTTTTTTTACCCCCAGAATCAAGCTTTCAATTTTAACTTCCTTGATGGAGGCTTTGCTTTATTGTTTATGTCTCTTCCCTGGTTCCTATGGCAATTATAACTGATTTTATTTGATCTTGTTTTTTTAAAAGATTTTATTTTACATTTTATTTTTTCAAACCTGATATTTTAAAATTTAAACAAAAATGCTGCTGAAAATATATACTGTTGAGTCAATGTGGGATTTAAAAACAAACAGAAAAGGGACAAGTTCACTTAATCAATCCAGGCAGAGGTTCAAGAGTTCAGGCGTTTCTTTGGTATTCTGTCACTGCTCAGTTGATCCCCTCCTGAAAGTGTTTGGCTATTTTGACAGACTCCTGAAATCATCCTTGATGCAAAAGCCTTTGGCTTATACTCCCCAGTGGATACAATAATGAAAGTTATCTAGAGATTGTGTATTGGGATTTTTTTTCTTACAAATTTTGCTAGTATACTGACCCTCAAGTTGGGAATCAAGGAACAGAGAATTAGACACCCAAAATCCATTTTCTTTACATCTCACCCTAGATCACTGTGAGGATTCTATTTTATACAGGACCAATAACCATATGATTTTATTCCTTGTTGCCTTTTTTGATCAAAAGCCACGATTGGTAATAGTTCAAGATAATCTCCCTGTAATTATGATTGCATCAACTTGAACTGAGAAGTAAACAGAGAAGGTTTACATTTTCTCAGCACAATATGCAATAACATGTCAAATCCATAATTGCTATATGTGACAGATATAAACATCTCATTACAGGCATGCAGTCTGTACTGCAACAAGATTCACATGTAAAATTTGCTTTTCTCAGTCTCTTGGGAAAAAAAAATTGAGAGAATTTTATGAAGTTTGACAGTTAGAATTGTAATCACATCTATGATACCCTTTCTATACATTAACTCATTCTGAGAAATTCCATATTTAACAATCTAGTGCGGGAAAAGCAGGAGGTGGGGTGTCAGAAGCCTCAGGTTCTAGTCCCAGCTTTCACACTGACTTTCTGTATGTCCTTAGCCAAGTCAACCTTTTAGGTGCTCAGTTTCTTCATCTATAAAAAGGGAATAAGTCTCATGTGGGACAGGACTGTGTTCACTCTGATAACCCTGTATCTATCCCAGTGCTCAGCATATAGTAAGCACTTATTATCAAGAAATCCTAGAAACAAAAATGATGAAAAAGCTACCAAGTAGCACACAACAAATACCAATTAAATCAATAAGGCACTCTGAATTTTATTGTTGTCCCTGATTTTCTAAGTGCTTATTATGTGCCAAAGAACTAAGCACTAGGGTAGATATAAGGCAATTAGGATGTCCTTCACAAGGCCCAGAGTATTAATCTCCATTTTATAGATGAGATAACTTATGTGCAGAATAGTGAAGTGACTTGTTCAAGGTCACACAAACATGGCAGAGCCAGGATTAGAACCCAGATACTTCTGAACTGGATAGAGTATAAATCTGGGAATCAAAGGGACCTGGATTATAATTCTGGTTCTGCCACTTAATAATAGTGATGGTATATATTAAGCATTTACTATGTCCCAAGCACTGTTCTAAGCCCTGGTGTAGATAGAAGGTAATCAGGTTGTCCCACGTGGGGCTCATAGTCTCCATTTACAGATGAGGTAGCTGAAGAACAGAGAAGTTAAGTGACTTGCCCAAAGTCACACAACTGACAAGTGGCAGTCAGGATTAGAACGCACAATCTCTGGCTCCCAAGCCCATGCTCTTTCCACTAAGCCATGCTGCTTCTCTTCTCTGCTGTACAAAGTCACAAGGCAAGCCCTGACACTCCTGCTTACTCCAGAGCCTTCAAATCCTTCTCCAAGCCCTCTGAATATAGGCACTGTTTCCAATCCTTGGAATTCAGGAGAAGGAGCCAAGGTCAAGGGAATACTAAATCCCCTTGAATTCCCTCTAAGCACTGAAAATCAAAATATCAAAGATATCAGTGCCACATGTATATTCATCAGAGGATGGACAAGTTGGACACCAGATTGTCCAGTAAAGAAACCAAACTAATGACCACTCTAAGGGACAGTCTAGGCCTTTCTATTAATAAATACCACAATTGTTATTAGTAAGCCCTTGCTATATGCAAGGCATAAACTATATTAAACTGAGGCAGAAACTATATTAGCAGATTGGACACAGCCCCTAAGACACATGAGCCTCACAGTTTAAGAGGGAAGGAGAATAGGTATTTTATCCCATTTCTACAGATGAGGTAACTGAGGCACAGAAAAACTAAGAGACTTGCCTAAAACTGTAACAGGCAAGTGGTAGAGATGAGGTTAGAACCCAGGTCCTCTGTCTCCCAAGGATGTGTAATTTCCACTAGGCCATGCTTTTTCCTTTTCCATGATGTCTCACATCCAGGGATCCCTTTTCCTTCATATGTTTCACTCCAATCTATACAAAATTAGTAGAAAACTCTTTCAATACAAAAGAAAGACAGAGAGCTTAAATTAGGACACAGATTGTGTGGCGAAGGGTAGAAGAGCTTCTGGTACGCAAGTCCCCTTGGCTCCTCCTCTGTCAAGACTTTGTGCCAGCTAGCAGTACTCAGAAATGTGCTCAATACTTAGAGCAGTGCTCAGTGCCTGGAACAGTGCTTTGCACATAGTATGGACTGAAATATAATTATCATCTTTGAGTAAGCTTTTCAGAACCAGTTTGGCCATGAGAATGGGGACCCATTCAGCACAAAGCCTATAGAAATAGTACTTACTCTTCCATGGCAAAGGCCTTGCTACAGGCTTTCTTGCTCCAGGAAACTATTTGCAAAGTTGATGGCCCAGAATTCAGAAGAAATATTTTTATTTTGCATTTTCTGCTCAATTTAGTTTAAGACCTTTCCCCTCTAAGGCCTGAGAAAAGGAAGCTTGTTGTGCTCTAAGGCTATATGTTGAGTTCGGACTCAGGAGACATCAGTGCTTAGACACAAGTTCAGCATATTCTGCGCCTCTGGCAGTTTTAGGTCCTTGTTATATGCATGTACATCTTCTCTTGGGATTTTGGCCACTGACTCTTCAAAACAATGAGACAACAGGAAATTCCTTACATATGCCATTTTATGTAATTTGCAGAACTTTCTTACAAACAGGCTTGTTTGCCCAAAACGTGGTCTAAAATTGGAAACTGCTTTACTGATCCTAGATACAAGTTCCAATTTGCAATCTTCATTTCATCCTTTGCTGAAACTATTAGGATATCTCAAATTGCATAAAAATCAGAAGCAATATTCTTCACCCCTAACTATACTTAGCACTGTTCTAGATATCTATATCTTGTTAAACATTGGGTCCTTGCAGTGTTCATATTCAGTACTGTTAATGGAATCTCAAAATCCAATGCAATGCTGCAGAGCATTCTTTAACAGAAAAATCTGCAGGTAGCAATCACTTTCTGCCTTGAATATTCTTTGGGGATACCTAAATTTAAGCTCTAACATTTTTACCTGGAGCCACAGGAAAATGTTCACAGAACAAAACCAAAACAATTACACACTCACCTCTCTTTTCCACATTACACAGAATTGATCTTTGTTTACCCAATCAGCTTCCCTCCAGTTGAGAGAGAACTCAAGTCAAGGTCTTGGGACTACATGACTTGGGCACAAGAGTCGAGAAACATCTATTCCTTATTCCCACCTCATCAGGCCTTGCAGCCTGAAAGTCCACTGGGAGCGGAAGCTTCCTGGGTACAGACATCCAGCAGCCTAGTACCTCTTCCATTTTAAATTAAAAATACTGGAAACCTGGGTCAAGTTCAGCTTTTAGGAGCACAGGTCATGTAAAACCTATAATTCCCTTATTTGGGGGTGCTGGGGGTGGGGGCAGGGAGGAGGAGAAGGTGAAATAGAAAGGTAGGGAAAAATAATTTTTCATGCATCTAGAATAATGTGTTTCGGCCTTGCTAGAGACTCCCATTAAAAACCCCAGGATAGAAGAAGCGATTCAAGTTGGCATTCCCACTTGAGCAAATTCACTGCCACATCTATCTTATCAAAGTCCTCCATATTCCTGCACAATCCTGGCTGCTCTCCCTCTCACCAGACTCATTCCTCTTTCTTCAGTCCCCTTGAATCCCCTCTAGTGTAAATATAGGGCTTGTCAGGGGAGACCTGGTGATGGCAGCAGAGGAGAAAGGGAAGCTTGGAGAGGAGAGCTAGAAGAGGAGGTCCAAGACTGGCTCACAGGAGAGGGAGGTTCCCTCCACTCCCTCTCACAGATGTTACTTTGCTACCTGGGGAGGGAGGTTGGGGGAAAGCAGGAGCTTGCAGAGGGGGGCTTTCTTCCATTTCTAGCCATGGTGGCACTTACCATGCCCATGCAAGTGATTCATTAATCTATCTTGGCAGACCAATCCTTTCTCCCCATCTAAAGTCTTGTATTTCCTTTTGCCTTCAAGACAGACATTTCCACATGGCTGATTCGCTGTCACATTGAGCTCAATATGTCCAAAACTGAACTCTCTACCACTTACCACTTCCACCACAATTGACACCAGAATCCTCCCTGTTTTCCCATGCCAACAACCTTGCCTCAATTCTTTGTTCATTTACAACCCTCACATTGTCTGTCAATATTTTCCAGATACACTCCTTTCTCTCCATTCAAAAGGCTATCATCTGGTCCAAGTGCTCCTCATATCTCAGAGCAGTTCCTGCAACATCTACCTCACCGATCTCCCTGCTTCCAGCCACTCCTCTCTCCAATCTCTACTTCACTTTGGCTACTCAGATCATCATTCTAAAAACACTGGGTGGCAATCTTTCCACTCTTTAAAACCCTTCATGGTGACCAATTTCTCTGCACACCAAAGAAACACTTGACCATAGCTTCAAGACAATCTATAAGCTCATTTTCCCTTATCTACCCTTTTTTCTTCCATACCTCAGTTCGTGCCTTGAACTCCCTTCTCCCTTCACATCAGTTCAGCTCTCCACCTCTTCAAAAACCTTTTAAATCCCTCCTCCTCCAAAAAGCCTTTTCCAATGAATTTCTCAATCCCATGAGAAGTAGTATGGTCTAATGGATACAGCACAGAATTGGGAGTCAGAAGGACTTGGGGTTCTAAGGGTTCTAATCCCAGCTCCATCACTTGTCTGATGTGTAACCTTGGGCAAGTCACTTAATTCCCATTTGACAGATGAGGTAACTGAGGCACAGAGAAGTTACGACTGTGAGCCTCATGTGGGACAACCTGATCACCTTGTATCCACCCAGCGATTAGAACAGTGCTTTGCACATATTTAGCACTTAAATACCACCATTAACAACTTCTCTGTGCTTAAATTACCTCATCTGTAAAGTGGGAATTAAGACTGTGAGCCCATGTGGGACAGAGACTGTGCCCAACCTAATTAGTTTTTATCTACTCTAGAGCTTAGTACAGTACCTGACACATCTGTACTTAATACCATAAACAAAAAAAATAGCATTTGAGTGCTCACTGTGTGAAAAGCACTGAAATACCTGACAGTATACAATATTTAGTAAACTCAATTGCTGCCCTCAAGGAACTTACATAGCCCCAGGTTACATATTCAAAACTATCATCTCATCACCTTTCCATATCTCAGCACTCTTGCACTATACCTTCCTTTTGCACTTGTGCACATAATACACTTTAAGCAATTCTATAATTCGTCAAGTATCTGTCTTACCCATTGATTGTAAGTGCCATGTGGGTAGAAATCACATCTGCTACAACAATTACCCCAGGGCTCCCCTAGTCACTGGACTTTTCACACTCAATGGCCCAAGGACAATTCAACCATCTCCTCTGGGTATCACTAGATTAAATTGTTATTGCTGTTCATTAAAATGTTATTGCTGTTTACCTCACTAACTCCTCCATGACCCTTTAATCCCCCCCAACCCAGATGTCGGCCCAACCCAGTTGTCCCCTGGCCACCTCACCTATCCCACCTCCTCCACCACCCAACTCATCGCCTCCCCTTGTGCCACCCCCATTCCTCCTCCCCACCCCATCCCTGTAATTCCTCTGTCCCACTTGCCACTACTTCTCCTGCACCAGCCCCTTTCAATTCACTTTCATCCAAACCCTCCCCACCCCACACTGTCCCCTCCCCTATCTGTTCCATAGCTTCTGCCAAGTGTGACCTCTGGAACCCCCGCTCCATCACAGGGAAGCTTCCCTTCATCCTTGACCTATTCCTGTCTCAGTCACTCCTCCTCCTCGCCATCACTGAAATCCGGCTCTTCCCAGATGAGTCTCCCCTGCTGCTCTCTCCAGAAGGGGCCTCATCTTCTCCCACTCTTCCAGACTCACTGGGAAAGGAGGAGGTATTGGGCTCCTTCTCACACTCCAGTGCCACTTTTGCACTATCCCACCTCCTCCATCCCTTTCTTTCCCTTCCTTTGAAGCACATATCTTCTGCCTCTACCACCCACTCCAGATTCTAGTAGCTATTATCTACCACCCCTGCAGGTCCCACCTCCAACTTTAACCATTTTGATCCCTTTATCACATTCCATCTCCACACCCATAGTGATCCTTGGGGACTTCAATATCTACAAAGATGTTCCTGATGACCCTTCTGCTGCCTGCCTTCTATCACTCCAGAACTCCACTCACCTCCTGCTCCACCCCATTTTACCCACTCCCCAATTTGGACACACACTCTATCTTATCTCTAATCACTGCACAATCTCTATCCTCACCAACTCTGAAATCCCTCTGACTACAGTCACCTCTCAACTCCTCTCCCACACAATTCCTCCCCGTAAATCTATTCCCACACAGAACCCTCTGATTTTTTAACTCAATCCAATTTTCTCAACTGATCATGCCCCACTTTGGTCACTTAAGGAGGGTATCTTTGGTATGGAGACAAATAGACATTCTCATCACCACCCTCTCTAATGAACTCAACACACTCACTACCCTAACCCCTTCAATCTCATATCATTCACTCACCTGCCTCATCTCTCACACTCCCTCCCCTTGCAAATCTTCGCTACTGCCCCACAGAGACCTCCGCTCCCTCGATCCCATCCGTCTTTCCAATAGCATCTCGCCTCACCTTGCCGCCCTGTCCTCTCTTCCCACTCTCGACGAGCGGGTCTCCGCTCTCAACTCCACCCTCTCTACTCATCTCGACTCTCTCGCCCCCCTTTCCCTCCGCCGCTCTCGATCCACTAACCCACAGCCCTGGATCACCTCCTCCGTCCGCCTCCTACGCTCCTATGCTCGAGCTGCTGAGCGCTGCTGGCGAAAGTCAAAGCACCAAGCCGACCTCACACACTTCAAATTTATCCTTTCCTGCCTTAACTCTGCCCTCTCCTCCGCCAGGCAAAGCTTCTTCTCCTCCCTCATCGACACCCATGCCCGTCACCCCCGCCGATTGTTCCGGACCTTTAACTCTCTCCTTAGGCCCCCTGTTCCTCCCCCTCCCCCATCTCTCACCCCCAATGATCTGGCCACCTATTTCCTCACGAAAATCAACACGATCAGGTCTGAGCTCCCCAAAGTCACCCCTCTGCCTCTCCCTCCCCCCCCACCCACCCCCTCCCCTACTTTCCCATCCTTCCCTGCAGTATCCTCAGAGGAGATCTCCTCCCTCCTCGCAAGTGCCACCCCCTCCACCTGCGCCTCGGACCCCATTCCCTCTCACCTTCTTAAAACCATCGCCCCTGCCCTCCTCCCTTCCTTAACTTCTATTTTTAACCACTCAATCTCCAAGGGCTCCTTCCCCTCTGCCTTCAAACATGCCCACGTCTCCCCCATCCTAAAAAAACCCGCTCTTGACCCCACTTCCCCCTCCAGTTATCGTCCTATCTCCCTACTACCCTTCCTTTCCAAAATCCTAGAACGAGTCGTCTACAATCGATGCCTAGAATTCCTTAACTCCCATTCTCTCCTAGACCCCCTCCAATCTGGCTTCCGTCCCCTCCACTCTACCGAGACTGCTCTAAGGTCACCCATGACCTCCTTCTTGCCAAATCCAATGGCTCCTACTCCATTCTGATCCTCCTTGACCTCTCTGCTGCCTTTGACACTGTCGACCATCCCCTCCTCCTCCATACCTTATCTCACCTTGGCTTCACGGACTCTGTCCTCTCCTTGTTCTCCTCTTACCTCTCTGGCCGATCATTCTCGGTCTCCTACGCTGGAGCCTCCTCCCCCTCCCATCCTTTAACTGTTGGAGTTCCTCAAGGGTCAGTTCTTGGCCCTCTTCTGTTCTCCATTTACACTGACTCCCTCGGTGAACTCATCCGCTCTCACGGCTTTGACTACCATCTCTACGCAGATGACACGCAGATCTACATCTCCGCCCCTGTCCTCTCCCCCTCCCTTCAGGCTCGCATCTCCTCCTGCCTCCGGGACGTCTCTACCTGGATGTCGGCCCGCCACCTAAAACTCAACATGAGCAAGACTGAGCTCCTCATCTTCCCTCCCAAGCCCGGTCCGCTCCCAGACTTCTCTATCACCGTAGATGGCACGACCATCCTTCCCGTCCCGCAGGCCCGCAATCTCGGTGTCATCCTTGACTCGTCCCTCTCGTTCACCCCACACATCCTATCCGTTACCAAGACCTGCCGGTTTCACCTCTACAATATCGCCAAGATCCGCCCTTTCCTCTCCACCCAAACGGCTACCTTACTATTACGGGCTCTCGTTATATCCCGGCTAGACTACTGTGTCAGCCTTCTCTCTGACCTCCCTTCCTCCTCTCTCGCCCCGCTCCGGTCTATTCTTCACTCCACTGCCCGGCTCATCTTCCTGCAGAAACGATCTGGGCATGTCACTCCCCTTCTTAAACAACTCCAGTGGTTGCCTATCGACCTCCGCTCCAAACAAAAACTCCTCACTCTAGGCTTCAAGGCTCTCCATCACCTTGCCCCTTCCTACCTCTCCTCCCTTCTCTCTTTCTACCCCCCACCCCGCACGCTCCGCTCCTCTGCCGCCCACCTCCTCACCATCCCTCGGTCTCGCCTATCCCGCCGTCGACCCCTGGGTCACGTCCTCCCGCGGTCCTGGAACGCCCTCCCTCCTCACCTCCGCCAAACTGATTCTCTTTCCCTCTTCAAAACCTTACTTAAAAATCATCTCCTCCAAGAGGCGTTCCCAGACTGAGCTCCTCTTCCCCCTCTACTCCCTCTGCCATCCCCCCTTTACCTCTCCGCAGCTAAAGCCTCACTTTCCCCTTTTCCCTCTGCTCCTCCACCTCTCCCTTCCCATCCCCACAGCACTGTACTTGTCCGCTCAACTGTATATATTTTCGTTACCCTATTTATTTTGTTAATGAATTGTACATCGCCTTGATTCTATTTAGTTGCCATTGTTTTTACGAGATGTTCTTCCCCTTGACGCTGTTTAGTGCCATTGTTCTTGTCTGTCCGTCTCCCCCGATTAGACTGTAAGCCCGTCAAACGGCAGGGACTGTCTCTATCTGTTGCTGACTTGTTCATCCCAAGCGCTTAGTACAGTGCTCTGCACATAGTAAGCGCTCAGTAAATACTATTGAATAACCCACAGCCCCGGATCACCTGCATAGTCCACCTCCTTCGCTCTTGTGCATGAGCCACAAAGTGCTGCTGGAGGCAATCTAAATATCAGGCTGACTTTGTCCGCTTCAAGTTTAGCCTTGCATGCTTTACCTCTGCCCTCTCCTCTGCCTAGCAAAACTATTTCTCCACCCTTATTGACAAGCATTCCCACCATCCTCATCAGTTGTTCCAGACATTTCACTCCCTCCTCAGGCCCCCTGCTCCCCCATCCCTTGACCCCAGTGACCTGCCCAACTACTTTATTAAGAAAACTGACACCATCAGGAGTGAGCTTTCTAAAATCACCCCTGCCCCTCCTCAATCATTCCCTATCCTGGGCCCCTTTCCTCCTCTAGAGATACCACTGGGAAGGATGGGAGAGTTGATCTCCTGCCGCCTGTCAAAAGACACCCCCTCCACATGTGCACCTGACTCCATTCCTTTGCGCCTTTTCAGAACTCTCCCTCTCCTTCTTCCTTCTCTAACAGACATCTTCAACCACTAGCTCTCCAATGGCTTCTTCCCCACTGCTTTCAAACTTGCCCTAGTCTCCTCTATCCTTAAAAAAAAAAAAACCACAAACAAAAAAAAAAACCCAACCAAAAAAACCCTCCCTTGATCCCATGGCTCCCTTTAGTTACCATCCCATCTCCCTCCTACACTCCTTTCCAAACTCCTGGAGTGAGTTATGTAAACCTGCTATATTTCTCTCCTCCAATTCTCTCCTTGACCCCCTCCAATATGGCTTCTGTCCCTTTCTGTCCACAGAAACCGCTCTCTCAAATTATCTCCTCCTTACCAAATCCAATGCAGTCTACTCCATGTTAATCCTTCTCAACCTCGCAGCTACTTCTGACACTGAGGACCACCCCTTCTACTGGAAACGTTATCCAGACTTGGCTTCACAGACTCTGTCCTATCTGGGTTCTCTCTCTGGTCATCTCCTCAGCCTCCCATCCAACTGCAGGGGTCCCTCAAGGTTCATTTCTGGGTCCCCTTCTACTCTCCATCTACACCCACTCCCTTGGAGAACTCATTCACTCTCATGGCTTCAACTACCACCTCTGCGCAGATGATCCCCCAAACTACATCTCTAGCCCTGATCCCTCTCTTGTCTCATCTCCTCCTGCCTTAAAGACATCTATATTTAGATGTCCTCCCATCACCTCAAACTTAACATGTCCAAACAGAGCTCCTTATCTTCCCACCCAAACCCTGCCTTCCCATCACTGTAGATGTCACCACCATCCTTCCTGTCTCACAAACTCATAATCTTGGCGTTATCCTTGACTTCTTTCTCTCACTCAACCCACATTCAATCCATTCACAAAAATCGTTAAATCCACCCTTTCCTCTCCAAACTGCTAACACGTTATACAAACACTCATTCTATCCTGCCTGCATAACTGCATCAGCCTCCCTACTGACCTCCCAGCCTCCTGTCTCTCCCCACTTCAGTCCACATTTCACTCTGCTGTTTGGAGCATTTTTCTACAGAAACATTCAGGTCATATTACCCTGCTCCTCAAAAGATACCCTGCCCATGTACCTCTGCAAATAAAAACTCTTCACCATTGACTTTAAAGTACTCCACTACATTGCCCCCACCTACTTCACTTCACTTCTCTCCTACAATCCACCCCACACACTTCACTCCTTTTGTGCTCACCTTCTCACTGTGCCTTGATCTCGTCTGTCTTTCTGCTGACCCCTAGCCCAAGTACTGTATCTGGCCTGGAATGCCCTCCCTCCTCAAATCCGACAATTACTCTCCCTCACTTTGAAGACTTATTGAAGACCCATCTCCTCCAAGGAGCCTTTCCAGACTAAGTCTCACTTTTCCTCATCTCCCACTCTCTTCTGCATCACCCTGACTTACTCCCTTTGCTCGTCCCCGGTCCCAGTCTCACAGTACATATCTATAATTTTATTTATTTGTATTGATGTCTGTCTCTCTCCCCATTCCCCCTCACCCCCCACTCCCAGCTGTAAGCTTATTATGGGCAAGGAAAGTCACTGTTTATTGTGGTAATGTACTCTCCCAAGCACTTAGTATAGTCTCTGCACAAAGGTAAGAACTCAATAATACAATTGAATGAATTAATCTATTATACTCCCACAACTGGTTAGAATAGTGCCTTGCATTCAGTGGATGCCTAATATGTACTATTGATTAGTTGATTGCTGAATCCCACACTCCAGGGACAATCCCACACAGATGCTCTCACAAAGATTTTTCTAAGCAGAAAGGGAGAACATAGCAAGATGAACACATTTTCTTTCCCCAGTGCACTCTCCAAGCTTCTCACTTTTACATCTACAAGAAACTCTCATTGATTTGTCATTGAGTGCTCCCCTGAGCCCAATGAAAGCTTGGAAAGCCTAACCATATGTTTCAGTCCTTCCCGTGGCTGGGGAGCTGCTGGCACCTTCCTCATCCAAGGTTCAGGCTATTAGTTAGCACATGGTATGTCTCTGTGACACAAGTTATTTTAAAGTGATTGACTGAAGCAGAGTCTGGAATCAGAGCAGGGCTGATTTGCATATACATCT
Source organism: Ornithorhynchus anatinus (assembly GCF_004115215.2). NCBI lineage: Eukaryota > Metazoa > Chordata > Mammalia > Monotremata > Ornithorhynchidae > Ornithorhynchus > Ornithorhynchus anatinus. The sequence continues at coordinate 74,968,409 of NC_041728.1, read as the reverse complement.
GTTTGCCCATAAACTACTAGCTGGAGTAGGAAATCTATACTTGCAACTGCTTTCAAAATTCTGTGCTCTGTTTAATCCTCTAACAGAGATGTGATGGTAATAAAATATTTCCTATCAGTGGATATTGAAACAACTCACTTACCCTGTTTTTTTGAATCTATAAAAGGAAATCTGGATACTTAATTCAACGGCTTTAATCTATCCCCCGTCTTCAGAAATTATATTGCTTTGCAGACCTGGTAGACATGTATCCTTAGTTTTTAAAGAAAAGCTGAATCACACAATTACCAATATTCATATTTTAATCAGGCACCACCAAGGAATAATAGGACATCTCCATTTACACGCCCAAAATATTATCCCCAGTGTAATCCACAAAGTGGAATTATGCCAGGTTTCTCTGTGGGCCTTTCCATTAATGTTAATGCCCATTCCCTTTTCTGAAACCGAGGCTTTAAAAAATAGAGTAATTTCGAGTAGGCCTTGGCCAACAGTGATGCACCTTGGGAAAACTCTCCTGATCCCTGTTTGCAATGTCTTAACCTGGCATATTATATTCAATTTAGCATTATCTAAAGAGTTCATTAGCACATTCAGCAAAGTCAATTCATGTGTCAATTTTACATGACTGCTGTAGCAGTCACTGTAGTTACATATGTAACTGCAATCTGAGCCTTGGGAGTCTGAAATTCTGCTCTTTTAGCCACAGTACACTACTGATTTTTTGCTTCACTTTGTGCATTTTCCATGTGCTTTATATTAAGTGTTTTTATTTTATCCATTCCTCTTTAAATGCCTGTATGCAGTCCCCCTCATCAAATTAACAGTATTTGAGTACTTACTACATTCAGAGCAATGTACTAAAGCACTTGGGAGAGTATAATAGAGGTGGTAGTCATTCTCTGCCCACAATGAGCTCATGGTCTAAAGGGACAGACAGATAATATAAATACATTACAGACATGTACATAACTGCTGAGGAGATGAATATCGTGGTTGGTATGTATGGACTTGCGGGGTGGAGGTAGTAAGTTGGATGGGGCTGAATCAAAGGAGCTTGAGGGCAGAGACCACTTGGTAGAGTGCTCTGCACACAGGACATTGGGTCCACAATGGATGAACACCCTTCTTTACAACCGGTTTATCAGGTGAGTGATTGAAGTTCAGACACTTAACTTCTAAGGGAAAGTGGATGTGGAGGAAAGAGAAAGGAAGGAGACCGCTGGGTCATAGCCTCACAGTCTGCTCATCTGGAATCAAAATTTCTCTCTCATTTTAGCCCACTTTCCAACCCCTAAGGAACAAATCAGTTTACCAACAGAAGTGGACTTCATGGCCATTTGTGAAAATTGGAGGAAAGCATAATTTAAGTATTCTTCTTTACCCTTCCTCCACCTACTCCACCTTCGGTGCTTCGTAGGTGATGTGAGGGAACTTTCAAAACCTACCACTAGAGAGGTATTTTTCTTCTGGCTCAATAGGCACCCTCACAGTCTTCCATATTGATTAGTAATTATTATTGTTATGGTACCTGTTAAGTACTATGTGTCAAGCACCATACTAGGTGCTGGGGTACATACAAGATAAGAGAGAACAGTCCCTGTTCCACATGGGCCTTACATGGGTGTAATTAGGATGGGGTGGGATTGAATCCCCATTTTACAAATGAGAAAACAAGCACAGAGATATTAAGTGACTTGACCAAGGTCACATAGCAGACAAGTGGCAGAGCTGGGATTAGAACCTAGGTCCTATGACTCCCGGGTCTATGTTCTATCCATTAGACCATGCTGCTTCCCAATATTTATTAACAATTATAAAGAGTGGTAGCAGTTTGAGTGAAGAGACAAGGGCAGATTCTAGAAATGTTGAAGGTAGCACTGACAGGATTTAGTGACAGATTGAATATGCACATTAAATAAGAGGAGAGTCGATAATAATGCCAAAAGTTGCAGGCTTGTGAGACAGGGAAGATGATCACTTTTTCTACAGTGTTGGGAAGTCTGGGGGAAAGAGGGTTCTATCATGGGTATCAAGCTGTCTAAAAGGAAACAAAGAAAAGTAATAAAAAATTAAACTTTCAGGTTGGAGAAGAGTAAATAGTGATGTCTTGAAGGGATCAGTTCCATGAATAGTTTTATTTAGCATCTTCAAAAACGATACTATAGAAGAGTAACTGTGCAGTAAAACCTGCAAATTTGCAGATGACACTAAATTTTTCTGGGAGCTTAAATGCCATGAAAATGGGCATAAACTTTAAAAAGATTTTATAAACCTACGTGAATGGGTTGAAAAATGGTAGCTAGGCTTCAATTTGAGCAAGTGCCCCTTGGAGAAAAATAATTGTAATTGCAACTACATAATGATGGTTTTAGAGTTACCAGTCACAACTCAGGCAAGGTAACCCAGAGTCATTACTGACTTATCTGCAGTCAAATGAATATGGGCACCATTATGAGAAACAGCATGGCCTAGTGGACAAAGCGCAAGCCTGGAAGCCAGAGGACCTGGATTCTAATCCCAGCTCTACCACTCGCCTGCTCTGTGACCTTGGGCAAGTCACTGTAACTTCTCTGTGCCTCAGTTCTCTTAGCTGCAAAATGGGGATTCAATACCTGTTCTCCCCTTCTACTTAGACCGTGAGCCCCATGTGGGATAGGGGCTGTGTCTGACCTGATTAACTTCTATATACTCCAGTGCTTAGATCAGTGTTTGATACATAGTAAGTGTTTAAATACCATTAAAAAAATCAAGGAAAAAATAGAAAATAAAGCAAAAGGTATAGTTCGGCCACAATATATTAAATGTTGTATTCTTGCATCTCCAAATTAGATAATTTCTAATTGCCAAATCTTAAGAAGGCTATAACAGAATTAGAGAAGGTATGGAAAAGAGCAACTAAAATGAACAGGAGGTATAGTTGTTCCCTCATGAATATAGGCTGAAACTCTTCAGTCTGGAAAGCAGGCTAAATTGGGGACATGATTGAAGTCTACAAAATTATGAAGGGACAGACACATAATGGTTGTTCACTAAATCCCACAACACACGGATGGGAGCACCCACCGAGGCTTAAAGGACTAAATTCAAACCAAAGCATCCACTTTTTCCACACAGCGAAGGGTAAGCATATGCATGTCAAGACCACGTCACTGGTCTTTACTGAGCACTTACTGTGTGCAGTGTACTGTATTAAGCATTTGAGACTGCAGCTTACAATCTAGAGTGGAGTATTACAGTCTAGACTGTAGTCTACAACAGTAAATTATACAGGCAGAAAATAACAGTAGGCTTAAGAGAAGTTAGGATAAGTTTCACGAATGAGAAATTACTACAAGGGAAAAATTAGGGATTTAAGATGGTACATCTCTAAAAACACAGATGGAGTCAGGGAAGGTATCAATCATGCTTTGTTACTTCATGGACCATTGCCCTCACCTAGTTCAGAATGATCTCTTGGCCTCTCTCCCCAGCCACTTGGAAGCCTCACCCACCAGCACAGTGTCTGCCAAGTCACTGGGCCAGTGGGAAAAGTGCCGCTCCGGAAATTGGACCTTCGTTCTTGTCCTAGCTCTGCCTTCAGTGGTGAAGGTTTCTGAGTGAAGAACCACCTGCTTTTTCTTGAGATGGGTAGGCCCAGCAAGAATCTGGAAAACTAGTTGGGATTATGGATACAGAAAATTGCAGATGCTACTAAGGCACAACCACCAACTGATTGCAGTCACCAACCACCAAGGCACAGCTATTACTACTATATTGTAGTGCATAACTGAGACCTGCAATAAACTATACCCTGGCTTTCTCGTTGCCCTCCATACCCCAAAAGGAAGACAGAGTGCACTGTAATCAATTCCTGATTAGATTATTCATCCTGAAGTCTCAGAACCAAGGTTCACTCATCATTTCATCAGGATACTCTGTATTTCTGCCAAACTCTCCTATAGATTAGTGGACACATTTATTGCATTTCATTTTAGTTCTGTTTTATAACATTTGGTTAATTTTTACAAATTATTTATTGATTTGCAACTTTTTCAAAGTGCAGTCCAGGAACTAATGTATAGCCCTGCTCGTCCACTGGATTGACTTTGACATGTTTGGATGTAACATTTTGAAGGCAGTGTAACAGAGGAAACAGCACAGGACTGGGAGTTGGGAGACACAGTTCTAGCCCCAGCTCAGTCATTTCTCTGCTGTGTGAGTTTAGGCAGTTTACAACTTCTCTGAACCTCAATTCCCTCAACTGTAACATTGGGATAAAATTCCAATTCACTCTCCTTCAGACTGTGAGCCCCATGAAAGATAGGGACAGTGCCCAATCTCAATCTTGTAGCTACCTCCATGCCAAGAAAAGTGCTTGGCACATGGCAAGTTTTTTGTTTGTTTTTATGGTATTTTTTTAAGTGCATACTATGTCCCAGGCACTGACTGTACTACGCCCTGGCATAGATACAAGGATGGACGCAGTCCATGGCTCACATTCTTAATCCCCATTTTACAATGAGGTAACTGAGGCACAGAGAAGTGAAGTGACTTGCCTGAAGTCACAGAACAGACAAATGGTAGAGTTGGAATCAGAACCCATGTTGTGTCCTTCTGGCTCTCAGGCCTCTATCCATTAGGCCACACTGATTGATCCTCTTAAGTGCTTAATATATGAAGTGCTTAATAAAAGTCACCATCATAATATCCAATCAAATGCAATGAGAGTGAATTTGGTTCTTCATAAAAAAAAGAATGCATTTCTTTATGTAACTGCATTTATAGACAGTGTTTTGAGTCAAGTGTGAAGTCTAAAAAGCAGACAGTGAATTTCACCTCCTGGTTGTAATAAATACTTGTGGAAAAAAAATATTTAAAACCTCTTCCCCAACAGCTGCTGAAATCTATAATTTACAAAATAGGACAACTACATGTCTGCTTGATGATGAAGACCATTACCATGCATGTATAGCTTGCTGATCCATGCTGCAGTCAAGAATAGTTCAAACAGGTTTCAGGTTTCTACAGAGTTTCCTTTGACTTTTTTTTGGGGGGGGGGGGAGTGTTTTGGGTTTCTTTTGGGCTTGTTTTTTTTTAACACTAATTTGCATGGCTTGCTATTAGTTTTGAGTTATTTTGTTTTGGCGAATAGACAACATGGGGGACGGTGGGAGGTGGGCAGAAAAATCACCCTGGATTGCCATGATGCCATATAGCAACCCCAAGGACAGAAAGGTCCAATAACAGAACAGCTGGAGGCCTCCACAAAATCAAGAATGTTGGACAGGCTGTGATGGCCACTATGGATGATGGATTCTGAGCCTCAAGGAGCCCAAACCTTTGCTCCTCTAGCCATAAATACCCAACTGCTATTTTGTTTTCACTTTGTACATTTGTCCTTGTCTTTTATTGCTTTATTTCATGTATGGCTCAGTGGCAAGAGCACAGATTTGGGAGTCAGAGGTCATGGGTTCTAATCCCAGCTCTGCCAGCTCTCCCAGCTGTGTGACTTTGGACAAGTCACTTCATTTCTCTTTGCTTCAGTGACTTCATCTGTCAAATGGGGATTAAGACTGTGAGCCTTGATGATGAAGACCATTACCATGCATGTATAGCTTGCTGATCCATGCTGCAGTCAAGATTAGTTCAAACAGGTTTCAGGTTTCTACAGAGTTTCCTTGTATAGCTTGTATAAAAACCCCAGCATTTAGAACAGTGCTAGGGACATAGTGAGCACTTAATACCATTATTATTATTTGATTGTAACCCCTTGAGAGCCAGGTAACTCTGTAGAAACCTGAAACCTGTTTGAACTGATCTTGACAGCAGCATGGATCATGAACACATGAAACAGTTAATACTATTGCTACTAGTACTACTAAAAGAATCTTGTTCTACTGAAAAAAACCCACAACATTAAGGTCCTGGATGAAAACACCATTCCCTCTCATGTGCCATCTCATTTTATAATTTTCATGCCACCATTTACTGTTAATGGGCTTCCCACTGCTTCTCCAGCCTGTAAAAGGGTATTTACTGAGAGGTTGACTCATTGTGAGAGTTCCCTCTTGTCAGATAATGCAGTTCCACATAAGGAGATTTCTTATGCCAGGAGGCTGGGATAAGAATTGAGTTCTTCCAAAGACCAAACCAGTTGTTCAGGCTTGCTTTAAGGAACTGCGACAATGTCACCCAGGAAAGGACAACCTGGCTCTGCTGTCTTTAGGTGGTGGGGAAACCCAGGGTCAAGATGAAAGAGAAGGGGAAGGAGTCTACTCTTTCTTCCCCATCCCCCAAAATACACATCAAGTCAAAGTGTCTCAGAACCTTTCCCCAGTGATAAATTCCCAGGGCTCCTTCCGAACTGCTAGTGAAAGTGAAACTTATTCACCTGAAAGGTTTCTGGTTTAATTTATTAGCTTTCAATTTCTAATGGACAATGAGCCCAATTTCTGCAGTTTTGAAATGACTCCCTGCTGGTGACTGAAGCACTGAAGGAGACAGAGAGACTCCTTTAGGGCCATATGCTACCATGGAGAGCAATGCAGTAACAACTCAACGAGTTAATGTGCTATTACTGGGTATGTGATTTACTATTAAGTAGTAGCTTAGGCATGGAGAGAATCAAGCTCAATAGCTCAGAAAATTTGCCACAATGCAGCTTAAACATTCACATTGGGTGTCTGATACTTAGGCATTGAGTTTAAAAATTAATTTTAAAGAATATTGTAAATGATATTTTCATTTCCATGGCTAAAATGACCTCCTCCCCCTGTGATGCTTATACATAATATCTTTAATTTAGGTAGGGTTTTTGGCCCATGGAGCTCAATATCATGCTTTTATCTTTTCTCATTTATTCCCACAAACATTCCTTTGAGATAGCAAAGGAAGAAGACTTATTAATCCTTAAAAAGTGAAACTTCAATGAAACAAGGATGGCCTCCAACAGAATCCTCATTATAGCCAAAAGAGAGAAAAGGCACCTGCAAACTGATTATCTATATAGGTAAAGATTTTACAACCAGTCCCTTTCTAGTGTATCCCCGTTTTAACAAAGACTTTCCAGATGAAGATACTTGATCCTTTTTCCCTTATTTATAGCTTATTACAGTGCCCTTAATCCAGATCCCAAAATTACCCCTAGATCTAGTGCTTTCTCCCAACATTCTTCTCCATAGGAAATTTTTGTAACTTACTGAGAAGCATTTTTCCCTACAACTTGTAGTGGGATTCCAGTTTCAACAAATCTATAAAGTCACTATTCCCAGCACCTATTAGAGTCTTCCTCAGTTGCATTTTAAACTTAGAGGTCTTAGATCACTTTACGTTTTAGTGATTTGGGCCAGATTAATGAGCCAAATCATCTAAGTGGAAAGTTTCAAGGGTTGGCTTTAGGATTGTACTGAGACAGGAAGTCAAATATCAAATAGCTGAGGGGGAGAGCAATGTTGCCTAGGGGAGAGGAGGGTGGGCTTAGGAGTCACGAGACCTCAGTTCTAACCCAAATTTGCTGCTCGCCTGCTTTCAGATGTTGTGCAAGTCATTTAACTTTTCTGTGCCTCAGTTTCCTCATCTGTAAAATAGGGATAAGCTAGATAGAGCCCCATGTGAGAAAGGGACTCTGACCTGATTGTATTATCTAATCCCAGTCCTTAAACCAGTGTAAGCACTTGACAAATACCATCATTATTATCGTCATTATTATTATTGTTAGAACAAGGCAATGAAAGAAGCATGGAGACAAGCATTTGTGTAAGTCTTTTGTATTTTTATGCATAAAAACTCTTTGCCGAAGGCTATATACTGCCAACTGTCCTTTGGCACCCAAACCCTTTCTACTTCTGTGGAAGCTAGAGGAAGGCCAAATAATAGTAATAATAATAATAATCGAATTTATTAAGCTTTTAGTATGAGTCAAAAATTGTTCTAAGCACTGGGGAAGATAGCGGATAATCATGTTGGACATATTCCCTGTCCCACACATTGCTCACAATCTATGAAGGAAAGAGAACAGGTATTGATTCCCCATTTTACCAATGAGGTAACAGAGGCATAGAGAATTGACTTGCTCAAGGTCAAACAGTTGATATACAGCAGAGTTGGGAATAAACCCATGTCTTCCCTCTCCCAGGACCATGCTCTTTCCACTAGGCCACACTGCTTGGATTCAGAAGAGAAAAGAAACGCTTTGGATGCACCGGAGGAAAATGACAGCAAGTGAACAAGAATTGGAGATGTTCAAGAAGGTGAGGAAGCAACCAACAGCAGTTGGAATTGCAGCTTGAAAGGATAAGGAGAAAGGTGAGAGGATCAGGAAAGTACTGAAGACATCTACAGATCAGAATGAGAAAGGAGGGTGCACCAGAGGTACCAACGTTAGTCACATGCTCTGGAGGCTTGGGAGTTTCTTCATAGTAAAGGTCAAGTAGTCATTTCATGGATTTTGTTTTTTGGCCTTTCGCTCAAGTTAGAAACTGTTGGTTTGGTTCATATTAATACAACTTTTGGGTGCATCTTCATTCAGCATAATCAGGACTTCTTGCCAGTTGCATTTATACATGGAAAGGCCACTTGGTGAGTGTAGGTGTTGAGCCTCCCTGTGTAAATGACCTATATCAAGTGAGTGATTACGGATAATTAGCTTTTCCATTGGCTAGCTTGACAGGATTACAAAGTAGTTCTGCAAGAAACTGATCATAAAATGAGTTAGGCATTGGTTGTTCATAAATGTTTCTTGGGCATGCACTGATGAAGTGCCTATGTAGTTTGAAGAAGTTTGGCCTATAGGACTTTCAGGTTTTTAACAGCTTTGCTTTGGGAGACTGTTACTGAGCATGACTTCCGTTCCCCTATCCCCCCATAGAGGAGCAAGTCCAGAGTTTACTATGTGCTGTGTTTTTCAAAGAAATCATTTTGAACCTTTAAATTAAAGAGTGCTCCATTACGGCCACCTAAAAACATATCTGTTCTATCAGACTTCATGCCTCAAGGTTTCTTTCAGAATGGCTAAATAGTTTATTTCTTGATTGTGTCAAACTTTGACAACTATTTATGTAGGGGTATTTGGTGTGTAGATGCTCTTTTCACTGGCTTAGTATTTGGAACCCACCCAATTTTTAATAAAGGCGAGAGGTGACAGATCAATTTAAACTTTTCAGATAAAGAGCCATTCCCTTACAAATCAGACAGCACTGAGACAGAAGTGAACCAGAGTTCAGCAACACACAGAACTTCCAAATTAAGGTAAACACTCGATTTTAAAACTGGGCCTTTAAGAGCTTTTACACTCTTCAGATATGCTGAAAATGATTGATGGGAACTCTAGGGGATTCAAGTCATGAATATTAAGCTAGTATTTAATAAAATAGAAACAACCTAACTAGAAAGTTTTAATATTTTAAATACAAGTACATGGATTGCTCATATTCCAAACATGACATCAGTAGATCATCAAGTCAGAGACCGAAGATTTTTAACACATACTTTATAAGACTATTGCACTGTAACTATCTTTATCCTAATTAAATAGGTCTTCTGAAAATAGGAGTGCATAGTGAACGATTTCTGATTGCAGAAATATAGTGCTCTTCAATTAAGAGTTTAAGGACAGTGATTTGAGTACATGCATTTTTAAACAGATAGTAAATATTTAATTCCTTGCCAACCAATTAGCCTCAAAACATCAGAAATAGCAAGGTGGCTGGAATAGTGGACCAAAAGGGACAGCCAAGACCCTCATGGGGGAGCCACTTGACTGTCAGAAGGCCGCAGCTCTAACAATCCTGACAGCACCTCCCCACGTACTGTTACCTCATCTCCAGGCATAGTTCTGGATCTGAAAAAACTCTAGTAACATCTGGGAGGAAATTAAACATTAAAGCATTCATTCAATCATATTTAGAGCACTTACTTTATGCAAAGTACTGCACTTAGTAACTGCTTGGGAGAAAACAACAAACAGATATTTCCTTGCCCTCAACAAGTTCACTGACTCACAAGCACACTATCAAAGTGGGAAAGTGCAAATGGGTCTGATGGGGACAGTGGCCTTTGGCCCTTCTCTCCCACAGGTCCTCCTAAATGCCTTCCTCTGGCTCTGGGCATGTTTAGTGCACCTCAGTGATGCTTGGAGAACCTCAGTATTCATTACAGGGCGAGTGTTCCAATCTGAGTTATTCTTACCCAGAGAAAGTAACATTAAACAAAAAGACAAATAATACTGCCTTCCCTTTGTACAACAACATGATTCACAATATGTGCCATTACAAGTATTTCTTAGAGTATGAGAATTTCTTTTTGAGATCTGAGGAGAAAAAGCACTACTTAAGTGCTAGGAGTCATTTTTGTTATTACTGCTGCTGTTTCCACAAGGGATTGAAAAACTAGAGAGAGTCATTCTGCCATTCTTTCCCTCATACTGTGTTAAAGATTATTGCCATTATTATAAAGTGCTACATAAATGTTTGGAATTTGGCAAAGTGTTTTACAATTATTTTTATTAAGCTCTTTCTTATAACAGCCTAATGATTATGGCTAATATTTATTGTCCTCCAACTGAGAATTGAGGCATAAAGCTGTTAAATAATTTGCCCGTTACACCTACAGAGCTAAAAAGAGCTGAGATTAGAACTCACATCCACTTACTATACTGTTTTTTTCTACTGTCTACTGAATGACATTGAATACTTAAATTCAAAGAGACATCCTGGAATAGAATGACTTTGTACCTATAAACTTGTATTTCAAAAACTCACCAGCCCAAATGTTTTTCCTTTTCCCTTGTGTTCAGAGATGGTTGAAAAGACCATTACATAGCTAACAAACCTTTTCACACTTTGCATACGTAAATGTCACATTACCTGACATGTTTGGGGATGGTCTTGATTCATATTCTTCCCAAAGCCCTTGCTTAAAGAGGGTAGTCTATATAGGACTCTCTTGAACTGGGCTGGTCTGTTTGCCACTAGTCAGAGTTATTTCACCTTGAGGTTGTATATTACTGTATTCTAAAAATGTTTGTTCTGCTGCTCACCATACATCAGAATGGACTGATCTACCCATCTCAAAGAATTGTATGACCTGGAAATCACAATTCAGTGAGTATTCAAACTTGATTTATTCTTTTATCCTCATCATCCTTGTTTGTCACTTCAAGAGCACAAGTCAATGACACAGCATTCTAGTTTAAGCCTGCTGTCTCCATCTTAGATCAAATGTGCTGTTACTAGCTCTGCTAGGATATGATTGTAATTACCATTATTTTATTTAAATGCTTACTGTGTGCCAAGAACTGTTCTGAGGCCTGGGGTAGATTCATCTTATTCAGGTAAGACAGTTTCTGTCCCAAATGGGGTTCACAGCCAAAGCAGTGGGGAGAACAGGCCTTAAACCCCCACTTTATGGATGAAGAAACTGAGGCACAGAGAATATAAGTGACTTGCTCAAGGTCACACAGCAGACACATGGAAGTGCTGGGATTAAAACCCGTGTCTCCGACTCCCAGGTCTGTGCTCTGTCCACTAGGCAATGCTGCTTCCCCACACTGTTCTTAGTCTGCCACACACAGATATTCTCTATTGTTCCATCTGTCCTTCTTCATTTTGCTTTCTTTGTAGCTGGCATCATCTGACCCCTATATCATCCTGTTTTGGAATTAGTTCTCAATGAGACACTTGACATATGTGATGCCCTATTTCTCTTTAGAATAGTCATCTTTTCTTTGGTGTACTGTAACTAATATTCCTATCCCTTTATTACCACTGGTAAAACAGTGGAGTTGAAGAGGTCTCTTCTTCTTGGCAGCCCATTAATCAACAGTGATGTTTATTTATGTATATTAATTCATGTCTCCCCCTCTAGACTGTGAGCTGGTTGTGGGCAAGGAATGTGTCTGCTTGTTATATTGTACTCTCCCAAGCACTTATTACAGTGTTTTGCACATAGTAAGCATTCATTAAGAAGAGATTGAATGTTTTGATTTCAATAAAGCTGATTTTCTAAAAGCTACTTCAATCTGATCCAATACATATCTTCCTCCACACAACTCCACAGTAACACTAGAGCCCCACAATGAAGATATGAAAGATTTGAATTTAACATAGTACAGGGCAGAATTATTTTTACTTCAGTAAACAAACCTCTTTAAAGTCAGATAAGTACATCAACAAGCACTGAGGAATTGCAATTTTTTAAAATGATCTTTAAAAAAAAAAAAACCCACACAGAACAATTCTAAAATAACACTGTCGCTCAATGACCACAAAACAAACCAAATCCACAGAGTTGTTTCTTGACATCAGCATAACTTTTCCTTCATGAGAGTAGAGTATGCATATAATTAGAGGAAAAGTCCCAAGACTATTTCCACAAAGCTCAGGACAATCCTAGAATCAAAAATCTACATTTTCTTCGAACCCTCCATTTTCACAAGTAATCAGCTGAGGTCAGCAGGAATTCTTTTAGCAACTGAAAGATTACAAATAGAAACTCAGAACTACTTTTCAAAAAAGAGGCTCCTTAGAGACTCCAGGAGGTAATTCTGAGACAATGAAACTTCCATCTATATAATAATAATGATAGTAAGTGCTTAACAAATACTATGTGCTATGTACTGTTCTAAGCACTGAGGTAGATACAAGGTGATCAGGTTGTCCCTTGTGGGCTTCACAATCTTAATCCCCATTTTCCAGATGAGGTAACTAAGGCACAGAGAAGTTCAGTGACTTGCCCAAAGTCACACAGCTGACAAATGGCAGAGTCAGCATTAGAACCCATGACCTTTGACTCCCAAACCAATGCTCTTTCCACTAAGCCACACTGCTTCTCCTATATGTAGGAAGACTGAACAGGATCACTGTCTAGTGGGTCTGTCCCAGTGCCAACCCCCATGCCTCAGTGTGGACTCAACCTGCATATCCCCTTGCTATGCCCAGGTAGGAGTGAGGTCTGAGGGGACAACCTGCTCAGATTGAACCCTATACCACATCCTATCCAGTCCCTGCGGCAGCCAGCCATCCTGGAAGTTCCACCCTTATGCTCCCCAACTCCTTAATCAAATTTCAACCAAGACACTATGAAAACATGTGTAATAACAATATGTTATGAAGCAACTTGGTCTAGTGAAAGGAGCACAGGACTGGAAATCTGGAGACCTGTGTTTTAATCCTAGCACATCACTTGCCTGCTCTGTGACTTTGGGCATGTCTCAACTTCCCTGTGCCTTAGTTTCTTCATCTGTAAAATGGGATTAAAGTAGATGTTCTTCCTTGCTTCTAGGTGAGCTATGTTGGGCAAGGATGGTGTCTGATCTATATAATCTGCATTATATGCAGCTCAGTGCTTAGCATAGTTCTTGGCACACGTCAGCACTTGGCAAATACCTCATTTTATTCATTCATTCAATAGTATTTACTGAGCGCTTACTATGTGCAGGGCATTGTAGTAAGTGCTTGGAATGTACAATTCAGCAACAGAGACAATCCCTGCCAATTTATGGGCTCACAGTCTAAATGGGGGAGACAGACAGAAAAGCAAAACAGAACAAAACAAAACAAAAACAAATCATCATCAAGATAAATAGAATCATTGGGATATACACCTTTAAAAATAGGGTAATAAATAATATATACAAATATGCACAGTGCTGAGGGAAGGGGAAGGGGTAAGAGCAGAGGGAAAGGGGGACTCAGTCTGGGAAGGCCTCCTGAAGGAGGTGAGCTCTCAGTAGGGCTTTGAAGAGAGGAAGAGAGTTCGTTTGGCAGATGTGAGGAGGGAGGGCATTCCAGGACAATGGTAGGATGTGGGCCAGGGGTCGACGGCGGGACAGGTTCGAATGGGGTACCGTGAGGAGGTGAGCAGCAGAGGAGGGGAGTGTACAGGGTGGGCAGTAGAAAGAGAGAAGGGAGATGAGGTAGGAGGGGGCAAGGTGGAGAGCTTTGAAGCCAAGAGTGACAAGTTCTTGTTTCATGTGAAAGTTGATAGGCAACCACTGGAGGTTTTTGAGGGGAGTGATGTGCCCAGAGCATTTCTGTATAAAGATTATCTGGGCAGCAGAATGAAAATAGACTGGAGTGGGGAGAGACAGAAGGAAGGGAGATCAGAGAGGAGGTTAACAAAATAATCCAGTCTGTAAACCTGCTGGCTACACTTTCTCTCTGGAATTTCTTGACCCTCTGCAATCAGGATTTGCCTTCAGTAACCCATTGAGACTGAGCTCACCAAAGCACCATATGATCTCCTTCTGGTTAAATCTGTTGTGTTGTACTCTGCCCTAATCCTCCTCTGCCTCAGTGAGGCTACCTTCCTATTAACAATTGTACCTTTTTTTGGTGGTAATAACCACTGGGGTAGTTACAAGGTAATCAGGTTAGACACAGTCACTGTCCCACATGGGGCTTAGTCTTAATTCTGATTTTACAGATGAGGTAACAGGCACAAAGAAATTAAGTGATTTGCTCATGGTCACACAGCAGACAAGTAGCAGTGCCAGAATTAGAATCCATGTCCTTCTACCAGTCCCATGCTCTTTCCATCTGACCACTCTGTTTCAGGTTCTCTTCCTACCTCTTCAATTACACCCTATGCTCTTTTTCCTCTCTTCAGTCTTTAAATGTTTCTCACATTCTCTCTTTAAATCCTACTAGTTCTTCTGCAATGGGTCCACCTTTCCCATTCTAAACTTACTACTGTGACCCTGGTTCAAAGTTCTCATCACCTGTGGGCTAGATTAATGAAATTATTTCCTTCTGGTTTACCATCTTCCCAATCTTCAGTCTTTTCTAAAGACTACACATTTATCATATCCTTAAAATGCCACTCCTTAAATACCTCCAATGGTTATTCATTTCACCTCAAACAAAAATGCCTATTCACTGGTTTAAAGATCTTCAGTTGTCTCCCAACCTCTCTGGTTTTTTCCAATTACACTCTAGTTTGTATTCTTTACTCTTCCTAAGTTATTTTAACCATTCTTCCCTCCCTATTCTCCTGACCCATTCTGCATGCCTTTTACACTGTGCAGAACCACCTCCCTAAGCACACAATGAGCAATTATATCCTTCCTTGACTCCATCTGCCTCTTTGCTAACTCCCTGCTTCATTCATTCAGTCATATTTATTGAGTGCTTATTGTGTGCGCAGCACTGTACTAAGAGCTTGGGAAAGTACAATGCAGCAATAAAAAGACACAATCCCTGCCCACATCAAGCTCAAAGATGTGGGGGGAGGGGCGAGACAGACATCAATACAAGTAAACAGACATCAATAAAAATATTAATAAAATTACAGATATATAAGAGCTGTGGGGTGGGAGTGGGGGAAGAAGAGAAAGTGAGCAAGTCAAGGTGATGTGGAAGGGAGGGGGAGATGATAAAAAGTGGGGCTTAGTGAAGGCACATCTCCAAGAAGCCTACCCAAAATTAGGCTTTCAATTGGGGGAAGAGTAATTGGCAGATTTGGGGAGGGAGGGTGTTCCAGGCCAGAGGTAGGATGTGGGCCAGTGGTTGGTAGTGAGCCAGGTGAGATCAAGGTACTGTGAGAAGGTTGGCATCTGAAGAGTGAAGTGTGTGGACTGGGTTGTAGAAGGAGAAAAGCAAGGGTGAGGTAGGAGGGGGCAAGGTGATAGAGCTTTTAGAAGCAGCGTGGCTCAGTGGAAAGAGCATGGGCTTTGGAGTCAGAGGTCATGGGTTCGAATCCCAGCTCGGTCACTTGTCAGCTGTGTGACTTTGGGCAAGTCACTTAACTTCTCGGTGCCTCAGTTACCTCATCTGTAAAATGGGGATGCAGACTGTGAGCCCCACGTGGGACAACCTGATTCCCCTGTGTTTACCCCAGCGCTTAGAACACTGCTCGGCACATAGTAAGCGCTTAACAAATACCAACATTATTAGCTTTAAAACCTAAGGTGAGGAGTTTTTGATACAGAGGTGGATAGGCAACCACTGGAGATTTTTGAGGAGGGGGGTGACATGCCCTGAATGTTTCTGTAAAAAGATTATCCAGGCAGTGGAATGAAGTATGGACTGGAGTGGGGAGAGGCAGGAGTTTGGGAGGCCAGAAAGGAGGTTGATGCAGTAACCTAGGTGGGATAGGATGAGTGATTGTACTGATGTGGTAGCGGTTTGGACGAAGAGAAAAGGATGGGTTTTTAGCAATGTTGTGAATGAGAGACCAACAGGATTTGGTGACAGATTGGATATGTGGGTTGAATGAGAGAGCAGAGTCAAGAATAATGCCAAGATTACAGACTTGTGAGATGAAAAGGATGGTGGTACCATCTACAGGGTTGGGAAAGTCTGGAAGAGTACAGGGTTTGAGAGGGAAGATAAGGAGCTCTTTTTTGGACATGTTAAATTTGAAGTGATGGGAGGACATCCAAGTAGAGATATCTTGAAGGCAGGAGGAGATGCAAGCCGGGAGAGAGATCGGGGAGGAGATGTAGTTTCGGGTATCATCCACAAAGAGTTGGTAGTTGAAGTCGTGGGAGCAAATTAGTTCTCCAAGGGAATGAGGAGATGGAGAAGAGAAGGGGACTGAGAACTGAACCTTGAGGGGCTTCTCAAATTAGGAGGTAGGAAGGGGGAGGAGGAGCCCTCAAAGGAGATTGAAAATGAAGGGCCAAAGAGATAAAGGGAGAATCAGGAGAGGACAGGGTCACTGAAGCCAAGGTTGGATAACATATCAGGGAGAAGAAGGTGGCCCACAGTATCAAAGGCAGCCTCCTGTCTCTTCCCTTTCTAGTTCACACTTCACTCTGCTGCCCGGATCATTTTTCTCTAAAAACCACCTGAATCCACGTCCCTCCACTCCTTGAGCCACCAGTTGTTGCCTATCCACCACCACACCAAATAAACTTCTGATCATAAACTTTAGAGGCACTTAACTCTCCCCTTCCAACCTTATCTCACTTATCTTCTACTACAACCTAGCCCACACTCCTCTTACACAAACCTACTCACTGTACCTCTATCTGAACTGTCTCACTGATGGCCTCTTGCCCATGTCTTCCCTCTGGCCTGGAACTCTCTCTCCTTTCATATGCAACAGACCACTCTTCCCACCTTCAAATCCCTATTAAAAATCACATCTCCAAGAGGCATTCTCTGACCTTATTTCTCATATTTGCTCTGCCTTCAGGGTTGTCTTTGCACCTGGATCTGTACCCCAGTTGATCATATTAACTTAACTTCTGTGTCTCAGTTACACATTCTACATTTGTAAAATGTGGGTTGAGTGCTTACTGAGAGCAGAGCACTGTAATAAGCACTTGGGAGAGCAGTCCCACAGCACTTGTGCATACCGACCTCTGGGACTCTCTCGGCCGCTGGCCGCTTGACTTTGAGTCTGATTGAGTAGGGTCGGCTCGTCCCCCGACCCTGGTCATCGCCTGCTTATTAACACTATTGTAGTGTGCCTTACTGTAGCATGTTGCTATATTTGCGATCTCGCTTTTTATTGTTTATTGTCGTCAGACTTTGAATTTGATCAGGTCGCCCCTTAATCGAGTCTACCCCCGACCCTGATCATCACCCCTTTTTTTAACACAACTATATTGTATCATACTGTATCATGTTGCTATATTAGCACTACTGCATTGTATCATATTGTATCATGTTGCTATATTACCGATTTCATTTATTACTGTTTATTGTTGTCAGTGCTGCCACCCACCTCTCTGGCCTCGCCATGTCCCTCCTCCTCCCCTCCCCCCTCCCGCCCCTTCCTATCCTCCCCTTCCCCTTCCCCTCTCTCACTCAGCTCTTTCCCGCTCTCTCCTCTGTCTCCTCCCCCCTCCTCTCTCCCGCCCTAGAACCCCACTTTACCAGCGCTACCCCTCTTCCCCCTCCCCCTACTCTTCCCCCCACCAAACCCCCTCTTCACCCCCTCCCCCCTTCTCTCTTCCCCACCCATGCCCCATCCCAGTCCTCTTGTCCCACCGCCACCCCTCATCCCCCTCTCCTCGTCCAGGGCCCCGCCACCTCCTTCCCATCCAAACCCTCCCCTCCCCCCGCCCTTCCCCCCCCTCCTCCCCTTGCACCCACAGCTACTTTCAAGTGTGGCCTCTGGAACCCCCGCTCTGTTACAGGCAAGCTACCTTTCATCCATGACCTTTTCCTCTCCCGCTCTCTCCTCCTCCTCGCCCTTTCGGAAACGTGGCTCTCTCCCGAAGACACGGTCTCCGCCGCCGCTCTCTCCGGCGGAGGCCTCTCCTTCTCCCACTCCCCCAGACTCACCGGTAAGGGAGGAGGCGTCGGCTTCCTCCTCTCGCCCCGATGCCGCTTCCGCACTATCCCTCCTCCCCCCTCCCTCTCCTTCCCCTCCTTCGAAGCCCATATCATTCGCCTCTACCACCCACTCCAGTTACTTGTCGCCGTCATCTACCGCCCTCCCGGTCCCACCTCCGACTTCTTCAACCACCTTGACCCCTTTCTCACCTTCCTCCTCTCCTTCTCTCTGCCCACTCTGA
Source organism: Ornithorhynchus anatinus (assembly GCF_004115215.2). Lineage (NCBI taxonomy): Eukaryota > Metazoa > Chordata > Mammalia > Monotremata > Ornithorhynchidae > Ornithorhynchus > Ornithorhynchus anatinus. The sequence goes on along the minus strand of NC_041728.1, from coordinate 74,949,961 downwards.
TCCTTGGAGACTTCAACATCCATACGGATGTACCCGACGACTCCTCTGCCGTCCGCCTGCTATCCCTCCTCGACTCTGCCGACCTCCTCCTCCACCATACCACGCCCACTCACCGACTCAGTCACACCCTCGATCTCGTCATCTCCTACCGCTGCACTATCTCCTCCCTCACCAACTCTGAAATCCCTCTCTCTGACCATAACCTTCTCACCTGCCTCATCTCTCACACTCCCTCCCCCTGCAAATCTTCGCTACTGCCCCACAGAGACCTCCGCTCCCTCGATCCCATCCGTCTTTCCAATAGCATCTCGCCTCACCTTGCCGCCCTGTCCTCTCTTCCCACTCTCGACGAGCGGGTCTCCGCTCTCAACTCCACCCTCTCTACTCATCTCGACTCTCTCGCCCCCCTTTCCCTTCGCCGCTCTCGCTCCACTAACCCAGAGCCCTGGATCACCTCCTCCGTCCGCCTCCTACGCTCCTATGCTCGAGCTGCTGAGCGCTGCTGGCGAAAGTCCAAGCACCAAGCCGACCTCACACACTTCAAATTTATCCTTTCCTGCCTTAACTCTGCCCTCTCCTCCGCCAGGCAAAGCTTCTTCTCCTCCCTCATCGACACCCATGCCCGTCACCCCCGCCGATTGTTCCGGACCTTTAACTCTCTCCTTAGGCCCTCTGTTCCTCCCCCTCCCCCATCTCTCACCCCCAATGATCTGGCCACCTATTTCCTCACGAAAATCAACACGATCAGGTCTGAGCTCCCCAAAGTCACCCCTCCGCCTCTCCCCTCCCCAACAACCCCCTCCCCTACTTTCCCATCCTTCCCTGCAGTATCCTCAGAGGAGATCTCCTCCCTCCTCGCAAGTGCCACCCCCTCCACCTGCGCCTCGGACCCCATTCCCTCTCACCTTCTTAAAACCATCGCCCCTGCCCTCCTCCCTTCCTTAACTTCTATTTTTAACCACTCAATCTCCAAGGGCTCCTTCCCTCTGCCTTCAAACATGCCCACGTCTCCCCCATCCTAAAAAAACCCGCTCTTGACCCCACTTCCCCCTCCAGTTATCGTCCTATCTCCCTACTACCCTTCCTTTCCAAAATCCTAGAACGAGTCGTCTACAATCGATGCCTAGAATTCCTTAACTCCCATTCTCTCCTAGACCCCCTCCAATCTGGCTTCCGTCCCCTCCACTCTACCGAGACTGCTCTCTCTAAGGTCACCCATGACCTCCTTCTTGCCAAATCCAATGGCTCCTACTCCATTCTGATCCTCCTTGACCTCTCTGCTGCCTTTGACACTGTCGACCATCCCCTCCTCCTCCATACCTTATCTCACCTTGGCTTCACGGACTCTGTCCTCTCCTGGTTCTCCTCTTACCTCTCTGGCAGGTCATTCTCGGTCTCCTACGCCGGAGCCTCCTCCCCCTCCCATCCTTTAACTGTTGGAGTTCCTCAAGGGTCAGTTCTTGGCCCTCTTCTGTTCTCCATTTACACTGACTCCCTCGGTGAACTCATCCGCTCTCACGGCTTTGACTACCATCTCTACGCAGATGACACGCAGATCTACATCTCCGCCCCTGTCCTCTCCCCCTCCCTTCAGGCTCACATCTCCTCCTGCCTCCGGGATGTCTCCACCTGGATGTCGGCCCGCCACCTAAAACTCAACATGAGCAAGACTGAGCTCCTCATCTTCCCTCCCAAACCCGATCCGCTCCCAGACTTCTCTATCACCGTGGATGGCACGACCATCCTTCCCGTCCCACAGGCCCGCAATCTCGGTGTCATCCTTGACTCGTCCCTCTCATTCACTCCACACATCCTATCCGTTACCAAGACCTGCCGGTTTCACCTCTACAATATCGCCAAGATCCGCCCTTTCCTCTCCACCCAAACGGCTACCTTACTATTACGGGCTCTCGTTATATCCCGGCTAGACTACTGTGTCAGCCTTCTCTCCGACCTCCCTTCCTCCTCTCTCGCCCCGCTCCAGTCTATTCTTCACTCCACTGCCCGGCTCATCTTCCTGCAGAAACGATCTGGGCATGTCACTCCCCTTCTTAAACAACTCCAGTGGTTGCCTATCGACCTCCGCTCCAAACAAAAACTCCTCACTCTAGGCTTCAAGGCTCTCCATCACCTTGCCCCTTCCTACCTCTCCTCCCTTCTCTCTTTCTACCGCCCACCCTGCACGCTCCGCTCCTCTGCCACCCACCTCCTCACCGTCCCTCGGTCTCGCCTATCCCGCCGTCGACCCCTGGGTCACATCCTCCCACGGTCCTGGAACGTCCTCCCTCCTCACCTCCGCCAAACTGATTCTCTTTCCCTCTTCAAAACCTTACTTAAAAATCACCTCCTCCAAGAGGCGTTCCCAGACTGAGCTCCTCTTCCCCCTCTACTCCCTCTACCATCCCCCCTTTACCTCTCCGCAGCTAAAGCCTCATTTTCCCCTTTTCCCTCTGCTCCTCCACCTCTCCCTTCCCATCCCCACAGCACTGTACTCGTCCGCTCAACTGTATATATTTTCGTTACCCTATTTATTTTGTTAATGAATTGTACATCGCCTTGATTCTATTTAGTTGCCATTGTTTTTACGAGATGTTCTTCCCCTTGACGCTGTTTAGTGCCATTGTTCTTGTCTGTCCGTCTCCCCCGATTAGACCGTAAGCCCGTCAAACGGCAGGGACTGTCTCTATCTGTTGCCGACTTGTTCATCCCAAGCGCTTAGTACAGTGCTCTGCACATAGTAAGCGCTCAATAAATACTATTGAATGAATGAATGAATATCCCTATATTTTCCCAAAATTCCCTTTTCAGTAATTCATTTTAATGTCTGTATCCCCCAGTAGACTGTAGGGAGGGATTAGGTCTACCCATTTTGTTGGCATTTCCTCTCCCAAGTGCTCAAAAAAAAATCACTTGATTCATTGTTTTAGAGTCAAACATCCATATATTCACTGTTATTCTATGTGCTTCATGTATACTCTTGCTAATGCCACAGTTCTATGACTACTTCTGAGCTGCCAGCCCAATGAGTGCTTAGTCAATAGGTATACAAGTTTTAATTTGACTCACTTGTTTTCATTGTTCCAGAGTTGATATAAGCAGTCATAAAGTCAGTAAAGTCTCAGCAATAGTAGCCTTTAGAATCCAAAGATAAATACAATCAGATATATTTTTATATGAAGGGAGAGAGAGAGAGAGAGAGAGAGAGAGAGAGAGAGAGAGAGAGAGAGAGACTTTCTGAATGTCTTTTTGTCTGTTGTTCATTTCAATGCTGAGAGTATAATCTCCTAGAGGACAAATTCCATGGCTGTTTAACTTGGCTTATACACAAAGCCAACTGGAAATCCTAAGCAATTTATCATCATGGAGTTTCACATGAAAGGGATCCAAACTGCATACAACCTGCACTCCTGCCTCTAGCATTTAGAGAGGCTGCAGAAAGAATAAGTAGGGAGGTAAGAAATTGTTGATGCAAAGAAAAAAAAGAAAGAACCCCAATATAAAGCCACTAAAGAGTTTTTTGAAATGCAGGCTTCTGGGCTTGATTTATATCTGAGCTAAATATTCTACTAATACAGAGCCTAGCCTAGCAGATGTCAAAGCCTTTTACATACATGGTATGTAGCTGGACTGAATTATTCATTTCATTCACCAAGTATTCCTGTAATGCTACCAAGTCAGTAAAGTTTAAAAAGTTAGAGAGGAAAGAAATGCTATGAGAGGGGGTTCAAAAGCTCCAAGAAATACAACCTCCTTGTCCCCTGTGAGACCACCTAAAGTTTTTCAACCAAAGCCCTGTTTCGAGCCACATTTGAAGGGACAAAAATGGTTCCTAGTTACTTTTACCTCCCAAAAAATTGGGTCAGATCTTCAAGCTAATAAAATCCTCCCCATATATAAACTCAAATACTTGAGCACTAGCTTGCCAATTACAATTACATACAAGGAGTTACTGTAGATTTTAGGGACCCAGAGCATATATTTTTCCCTCAGTGAAAGAGGTTGAGTCAATACAAAATCATCTCTGGACTGTACACACTGTGGGCAAGGAATGGCTCTTGTTACATTATACTCTCCCAAATGCTTAGTAAAGTGCTTTGCACACAGTAAGTGCTCCAAAAATACAATTGAATGAATTACCTAACTGGGATTCCATCCACCCAACCTCCAGGATTGTCATAGAAGAGGTCAGGCTTAGAGATAACAATTAACAACTGTGGAAGCTAAGCACTTACTATGTGCCAAGCAGTGTACTAAGCCTTGGAGTAAATGCAAGATAATCAGATTGGACACAGTCTCTGTCACTCCTGGGGCTCACAGTAGGAAGAACAGGTATTTAATCCCCACTTTATAGATGAAGAAACAGACACTAAGAAGCTATGATCTGCTCAAGGTCATACAGCAGGCAAGTGGCAGCACTGGTTTCTGAGCTGACCTGAGCTTTTTCTACTAGGTCACCATTGTTTTTCCTATTCCCTCTTCCAACTTACCAGAACAGAATAGAAACACTCCACTTTGTCACTGGAGTTGAGATTAAGCAGTAGTTTGTACCAGACAGCCACAAATCCTCAGCTTGACCCTGGGGTCCCCAAAGTTTGAGGGGGTATACCTAGTGCATGGAGTAGCCTCTGATTGTCTACCTTTCATTTTAAAAATGAAAATCTCCCCAGCCTCTCTCCCCAGTGGCTAATTTGAGGGACAAAAATGGCTGTCACTACCAAGGCAAAGAACTTTGAGGTTAAGATGCTATAGCAAAATAACCTCTCTCTTTTTCCTAAATGCTTAGTACAGTGATCTACACACAGAAGGTTCTAAAATATTATATGTGAGCATTATGTGAAGAGCACTGTACTAAGTGTTTGGGAGAGTACAATATAACTGAATAAGCAGACACATTTGATTCATTAGCATTATTCTGAGATCATTTTGACAGCAAACGGGTCCTGTATTTAATAAAAACAAATTTAAAAACTTGGGAAATACTTCACTATTTGTTGCACCTCTTCCCACTTATTTGTTGTGCTCCATGCAAACCACTGTGACTATAATCACTTTTTCACACAAGTTCTCTGTTTCAAAGCATCAGGATTGAGGCCCATTTGTTATTATAGACCTGAGACTGCCATCACCGATTACTGTGGCCTATTGAGGGACAAAGATCTATCTGAATATACTCTGTTCTATTATGCATATTTTCACTGTATATTTTGGCTAGAATGTTGTTAATTAGGGAACTTTCTAACAACATGATTCTGAGCTTGGCAGCCTGAATATCAGAATAAACTGCTTATGTTTGGGGCCTATGTGGGCATATGATTATGTGCACGGCCTCAGACCAAGTAAAACAGCAAATGTTTTCTTATTACCATATTTGGCAAAATGCAACTTTCATATTTTAGAGCTGTATAATCTTTACCTGACCATTAAACACACAGAGAGTGCATGTTATCATTAGTAATTACAGCTGTCTGAATCATAGGCAAGACCACCTGACTGCAGGAGTTAATAGGGCTGTAGCCTCAGAGTCCCAGGTTTAAAGAGACGACCACAGACACCACCCCATGATGCAGAAAGCTGTGGTACTCCACTTAACTTACCAAAACAGTCACTGACTGGGGCACTATGAAGATGGTGCCCAAACTTTCACCTTCCCAAAATGGACTCCACATATTCTCAACCTCTCAGGGAGTGGATAGTGTTGACTTTCAGTCTGTGCTTCCTGACCCCTCCCTCTAACCCCTCTGATCTCATGCATGTGCTTTTTCAATATCTCTACTCTCAAGGAAAGGGTGGTTAATGAAGAAGCAGCATGGCCTAGTGGATAGAGCATGGGCCCGGAAGTCAGAAGGATCTGGGATCTAAATCTGGCTCCATCACTTGTCTAATATGTGAACTTGGGCAAGTCACAACCTCTATGCCTCAGTTCCCTCACCTGTAAAATTGGGATTAAGACTGAGAGCCCCATGTGGGACATTGACTGTGTCCCATCTGATTAACTTGTATCTACCCAATGCTTAATACAGTGCCTGCCACTTAGTAAGCACTTAAGTGCCATTAAAATAGAAGGGGGATTGGTGGGAGGAAAGGAGAGATATCATGTGGGGCCTCACATTTGAAGCTCAGCTACAGTTTCCAGACACTGTCACCATGAACATGCCTTAACTTTCCCTAGATGAACATAGCCCTGGGATTAAGCAGTCCAAGTAGGGCAAGACAGCCTGCTGTCTATCCAAGCCCTGGCCTCCACTGTGTCTAGCTCTTAAAGGTGGGCCTTCCCTTGAAGTCATTCAAGCTACTGCCTGGGGCAGGCAGGGTATGTCAGCCCAAGAAAGGAATCTGCAGATCCTGGAGCTCAGTGAAGCCTTTCTACTGAAGCTGCTCCACCTATTCCTCAGTTTCCTCTCACCCTGCTGGGCCTACGGCTACAACATGGAGCACTGCACGCCATTTCTCTACACCATTTAGCCTGGCCTCGGGGGTAGGGGTTGTGGCTTTTTTTTAAAAAAAAAAAAACTATGGCATTTGTTAATCTCTTACTATGTGCCAAGCTCTGTTCCAAGTGATGGAGTAGATACAAGATAATCAATTCCCAGGAGGGGCTCAAAGGATAATGATAGTAACAATGAAAATAATAATAATAGTATTTAAGTACTTACTATGTGTCAAGCACTGGTCTAAGTGCTAGGGTAGATACAAGTTAATCATGTCAGATACAGTCCCAGTCACACATGGGGCTCACAGTCTATGTAGGAGGGAGAACAGGGATTGAATCCCCATTTTACAGATGAGTAACCTGAGACACTGAGAAATTAAGTGACTTGCCCAAGGTCACACAGCAGGCAAGTGGCAGAGCCAGGATTAGAAAGAACTCTGGTTCTCCAACTCCCAGGCCCTTGCCCTTTCACTAGGCCATGCTGCTTCACACTGTTGCTCAAAAACTTCTGTCTTCCTTTCACTCCTTCCTTCTTACCCCTAATGCCGACTCAACCCCTTCCTCTGGTATTCCTCTAATACTGTGGGGTATTAAGAAGTGACAGGTGCTAATAACCATTCCCTGACCCAAAACTAGAGAGTCATATTGCTGATTTCTTGGTTGAGACATTTTATTCAGCAGTGACTAGACATTCATCTAACTCCCTAAGTCAATGGTATTTGAGTGCTTACTGTGTGCAGAGTACTATACTAAGTCTGGGAGAGTACAGTACAATAGAGTTGGTAGGCATGTCCCTGACCCACAAGGAGCTTACAGTCTAGAGGGGGAGACAGATATTAAAATCAATTACATATATGGACATAAGTGCTGTGGGACTGAGGGTAGGATGAATCTCAAGTGCTTAAATGGTACAGATTCAAGTGCCAGGGCAACACAGAAGGGAGAATGCATTCTATGCTGTTTTCAAAAGCAGACCAAAAACTGTGTCAATCCATTACATATCATAGGTGACAGAACTCCTGGTAATAGCTGCCTTTTGACAGGGCAGTTCATTGTCATTAAGGCAATTATTGGCAACTTTTCCTTCAACGATTTGGGTTCTTATGCTTTGTTGTGGTGTAACAGACTGCCTTTGAATCCCTGATCAAAGAATGTATTTGTATTCAAATTTTAAAAAATTCATCTTTAAAGGTAAATTGCCCATCGAGTTAATGTTCCAAGTTTTTAAAAGCATGTTGAATTCAACACTACTATTGCCTAATGTTACTCCCAAGTAGTAATTCATTATGATGGGAAAATGGACTTTCAGGTCAATAGGGTGTGTAAGAATTGTGTGGCACAATTATGATGGAATCCATCATTCATTCAGTCATTCAATCATATTTGAGCACTCACTATGTGCACAGCACTGTACTAAATGCTTGGAATATACAATTCAGCAACAGATAGAGACAATCCCTGCCCAACAATGGGCTCAGTCTAAAGCAGGGAAACAGACAACAAAACAGAACAAAACAAAACAAGTAATCTGGTGTAAATATCAAGATAAATAAAATTATAGATATATACACATTAACAATAGAGTAATAAATAACATATACAAATATGCACAGAGGGGAAAAGGAAGAGCAGAGGGCAGGAGAAGGGGGGATTGGAAGGGGAGGAGGAGCAGAGGGAAAGGGAGGGCCAGGTGGGAAGGCATCCTGGAGGTGAGCTATCACTAGGACTTTGAAGAGGGGAAGAGAGTTAGTTTGGCAGATGTGAGGAGGGAAGGCATTCCAGGTCAGTGGTAGGACATGGGCCGGGGTGACAGCGGGACAGGCGCAAACGAGGAACCAAGAAGAGGTGAGCAGCAGAGGAGCGTAGTGTATGGGGTGGGCTGTAGAAGGAGGGAAGGGAAATGAGGTAGGAGGGGGCAAGGTGATGGAGAGCTTTGAAGCCAAGAGTGAGGAGTTTTTGTTTCGCGTGAAGGTTGATAGGCAACCACTGGAGGTTTTTGAGGAGGGGCGTGACACACAGGGGAGTGACACACAGAGCGATTTGTAGCAAGATGATCCGGGCAGCAGAATGAAGAATAGACTGGAGTGGGGAGAGACAGGAGGAAGGGAGATCAGAGAGGAGGTTAACACAATAATCCAGTCGGGATATTAAGAGAGCTTGTACCAGCATGATAGCTGTTTGGATGGAGAGGAAAGGGTGGATCTTGGCAATATTGTGAAGGAGAGACAGGCAGGTGTTGGTGACGGATTGGATGTGTGGGGTGAATGAAAGAGCTGAGTCATGAATGACACCAAGGTTGCGGGCCTGTGAGACGGGAAGGATGGTAGTGCCATCCACAGTGACAGGGAAGTTCAGGGAGAGGACAGAGTTTGGGAGGGAAGATAGGGAGCTCAGTTTTAGACATGTTGAGTTTTAGGTAGCTGACAGACATCCATGTAGAATTATCCTGGAAGTTTAAAAAAATGTGAGATTGCAGAGAAGGAAAGAAGTCAGAGTTAGCATGGTAGATTTGGAAGTCATTTGCAAAGAGATTGGAGTTGAAACTGTGGGATCAGATGAGGTCCTGAAGGGAGTCAATATAGAGTGAGAAGAGATGGGGACCCAAAACAGAGTCTTGTGGGACACATTTATTCATTCAATAGTATTTATTGAGTGCTTACTATGGGCAGAGCACTGTACTAAGTGCTTGGAATGTACAATTCGGCAACAGATAGAGACAATCCCTGCCCATTAACGGGCTTACAGTCTAATCGGGGGAGACAGACAAAAAACAGCAATAAATAGAATCAAGGGGATGTATATCTCATTAACAAAATAAATAGGATAATAAAAATATATACAAATGAGCAAATGAGCACAGTGCTGAGGGGAGGGAAAGGGAGGGGGGAGGAGAGGTGAGGGTGGGGCAGAGAGGCAAAGGGAGCAGAGGGAAAAGGGGAAGCTCTGTCTGGGAAGGCCTCTTAGAGTTGAGCTCTCAGTAGGGCTTTGAAAAGGGGAAGAGAGTTAGTTTGACAGAGGTGAGGAAGGAGGGCATTCCAGGACAGCGGGAGGACGTGGGCCAAGGGTCAACAGCAGGATAGGCAAGAACGGGGGACGGTGAGGAGGTGGGCAGCAGAGGAGTGGAGCCTACGGGGTGGGCAGTAGAAAAAGAGAAGGGAGGAGAGGTAGGAGGGGGCAAGGGGATGGAGAGCCTTGAAGCCTAGAGTGAGAAGTTTTTGTTTTATGCGGAGGTTGATAGGCAACCACTGGAGGTTTTTAAGAAGGGGAGTGACACGCCCAGAGCGTTTCTGCAGGAAGATGAGCCGGGCAACAGAATGAAGAATAGACTGCAGCGGGGAGAGACAGGAGGAAGGGAGATCAGAGAGAAGGATGACAATAATCCAGCCAGGATATTATGACAGCCTGTACAGTAAGATAGCCGTATGGGTGGAGAGGAAAGGGTGGACCTTGGTGATATTATAAAGGTGAGACCAGCAGGTCTTGGTGATGGATTGGATGTGTGGGGTGAATGAGACAGCTGAGTCAAGGATGACACCAAGGTTGCGGGCTTGAGAGACGGGAAAGATGGTCGTACCATCCACAGTGATAGGGAAGTCAGGAAGAGGACAGGGCTTGGGAGGGAAGATAAGGACCTCAGTTTGGGTTTGTACATCGCCTTGATTCTATTTAGTTGCCATTGTTTTTATGAGATGTTCTTCCCCTTGACGCTGTTTAGTGCCATTGTTCTTGTCTGTCCGTCTCCCCCGATTAGACTGTAAGCCCGTCAAACGGCAGGGACTGTCTCTATCTGTTGCCGACTTGTTCATCCCAAGCGCTTAGTACAGTGCTCTGCACATAGTAAGCGCTCAATAAATACTATTGAATGAATGAATGACATGTTGAGTTTTAGGTGGTGGGGAGACATCCAGGTAGAGACATCCTGGAGGCAGGAGGAGATACGAGCCTGAAGGGAGGGGGAGAGGACGGGGCAGAGATGTAGATTTGTGTGTCATCTACATAGAGATGATAGTTGAAGCCGTGGGAGCGAATGAGTTCACCAAGGGAGTGAGTGTAGATAGAGACCAGAAGAGGGCCAAGAACTGACCCTTGAGGAACCCCTACAGTTAGAGGATGGGAGCGGGAGGAGGAGCCTGCGAAGGAGACTGAGAATGAATGGCCAGAAAGATAAGAGGAGAACCAGGAGAGGACGGAATCCGTGAAGCCAAGGTGAGATATAGTGTGGAGGAGAAGGGGATGGTCTACAGTGTCAAAGGCAGCTGAGAGGTCAAGGAGGGTTAGTATAGAGTAGGAGCCATTGGATTTGGCAAGGGAGATAGGGCGATAACTGGAAGGGGAAATGGGGTCGAGAGAGGGTTATTTTTAGGATGGGGGAGACATGGGCATGTTTGAAGGCAGAGGGGAAGAAGCCATTGGAGAGTGAGCGGTTATAGATATGAGTTAAGGAGGGGAGGAGGGAAGGGGTGATGGTTTTTATAAGGTGAGTGGGAATGGGGTCCAAAGTGTTAGGAAGCAGGAAGAAGAGGATAAGCCAGTTAAAGGAGACTGAGAAGAACTGCTCAGAGAGCTAGGAAGTATTCCTGGAGATAACTTGGTCATAAAAAACCTAGGTTAAATTGGTGGTTCCAGGAAATGGAAGTGGTCCACAATGTCAAATCAAATTTCCCCTGTTTAGACTAGAGCCCGTCAATGGGCAGGGCAGGGAGTGACATGCCCAGAGCGTTTCTGTAAGAAGATGATCCAGGCAGCAGAAGGAAGAATAGACTGGAGAGGGGAGAGACAGAAGGATGGGAGATCAGAGAGGAAGCTGACACAATCCAGTCAGGATATTATGAGAGCTTGTACCAATAAGGTAGCAGTTTGGATGGAAAGGGCAGATCTTGGCGATATTGTGAAGGTGAGACCGGCAGGTGTTGGTGATGAATTCGATGTGTGGGGTGAAATCCAGTCCACTATTTGGTGTCTGACAATGGCAACAGGATGCCTGGAAGAAATACTTGATTATTGTGCTATTTGTTCTCCATCCCAATGTTGGGGGTATTCAATCATATTTATTGAGCACTTAACTGTGTCCAGAGCACTTGGGAGACTATAGTACTAACAGAATTTATAGATAGGTTCCCTGCCCACAAGAAGTGTAACACCCCTAAACCTTTCTGTCATCCGGGGTTATTTTCCACTAATAGACCATTTTGGAGCTCTTCTCCATTATTTTATCCAACTAGGCTCAGTTCTGCTTTAATGTATGCCGTCATTACACGATTTGCCTAGAACCCTATCACGGAATTGGAGATTGTGAGCCTGACAGCACAGATTTTCCTTAGCACTCAGGTCTGTGAGACCATAACCCTTGCATTGTGGGAGAGCTAAGTGTACCTACTGAATTTCCTGGCATTTTTGTTATGCAAAACTTCATCATCATGACATTTGTTGAATGCTTACTATGTGACAAGCATGGTACTAAGCATAGGGATAGGTGAAATATAAGTAAAGTCAGGCCTGGTCCCACATGAGCCTCATAGTCTAAGAAGAAAAAATTGTACAGTTGAGGAAACAAGCTCAGAGAAGTGACTTTTTAAAAAAAATATTATTTCTTAGGCACTATGTACCAGATACAGTACTAAGCTCTGGGAAAGATACAAACTAATCAAACTGAACACAGTCAATGTCCTAGTCTTACTGTCTTAATCTCCATTTTACAGATGAGGTAAAAGGCAAAGAGAAGTTACCTGTCCAAGCTCACCCAGATGACAAGTAGTGGATCCAGGATTAGAACTCAGGTTCTCCAACTCCCAGGACCCTGCTCTTTCCATTAGGCCACTGTGCTTCCATGGTCACACAGCTGGAAAGTGTGGAACAGGGAATAGAATCCAAATCACTAAACTCTAGCCACTAGGCCAACAGACTCTAAAATCTTACCTCCCACTGCATGAAGATGTGTTTCCTTTTGTTTTGAACTTTTCACAATCAAGCCTCAATCCCATCTCTGCCACTTGTCTTTGTGTGACCTTAGGCAAGTCTCTTCACTTCTCGATGCTTCAGTTACCTCATCTATAAAATGGGGTTTGAGGCTGAGGCCCATGTGGGACAAGGACTATGTCCCAACCCGATTTGCTTGTAGCCACCCCAGAGCTTAGTACAGCCCCTGGCACAAAGTATGTGCTTAAATACCCCAATTAGTATTATAATTAATAATAATAGGTACCCCCTCAATCCTGGCATTGTGGAATTGGATGAATCACAATCCCACATCCTTCCAGTTCACATTTTGTTTGTGCACTCATGGCTGCAATGTAATATAGATACCATAGGGCACTGAAAGAGTTAATATGCCTCTAAAAGTGCCTAACTTATAGAACTGAAGTGTAACTGTAAGCCCTGGGAGAATTGGGTTCAATGTCAATCATATGCCAGCCAGATCAATTTTTCTGTCCAACATGCAGGACAACATCTTGTTGGATTCACAGAACAGGTGATTCATTTGGGACTCTGAGAGTTTAAATTCCTGCTTTCATTTTTTAAGCAAGCGAGAGGGAAGACATCTTAATGAAGGACACCAGAGCAGAGCACAGAACTAAAAAAAAAAAGAAAGAGGACGCCCTGAGGAGCATCTCACATTGTGAATTATACTATAAAATCTGATCCTTTTTAGTTTTTGATCAGATGGATCCTCTAAGGTTGTCTTTCATGCCTGCTGGAGGAAATTCTGGACAGATTCTGATTTAATGTGGTGATTATTTCATCCAACTGATGTTCCTTTTGTTTTGAGAAAGATGACTTTCAACATTCAAATTGAAAACAACATTCAGGTGCAAGACCAGTGCTTCGAAGATCTTTTTACAGTTACAAAATATTTTTGTTGCCCAAAGGAAAACAGAATACATATAGAAACTGGAAAAGCTTGATATCTATAGAGAAAACCTAGAAAAATTTACCTAGTTGTCTGGAGCGCATACATTTAAAAGTTAAACTTTTCTCAAGGGTACTTTTGTTGTTTGGGGCAGGAATTTATTCTTTTCAGGGGAAAAGTTCAGTCATTCTTCTGCCTGCAGAGTGAGTTTCCTAGCCAGGAGAATAAATCCAAAATTTCCAAGGGCCTTCTTTCAGGTAATAGAATCTGGTCATTGAGATCCCTTGAGGTTAGGCAATCAAGCCATTTTATTTAATTTGCAGTTTTCAAATAGACCTCATTTTTCCTCCTCTAACAACAATAGTATCAGGCAAACTGGAAGCATTTTAGTAGTGGAGCATCTGGCTTCCTAGCCCTATGGAACATGCCCCAAAACCATGCCCACAACACTGTAGCAGACCTTGTTCTGCCACCAGACTGGCAAAGTGAAGCATGGCCTGCCCACCTTTATCCATAGCTACATGAACTCAGGGGAACTGTTAATAACACTGTCTTTTCCATCGAGTCATCTTTGACCCATAAGGATCCCATGGACACATCTCTCTCAGTACGCCCCACCTCCATCTGCAATCATTCTGTTAGTGTATCTGTAGAATTTTCTTGGTAAAAATATGGAAGTGGTTTATCATTGTCTCCTTCTGCGCAGTAAACTTGAGTCTTCACCCTCAAGACGGCATGGGATTTTCTTCCATGCCACTGCTGCCCAGAATAGGTGAGCTTTGACTTGTAGCAGATTGCCTTCCACTTGCTAGCCACCGCCCAAGCTAGGAATGGAATGGATATGCCTCTGCCTGACTCTCCCTCCTGTAGTCAAGACTGGTAGAGTACTGGGAACTCTACCACTGTGACCCTGAAAAGGGGTGGGGGGGGAGGGGCGGAGCTTTAGTAGCACAGAGGCAGGAAAGTTACCACTTTGCCACAACCATAACTTCTGGCTCACTGGGCAGTCCATCAGTGTCTCCTGCCTTGTGTTTTAGAACTAATTGCCAAAATAATGATGGAATCTCCTACTGGGAATTATGACTGAGCCTTGGGCCTGAGATTCAGGACAAAAGAAATTATGTGAAGGAATAAATTTTAATAAGTCACTTTCCTAGTGCCACTCATGTCTGCCAGTCATGTTCTCACAGGTATGGAGTGCAAAAAGAAAAAGTCAAATATTTTGAGCACTTACTGTATGCAGAGCACTGTACTAAGAGCTTGGGAAAGTATAACTCTGCAGGCAGAAAGAATTATTGAGTTGGGAAGCACAATCCATGCCCACAACAAGTTTAGAATCTAGAGGGGGAAACACAAAAATACATATGCTTATTAGAGCTGTGGAGATGAAGGAAGCGTGCAAATCCAAATGCAAGGATGATACAGAAGAGAGTGGGAGAAGACGAAATGAGGGTTTAGTAAAGGGACAACTCCTGGAGGAGATACGCTTTTAATCAAGCTTTGAAGGTAGGGAGAGGGATCACCTGTATGATATGAAGAGGGAGGGATTTCGGGGCCAAAGGCAGGATGTGGGCAAAAGGTGCAGTGAGATAGATGAGATCGAGGCACAGTGAACACAGACTGAGTAGAGTCTTCAACTCTTCGAGACCGTGAGCTCATTATGGGCAGGGACTGTGTTATATTGTACTCTAGAAAGTGCTTCGTACAGTGCTTTGCATACAGTAAGCCCTCAATAAATACGATTTAATGAAGTGGGTAGGTTGGCACTGAAGGAGTACAGTGTGCCGGTAGGGTTGTAGTAGGACATCAGGGAGGTAATGTAGGCGGGAGCAACGTGATTGAATGCTTTAAAGCCTATGGTAGGGAGTTTGATACAGAGGTGGGTGGGCAACCACTAGAGGTTCTTGAGGAATGGGGAAAAGATGAACTGAACTGTTTTGTAGAAAAATTATCCAGACAGTAGAGTGAAGAGTGAACTGAAGCAGAGAAAGTAGATGGCCAGGGATGCTATGTAGTACATATTGGTTAATGTGCTGACCCACTTATTACTAAAGTTTAGCATTGCCTTGATAGCTGCAGTTAATAATCAGTGGTATCTCTTGAGTGCTTCTTGTGTGCAGAGCACTGTACTAAGCACTTAAACTTTACCACTGAAACTATCTTTTGGAATTCCTCTGATCCTGCCTACTTTGTGGAGAATACTTTGATCAGAAGCTTTCATCATAGATGGCATTAGCCCCAGCTGGCATTTTCCTACCTGTAATGTTGGGGCTAGAACCTGGGTCTTTTGATTCCCAGGGCTGTGTTCTTTTCACCAGAGCTACAGCAGCTACAGCCTACATCAAAAGACAATTTTATCCTCTAAAGAAAACAGTATCTTGGAAAACACTCCACAATTCAAACCCCTCACATTTCCTAGTGAGTTTTGGTTTTACCCACATGTTAATTTGATTTCTCTAGGAAATGGAAGCGCTATCAGAAACCACAGACAATAATCCTGCTCTAATACAGCTTCAATGTGCAATGTTCATAGCCACAAAACCTCCACAAATAGCTGTGGCAGTTATTCTTTTGATGGCTTTTTTCATAAATAGTTCATGGGTGAATCATCAATCTCAGGAAATTTGGAGGTTCTAGATATAGCAGGATGCAATGTTGAATGAAATAGTTGTGTGCATGGATGTGTGTTGATGACAGACTAGGTGAATAATATGTGAATCTACCTTAGCACATGGTCTGCAAGAACACAAATCATGCATTAGAAGAGAAATTGACAACTCTAGTCAAGTGTTTAGTGGAACCACTCTGACACTTTTGAATAGTTATCATATACACAGTAATCCCTGATGTTCTCATGAAGATGATTAGAAACTACTAGTTCTTTGTGCAGCCTTTTCCTCTAACCTTTCACATTTTTATTTATTGTCTACTTTTCCCATGCACCACATTCTGCTCTGAAGTGTCTTCCTGTCTACAGAGAACCTCTAATCAGCATTCAAAGCAAGAAAAAACAAGTCTGAGGTCTAAGTGGTAGGTGATTAGTATTGTTGCAATTGCTGCTACTTCTTATCCTCCAAAATCTGTGGAATTTTTTCATTCCTTTATGCAGGATTTTCATGCAACTACTGCAAAATCTCCTTTAACAGAGCTTTCCCTCTCAGTCATAACATTTCAATTTTTCCCATGAGTCCTCACCACATTCTCTTGAAATAGTGGTAAACTATCATCCTATTTGCCTATGATAGTTTTATGAAGGAATACACACCAAGAGCCACACCAATTCTGAGACAACAGTTGACAGTGCTATACAGTAGCAAGGCCAGATGTAGCTAGAGAATAAATTGAATGCCTGGATACCTTTTTCACTCCTGATGGGGCAGTTCCTCAAGTTCAGTGGTATTTCCTTCATAATCCATGTTTCAATCAGCTCTCTCCCTATTGCCCTCATTTCTCACTATCACCCAGCTGCATACTTAGCTCCTCTACTACCAACCTACTTACAGTACCATAGCCACATCTGTCTCAACTTGAACCCCTTTCTCATGCCCTTGCTCCTAATTGGAACTTCCTCCCCCTTCATATCCAACAGCCCACCACACTCCCCACCTTCAAGACCCTACTAAAATCATATCTACTCCAGGTGATCGCTTCTCATGACCCCAGCTTCTCCCTCGCCTATGCAATTGGGTATGCACCTAATCACTTTGATACTCAACACACACCGACAATACTTGTGTATATATCATTAATCTCTTTTGCTTCCCCCAGGTAATTTAACATCTGTCTCCCTGACAAATTGTAGTCTCCTTGAGGGCAGAGATCATGTTTACCAATTGTATTTACCTTCCCAAGCACTTAGTTCAGTGCTCACACAGTAAGTACTCAATAAATGCCACAGTTCTAGAATTACTACAATTCTTCATGGATGACTGTAGCACCCCATCTTAAATTTAGAACCATATTTGTAAAGCAGCATCTTGACATATTACCTACATAATGAAAACCTTCTGAAGAGATGTTGGAAATGTGTAAGGACACCTGGGAAGGATTGCTGTGAATGTATTAAGATTCCCTAAGGAGAAGGCAACTACCTTTGCTTGTCAATCAATCAGTGGTATTTATTGAGCACTTACTGTGTGCAGAGCACTAATAGGCAGCGTGGCTTAGTGGAAAGAGCACGGGTTTGGGACTCAGACGACTTGGGTTCTAATCCTGGCTCTGCCACTTGTCTGCTGTGTGACCTTGGGCAAAACACTTCACTTCTCTATGCCCCAATTACCTCATCTGTAAAATGGGGATTAAAAAATGTGATCCCCCAATGGGACAATCTGATTAGCTTGTATCTACCCCAGCGCTTAGAACAGTGCTTATCATATAGTAAGTACTTAAATACCATTATAAGTACTTAGGAGAGGACTATCCAACAAAGTAGGTAAACATGTCCCCTGCCTACAATGAATTTACAGTTTAGAGGGGGAGACAGACATTAATAAAGTTATGAATATGGACATAAGTGTTGTAGGGTTGAAGGAGGGATGAATAAAGGGAGCAAATCCAAATGCAAGGGTGATACAGAAGGGATGCCTTTTATCTAGATGATCACTTCCGTCACAGATCTGTATTGTTGGATGGCAGCCTCTGAATGGATTCAAGAAAGCAATTTGGATCCATTATCCCAGTGACATGTTTATAAGTAATGGGATCATAAGGGCCGAGGCATTTAGATAAAAGCTGAGGAATTTATAGAAAGATGCAAATTTTCATCTACAATTTCAGAGTGGTTTTGGTGGCCACTAACACATATCTCTAACTCTTGAATCTGGCACTGCATTTCTTTGGCCTTGGCATCCTGCCCCTCAACAATGTTATGATATTGTTGTAAAGTTTTCTGCAGTTGTCTTTGTTCACTTAGAGTTAAAACTACCTAGTTGGTGATAATCACTGAAATACATTGGTTATACCTATATCTCCCAAGCGTTTGGAACCTATCAGGCAAAGATCTATCCAGGAACCAGGACAATTTTGCACTGTATTATCGTAACCATCTTCAGTCCTACTGTGAAAGTGAAATCAATCAGATACCACAGTTTTAATCTTGAATGCATTCATGCTGTTTCATCTTGATCAAGAGGTGGAAGAGGGTTTTGTGATTGCAGGTTTGCAGAGTCATTGAGCAGGAAAAGGACATCACTGTTCAGTTTTTCAAACTAATGTGGTTCAGGGATGTATTTTCAGATTTTTTGCATGATTTCCATGGAAATTCCATTCCATTTCCATAGTTGCCAGCTTTTTACATGATTGTAATGACAACTACATGCATGGAATCCCTCTAACAAGTACCATCCAAGAAGCAATAGTAGTATTTTTGAACATCCACTGGGAGCAGTGCACTATGCTAAACACTTGGAAAATGACCACACAAGACATGTTTTCTGCCCAAAGAGCTATGGTATAATAGAAACAAAGTAGCATAATCAGAATTAACCACTATACTCATTTTTCACATCACACACATGCACTGAGGGGGGCATAAATAACTATCAAGTGCTGTAAATGCCTGATGAGTTTGATGTGACTTTAGATGTTGGAAGTTATTCAGGGAAGGCTTGATGGAGGAGGTTGAATTTGAAGGTGGGGACAGCTGTAATTTATTGAATTTGTGATGGGGTGGAGTCCCAGTCCATGGGAACAGCATGAGCAAGGGGATCAAAGTGGGAGAGTCAAAAAGTGAGGTATAGGCAGAAGGTGAGATTTAGAGGAAAGAAGAGAGCAGACTGGAAAATAGAAGGGTAGAGAAGTCTGATCTGTAAAATAGGGAGAATCTTGAAATTTACCCTGGGGAGCTTTTGTGTGATGAGAAGGTAAATGGGAAAGTTACTGGAAAGTGTTGGAGAGGGAAGTGCAGGATAGATTACAATTAGGGGGAGAGAGGGAGAGAGGAATCAACTTGAGTCCAAAACAGAACTCATCTTTCCACTCAATCCCTGTCCTCCCACAGATTGTCCATCACTGTAGACAATACCACTATCCTCCTTGTCTAACAAACCTGCCAACTTGGCTTCATCTTTGTTCAACCTACATATTCCATCTCTCACCAAATCCTGTCAGTTCTACCTTGACAACTACCCTAGAATCCCAATGATCCAAGCACATTTTTTTTGCCTATGGTATTTAAGCACTTACTATGTGCCAGGTACTGTTCTTAGTGCTGAAGTAGATACAGTTTAATAGAAAGTCAGTTTGGACATAGTCCCTATCCCAAATGGGGCATAGTCTTAATCCCATTTTACAGATGACCGAGACACAGAGAAGTGACTTGCCCAAGGTCACACAACAGACAAATGGAGGAGGCAGGATTAGAACCCAGGTCCTTTTGATTCCCAAGCCTGTGCTCTATCCACTAGGCCACGTTGCTTCAGCCTCATAACTGACCTTCCTTCCTCTCCCCTATCCAGTCCATAGGACACTCTGCTGCATTGATCATTTTAAAAAAAAGTTGTATGTATATGTGTATATATATATAAATATATATATATAGTTCAGTAGTAGTCCATGTCTCCCCACTCCTCAGAAACCTCTAGTGGTTGTTCATCCACATCAGAAACCCCTTTCCATTACTCCATCATCTATAAGGTACTTAACCAACTTTCCCCATCATACTACAACCCAACCCACTCCACTTTAATGGCAGTCATCTCACTGTACCCCAGTCACATCCATCTTGCTACCAACCTTGTGCACATCCTCCCCCTGGCCTGAAACTCCCTCCCCTATAATAATAATTGTGGTATTAGTACAGTGCCTGGTATATAGTACGCACTTACTAAAGTACTGGGAGGATAGAAGCAAATTGAGTTGAACACAGTCCCTGTCCCATTTGGGGCTCAACGTCTTAATCTCCATTTTACAGATGAGGTAACTGAGCACAGAGAAATAATAATAAATGACATTTGTTAAATGCTCATTATGTGCTGAGCACTGTTCTAAGTGCTGGGGTAGATATAAGACAATCAGGTTATCCCATAAGGGGCTCACAGTCCTAATCCCCATTTTAAAGATGAGGTAACAGGCAAAGAGAACTGAAGTGACTTGCCCAAAGTCACACAGCTGATCAGTGGCAGAGCCCACAACCTCTGACTCCCAAACCCATGCTCTTTCCATTATGCCATGCTGCTTAATGAATTGCCCAAGGTCATAAAAGCTGACAAGTGGCAGAGCCGAGATTAGAACGCAGGTCCTTCTGACTCCCAGCCTCCTGCTCTATCCACTATGCCACACTCTGACATACCATCACTTTCACACATCCTCCAAAAGACTTCCCATGACGTCTTCATTTCCCTATACACTTGAGAGTCAACCCACAGCCATTTTTTTAAAAAAAAAATCAATCTCTATCTATAGTTTACTTGAATGCCCCCTGTAGACCCGTAAACTCTTTATGGATAGGGATCATGTCTACCAACTCCATTGTATGATACTCTACTCTTCAATCATATTTTTGGAGTGCTTACTGCATGCAGAGCACTGTGGTAATCACTTGGAAAAGTACAATACAAGAATAAACATATTCCCTGCCCACAATGAGCTTGCATTCTGGGGGGGGTGGGGGGGGGGAGAGAAACAGACATTAATATAAATAAATTTCAGATATGTACATAAATGTTGCAGGTCTGGGGGACAGCAGGTGGGGAGAGTAAAGGGAGCAAGTCAGGTTGATGCAGAAGGGAATGGGAGAAAAGGAAAGGGGGGGACAGCAGGTGGGGAGAGCAAAGGGAGCATGTCTGGTTGATGCACAAGGGAATGGGAGAAAAGGAAAGGGGATGTTAAGAGATGGTCTCCTGGAGATGGGCCTTCAATAAGGCTTTGAAGGGGGAGGAAGAGTAATTGTCTGTTGGATTTGAGGAGGAAGGACATTCGAGGCCAGAGGCAGAACTTGGGGGAGGGAGCAGCAGAGAGATCAGGACAAGTCACCCCACTCAAAAAACTCCACTGGTTGCCCATGCACCACTTTAAAGCACTATCACCTTGCCCCTCCTACCTCACCACTCTTACTACAACCCAGCCCACATACTTCATTCCTCTAATGCTAACCTTCTCACTGTCCCTTGATCTCCAAATATCTAGAACAGTGATTGGCCCACAAGTGCTCAATGGTATTTATTGAGCACTTTGTAATGCAGAGCACTGTACTAAGTGCTGGGAGAGTACCATACAGAGTTGGTAGACATTTCCTATCCCACAAGTGCTTACAGTCGGCAGTTTCAGAGACCTGTCAATACTCAGCATCTGTTTTTATCTAGACCGCTCCAGTTCCTGTATTTCTATTTCCCAACACATGCTCCTTTCAGGATAGCCAGTTTTCTCCTATCATATATTGCCTTAAAGCTCAATGGCAAATAATGACTCTCACAGTGTTTGGAATCATTTATTTTCATGCCCCTAGAAATAAGACTTTATCCAACACAATTGCATGTTTGTGTGGAGATAGACAAGTTAGGGGCCTTTTTAAACCCTTTTCTCATTGTGGATGAGTAATATGCTCCTAGATAGAGAAGCCAGGCCACGTTGGTGTATCTTTAGCAACCATAAACTAAGTCACTTAAAGTTTGTGACAATTACTGTTGCTGTCAGTTTGATAAATAAGTAGTTACAGTGTTAAAATCAATCCTGCTATCATAATGGTTCATGTTTGTTGGATTTTGTATTCCATTTAACTCCCCCAAGCCCAAATGAGGCATTTTTAAGAATGCTAGATCAGTCAATTGAGGAAACGCTATTGTGTTACAGTGGAAAATGCATTTGTTTAAACAGAGGATTTTTTTTAATTCAATAAAAAACCTCTAGAAACATTCAATATTCACTAGGATCATTGAGTTATCAAACAGCTATTAGTCAAAGTGACAATCTCAATGTATCAAGATTGTGGGGCAACTAACTGGATTTATTAACAATGTGATATCCTTAGTAAGATATGTACCTGTACTTTGATAGTACCCACAGATATAAACCTAAAGGTTCTTAAAGAAGAAAGCACCTTCACCACTGGGCTCCAGCTTGGAGATTCTGCATCTCTTTTCCATGTTTTCCTTTATTTTCAAATTATACAGGCTTCAGTGCTTAAGGGGAAAGTATAGCCCATAATTTTGAGTAGGAAACAGTTTAAATAAAATTAGTTTATTAAAAGTTAATTGTTCAGTTTACACCTGGGCCCTCATCCACTCCAATTTTCTGCATATCACCTTCCCTACTACACTTAATGCCTTGATAAAAATTGAGCACATTAAGATCTGCCAAAGACATACACAGATTGGGGGGGGGGGGGGGGGGGGCTGTGTGTGTGTGTGTGTGTGTGTGTGTGTGTGTGTGTGTGTGTGTGTGTGTGTATGTGTATATACAACATACAACATTTTTGTTGTATTGTACTTTCCAAGTGCTTAGTATGGTGGAGTGTGGAAAGAGCAAGGCTTGGGGATCAGAGGTCATGAGTTCTAATCCCAGCTCCACCCCTTGCCAGCTGTGTGACATTGGCCAGGTCACAACTTCTGTGCCTCAGTTACCATATCTGTAAAATGGGGATTAAAGCTGTGAGCCCCACATGGGACAACCTGATCACCTTGTATCCCCCCAACACTTAGAACAGTGCTTTGCAGATAGTAAGTGCTTAACATACCATTATTAGTAGTACAGTGCTCTGCACACAGTAAGCACTTAATATGATTTAATGAATGAATATATGTCTATATGTGTTTTTAAAAAGCCACTTAGTCTCCCCAATTTCCTATTCCACTCCATTGGGCTGTGGAAATTATGGGGACAAAAGGTGGGGGGAAAGGGAAAAATGGGGGAATGGGGGGGTAGAGTTTCTTCACTCTAATGCAAGTGGTGGAGACAAAGTAGTAAAACTGAGAAGCAGGGGCAACAGTGGCTCTGCTCCAGACTACTCTTCTTTTCCTCCCTGCCAGGACAATAGTGTCAGCTGTGGTGATGCCTTTATCATCAGGCCCACAGTGCCACTGAATGCTAGGTCCCTCATCTTCCTTATAGCTCCTAACACAGCCCTGGGCATTTAGCAAGGCTCCAGGGCTTGGAATAAAAGTGACAGCAGCTGAGGTGTCTTACCTCACTTCTGCTACACAGGGAGAGATGATCTGAGCAGTAGAGGAGGCAGCTTTGTATATAGCAAAATAGATCTCCTTTAGCTTTAAGAAACCCAGTTCATCAACACATCAAAACCAAGAACACATACATAAACTGAGCCATTTTGAACAAGTTTGAATGGTTGAAGGGGCCTTGGTTCGGCATCCATTACCACTTCGATCACTGGCTCACTAGACAACTGAGCAACAAGATCCTGAATAGGGTCTCTCTCTTGGACTACCCTGTACTTTAGGCTGCCCAGAACTGTGTCAGCTGAAAGGAAATGCTACCACCAAAGAACTTCTCCCCATCATGGAGCTTTTCAAGAAGTCTTCTGGACTTTGAGCCATTCATTTTCCTTGCCATTTCTCTCCCTCCTTGCAATCCATCCCAGGTTGCTGTCAGGGCTTCTCAAGGCTGAAAGAGGAAGAAATGCTACTGAGGGAAATCTGCAGCAACTCAGCTGTGCCATGTAGCACCCCCTCCCACTGGCACTTTCCCAAATCCATATCATCCCAAGGAACTCAGCAGAGTCTAGGACAATTCATTGTGCTGTTCTTGCTTGTTTTACTGTCCTTTGTCGATCTTTCATCCTTTCCAAAAGAAACATCTGTCCTCCCTGATAACACCATACAGAAAGAACCACAAAATGATTATCTTTTTATCTCTACTGAAAATCCACCAAGCTTGTCTGTGTCTTTGCCCTGTATTACAATAACCACCACATGAATAATGAGGGAGATTGATTTCCAAAGCCTTTACTTAATCTCTGATTTTTTTTAGCACTCGCTACAATACAGTCTATAGGGGATTTTCACATTTGGAGTTTATTCATGTGATTAAGGAGAAAAAGCCAGTTTTAATACCTCCTATTCATTTAGGGATTAGTGAAATTATCACTACGTTAGCATCAGATGTATGAATAACCCAAGCCAGCAAGAGAACGGATCAAAGCAGGACCCACCACTGACCACACTGAGGGTTCTTACCATCCTATTCACTGCCTGAGATATCTATGCCCATCTAGGCCAGGTCCATTTTCCCTGGATAGCCTACAGCCACCAACCCGTCTTTCTCTAATTGCCTTCTATTTTAACCCCATTCTGTTAGCCTTGTCAAGCAAAGAGCGTCATCATTTTTAAACTGATGCTGCCTGCGGCCACTGGCATTACTCAGCATTACCCTGGCTTCCATAGCAATGGACTCTGTGGGATGAGGGAAAGAGCCTTTTCTGCTTCAATGTCTTAGATGCCAAATACAGATCACTGTGGACAATGATCACAATAGCTCTGCAAATGAAATTAAAGCAATCCAAGTAGGCTTCTAGTCTAAAAGACTCTCCAGTGAGAAACTAGGGTCCCAAGAGTGTTTATTTCCCTCTCTCCATTGGCATCAGTTTCTTCTTGTGCCCACTAAGTTATTTTCTAGTTTGGCAAAGCAATGAATGATTTTCCACTTGTCTGCACCTTGCAGAGAACAAATTTGCTGGATCTCCTAGTGAATGCAACCAAGAGTTCAAAACTCCAGCTGCTGAGATAAAATTTACTTGAATTCTATAGCTACTTAAATATGAGGAAAATAATATGTTAATAAAAGGCATTCTAGTGTAACAGAATGAAGTGTCTAGCCTTGCATACCTGGGAATACAGTATTGCATTGTAATTATTATGACCATGATGACGAGCTTTTCCAAGACCAATCATTTCTTATTGCTTAATTTTCCCATAATTATGTTAAGGTAGGCAGCACTGTGATTCTCCTGTTAAATTAAATCCCTCCATGTAGCACATTGAGTAGTTTCTATTTTTAATTTGTAGGTGGCCTAGCCAGAAGACTTTTTGAAGTCCCTCTGAGCTATGTAATAGTGGCAGTTATTGAGCACCAAAATGGTGCAGTGCCCTGAACTAGGCCCTAAACCTTGGAAAAAAAGAAATGGCGTTCTCTGCCCATAGAGGGCATCTACTCTTACAGGGGAGAAATACATAACAGTAACAACAACAATATTAATAATACTAGTTAAGCACTTACTACAGGGCAAGCATTGTACTAAGCACTAGGGTACTTATAAATTAGTCAGGTTGGACACAGTTCCTCTCCCACTTGGGACTTACAGTTTAAGAAGTAGGAAGAATAGGGATTGAATCCCCATTTTACAGATGAGGAAACAGAGGCAGAGAAGCTACGTGACTTGCTCAAGTTCACACAGCAGGCAAGTGGTGAAGCAGGGATTAGAACCCAGGTCCTTTGACTCCCAGGCCCCTACTCTTTCGATTAGCCTACACTGTTCCAAATCTTAAGTATCTTATGGATACCAGCCCAGTGCAATAGCTCTGAAATATATATTAGCTTTAAAAGAAGCTAAGTTGTTATAATTTCTAGATACTTCTGTGAGACCTATTTATAAAGAGATCTATAAGGATCACTTGTTCAAAGCTACAAGGGTGTATCAGGGCAGTAGTTATGACTATTCTGTTCCTGTTCCATATTCTGGTTTATTTGCCCTGAGAAGTGAAAGCAACTCTCGGAAGACTCAAGCTGTCTGTCATCCATATTGACGTAACAGTCAAGATATAAGTTCCAAATTTTATGTTTCCCCCCAAAGGAGTGGAAAATCAGAAGCATTTAATGCAGTATTTTCTCTAACTTCTCACCAGTATTTCAGATCTACAACTACAAGAAACCTTACCATATTTTTACTGAAAAAAAGGCTGACATCTCAGTGGGTTTTTTTCCCCAAGACACTCTGATTCTTCTTTCTTTCGGAGCAATGTCAAAAAATCCTTGACCTGCTTTTGAAACAGGCAGTATCAGTCAAGATCCTGTTTTATTTAATGTGTGACAAGTCTAGCTTAAACCAGGGAAAGGGGGGCGAGGGAGAGAAGCCGTGCGCAAGGTGACTTCTGCAGGTCACTTTTTATCTAAAGAGCTCCAAAAATCTTAGAAACAAACTGGAACTAAATATAATGTATCCCTAAGAGAAAGTTCTATTTTCTAGGGTGGAAAGAAACAGAGATTTCTGTCCATTTTCTGGTTTGGTTAAACAAGTTTTTAAAACAAATTACAAAAGGGATCCAGAACTTTCAACGTGTCCATACCATTAGTCAAGATTGGGCATGGACACAGAGTAATAGTATTTAAGCAGTGCTTATTGTGTGCAGGGCACTGTACTAACTGCTGCAAATAAACAGATGAGGATTAGACAGTGTCTGTCCTCGAGGGAGCTCACATTCTGAAAATAAGAGGGAGCGGAGACTGCCGACAGTGTTTTTGTTTCAACTCTCCTTATGTGACTAAGACAACAGAGGCAAGACAAAGATGAGTAGAGTGCTTTGGTGAGAGAAGCAGATTTCAATCTTTCCTCAGCTCAGTCCACAGTTCCAGCTGCAGTGATTGCTATAGCCTCAGTCACTGCCACTTCCTGAGGTCTCAACCTTGGCAGCACCAAGCTGTGCTTCCTTTCCTCCATCCCACCAGGGTGATGCAAGGCAGGTTGGGAAGGAGGTTCCTCAGTGACACGGAGGAGATCCGGTGTGGGATCCCGAAAGGGCGGAGTAGGAGTAGGACAGAGACAGCCTAGTGAGCCCTCTGGAGGGCTCTCCAGATGGAGGGAGGGGAAGGAGAGGGTGGAGGAGATGCCCAGCAGGAAATGCCCAGCAGGAAATGCCCAGCAGGAAATGCCCAGCAGGAAATGCCCAGCAGGAGTGAAGCCTATGCCACTGGCAGTGCCCAGGGCAACCAGGAGCAGGGAGCCTCAGGGTGGTCTGCTGGCATGACCCGACCCCCTGCCTGCACACTACCCAGTTCTTCTGCTGAGAGAGCTCAGGGCTGCTGATGGGAACAATCCCAAGTCCTCCACATCCTCTCTCTCTCCACTAACTCCTACCCTATCTCACTGATTTCCTACTGCAATCCAGCATGCTCACTTGGCTCTTCTAATGTCAGCCTACTTTTTGCACCTCAATTTCATCTATGTCCTTCCTTTGTTCTGGAATTCCTTACCCCTTCATATCTAACAGACCACCACTCTCTCCACTTTCAAAGCATTATTAAAATCACATTGCCTCCTAAAGCCCTTCCTCAACTAAACCCTCATTTCCACTACTCCCTTGCCCTACTGCATCACATATGCACTTGAATCTGTGCCCTTTAAGCACATAATATTCACCCCATCATCCACCCCATGTACATATATTTTGGACATGTCAAGTTTGAGATGTAGACAGGACATTCATGCTCAATAAATACCACTGAATGAATGAATGAATTCAAGTAGAGATTCCCTGAAGGCAAGAGGAAACAGAAAACTGCAGAGAAGGAGAGAGGTCAGGGCTGGAGATGTAGATTTGGGAATCATCCATGTAGAAATGGTAGTTGTAGACATGAAAACGAATAAATTCTCCAAGGGAGTGGGTGTAGATGGAAATTTAGGAGACCCAGAACTGAGCCTTGCAGCATTCCTATAGAAAGAGAGCAGGAGGCAGGGGTGGAACATGTATAGAGAAGCAGCGTGGCTCAGTGGAAAGAGCCCAGGCTTGGAAGTCAGGGGTCATGGGTTCGAATCCCAGCTCTGCCACCTGTCAGCTGTGTGACTTTCAGCAAGTCACAACTTCTCGGTGCCTCAGTTATCTTATCTGTAAAATGGAAGTTAACTGTGAGCCTCACGTGGGACAACCTGATTACCCTCTATCTACCCCAGCTCTTAGAACAGTGCTCTGCACATAGTAAGTGCTTAACAAATACCAACATTATTTTGATTAGACTATAAGCCTGTCAATGGGCAAGGATTGTCTATCTGTTGCCAACCTGTACATTCCAAGCGCTTAGTACAGTGCTCTGCACATAGTAAGCGCTCAATAAATACTACTGAAAGACTGAGTATGAGCAGCCAGAGAGACAGAGAACCAAGAGAGGACAGTGTCAAGTCAGAAACACTTGCTCCTATTTTCTTTCCCTCCCTGTTATCTTCAACCTCTTACTCTTTTTATGGCTCCTTATCTTACTGCACATGCTCATCTTCTCTATACTGAAAGAAGCCTTTTTTGGAGCCCGTGCCTCCCTTTCCTGTCCAAACTCCTTGTGTGGGTTGCATACATTTGTTACTGACACCATGAAATATACTGAAAGGTCTAAGTGAAGAGACCAAACACTTTTAAAAAATGCTTGAGAACTTGGGGGTGGGGGGAAGGCAGTGGGGAAGGGACTGTCGAATTAAAATGAGATAAAAATGATTGACATCTAGCAGAAGCAAATATGTACTTAACCTTCATTGTATTTCCTTCCCAGAGAAAAGTAAACTTGACAATTAACAGAGTGGTTTGGGCTCTATCTGGGAGTAGTAGGGGGGAAAGAATTGTTATCTAGAGATTCAGTTTCTCACCATTACCTAAACCTCAACAAGTCCTTTGATGATGGCTTTCTGCTCCAGTTAGTTATGCAAGGTTAAATGTTTACCTAAAATTGCCCATGCTTTGTACTCTTTCAAAACCTTATCTTATTTCTTCTGCAACCATTTGTCTTTGTTTTATGCAAGCTTTTGAAGTTTCAGTGAATTCCACACACTTCCTAGAGATAAACTTCAAAAAATGTATTCACATGGTTTTCTGAATTTGTTTTTAAAACAAGATTTACCAGAGTAAGAGTCTGCTGGGAGTTGTTTTGGCACAAACCATACTGACACATGAACCGTCCGAGATCATTTTACTGTTTTCCTCAGCCTGGTAGTAACAATCCAACTGGAAAATTGGGTAAAAATCAAGGTCTGCTTTAACAAGCCCAGAAGCTGAGCTTTCCAAACTGAGTAAATTACAAAAATAAAAACCCACTGTATGCTGTGATTTTTATTTTCTATTAGTTTTCACTTGGATTTGCAGTCTACCCCAGTGCTTAGAACATTGCTCGGCACATAGTAAGCGCTTAACAAATACCAACATTATTATTATTATTATTATCCTTGACTCAATAACAGTTCCTTAAAGTGCTTCAACATTGTTGTTTTGTTATTTTGCACCTTCCACAATCACTGGAGGAGCCTACACATAACAGACAACCCTCAGTTCTTGGTTCCACATCATGGTTCTTTGGCATTTTGGCATAGTGGGTCCTATGAAATGTTAATGAAGCTTAATCCTTCAAGATGATCCCAGTCAGTGGTGCTTGATAGAACTGTCCAAGTGGATATCCACAAGCTGTAAGTATATGTATATACTATTAAGTATATACATGCATGCACCTATTTATATAACAACTTTTACCCTAATACTTTCAATAGTTTAGTAAGTGCTTAAGAAATATAAGAAATAAAAATCACCAGACTTTTGAAACAGAGGGGTGGCTCCAGGGGAGAAGGAGGTAGGACTTTGAGACCTGGCATGGTCTAGATCACACCACATGACTTTCAGCTCAGAGGAAGGTCTCTTCACTGTGCCTTCAATAGCAGTTCTGTTTGCAGCCTGAGCTGGGCAACATGAAGGCTGCTGTTCGAGAGGCAGGCTAGCACCCTAAAGGAAGAACTTCATCCCAGAGAAATTCTACCATGCTGCTGGTAGAAGCTGTGTGGCCTAGTGGAAAGAGTGCAGGCCTGGAAGTCAAAGGACCTGGGTTCCCATCTCAGCTCTGTCACTTGTCTGCTGTATGACCTTGGGCAAGTCAATTAACTTCTCTGTGCCTCAGTCACCTCATCTGTAAAATGGGGATTAAGACTGTAAGCCCTATGTGGGACAGGGACCGTATCCAATGCAATTATCTTGTATCTACCCCCACACTTAGTATAGTATCTGGCATATAAGCTCTTAAATACCACAATTATTATTATTATTAGAGAAAAGATGGAAATGGGCAGTAGTGACTGGCAGGCAGAGAAGAAAATTTACTAATACTTAAACGATGCTCTTCTCCCCTGTTCAAGTATTTGGGAATTAATAGGAAATAGCTTGATTTGACTCCATCTTTCATCACTCTCTCAAGCATGAGACAGCTAATCATCAGTTTGTGCTGAATACTGGCCTGGGAGCTAGAGAAGACAGTTGAGTCAACTATATTTATCTGTGCAGAATATTGAACTAAGCACTTGGGAGTGTACAATATAACAAATTTGGTAAACATATTCCTTGTCTACAAGGAGCTGACACTCAAAGAGAAGCTTATAGTTTAGAGAGCTGAAAATTATAACATCTTAAACAATAAGAGTTAGAGTCCACTTTTTTTCCTGGATCTGTTCATTACTCTGACCAACGACTACCCTGCCTGACCCCAATTTCTATTTTAAGCTAACTCTGGCTTCTACAAGTTTCTTGTTGTTGCTTTCTGATTGCATTTAAGCATTTACTATTTGACCGGCACTATATTATGCTATGGGGTAGATACAAACTAATCAGGTTGGACATAGTCCCTGTTCTACATAGAGCTCACAGTCTTAATCCCCATTTTACAGATGAGGTAACTAAGGCAGAGAGAAGTTAATTGACTTGCCTGAGGTCACAACAGCAGACAAGTGGCAGAGCCAGGCTTAAAACCCAGGTCCTCTGACTCCTTGGCCTGTGCTTTTGCCAGTAGGCCAAGTTGCTTGTTCCCTTTAAGCACTTGATAATTACCCATCCCCCTCCCCCCCAAAATTTGTGGACATTTGTAATTTATTTTAAATATCTGTCTCCTAGACAAACTGCTGGTAGGCAGAAATGGGTCTGCCAACACTGTTGCTTGGTACAGTGGTCTGTACACAATGAGTGCTCAAGAGATATCATTTATGGATATGAAATTGAGTGACTCCTTTGTTAATTAAGTAGAAACTGAGGCACAAAATAGTTAAGTGACTTGTTCCTGCTTTCTCACTATATCCCAGCTGGGAATTCCACTCCCAACCCCAGGCTTTCTCAAGCACTTAATGTAGTGCTCTGCACTCCTTAAGTGCTCATTAAATACCACTGATTGATTGATGGATCGATCTGAATGGTCATAACATTTTCAAAATACAGTGTAACACAAGAGCTGGGAAAGTACAGCAGAGTTTGTAGACCAGTTCAACTAGAAGGGGAAACAGACATTCAAATAAATTAGAGATGTATACACAAGTGCTCAGGGTGGGTGAATATCAAGTGCTTAATAATAATAATAATGTTGGTATTTGTTAAGCACTTACTATGTGCAGAGCACTGTTCTAAGCGCTGCGGTAGATTCAGGGTAATCAGGTTGTTCCACATGAGGCTCACAGTTAATTCCCATTTTATAGATGAGGTAACTGAGGCACAGAGAAGTTAAGTGACTTGCCCACAGTCATACAGCTTAAAGGGAACAACTCTACAAATCCTATTAATTCCCAAATATTTAAAAAATTTAACACACACATGATTACAGGACCACGTGGCCACTAGAGTTAATGCGGCTCAGTTCTCCAGGGGACAAGGGAAGGAGAGCACTAGAGTTGACATCACATGCCTGAGGAAGGGAATAATAATTCATCTCCTTTACCTCAAGATTGATAGAATGGTCAGGCAACCTCAGAAGCCAACCTATAACTTTCATGCAAATCGAACCTCTTTTGCACCACTTTTTGAACTACTAAGCAATCATTATATATTACCCCAAGCTTTTTATTTTTATCCTTGGATCACTCAAATGAATAAAAACTCAGCTTTTTACTCAAAATAATGTGTTAATGAATTCCTTCTGCCTTCCCAAGCTAAGATTTATTCAATTGTTCACAATCCATTCAGTGCTAATTTTCCATAATTCAGAAACTTTACAAGTTAACCTTAAGATATACACTTGAACTGAGTATTCCATAGTATTAGTAATCCTATGGTTATTAAGCACTTTTCTCCCTTCTCGGGGTCACATCTGTAAAGTTTCCAATATTCTACCAGTCTCGACTACAGAAGAATCAGAGGCATACCCATTCCATTCCTAGTTTGGTCAGTGGCTAGCAAGGAGAAGGCAATCTGCCACAAGTCAAAATTCCCCTGTGCTGGGCAGCAGAGGCAAGAGAAACAGTTGAGGGTGGAGACTCAAGTTTACTGCCCGGAAGTAAGCAATGGTAAACCACTCCCATATTTTGACCAAGAAAACGCTATGGATACACTACCGAAATGATTGTAGATGGAGGTGAGCGTTCTGGGAGAGGTGTATCCATAGTGTCTGCTGTGAGTCAGAGATGACTCAACAGTATAAGACAAGAAGCACTTTTCTGGTGCAAGTATTAAGGTAGATATAGGATACTTAGATTGGACAGTCTGTCCCACATATGGGGGTCACAATTTAAAATGGTGGGAAACCATATTTTGTATTGAAAGAACTTTGCAAATTAAAAGACATCAGAATTCATAATGAAAAGCAAACATTACTTCCAACCACATCTCTGCTCTTTCCCCTTAAAGTCAGACTCTACATTGTACTGTTTCCCAACATTTCCTGTGGAACCACCACCCACCACTCCCCCGCCCCACACAAAATCAAAACACATTGGAGAGGAAGCATGACCAAGTATATAGAGCATGGACCTGGGAGTAAGAAGGATCTGTGTTCTAATCCTGACTTTCTAATGTCTTCTTTGTGACCTTGGGTAAGTCACAATTTCTCTGGGCCTCAGTTATCCCATCTGTAAAATGGGAATAAAGACTGTGAGCCCTATGTGGGACAGGGACTGTAACCATCCTATCTTGTATCTAGCCCAACACTTAGTACAGTGTCTAGAACATAATAAATGATAAATGCCATTTTAAAAAAATCAATGGTATTTATTCATTCAATCATTATTGCGCTCTTACTGTGTGCACAGAGCATTTTACTAAGCTGTTGGAAAGTACAATTCAGCAATAGAGACAATCCCTGCCCACAATGGGTTATGCACAACCCCTGTACTCAGTGCTTGAAAGATTAGAGTTAATAGAGGTGATCCCCTGCCCTCAAGGATCTTACAGACTAGTGGATTGTAAAACGAGCAATCCTGGTCTGCCCACCATGCCTTCCACCAGAAGCCATGAGGAGCAAGAAGGACCATTATCCATCTCCAGTTTTGGGGGCTGTTTAACAAATATCATCTGTCTTGCTTCCTGACTCGTGCACAATTTCCGTAGAAATGGCAAGTCGTCTACTTGCATGCTGATTATTTTGGTACTTATTAAGCACTTTGTGTTGTTTTCTTAAGTCTCAATAATACAGCTGGAAAACTGGACAAACGGCAAGATTCACATTATGCCTGAAAACTACAGAGTTGTTTTCCAAGCTATCCAAAACGCAAGAAGTATTATGTAACAGTTTAATTTTCTAGTGGGTCTGACTGGGATTTACATTCATGAACTAATTGCCACTCCTCAGCATCCTTTCCATCCTCATTCTCCTTCTGTCATTTAATTCTTTCCTTTCTACCTTGTTTCTCTCCATCAATTTTTTTTTTTATCTCAAACTTAGGTCTCCCTCTTTCATGCCTGCCCCTCCTCAAGATCTATATCATTCTATGGTCATCCTAAAGGGACTTCAGCCCCCCTTTCTTCTTCTCCCACTCCCTTCTGCACTGCCCAATTTTCTCCCTTTGGTCATCCCTTCTCCCAGTCCCACAGCACTTACGTACATCTCTGTAATTTATTTATTTGCATTGATTTCTGTCTCCCTGCCTTCAGACTGTAAGCTCATTGTGGACAGGGAATGTGTATGCTTATTGTTGCATTTTACTCTCCAAAGCACTTGGTGCAGTGCTCTGCACACAGCAAATACTTAATATGATTGAATTAATAAGTTTTTTTAAAAAAAGAGAACGCACAGCCAAAATGACAAGCATGGCAAGTGAGGTGCAAACAGCACGTTAAAAAGGCCAAAGAAGCATGTGAAGAGTGCTGAAGGATGTCAAGGTTAATGATACGAGTTGTTTCAAATATACCCAAAGCAACAAGTCAGCTAGAAAAAAAACACTCAATGTGGTGAAAAAAAGGTGCAATCACTTAAGGAGATAGCTTGGGGGCTCAGTAAATTATTCAATCTTTAATGAGAAAGATTTTAGAGTGAGTTCTGTACCCAAATAGGGTTTTTTTTGTAGCACACATCGGAATTGGAATAATTTGCATTAAAACACAGGATGTTTTAGAACACATTGATCAACTAGCATAAACAAGTCTCAGGGACTAAAAGCTGCAAAACTCCTGGCAAGAATGGGTAGTGAATCATTACAACTAACCACTGTGCTGGAGGCCTGGTGGATCACAATTGCAAATCCCATCTGTAAAGAAGAGTCCCAGGGTAACTCTGGAAGATATAGACCATTGACTCTTGTAGTCCTAATTGGTAGACGATTATTTTTTGGATCAATGAGCACTTAAGAAAACACAACCTCTTGGAGTTTGACAGGGTTAACAACAAATATAGGAATCAAGAGGAACCAGATGACATCATGCAGTCTTTGATCTCCCAAAGATGTCAAGTTTCCACACCAAAGACTTTAAAAGAAAAGAAAAGTAATTGTGGGATTGTAATACCAATCAATATTTTTTGAGCACCTACTGTGCAAAGAGAAGACCTCATAAAACCACTTGGCATAAGAGGAAGTGAACTCAATTCACTTCCTCTCCTTTCACTCTCGTACCTCTAACCCACAACCCAGGATCACCTATACTGTACACCTCCTTTGCTCTTGAACAAGCCACAGAATGCTGTTGGTGGAAACCTAATAACAGGCTGACTTTGTCCACTTCAAGTTTATCCTTGCTTATTATAACTTTGCCATCTCCTCTGTCCGACAAAACTGTTTCACTTCTCTTGACACCATGCCTATCATCCTTGCCAGTTCAAGACATTTAACTCCCTCTGTAGACCCCCTGTACCCCCTCCTCCCCCATCCTTTCCCCCCAATGACCTAGCCATCTACTTCATTAAGAAAATTGACAATATCAGGTGTGAGCTCCCTAAAATTGCCCCTCCCCCTCCTGGGCCCCTCTTCAATTTTCCCATTCTTCCCAGCAGTATCTCCAGAGGAGACCACCTCCTCTCAATTTCCACTCCATTCATTTGCATATCAGACCCCCTTCCTTCACATTTCATAAAACTCACCCTCCCTTCCTCCTACCCTCCTCAACAGCCATCTTCAATCATTTAGTCCCCAGTGGCTTCTTTCCCACTGCCTTAAACATGTCCATGTCTTCCCACATTTAAAAAAAAAAAAAACACTTCCATTTCTAATTGAACTTTCTTAGCACTTAGTACAGTGCTCTGCACAGTAAGTGCTCAATAAATACAACTGAATGAATTCCCTTCTGCATCACCCTGAATTGCTTCTTTTGCTCTTTCCCCCTCTCCCAGCCCCACAACACTTATGTATATATTTGTAATTTTATTTGTACTGAGGTCTGTCTTCCCCACTAATCCCCAAGATTGTGAGCTCATTTTGGGCAAGGATTATCACTTTGTTGTATTTTACTTTCCCACGTGCTTAGTACAGTGCTCTGCACAGAGTAAGTACTTAATAAATACAATTGAATAGATGAATGAGGAAGTATGAATGATGATGAAGTAGCTGATAGGTTGCCTCCTAAACAAGTGCAAACTAATGTGTTCTCATGAGGAGAGGCTTATAGGATTAGCACCTTTCAGTTTGGAAAGCTTCAGGATTGTCCTCATACTTCATGATGTTATAAATTTCAGAACATGGGCCCTCACTGAAACTTGAGGGTGAGAAATTCAAAACATAAGGAAAAATCTCTTCATC
This sequence comes from Ornithorhynchus anatinus, assembly GCF_004115215.2. Lineage (NCBI taxonomy): Eukaryota > Metazoa > Chordata > Mammalia > Monotremata > Ornithorhynchidae > Ornithorhynchus > Ornithorhynchus anatinus. Next base: position 74,913,862 of record NC_041728.1, on the reverse strand, counting down.
CAGTGGGTGGTATTTATACGGAAGTTAATACCAGAATTTGTGAAGGTTCATTCATTCGTATTTATTGAGTGCTAACTGTGTGTAGAGCACTATACTAAGCACTAGGAAAGTACACTTCAGCAACAAATAGAGAATCCCTATCCAACAATGGGCTCACAGTCTAGAAGCGGGGAGACAGAGAACAAAACAAGTAGACAGGCATGAATGTCATCAATATAAATAGAATTACAGATATATACACATTAACAGAATAATAAATATGTACATATATACACAAGTGCTGTAGGGCAGGGAGGAGGGTAGGGCAGAGGGAGGGAGTGGGGTGATAGGGAGGGGAGGAGGAGCAGAGGAAAAAAAGGGCAGCTCAGTGTGGGAAGGCCTCCTGGAGGTGAGTTGAAGCTTTCCAGAAAGACTTGGATTAGCTATCCATAAAAGGAAAATTAGGGATTTAGAGGAGCCTCACCCACTCACTAACTTGGACACATATTTGATATCTCTAGTCACTGTACAATCTCTACCCTCACCAACTTTGAAAACCCTCTATTCAACCACAACATTCTAATTCACAAATCTGTTCTATTCCAGAGACCTCCCATCTATTGACCCCAGTCCAAGTTTCTCAAATCACCACATCCCAAGTGCCATATCCAAATTACTTTTCCTTGACATTCAAAATTGTCAATCTCAACACCCTCTCTACTGACCTCAGCTCAGTCCCCTAGCCCTTCACCAATCTCATACTCTAACCCACAGCCTTGGCTCACCTCCACAGTCTGCTTCTTTCTCTCCCACACACAAGCAATAAAGAGCTGTTTATGGAAATTCAGGTATCAGACTTATGTTGTCCATCTTAAAATTCATCCTTCCCTGTTTAACTCTGATCTTCACCCAGCACAATTATTTCTCCATCTTTATCAAATCCCACACCAATTTCTGTCACCAGTATTTTCTGATGTTTAACTCCCTATTCAAACCCCTGGCACCCTACTAACCCCATATCTTGCCCCTAGTTATTTGGCCTTGTATTTTACTGAGAAAATTGAAATCATTAGGCATGATCTCACTAAAATCTCCCCTGCCCCTTGTCCATCTTTCCCAGAAATACCTCGAGGAGATCCCCTACCACCTCTCCAAAAAACTAATCCTTCCACCTAAACCTCCAAACGTATCCCATCACAATTTATAATAATGATGGCATTTGTTAATGCTTACTAATTGCAAAGCACTGTGCGCTGGAGAGGATACAGGGTGATCAGGTTGTCCCACATGGGGCTCACAATCTTAATCTCCATTCTACAGATGAGATAGCAGGCAAAGAGAAGTTAAGTAACTTGCCCAAAGTCACACAGCTGGCAAGCAGCAGAGCCAGGATTAAAAACCATGACCTCTGACTCCCAAGCCCGTGCTCTTTCCACTAAACCACTCTGCTTCTCAACAACATATTTATCACAACACTTGACACTGATTACTATATCAGCCTCCTTGCTGACCTCCCTGCCTTCTATCTCTCCCCACTCCAGTCCACACTTCACTCTGCTCTGGATCATTTTTCTAAAAAAAAAAAAAAAAAAAAAAAAAACACACCTTCCATCCACGTAAGCCCACTCCCCAAGAAGCTCCAGTAGTGGTCCCTCCATCTCCATATCCGAAAGAAACTCCTTACCATAGACTAGAAGGCACTCAAATCACCTTTCCCCTCTTACCTAACTTCACTGCTCTACTACAACCCAGCACACACACTTTGTTCCTTTAATATCAATCCACGCTATCTTGGGCAGGCATTGTCTCTGTTGCCAAATTGTGCATTCCAAGCACTTATCATAGTGCTCTGCACACAGTAAGCACTCAGTACGACAATGAATCTCACCACACTCACATGTCCTGTCTCTCATCTGGAATGCCCTCCCTCTTCATATCTGACAGAATTCCTCTCCCTGCTTTAAAGTCTTATTGAAGGCACATCTTCTCCAAGAGTCCTTCCCTAAATTCTATTTTCCTTCCTTCCACTCCCTCCGGTGTCTCCGACTTGCTACCTCTGTTCATCCCTGCTCCCAGGCCCATAACACTTAGATACTAACAATTATGGATAAGTACATGTCTCTCCCTCTAGACAGTAAGCTCAATATGGTCAGAGAACGTGTGTTATATTGTTATTTTTCTCCCCATCACTTAGTACAGTGCTCTGCTTATAGTCAGTGCTCAATATATATGACTGACTTTACTCCTGTAATGCCAGTCTACTCACCATACTTCCATCTTGTCTTTCTCACCACCCACATTCTGCCTCTGGACTGGAAGCTTCCCTCCTATCCAGACAGTCACTTTTTCCACCTCAAAACCTTATTAGAATCACATCTCTGCCAAGAGACTTCCAAGAATTCATTTCCCTACTCCCTCTTATTTTTTTTTATAGTATTTGATAAGTGCTTACTAGATTGTAAGTGCATGTGGGCAGGGAACATGTCTTCCAACTGTTATTTTATTCTCCCAACCACTTAGTTTGGTGCTTTACACACAGTAAATGCTCAATTAATACAATTGACTGATTGATAGCTAAACACAGGGTAGATACAAGAAAATCAAGTTGGACACAGTTCATGTCCCACATGGGGCTCACAGCTTTAAATTCCCATTTTATAGATGAAGTAACAGAGGCAAAGAGAAGTTAAGGTCATGAGCAAGTAAGTGGCAGAAATTGAATTGGAACCCAGGTTCTCTCTCAGCACCTTGCTCTTTTCATTAGGCCATACTGTTCTCCCTTCTGCATCAACCTTGCACTTAGGCCTGTACTCTTTTTCCCCCATGTCCAGCCGCAGAGCACTTATTTTACCTATCCAGAGCATTTTAATGTTTATCTCCTGCTCTAGATCTACCAACTCTGTTGTACTGTACTGTCTCAATTGCTTAGTAGAGTGCTCTGTGCACAGTAAGCATTCAATATGACTAATAGTATTTAAACCCTGTGTGCACTGTGAAACACTGGGAAAAATACATGGATAATAATGATGGTATTTGTTAAGCACTCATTATGTGACAAGCACTGTTCTAAGCACTGGAGGGGGATGCAAGGTAATCAGGTTGTCCCCCAGTCTTAATCCCCATTTTACAGATGAGGTAACAGACATAGAAGTTAAGTGACTTGTCCATATTCACAGCTGGCAAGTGGCAGAGTTGGGATTAAAACCCATGACCTCTGACTTCCAAGCCCGTAGTCTATTCCTATTTCTCATAACTGGATTTGTTGCCACTTTTCTTGAAACAAATTGATCACTTCTGATTGATTTAGGACTAATTCTGTAAAAATAAGACCATACCAATTGTATTCACCTTTAGCAATTATGTATTTTATTCCTATTATCAGAAAATATACATATATTTATATTTTCAGTTTATTCAGATTTTTCATCCTGAAATTTGTGCTTTGACCTAAAGCAGCATGTTCTATGAGAAGAGAACAGGATTGAGAATCAGAGGCCCTGGGTTTCAATACCTACTCTGCCACTTGCCTGCTGGGTCATCTTGTGCAAGTCACCTAACTTCTCTGTGCCTCAGTTTCCTCATCTGTTAAATGGGTGTTCAATACCTGCCCATTTCCTACTTAGGCTGTGAGCCCCATGTGAGACAAGGACTGTGCCCAACTCAATTACCTTGTATCTACCCAAGGACTGTGCCCAACTCAATTACCCTGTATCTACCTCAATGCTTAGTAATAATAATAATGATGATGGCGGTGGTGGTATTTAAGCGCTTACTGTGTGCCAAGCACTGTTCTAAGCACTGGGATAGATACAAGGTAATTAGATTGTCCCACGTGGGGCTCACAGACCTAATCTCCATTTTACAGATGAGGTAACAGGCACAGAGAAGAAATGACTTGCCTTAAATCACACAGCTAAGTGGCAGAACTGGGATTAGAACCCACAACCTCTGACTCCCAATCTTGGGCTCCTTCCACTAAGCCAAGTGGCTTGGCACATAGTAAGTGCTTAAATTCATTATAATCCTCTGTTTCCTCATATGTAAAATGGGAATTAAATACCTGTTCTCACTAATATTTAGGCTGAGCCCTATGTGGGTCAGAGACTGGTCTGACCTGATCATCCTGTATCTATCCTAACATTTAGTAAATTTATCCATTACCACACTTTTAATTACATTAATCATCAAATGGACTTGTTTCTGTTAAAAGAATGTCCACTTGTGTCACTATTAGTGACATAATCCTGGACTAGCATGTACAATTGGTTTTCCTGACATTTGTCATGTGTTAAAATCCAAGGGGGAATCACTTTCTCATTCCATTTAAACATGGCTTTTCCTTCCACTCAAATTCCATTTGTTTCTGGAGCACTTCTCAACTCCAAAGGCATTATTATACTCTTTTACACTAATGGTCAAAAAAGATAAAGAAGAACAAAATAACCCAGTTGCTATCCCCTTCCCAGTCAGTTAAAATCAATTTTTTCTCCAGGGTCTTGCATTCTAGTATCCTGAATAAAGCACATCAAATTTTAGTTCATTGGTAATAGATTGTAACATATTGATTCAACATAAAGTCACATGCCAGGCACACTTTGGATGTGCAATAGATGGATAAGTTGAACATTATAATATTCCAAGATGAAATTAAACATGTACAGCTGTCCCTAGCTGCTGGAAGTTTAGTCATTCATATCTATAGGCAAAACTGTCCTGAGAGATTTTAAGAATTAAATCTATTTAGACAAAAGGATCCTCCAACTCTCCTCCCCTTGGTCATTTGAGCTTCTCCATTACTTATAGGCAGGTTATTTTCTATTAAAATATATCCATTAGGTGAAAATTATTAATTTGGTAATAAAAACCAACTATTTTACTGGTGAAAAATTAGAGTTGATTAGAACTGTACTATAATGCAGAATACTACTGAGGGAGGAAGGAAAAACAAATTCATTCAATTATATTTATTGAGCACTTTTTGTGAATAGAGTGGCTATCCTGGAAACAAAGCCTTTGGGAGGACCATAACATTGAAGGCAGAACCGAAATCATCAAAAACCAATGCAGTCATGTGATAAACAATCTTCACATAATGTATAACAGATCATTAGTCACACCAATAAAAATGTCACTATTTTTAGCATTCATTCAATTGTATTTGAGTGTTTCCTGTGTGCAGAGCACTGTACTGCTTGGAAAGTACAATTTGGCAACAGATTGAGACAATCCATACCCAACAAGAGAGGGGAGACAGACAAGTAGACAGACATCAATAGCATCAAAATAAATATAGATATATACACATCATTAATAAATAGAATGATAAATATATAAACAAATCCTGTGGGATAGGGAGGGGAGGAGGAGCAGGGGAAAAGGGGGGCACAGTATGGGAAGGCCTCCTGGAGGTGAGCTTTCAGTAGGGCTTTGAAGGGGAAGTGAGCTAGTTTGGCAGATGTGAGGAGGGAGGGCATTCCAGACCAGAGATAGGACGTGGGCCAGGGGTCGACGGCGGGATAGGCAAGAACGACGCATAATGAGGTGGTTAGCAGCAGAGGAGCGGAATGTGCAGGGTGGGCTGTAGAAGGAGAGAAGGGAGGTGAGGTAGGAGGGGGCAAGGTGATGGAGAGCTTTGAAGTCAGTAGTGAGAAGTTTTTGCTTGATTTGGAGGTTGATAGGCAGCCACTGGAGATTTTTGAGGGGTTGGGGGGGGAGGGGGATAGGGAGGAGGTTAAATGCCCACCGCGTTTCTGTAGAAAGATAGTCTGGGCAGCAGAGTGAAGTTTAGACTGAAGTGGGGAGAGACAGGAGGTTGGGAGATCAGAAAGGATGCTGATGCAGTAATCCAGTCGGATATAAATGAGTGACTGTACTAACAAGGCAGCAGTTTGGATGGAGAAGAAAGAGTGGATCTTGGAGATGGTGTGAAGGTGAGACCAGCAGGTTTAGCATCTTCAAAACACAGGGGACAAATGCATATGCTTTCTTGACAAATCCAGGGGCCTCTAATCCTCCTTGAAGCTGCCTTTGACACTGTGGACCAACGCCTTCCCCTAGAAACATTATCTAATCTTGGCTTCACTGACTGTCCTCTTTTGGTTCTCCTCTCAGGCAACTCATTTTCAGTCTCTTTTGTGGGCTCCTCCTCTGCCTTCCATCCCCTGTGAGAGTCCCTCTGTTTTGGGTCCCTTTCTATTCTCCATCTACACCCACTCCTTTGGAGAACTCATTCTCTCCCATGACTTTAACTACCATCTCTCTGCAAATGGTTCCCAAACCTACATCTCCAGCTTTGATCTCTCTCTTCTAAAAAGTCTTGTATTTCCTTTTACCTTCAGGATCTCTCTCTTCCTGGATGTCCCAGAGCACCTGCTGACATCTCAAACTTAACATGTTCAAAGCATTCATTCAATAGTATTTGAGCGCTTACTATGTGCAGAGCACTATACTAAGAGCTTAGAATATACAATTCAGTAACAGAGACAATCCCTGCCCAATGACGGGTTTACAGTCTAATTGGGGGAGACAGACGGACAAAAACAAGACAACGTAATCACGATAAATAGAATCAAGGGCATGTACACCTCATTAACAAAATAGAGTAATAAAAATATATACAAATGAGCACAGTGCTGAGGGGAGGGGAAGGGAGAGGGGGAGGAGCAGAGGGAAAGGAGGGAAAGGGGGCTTAGCTGAGGGGAGGTGAAGGGGAAGCAGAGAGGGAGCAGAGGGAAAAGGGAAGGCCTCTTGGAGGAGGAGAGCTCTCAGTGGGGCTTTGAAGAGGGGAAGAGTTAGTTTGGCAGAGGTAAGGAGGGAGGGCATTCCAGGAGAGCGGTAGGACATGGGTCAGGGGTCGATGGCGGGACAGGCGTGAATGGGGGATGGTGAGAAGGTGAGCGGCAGAGGAGTGGAGTGTGCAGGGTGGGCAGTAGAAAGAGAGAAGGGAAGAGAGGAAGGAGGGGGCAAGGTGCTGGAGCCCAGAGTGAGGAGTTTTTGTTTCATGCGGAAGTTGATGGGCAACTACTGGAGGTTTTTAAGGAGAGGAGTGACATGCCCAGAGCGTTTCTGCAAAAAGATAATCCGGGCAGCAGAATGAAGAATAGACTGGAGCGGGGAAAGACAGGAGAAAGGGAGGTCAGAGAGAAAGTTGACAGTAATCCAGCTGGGATATTAAACAGAATTCTTCACCTTCCAACCCAAACCCTGTTTTCCAACTGACTTTCCCCACTGTAGACAGCACTACCTTCCTGTGTCTCACAAACCCATAACTTTGGTGTTATCTTCTAATCATCTCTCATTCAACTTACATATTCAATCTGTCACCAAATTCCATTAGCCCCACCATCACACCGCTAAAATCCACCCTTCTCTCTCCATCCAGACTGCTGCCATATTATTCCAAGCACTTATCCTATTCCTCCTTATACCTCCCAGCCTCCTGTCTCTCCCCACTTCAGTCCATACCTCACTCTACTGCCCAGATGATTTTTACACATTCAGTCCATGTTTCCCCACTCCCTGAGAACCTCCAGTGGTTGCCCATCCACCTCTGCAAATAAAAACTCCTTTCTATGAGCTTTAAAAGCAGTCACCTTGTTCTTTATCTTACCTCACTGATTTCCTAGTAAAATCCAGCATGCTCACTTTCCTACTCACTGTACTCTGATCCTGTTTATCTCACCACCAGCTCCTTGCCCACACCCTTCTTCCAGTCTGGAACTCCCTTACCCTTCATACATGGAAGACAACTCTCCCCATTCTCAAAACCTTTTAAAAAGGTCACATATCCTGCAAGAAATCTCCCCCGACTAAGTTCTCTTTTCCCTTACTCTCTTGCCTTTGTGTCACCCTGCATTTTGGATTTATACCCTTTAGTCAACCTATCTTCAACCCCATAGCACTTATATACATAGCCATAATTTATTTTCATGACTCTCTCCCCCTTTCGACTGTAAACTCCCAGTGGGCAGGGAACCTGTTTACCAACTCTGTTATACTGTACTCTCCCAAGCACTTACTCTGCACACAAACTCTCAAGCTCAATAATATGATTGATTTGCATACACATATTGTGTGTGACCTTGGGCAAGTCACAACTTCTGGGTGCTTGTTTCCTCAAATGGAAATGGGAATTCAGTACTCCCTCCTCCTCCAACTGGGAGTCATATGTAGGACAGAGACTGTCTAACTGGTTATCTTGTATCCACCCATTGCTTAGTATAGTGCTTGGCAAATAAGTGCTTAATACCATAATGTTGATGTGCACATGTGCAGAGAAGCTGTAAACCACACTTATTAAATTGCCTCTGAAAAATTGGAATCTATATAATATACCACTATATGAAAATATAATACTAATGCCTGAGGATCAGTTGAAGAATGCAATTAAGTCTGCCAGAACACAAATAGAGTCATTTCAAATTTGTTCTCACAAGTTAATGAGAAGCAGAGGAAAAAAAAGTCTCTTTCCTGCATTTTCCCCCCTCTTGCTCACAAAGCTGCCTCTGAACTAAGGGGATATATGATCTGAGAAATAATAATGTAACACCTTTCATACATTCATTCATCAGTATTTGAGGGCCTACTGGTAAAAGACATTGTGAACCACATTCTCCTGGGGAGACTCATAACCATCAGTCCTGTTGTTAGAGGCACAAAGCCTGCTCTTCATGCAGCTGAACTGTTCTTTAAAAGTGACATCTAACAAGCACACATATAAGGGACAAAAAAAAAAAGCCAGAAGTGTCAGAGAAGCAAGCACTGTTTACTATATTAGCATTCACACACACATGAACCCAGACTGTTGGGCACTGGCTGCAACACACAGATCAGCTAAACATGAAGCAATAAAGCGAGGGGTTTTCTTTGATCAAAGACTTGAGGAAAATCATGATCTAGAAGCTGCATGGCCTAATGGAAAGGACACGGGCCTCAGAATCAGAGGACTGCATGCTAATCCCAGCTCTGCCACTTGTCTGCTATGTGACCTTGGGCAAGTCACTGAACTTCATTTGCCTCAGTTACCTCATCTGTAAAATGGGGATTAAGATTGTGAGCCCCATATGGGATTATCTTGTTTCTACCCTGGTGCTAAGTGCAGTGATTGGCATGTAGTAACCACTTAAATACCCTGAAAAAAAATATTGGGATACTAGCAAGGAGCTTCAAAAACAGTTACAAACATGCAAGTAAGCTGTACAGCAATGCAGACAGGAGCAATTTATACACTCTCCAGTACAGAATGGAGCAGTCCACTACTTTTATAGGAGCGCTCCATTAGTAAGATCATCTTGGGGGAAAATGGATAACTATATTATAAAAATAAAATGACCAAAGAAGGATGGGAAGACTAAAAGAAGGACATTAGAGGAAGAGGGAGAGAGAGAGAGGACAAACCTACTTGCTGAACCATCAAATATCCTCTGCCATCTACTAGCACAGTTAGCGACCCTCGTGATGTCAGAAGTCTTTTAGGTGGTGATAAAATCCCAGGAAACCAAGTCAGTCCCACCCAAAACAAGACAGCTGATAAAAGTATGCTAACCAGTTTTGATTGCCACAGTGTGCTCATGGGGTTCCCTCAGAGTGACCCAAGTATTTTTATTTTTAAGAAGTCATAAATTCAACCACTGGAAGAGCAAATGATTAATCAAATTCATTTTGGGGATGGCTGCCTGCACCCAACTTGTAAGATGGTCTGGGGTGCAGCTGACAAGGGAGAAAGAAAGAGGTGGAAGATGGAAAAGATGTCTTCAGCGAGCCTATTATCCTAAAGAACTAGAAGCAATTCATCTGGTGCTCTAAGTCTGAGATCAGTGGCAGATCCCAAGAAATTTTTTACTGTTGTCTTTTGGCCTTCTCTTTCCACTAATATCAAAAAGCAGGCTTGCCACTGGTGAGGAGAGTATTAAAAAATGTGTTTTGGGAGCAAGGGTAAAAGCTTAGGGCAGGCAAATTTGCTTAATAGCAAGCAGAGCCAGGTCTATCCCTGACAAAATGTTGTGTAAGGCCGTGGAAGAGGATAGAAGCCCTCCCAGTTTTCCGCCCTTCTCTTTTCTTCATGCTTGTGGCAAAGATCGAATCTACTGTGCTGTTCTCAGCTGAACTGGGTTTACCCTAAACCAGAGGGGCAGAGAAACATTTTAAAGACACAGAGGAGCACAACTTATAAATAACCTCATTAGACCCTCCTACCTTCCTAGCCCACTCATCCCCAATTAACTGACCTCTGTAAAAACTTAAGCAATGCCAGTACTAAAGACCCTACATTTCAACTTACACTGACATTAACTATGCCTATTTTCTTACCATGGTGAGTCCCATATAGGACAAGGACTGTGTCCAATCTGAATATCTTGATCCACCCCAGGGCTTAGTAGTGCTTATTAAAAAACACCTCTCACTATTTTACCAGGTGTTTATATAAAAGGCACTAGACCAGAAAAAAAAAAGAATGCATAGGAAACATCTTTCCTCTCCTCTATAAATGAAAATACATAAAAAAGCACACACTAAAAAAAAATCAAGTTCTTTAGATCCTAACATGTCACCTAGAGCTGCCAATTTTCAAGTAGTGTCAGTGGTATAGCATTGGGTAATTAGAAAAAAGGAAGTTAGTTCTCAGCCATGTTAAGTTAGGTTGAATTAGACTGCAAATAGTAAGCACTTAAATTCCATAAAAACAGTATATATACAAATAAAAATGCAGTTAGATACTGTGGCTAGTACAGCAGAATTTCAGGGTCCTCATTGCCTGTAGCTTTCAAGAATACACACTTAGAGCAGCAGGGAGTGCTCATAAACTCATTAGGCATACCTGAATCCTTTTCTTGGCTGCAAATAGTAGTCAATTATATTGAGAACTGAACAGTGAGCACTTGGGAGAACGCAATATGACAGACATTTTCTGCCCACAAGGAGCTTACAGTCTAAATGTAGTAGTTATAATAGTAATAATAATAGTATTTATGTGCTTACTACATGCCAGGCACTGTACTAAGCACTGGGGTAGGTAAAAGATATCAGGTCATAGTCCCTGTCCCATATAGGGCTCACAGTCTTAATCTCATTTTACAGATGAAGTAATTTAGGCACAGGAAAGTGAAGTGATTTGTCCAAGGTCATACTGCAGATAAATGGCAGAGCTGCTATTAGAACCCAGGTCCTCTGACTCCTAAGCCCATACTCTTTACACTAGGTCATATAGTGATTCTAGTAACAATAAAAATAATAATTGTTAAGCACTTACTATGTGCCAAGCACTGTTCTAAACTGGGTTAGATACAAATTAATCAGGTTGGACATAGTCCCTGCCCCACATAAGGCTCACACAATTTGAATTTTAGAGATGAGGTAACTGAGGCCTAGAGAAGTAAAGTGACTTGCCCAAGGTCACACAGCAGACATGTGGCAGTGCCGGGATTAGAACCCAGGTCCATGCTTTAAGCACTTGTGTGCACAGCACTATACAAAGCACAGGTAAAATTCACAGAGGCCAAAGTTAAGCACAGTCTCTGACCCACCAAAAGTTCACATCTATAAACAAGGTGGAGAAGGGTTTGACAACAGGCATAACAGGAATGTAAAACTACATAAAAGGCAAAGGATTCTGGCCTCACGGGCACTAACCTGGAGAGACAGAGAATACAGAAATAGGGCAGAGGGCAGGTCATTCCTTCTGCATATCTGGATGAACACAGGGCTAAAACTCTTCGCTTTATGGGGAAGTGCGGGTTCCTCACTTCACACTCTTCTAAATCCTGTGTTTCTAGTTTAAAGCCGGTATGAAAGGACAAGATAAATTGAGGACTAAAATAACTCCGGAAGGCTCAATTTCTCTCCAGAAGCACTTTAGGCAGGTAGAGCCTCTAAAAACCTAAGGCAGGTGAAAATTAAAAAAAGAACATCCTTGGAAATGCATGCCTCTATTTCAGCCGACCGCAATTTCCTTTCTGCAGTGCACTGTTGGTTAGGGAAATGAACTCATAAAATATTTAGCTATTTGCAAGAAGCTTTCATGCAAAAAGCCGCTGAGCCAGTCAAAAGAGTGTCAGCAAGGGAGGCTATTCCCCCAAATTCACTGATTGTCGCAAGCTACCAGAGGGATGGCAACCCAGGGAGGACAAAAGCAACTAAGACATTTTAGAGTCTCTCTCTTACCCTAGGCTTGTTCTATTTGTATCTTCTGCACTGATTAAGGGTTATTCGCTGACTGGATCTGCAAAACCCCAATGAAGGATTGAGCAATTATTTGGTTGATTTGCTCCATTAAGCCAATCCAATCAGATCATTCAGGCCCAAAATTCCACTTTGGGGACTTGAATGATCCTATGGGGTACTTTTCTCCACACCAATCTCAATTAGAATTAAAAATGGGTATAGAGATAAGAAATTTCATAACGCATATTTCCCAGAGTAGCATTTGCTTTTTTCCCCCATGGTACTCTATATCCATCTTCTTTTAAGTAGAAGAGCAGTGGGGTCTAGTAGAAAGAGCACAGGTCTGGGAGTCATAAGAACTGGGTTCTAATTCCAGTTTTGCTACTTGCCTGCTGTGTGCCCTTGGGCAATTAACTTTTCTTTGCTTCAGTTTTCTCCTATGTAAATTGGGGATTCAATCGTTCTTCTTTCACTTTAGAATGTGAACCCCATGTGGGATTGGACTGTGTCAGACCTAATTACCTTTTCTCTACCCTACCACTTCATACAGTTCTTGGTACAGAGTAAGCACTTTAACCAATACCACTGTTACTATTAAGAGGCTATCCAGGCCCTGTAAATATTTTTATTAGCTCACTAGGAAAAGAAAAATCACTGTTCTCTCTTCTTAGCATACATTTATACTTGTGACAAATAAGGGTGTTTTGAGTGTTGTCTAGAAGGTACAGCTCTTTCCTTTCTCTAAACTGAGGAAAGAAGGGAGTTTCCATTAGGACTAATCTGGGATGTGGGTAAAACAAGACAAGTGGGACCCAGGGGGATGACAGAGGTGTCACTTTCAGCTTTTGGAAAATAATTCCACTCTTGTCCAGCTTCCCTAGTCTGTCATCCCAGAGGATATGATCCCAAGGTCCTTAATGTTACTGTGGCGCACTGGGAGATTCATCTTGTGCCAAAAGTGATAGTTTCTTATTTTAAAAAAAAAAAAAGTGGCAAGCTTCCCAGATCATCTTCTCTCACATCTGCCTCTAGAGAATGTGCAGGGAGGATGATTAAGCAATGTGATGGGGGCTGGTGAAACTACTACCGACAACTTCAGCCATATGTTTCACTAAAGGACCTCTCACTGCTTCAGCTAGGTGCTTGCATAAAAGCCATTAGTCCAGAAAAGGAAACATCTTCCCTGGTCTCCAGAAATAAATGAAAATGCATAATACAAAAAAAACCCCACACCCAAGTACTTTGGATCTTAATGTGTCATCTGGAATTGTTGATTTTCAAGTGTCAGGGGGTAGAGTTTTGGGCAATTAAGAAGAGAAAAGTAGTTTACAGTCATAGCAAGTTGAATTACAGTTCTCCCAATCATTATCACTTATTTTACATGTGTACACTTGCTAAATAAATGCCCTTTTCATTAAAATGAGCAATCAGTACTACCAACTAAATATCTGGGAGCTGCAATAAAAATATAAGAATTAGAAATTTCCATCTTAAACCTTTTAATATATAGGACAGTGAGCTGTGGTTAAATCATATTTATGAGCTCTTACTATGGTCAGAGCTCTGTACTAAGCACTTGGGAGATTACACTATAGCAAAGCTGGCAGACATAGAAGATTACATGAAAAGTGTTTTAAGCACATCTGACAAGCTTATTTTCCTTGTAGTTGAATCTTGCAGCTTTAATGCATAGAAGGGTGAGCATTTGAAGCCACCCTTTTATTTAGTGGAAGTTCTCCACATATCCATTTCAGACTTTTAGTCCTGCCAGAAAGGCATTCTGTATGTTGTAAGCCTTTTATTTAAAAAAAAAAAAAGTGGGGGGGGGGGAAGAGGAGAAGCAGATGTTAAACCTCTCCCTATGACATTTTAAGTAAATAGGCTCTCATGATGTCTAGGAACCTGTGATTAATACAGTATTATCAGTAAAGACCTCCTTTGGCCACTCTTCCATATAAAGCACTTCAGCGGGAGTTTTACATGATAAATCAAACCATGTAATTGATCCAGAAAAATGGAGGACATGCAGCACATTCAATAAACATTGCATATTACCCAACTGTGGAATCCATCATGCACAGAAGCGTTACATGCTCCCAATCTGGCACCATTAGTTTGCACGTGTTGTTACTTTAGTTGGCTGCATATCAGCTGATTGTATAATTTAGCTATTTGCATAGCAAATTACATTCCAAATGCACTCCTTATAGTGTAACAGCTCTGGAGGAGTAAGTAGTTGGGATACTTTCAAGATTGTCCATTATCAACATTTTTGAAAAACAATGTGTTTTGTGGGAGAAAATGTCACTGAATTACATTAAAAGTCATTAGAATGTTAGACACTTTGCACTTAATGGAGAAAAGATACAGCTGTCAAGTTACTCTAAATAACTGGAAAACTGCTCTTTGTGTTTCTAGGCAGTGATCATGCATGACATCAAGTGTGTATTTGCATCTCTCCAGAAAAAAAAAGTCTCATTTTTGTGATTTCTCCATGCTGAAAATTTAGGAAATACCTCAGTTTTCACACCATTCCTTAACATGCTCAACTCTTGGAGTTTCCAGAATTGTGACGGCTCAGGCAGAATCACTTTATGACAGGCTCGTGTTAAACATACAGCCTACACCATGTATGTTCTGCTGTTCCTTTCAGTGCCACTCACAAGTCAGCTTGTTAGTGAAAGCAGGGGAGAGACACCAGAGAGGGCTCCCCAGTGATGACTCTCCTGGTTTCCAAATGGGGAAATTGTTACTGGTGGAAGCTATACTCTGGGATTTTCAGGAAAGGGCTCTGCCTTCAGTCATCCACACTAGAAACCCTTCAGAGTGTCACCAAATAGCCACCCAGTAGGGATACTTCCAACCCAGGGCAGAACTGGCATGCTAGCCAAGTCCACTGTATTCTTCTCCTCCTACTGTGGCCAGCTGGACAGGGAAGATTAGGTGACCCCAAGAGCAGGCCTCTTTCTCTCTTCCCTAATTTGGAACACATGGAAGCCTAGGGTTACCAATGGAGGCCCCAAAGGTTACCATGAGAGAGCCCTAGGCCATCTCAGAAGAAACAGAGGCATGGTGTGAAATGTGTTAAACAGTATAATGACATCATGCAAAACCTTGTAAATTCACAGAACCCTAGACTGGGGGGGGGGGGGGGGGGGGGGGGGCAAGGAGAAAGGACCCCAGAGCCATTGTGTTTTCCCTTCCAGGTTCCTGAAAATATTGATGCATTCACAAGTCATGGGACTCGAGCAGCAGGAACTGGACAGAAAGGTTTCCAGTGTTGCATCTGTATCAGTTGACTATTTATTGAGCACTTACTGTATGGAAAACACTGTACTAAGTACTTGGGAGAGTACAATATAGCAGAGTGGGTCAACATATTCCCCACCCACAAATAGTTTACAGTCTAAAGGAGAGTCCATCCAAAGTGGACAGACCAACTGAAAATACAGACTGATAGATGGCTACCTTATGGAAGTCCCCCCCCCCCCCACTAGAAACCTCTAAAGAAATATATGGCTATTCACCAAGTTTGTTTCCATTTGTACTTTAATACAGTATTAAGCTTATGATTATTTTATAAATAATGAGGAATTTTATTTAGTACAGCCCATATTACTGCAAAGGGGGACCTGCCCAGAGGAAAGAGTTTAAAAGGCCCTACTTCAGGCCACAATGACAGGTTTCAGGAACATTTAGAGTAGAGTTGCAGATAGAGTTCCTAATTGTGTGTAGGAAACGCAGCCAGAGCCTAGCCCAGGCAAAGTCAGCAACAGTCAAACCAGGCCACTTTACATCCAAAAGACATTTCAAGCCCCCCACCCCTCATATATACAGTGAGCACTCCCAGGCTCTCCTCCACATTTGCCAATAGATAGTGGAAACTTCTCCTGACACTCTTGAGTCCTAGAAGCCCAAGGTCTCAGGTACTTACCGCTGCTCACTGCCAAGCCGCTGCCCATTCCCATCAAGACAACTGGTCCAGAAGCCTTCTAGATCATTGTGCTCAAAAGCTTCCAGTCTCAGCTTTCCCTGAGAATGAGAAATTGTCTCCTTACCGGCTCTACACAACCTTTTCTGACTTTGCTCATAAGGAGACAGCCTCCACTCTCCTTGCCATCTCACCAAACTGCTCAACCACACTGACTCACCTATTCCCCACAGCTGGCCCCTTTAGAACATTCAGCTGGGCCCACAACTCACCTGTTTCTTCCCCAGAGGCTCCCACTTAAAGGGCCAGTACTGCTTTTCTACAATGTGTATTTCACCTAGTCAAAGACAAATGTGACATTCCAGAGTTCTAAACTTAAATTTATATATATAGACAACAGCCACACCCCAAAGCAAATAATGCACAGCACTGTTGCCCCAACAGTGCTGTCCCTTGTGCCCTTTCCTGCCAGGACAGAGCTGAGGATTCTCTGCGGTTTCTGGAAGATTTAGATCAGAGAAAGTAGCAGGTGAATCCCATAGTGCTGAATGGTCTGGTCTCCCCCCCCACCCCAACATGTCTTTATAAATGCCATAGAAAAAGAGGGAAATCTGTACTTTCTGTCCTTAAAATTGGTTCTCCCTGTAAAAGCTAACACTATTGCAACTACTCTTTCTATACAAAGTTAACTAAATATATGAATGGTACATCCTAGACTGAAAACTTCCTGAGTGTGGAAATCATGTTAGTACAGTTTCTACACACAGAAAACATTCAAATATCACTGATTGATGGTGGAATGAGCACAGGCTGGAGAGTAGACTGGGGAGCTAGAAGACATACTGCTACTACAATGGCTTGGTAGTCACACTGTCATGGGTTTTAATCCTGACTCCACACCACTAATCAGCTGTGTGACTTTCAGCGAGCCACTTATTTCTCTGTGCCTCAGTTACCTCATCTGTAATATGGGGATGAAGACTTTGAGCCTCATGTGGGACAACCCGATTACCTTGTATCTACCCCAGTGATTAGAACAGTGCTTGGCACATAGTAAGTGCTTAGCAAATACCATCATTATCATTATTATTACTAATAATAATAATTATATTTTAAGTATTATGTACCAAGCACTGAAGTAGGTACAATATAATCAGGTTGAACACCATCCCTGCCCCATATGGTGTTCACAATCTAAGAAGGAGACCAGGTATTGAATCCTCATTTTACAGATATAGAAATTGAGGAACAGAGAAGTTAGTGATTTGCCCAAGGTCACACAGCAGACACATGGCAGATCTGGGATTAGAACCAGGTCTTCTGACTCCCAGCCCATCAATATTCTTTCCACTAGGCCATGCTGCTTCCCAAGATTAAATTTAATTTCTAATCCTGGCTCCCCCCCAGTGGCTTTGTCATAAGCCTTTGGGCAAGTCACTTAAATTTTTTGCACCTCAGTTTCCTCACCTGTAAAATGGGGATTGAGTACCTATTCTCCTTCTCCCTTACACGGTGAGCCCCATATGGGACAGGGACTATGGCCTGACCTGCTTGTCTTGTATCTACCTGTCCCAAAGTGAACATTGGGTACCCACCATCTCAAAATCAAATGCTACCTCGTGACTGCCCCAGTCAGCGAGGTGGAACTTAGAAGTGTGGGTGGGATACCGCCCCCACAACCAAAACTGCTAGATTGACAGCCCAAGCCGGGAATTCAGAAAGTGTCCCTTGCCCCCGTGCCAATCAAATTAGGTAGGGGGGAGGGGGGAGATTGGATAAACTGAGGCCGGACGCTGGAATGACCTAGGAGCAGAGGTAATAAATACCTGCGGCCTCTCTAAGCTTCTGGGCAGTGGATCGAGACTTGCAGCAGCCGGTTGCGGGTCACCTCTGTCCAGGGCGTGGGATGCCCGCCCTGGCTGCACCAAGTGAGGAGCCGTGGGATGGGTGAGTGTCCCGCTGAGCGCTCGTGGGGCTGGAAGCTAGGTGCTTCGCCACAGGTGTGGAACACATAAATGGATTCCTCCCAAGTGGGAAGCGCTCGTGGGCGGGAGCTAGCCGCCTCACCACGTGCGAACAAACGCTAAGTGAATTCCTCGTGGGACTTTGCCAAGCGCGAGTAACACATAAGTATATTCCTCCCACTAGGGAAACTCTAAAATCATTAAATAATCATATTCCTCCCGAAAGAGAGGTTCATTTTGCCGCGTCCAAAATAATCAAATAATTCAATTCGCCTCGCGGAATAAATTTCGTATAAAACTCAGTTTTCCTGTCCCTGGTCTCTCTCTCTCTCTCTCTCTCTCTCTCTCTCTTTTGCCGCGCCGATTCCCGAAAGAACCCGTCCCCTGGCGACGGGTGACACCAGCCAGAGTCTTAGCAGAGTCTTTGGCACATCGTAATCGCTAAACAAAGACCACAAATAATATCAGTACGTTTTAGATACCTGTTTGCTTGGGTAAAATCATAGAAATCTACTCTCAGGTGTTGGTAATCATGTAAATGCAGAATTTTTTATTTCAGTGTTGTAATTTTAGATGGAGAAGTGATAAAAGCACACAACTCCACTGCTCCCCGGGAATCACTGAACATCCTATGGCACAGAGCAGGCGGGTTGTAGGGAGTCTGATGAACCTTAGGGCAGAGCTGAAGTCCTATTATAAAAATGAACTGAGCCTTGTTGACTCAAAAATAACACTGTAATTTGCATAATTATACATAAATTTTAGCACTTACGTATTTTCACCCATAATCAGCTCATTACTATTTGTATATCCTTGTTCTTCTGCCTGCTCTTGCTTCTTGGAAGAATTTATGTCTCCATCTGCTTTCTCGATTAAGCCCTCTGAGGACAGGATTTTGACTTTTTCTTTAGATGTACTTTCCCAAGGCTTAGTACAGTGGACACAGTTGGTGCTTAATAAATCCCACTGACTGACTGACCAAGATCTTCTCCCTCACACCTTTCTCCTAGTGATTCCCCTGATCCCTGGCAGGGCAGAAAGTAAATATTGACTCAAACTGGACCACTAGGGTGGGGCCGAGGCATTTTAATATTCCTGGAAGTTCTGCGAGAGCTGACATTAAGCCTGGGTACGGAGGAAGGAGAATAAGGGACTTCAAACCGAGGGTGTGGCAGTGGTGGAGAAGCAGCGTGGCTCAGTGGAAAGAGCACGGGCTTTGGAGTCAGGGCTCATGAGTTCGAATCCCAGCTCTGCCACTTGTCAGCTGTGTGACTGTGGGCAAGTCACTTCACCACGGGCTTTGGAGTCAGGGCTCATGAGTTCGAATCCCAGCTCTGCCACTTGTCGGCTGTGTGACTGTGGGCAAGTCACTTAACTTCTCTGTGCCTCAGTTCCCTCATCTGTAAAATGGGGATTAAGACTGTGAGCCCCATGTGGGACAACCTGATTCCCCTATGTCTACCCCAGCGCTTAGAACAGTGCTCGGCACATAGTAAGCGCTTAACAAATACCAACATCATCATCACTTCTCTGGGCCTCAGTTCCCTCATCTGTAAAATGGGGATGAAAACTGTGAGCCCCACGTGGGACATCCTGATTCCCCTGTGTCTACCCCAGCGCTTAGAACAGTGCTCGGCACATAGTAAGCGCTTAACAAATACCAACATTATTATTATTATTATTATGATGGCCATGTGGACCAAGAGGGTACAGGTCCCCGTGCCAGGCCACAGCCCACAAACTGCCAACTGAAAGAGCAGGAACAACAGAAAAGTGGCCAGGCTTCATCCCATCCCCACCTAATGTGGCCCCATTAGCTCTATGCCCCACCCAGAGTCATGTTAGCATCCTGCAGGGGGACGACAATGCTGCGGATGAAACAACTGACTGACTGGCACTCCAGTCAGTTGATTGAATCAGTCAATCATATTTATTGAGCACTCACTATATGTGTAACACTGTACTAAGCACTTGGGAGAGTACAATACAACAGAATTAGAGACACTTTCCCTGCCCTAAACGAGCTCTATTTATCTATTTTGATGGTATTGATGTCTGTCTACTTGTTTTGTTTTTGTTTTGTTTGTCTCCCCCTTCTAGACAGTGAGCCCCTTGTTGGGCAGGGATTGTCTCTATCTGTTGCCGAATTGTACTTTCCAAGCGTTTGGAACAGTGCTCTGCACACAATAAACGCTCAGTAAATACAAGTGAATGAATGAATTAATCAATGAGGGGCAGCTCAGCCCCTGGCTTCTTTAGAACTGCTTTAAAATAATCAAAGCTGGAATGGGTGCACCAAACACTTAATCTCTTATCACTGCCCAGTTATGGGCCAATCCATTTTAGTTCCATACCATGTTCCTGTCCTTTCTCTAGCCATCTCAAGTTTCCCTGCCCTTCCTTCGTTTAAGTGATTGGGCCCAATCTCAGAAAATGATTGGCCAAGATTCAATTAGGCTGGAGACCATCTGTACTGGAGCAGTGTTTGAAAACACACTTTCCAAGACACAAACTACAGCCAAAGCTGTTGGGGGAATCCACACACACCCAAAAATGCATAGGGGTAATTTGAAAGGTAACAGTAGTCACAGAATAAAGTGGATGAAAAGTCAAATATAGTTTCTGTAGGGGATGGCATAATTTATTTTAGTAAGTCTTTTTTAATCTTCCTGGGTCACCAGAGAGGTCAATTGCTATTGCCATTTAACCAATGCAGTTTAAAATGTAGGTGAATTTATACTCATTCATTACTTTATGCAGTTATTCTTTTGGAAACTCTTCTAATAGAAATCTGAATGCTTTTTTTTGCACTCCATTCCAGAGATATTAACCCATTTTCTATTCCCTGAGGCAGGCAGAATGTGGGGTGACAGCCATGTTTACCGATTTCAGGTGAGACCTGGACAGCAT